>NW_022681433.1:14121666-14788333 GCF_009764315.1 Trachypithecus francoisi | reverse complement strand
CCGGGGCCGAGCGCGCGTGGGGAGGTGCTGGCGACGCGGGCCCGGGAGCGCGGCCCCGGCAGGTTCAGGGTCTTTGCTCCGCGCCCTCTTGCCCTTGCCCCTCCTCCTGCCCATCGCACTCAGGAAATCCTTGCAGACTCCCTCCACCCGGCTTACTCAGCTCTGGGGGCCGCCCGAAACTGGGGAAGGGACAAGGCTGAAGCTCCGCCGCCCGGCCCTAGGGGCGGAAAGTCCGATCCAAGGGAAGCTGGCCGCGCCTCCGCGACGGTGTTTTTGGCACCGAGGACTGAGGCGCAGTCCGCCTGTCTCCCTTTGCCTGCTCTTCCCGCGCTGTCCCGCCGCTTCTGACCCCGTCAGACTGTCCCGAGAAGTCTAGGAAGGCACCGGAGACCCTCGGCACAAGGCACTGAACCTGGAGCGCCCGAGGGGAACTGACGCTTGCCTGGCACCTTTGGGAAGACTGCGAAACAGCTCAGGTCCCAGGGGAGCGTGTCCGTGTCTTTTTCGGCCGCATTGATGCACCCGCCCAAGTCATTTCCTCAATCTTCTGCTTCCTAGAAGCAAAACAAGGAATAACATTATGATACCTTTAAAAAGCTGAGGCGTGAGGCTGCTCCTGCAACTTGGAAGCGCACAGCACTTGCACTTTATTTCCTCAATGCTCGAAAAAGAAATCCTTCTGGTGGCAGCTTGCTACTCAAGATGAGTGACTCTGACCACAACCGAGTGAAATTAACTTGAGGCACTAGATCATTTGCTATGACACTAATTCCACGTTGTTCCTCAATTATGTTTCCATTACCTCAAAGGCTGAAATCGTCCTGGGCTGCACGGAGCAGCCCAGTCTTGTCTCTGTAAATACCGCAGATTTGAAAAATAGTCCTATTGGAACCCGTCAGAGGGACATAGTACAAGGGGCTGTGATGGCACTTGAACGGAGCCAGCGACTCTTCCTGAAGGACTGGACTACCTCCCCGCCTGGGAAGGCTGGGCAACCCGAAGTTGCCACACTTCTGGGCTGCACACCAAGGAGAGGCCCCGGCCACTCCACACAGGAAATGCACGTCTGGGCACCTGGAGCCGCAGGACTTGGGCCACTAACTGTCCCTGGATCCCTTCTGGTTCAGAGGCAAGGAAGACTGCCGGAGCCATTGCTTACCTGCTGGCTTCACCAGCCCTTTCTATTTTTCCAATTCTCCTCACCACTCTCCCTGGCGCCTTTCTCTGCCTCCGGCACCCCTGCGTCCTCTAAAACCCACAGCATCATCCCACAGAACAGCTGGAAACTGACAGCTGATCCTTCTCCTCACTGGTCCCCCAGCCCAGAACACAGCCTGGGACATAGGTGCAGAGCCACAGTGTCTGTTGGTCTCACCTGAGAGCTGCTTGTCACTCCTACACCCTCTTTCAAGGAGAAGCTGTCAGCATTGTCCTTCTGCAGCATTCAGCAGGGGCCAGGCTTTGGGTTAGGGCTGAAAACACTGATGGAGAGCCATCATCTTTGCCTTCTAAAGGGCTTGGACTGTGATAAGGAGGTGGACACTTGCAGAGGCTGCAATGCAGGACCGGCATTCCAGTGCTGGAGGGGTGTTGAGTCCTCCATCGGCTCAAAGAAGAAAAGGCACATTTATTGGCAGGGAAAACCCAAGGAGGGCTTCTCAGGAGAGACGTTCACTTGACTCTGGGTGAAAGTGGTCCATAGTACCATGTACAAAGGTTTAATTTGCTTATACATTTTTTCAAATGCCATTTTGATGTCTTTTACTCATAGAGACGTTTTCCAAACCTGCTGCCAGCAATGAATCTACATTGTGTCTGTAAAGCCAGAACAGGTATTTGACGGACAGCTGAAGCAATCTGTATAATCTAAGATGCTAATCAATGATATTAATATGTTGCTCAATTATTTAAGGTTAATAGAGTCACAGTCAAATCTAAGATTTACATGAAAACCATGCTGCAGTAAGGGTGGGCTTCCACATGTCCCAACTACTCTTTTGAAAAGTTGCTCTTAATTAGAGTCACCAATTTATTGACTATGACTTCTTTGTTAGTTGCATTCGCTTTCTCACAAAGAATTCAAAAATGCTACAAATTGTCACAAGGGTTTGTTCCTGATTTCATTTTAGCTTAGATATGGGGAATAAAGGTATAACTCCCAGTCCTCTCCCCGAAAGAGATAATACCTTTGAATGAAAACAGGCTACAGCACTCTCCTAACTAAATCACTAATGAAAGAGGTTTTATAGATAATACTGATGGAGAAGATCGAATTCAACACGGCTGGTGGGTATAAAAAGCTATTGAAGTAGACAATCTGCTTGCTTCCTGCTCACATACAAAAGAACATTTCATCTCCTGTTTGGTTAGCAAAACCAGACACTTCTCTCTTGTTATCAGCTACAAACATTCTCTTGAGGTTTCTTTCTCACCCCTATTCAGAAGCACACTGTTGCTAAATCCATCAGCTTTAATATTCGAGACTGAATAAGGGTGTTGGAGCACCAGTGTGAGAGACAGGAGGGAGCCTGGGTTCTCACCTTCCTCCAAAAACCAAGCGTGGAGCTGATTAGCTACAGTCACTGAGGATCAGTCAGGAATTTCTTTCTCACTTGGATTAGGTTGCTTGATACAAAAGGAAAAAATACTCTATGGGTATACTCTGCGTAATGCAAATATGTATGATTGAATGCAAGAACCAGATGATCTCATAAAACCTTTCTGTGTTATATTTTAAAAAGCTTCACAGTACATATTCTCCGGACAGTTCAGGCTCCTTGGTCTAAAAAGCACACACTCCCAAATCTCTGCTAAGAAGTTCTGTGGAGTTCACCAGGTGGGCACATGCATGATTTTACTTATCAGATGCTGATGACTCCATTGGCTCAAAAGTCATGCTATGGGAAGCTTCCACTGTGACTGAAATGCCCCCATTTTCAAAGAACGTAAACATCTGGTACTGGGTTTAAAAGCCATTCAACCCATCTACTGAGTCAATTCGTGGATTTCCTCTTCAATGCTCTAATATCGCCGCATGAAAATTTATTGAACACGTAAAAACACCTCTTGTGCCGTGGGCACCTTGTCTCCAGCCTTAACACCCACGTCCCTTTGGTTACCTTTCAGCTGACACGCTCCAGAAATTCCATCTAGCTCAGCTTACAAGGCTCCAGCATATCAGTGTCCCTGCAGGTGACACGCTCAGGATTGAAAATGCAGCACAACTATCATTTCCCTCCTCCTAGGGTAGTTTTTCTTTCAGGCAGAGAGAAAAGCCTGTGGAAAGGCCCAGTGGGAGCGAGGAAGGAAAATCATTCAGGTGGGAAGAGCAGCGTGGAGAAGGAAGCACAGGGGACAGTCCCCTCCTGGAGATGAGGCCAGTGCCACCGAGAGCAGGGCGGTACTGCACTGGTGGCACCTCAGGGGCCACTGGCCTGGGCTCCCTAGATCCTCCTGTTCCAGCTACTCATGCTCCTGTCTGCTCCTGACTACCTTCTCCCTCGCATGCATGGGCACTGCTGCTGTTTATAAGATCGTCATTGGCTTTACTTGGAATTCTGCCTGCTTTTTGAGGCTCTGCCTCCCAGCGCTGGACTCCTTGTTCGCCTGCTCCTCCTGCTCCTCCCGCTCCTCCCGCTCCTCCCAGGGGCTGCTACAGAGAGAACTTGCTTCTCTTCCTGTGACCTAAGATCAAAGGAGCCTTTTCTGTCAGTGCCTTCATACCTTGAACTCTTCCGGAACTTACTCCTGGTTAAAGCCCCAAGGCTTTCTCACGAGAGCTGCTATCTGGTTGCCCTTGTGCAGCCGCCGCTTGGGTTGACTCAGGCTGCAGACCCTGTGCGTGTTCTTTAAGCCTCTTGTTTGTTTTAGTCTGCCTTTCTGGCCCGGCGAAGTCTTTCTGGTCTCTGCCATCCTGTGGACTTTCTACAGCTCCTGCTTCAAATGATCCACAGATATGGTAAACGTGCCTTCTGGGTCATCATCAAAATCACTGACGAGGACAAAGCTGAGTGAGTGAGTGAATGAATGAATGGATCGATGGATGAAAGTAGAGATCTGTGGAGGTTGAATAAACCAAGGAAGGACTCCAGTTATTCCTTTGTGTCATTATCTCTAGCTGTATGTTCACCAAAGGAGGCTGCATATGAGCTCATTCACATTTACTATGTCATTATTTAGGAATAATTGATGGTCCTAGCAAGAGGAAATAAGACAGGTAGGTTTTATTGAAGGCATACTAGAAAAGTTGAAAGAAAAAAAAAAAAAAACCCAGGCTGGGATAGTTGGAGAAGCACGGGGCAGGGGAAGCAGCAAATCAGAGAAGCAAATACAGCCTAAAGGAAAAGTGGCCAATTAGAGAAATCTGGAGGAAAGACCTCTAATCAGTATCGCTACCATCTTGCCTAAGGTCGGTTGTATCTCAGCACTTAACTGCCAGCCATTGACTTTTCCCTTTACTCTTTTTCCTGTTTTATTACTTTTAATATACTCACAGTCATTAAATATAACATTTTGGAAAGATTAAAAGAAGGGAAGGTCTGGAGGATGAGTCATAATTCCATCATCTCAGCAGAGCCACTGTGATCACTGTGGTGTATTTCATTCGAGCCTTTTCCATACAGACGGCTTTTATCTTTCCGTGTTTCTATAGAGCCTTCATAACTGTTGTAGCTAATAGCCGCAAACTATTATCCTCTTGCTAGACATTCCAGTTTCTGCATTGTAAATAATTCGAAAATAATCTTCATTTGACACTGGAATGTTTTTAGTCAGATGTACACACGCACATGCACACTCATCAATATCCCTGCTTTACTGAAAACCCTACCAGCTTAGTCCACCAGTGACCTGGCTGAGCAGTGGAAGGAAACAACTCATGGCAGTGTGCATGATCCAGGAAATGTATCCCTTCATTCAGCAATGCCATGCTAATTCGATTGAAAATAGTAACATAGGAGATATAATTATTCCCCAGAAGACCTTGCACTCTATTAGAGAAGGCCAGGCTTCCATGAAATATTAGGAAACATTTGTAAGGCAACTAAAGGCAAGATACAGTTATGAGTTCTGAAAGGAATCATTAGTTACTGCATTGGGAAATGGCTTTGAAGGTAGTAACAGTTTATATCAGCAGAGAAGAGAAGGCATTCCGGAAAGACAGAGAAGACAATAAAACCAATCAACTGTGGGAGAGGCCAGTGAAGGGTGGAGGCGTTGGGAACAGGGAGGCTGAGTTTGCACAGGTAAGGTTGAGGCCTGGCCGTTTGCTAGATACTCACGTGTGTTTCATTCTGTCAGTATAGGAAGGGGTGGCTTTAGGATGGTTCGACTGGCCAATAGTGGGTTACAAGGGAATGAGACTGGAAGGAAATGAATAAACCGTTAAATAAATTCATGAAGGAACAAGCAAATCTGTTAAGAAGTAATAGAATAGGGCTGGTACCATGAGGGGAAGGGGAGGGTGCAGGGTGGCTCTGGTTAGCAGTTCAGGGAAGGGATGTAGAAATAATTGAGTTTGGGGTTGAGGTGAGGGAGAGGAAAAAGACCAGGAGAACTTCAGGGTTCCCGGGAGGACTCTAAGGAAGTCAGGCACTGGCTGATGGGGACGTTGCGGGAGATGGCTGGAGAGGAGGCAGGAGGACTTAGTTTTAGCTGTTTTGGGGTGAGTGGGCAATTGAAAGCAACTGACTTGATTGTCAGGCTGGAGCCAAGGCAGAGTTTAAAGGGATGGCGTACTGGGTGTGGTGGCGTGTGCCTGTAGTCCCAGCTGCCTGAGAGGTCTAGATGGGAGGATTGCTTGAGTCCAGGAATCCAAGATCAGCCTGGGCAACACGGCAAGACCCTGCCTCTAAAAATAAATAAATAAATAAATAAATAAATATTTAAAAAGACAACAGGATAGCGTGGCTCAGGTGTAAACATTTTAAGGAAGTAGAAATTCAACAGGTAGTGCTATATCCTGACTTCACATGTCATATATCTGTTATAATTTTACATGTAACATACATGTCATATCTATATAAGACAAAAATCACATATATTTGAGATAGCTAGCCTGAGTTTTCTGTAATGGCTAGGCTCTGACCAGGCTGTTTAATTTCCGCCTCTGAGGAAGGAGGGGTGCCTAGCAGAGTACTCCAGTTTTAGCCTTCTTCAAAAGTTCCCGAACTCCAGACACACCCTCAGGGCAGATCTGCTGGCGACTTCGGTGGAAGACCAGCCCTTTCCTTCCTGTGTCTCTTCCAGGCTCCTCCTGGACGCACTTGTCATGAGCAGCGGCAGCAGTCACGGAGCAGCCAGCCTCACTCTGCCCTGGACCACGGGCCATCTGCCCAGCAGTCAGCCAGGCCTGCAGAAACATGGCTCTGTTGCCCTCTTGGAGGCAAGCCCAGCATTTGTAAGAAAATTAGATCCCCAAGCTCAACCAAACCTACTGTGGGGGGAAGAATTGCGTATCATCATTGACTTTAGATTTTTCTGTTGAAAAAATAATAATCTATAAAAATAAGCCCCAGCTATACCATTAGTGTGGGTTTTCTTGCTGAAATTCGAAACCCAGCCAAATAATAGTTTATTATTTAATTAAAATTCCCTTTCTTCACATGCTGAAGTAATCCCAAAGTGATAAAATGACCGAGATTTGCTTCAAAATTATCCAAGACCCCAATGACACCGATTTTATCTTTACAAATTATATGAATGTATTAAATTTTCACATGTACCACAAAAATATGTACATTTCCTATGCATCAATTTAAAAAATTATCCAAGAGGAGTAAAGATGAAACATGATAGGCCATATATTGATAATGCTGAAACATACATAATTTATGAACATTTCTTTCCTCTTATGTATATGCTTACAATTTTTTCAGAGCAAAAGTTAATTTTCTTTTCTAGTCGGAAATTGAAAATGCGAACTATTGGTCCAAAGTAAATTTCAGGATCTGAGCCTGAGGCTACAGAGAAAAGGAGGGATAATGAATGTAACCTGTTGACCAGAGCTTTGGTTTCACTGATAGGAAGACATATGTCCTCCCTGTGAGTTTCTAGCAAATTCTGTGTGAGTGTGATGAAGAGGCATGAAGAGGTATAAAGCAATTACAGAGGAAACAAATCCTACTGTTACAAATCCAGTTGATGTGGAAAGTCTGCTGCAGAAAGAAGTAGCATGGAGAAATAAAAACCAGATAAAAAATGCAGCAGAAGAAAAAGAACAAGAAAACCCTTTAAAAGGAAAAATCCAGAAAATTACTATCTATATGATGGAGAGGAGGAAAATAAATCATTTTTCTTTTTCATTTTATTTGTTGAAAATTAAATAAATTCCTTTAAAAATCCCTTTTCTTCTCCATGTTATTTGTTTGAAAATTATGGCTGGAGATCATTAGGTAGAGAAAACGAAATTTGGGGTGAGAGGATAAAAACCCATGCTGCATCATCTAATGATATTATTAAAAAGGACTTTAAAAACTATGTTTTTAGAACAAAACAAAACAAACATGATTTGTTGGCAAGCATTCTAGGCAATTTTGGGAACAGGAAGATAATATTGCAAGACCATTAGCCATTTTTTTTCTAGAATTTATGCAGAAGTCCTCATGATCGGACAAGGAAAGAAATTCAGAAGATTGATTGGTAAAGATAAACACAAAATCATACAATCTTAGTGTGCAAGTGGACCTTATAGATCTAATCCAATCACATGATCTTGCTTTGAGGAAAGAGGCAGCGAGGTGATGTGCTTGGCCAGTCACACCTGAATCAGAATGTAGGGGTAACCCTTGACTTTCTCAGGCTATCGCTGAGACTTCTGCCTGCACAATCCTCATACCTTCTGGCCTCTTCACAGAAGGAGAGAGCCTAAAGATGCATTGCTCTGTTCTCTGGATCCCTGTGAGATGATCTCATCAGTCAGTGAAAGGCAGGCAGGATTTGCCTGCAGGTCAGCTCAGAACTTACTCAGGTCAAGATTGCCACCTTTGTGCCCAGGGTCGCTTGCACCCAGAAAGCAACATAGAGCAGAGGGCAAAAAACTTCTACTGCCAAAGTGGGTCTGTGCACAGCTCCTAGGTCAACCTGCCGGGGGTTCAAATCTTGACTCTGCCTCTTGCAGGATATCTGACCTTGGGCAAGTCACCTAATGTCTGTGGGCTCTAGTCTCTTAATCTCCAAAGCAGGGATGATGATAGAATAGTAGGGTTGTTGTGAGGATTAAAGGAAGAATCCAGAAAAGCATTTATAATAATGTCTGGACCAAACTAAGCACTGGATAAGTGTTAAGTATGATTACATGAGTAATGTTTGCCATATGCCTCCTGCATGCTGCCTGACTAATCCCCCAGTACTTATCCCCATGGGTTAGCTGTACTTCTGCCCTCAAATTCCAGGCCTCTGATGGGATTGGGCCTTGGATGGGCACCAGCACACCATGTACATTTACTCGAGACTGAACCCTTTCTTCCTTCCCCTTAGGCATCGTTTGAGACCCTGTCTCCTGTCTGACTTCAAGGGTCCCCTGATGGTTAAAGCCAGCCTCTGGGTGCCAGGCCCATTCTCTGGACTGGAAGCCCTCAGATGCCTGTGTGACTCTGCCCCTGGGTAACTGTTGGATTGCATGGCTATTACTGCAGGGCAGCTCATTGCTGTCTTGTTCCCCTGCTCCCTTGCTTCTCCGTCCTGCCCCAGTCCAGTTGCTCATCTCCTCTCTCTACCAGCCTCTGCTGCCAAATCCTAGCACAAAATCCTTAGCTCTGTGTAAGAACCCCCCTGGCTCCTTAATTAAAACAAAAACCTTGATCTGCCAAGATTGTTCTCAGAGGGAGGAGCTCATCTTGGTGAAGACCTCTCTGTCCCCCTCTTGTCCTGACATCTCCTCGCCTTGGGTAGCCCAGCAATCACTCCTGCCCCTGGGGACTGGTCTTCAGGGCTCCATGGTGCCTTACGGGGTTTCCCACATGTGGACAACTGCTTCCCTGAGCTTCCATCAGCATCCCCGAGATAGCTGGAACCTTCATCAGGACCCAGCTAAAGGCTCAGGCAATACAACAGCAGAGATGGCGCATCCTGTCCAGAGTCCACTTGAGGTTCTCCTCCTGCTTCTGTCTTGAGCACCACCCTTCCCTTTCCCATCAAACTGCATGATCTGCTTGAGCTCCAGAACCAGGAAGAATCCACAGGTATGGGCTTCAGTAAAAAAGCTGGAGGAGGTGGAAGCTGACAGGCTGCTGGCCTGTCTAGGCCTTTTCTGGCTACCAATCCCCACTGCTTGGCTGGACAAGCCACGGCTCACTTTTGTCTTGGCTTATTTTGTACTTTGCACTTAAAATGCTATCCTATTTTTTTAAAAAATGATGGTGGAGGCCGGGCGCGGTGGCTCAAGCCTGTAATCCCAGCACTTTGGGAGGCCGAGACGGGCGGATCACGAGGTCAGGAGATCGAGACCATCCTGGCTAACACGGTGAAACCCCGTCTCTACTAAAAATACAAAAACTAGCCGGGCGAGGTGGCGGGCGCCTGTAGTCCCAGCTACTCGGGAGGCTGAGGCAGGAGAATGGCGTAAACCCGGGAGGCGGAGCTTGCAGTGAGCTGAGATCTGGCCACTGCACTCCAGTCCGGGCCACAGAGCGAGACTCCGCCTCAAAAAAAAAAAAAATGATGGTGGAAAAGGAAAAGGTAGGAATCCTGTGATTTCAGTATCTAGAAAGAACAGCAGTTATAATTAACAACCAGTGAAAATACAGTTCCAGTTTAGAAAAGCCCCCAAAACCTGTTCCTTATAAATAAAAAAAGAAGCCCCCAAATATTCAAGTGATTGCTTTTCTTCTACAGTCTCAGTGCCCGGTCTTGCGAGTGAAGAGTCACTATTTATTGATTTTTTAGAGACAGGGTCTTGCCCTGTCACATAGGCTGGAGTACAGTGGTACAATCATAGCTCACTGCATCCTTGTACTTCAGGGCTCAAGCAATCCTCCCACCTCAGCCTCCCGAGTTGCTGGAACTACAGGTGTGTGCCACCACACCCAGCTAATTTATTATTTTTCATAGAGATGGGGTCTCACTATGTTGCCCAGGCTGGTCTCAAGCTCCTGGCCTCAGGCAATCCTCCTGCTTCAGTGGCCCAAAGTGCTGAGATTACAGACATCACCACATCCAGCCAAGAGTCACTTAAACGTGTATTTTTTGTTACCGATGGTATTTTTTTAATCCTTAATAGTGTGACATGATTTGAAGAGCCTGACCACATCTAAAAATTGGGAAGTTTGCAACAGGCCATCAGGAGTACCTTTAGCTTAAAAGACTCCTCTAGGTCCTGGAAGGAAACTTTCAGGCTGTTGGTCTGATCCCCTGACACTAAAATTAAGCCTTGGGCCACAAAGGAAGGAGATAAGGACCTCAACCCCAGGAGGAAGGTATATTAAGAAGTCAGGAAATTCACCCAGCTCAGAGCCAAGGGCAGGCACTGCAGCCTGGAGGTGGGGTAAGAGAGGGGGCCTGTTATTGTGCTGTTCAGCCTAGGAGCTTCCTGCCTCAACACGTGCCTGGCTTGACGCTCCTCAGGGAGTGTTGTAAGACTGAAAGCGCAGACTTCCTGAAGCACCCACGAGCGTTAGAACACTCAGGCAAGAGTTGAAACTGGAATTCAGGTCTGGAATCCAGCCTGGAATCCAGGTCCACTAGGGTATCCAAAGGAGCTGTCATCGTCTGCTCATGCTGGGACCTGCGCTTGCGCCCAGAACACCCTGACAATTTCTGTCGGACTGTTCAGCTCTCACCTACCGTGTGAGAGTGCCCTGTCCCCAGGAAGTCTTTCCTGAGCCCTCTGGCCAACCAGACCCTTCTCTCCTCTGGAATGTACAGTTCTGAATTTTTATCTTGTACTTCTTTGTATAGAAACTGTAGGGAACAGCCTGGGCGACATACTGAGACCCGGTCTCTACAAAGAAATTTAAAAAATTAACCAGGAATGGTGGCACCCACCTGTAGTCCTAGCTACTCGGGAGGCTGAGTCAGGAGGATGACTTGAGCCGAGGAGGTTGAGGCTGCAGTGAGCTATGACTGTGCCACTGCCCTCCAGCCTGGGCAACAGAGCAAGACCCTGTCTCTAAATAAATAAATATGAAAAAGAAAACTGTAGGGAACTGCAAGCAGATCTTTTGTCACTCAACTGCTTGTTTAAAAAGCAAATGTAATGGTGAATATACCAGTTAGGAATGCTTTTGGTTGCAAGAAACAGTACACCTGACTAACCGCAACTTAAGCAATAAAGACAAAATTTAATAATCTCACATAGTAAGGGGTCTGCAGAAGGCAGTTTCAGGTAGAATGAGGCAATTTCACAGTGTGCTGAAATGGCCAAGCATGCCCTTCCTGTCTTTCTGCCCTGCCAATTCTGATGTTACTTTATGGTCACAAGGTGGCTTGTACAACTACAGTCAAGTCAGGAGGTGGGGCAAAGAAGTCCTCTCCTTGCTGAGTCCTATCTATTTATTAAGTCAGAGAAAACTCTGTCAAGGAACTACGCAGAAGAACACCCTTTATATCTCATTGGCCAGAACTAGGTCACATATCAACTGGTCCATGTCAACGTTAGACCAATCATTGGCAAAGGGAAGTGGAATGAGCATGACTGGCCTAATCAGGATTATCCCCCGACACAAGCACACACACACACACTGGGCAGGGCACTCTGTCTCCTAGAACAAAGGATCTCCTTTCCCCTCCCACCAACCCGAACAATATGGGGGGGGGGGCGCCTGTTAGCAGCCAAGAGGAAAACAATTATCTTTTGTGTGCACAAAATCAGTGTCAGTCACAGTATCTCAATAGTCATTGATGAATGACACTGAAGAGCCATCAAAACTGGTCTTCCTACCACAAAGCATACATCATGTCACTTTCCATGTTAAAAACTGCAGAGTATCCATATTGTGCCTGTGATAGTGGGGAAAGCAGTGACCTTCGCTTGGAATCAGAAGAATGGATTACTTATTAGCTATGTGGGCAAATCAGTTTACTTTCTTGGGCCTCAGTTTTCTCATTGGTAGAAAATGAATGAGTTGGGTTTGCTTCATCCCTTTTGCTTCCAAAACCCTCTGGCTTCCAAGGTTTCCTCAAATCTGGTCAGACGTCGATATTTAATCATATTTTCTATTTATTTAATCCTATCAGGAGTCTCACTTCCTTTCATGTAGTCCCTTCATTGTTCCACAACACACCATGTTATTCATTCATTGATTCCACAGATGTTCACTGAGTGACTAGAAGTTCTAGACACAGGATGAGAGCAATTCTTTGGGAAATGGAGCAGCAACAATTCAGAGGGACTTGGGGCACTGGAGGACATACAAGAAGCCTCATACTACCTACTTGCAGGTTGCTTCATGAGAGAAAATAACCTATTTTTTTTTTGAGTCACTATTTTTTTAGTGTCGCAGCCTGTATTATAACATTAAAAAGTCTCTCCTGATTACTTGTTGTGAGCTTAATTGTGTACCCTCAAAATTCGTATGTTGAAGCCCTGATCCCCAGTACCTCCAAATGTGACTGTATTTGTTTTGTTTGTTTGTTTGTTTTTGAGAGGGAGTCTCACTCTGTCACCCAGATTGGAGTGCCGCGGCACGATCTCGGCTCACTGCAACCTCCGCCTCCCAGGTTCAAGCGATTCTCCTGCCTCAGCCTCCCAAGTAGCTGAGATTACAAGCACCTGCCACCATCCCTGGCTAATTTTTGTAGTTTAGTAGAGACGGGGGTTTCACCATGTTAGTCAGGCTGGTCTCGAACTCCTCACCTCAGATGATCTGCCTGTCTTGGCCTCCCAAAGTGCTGGGATTACAGGCATGAGCCACTGTGCCCACTGTGACTGTATTTGGAAATGAGAGGTCTTAGTCTGCTTGTGCTGCTATAACAGAACACCACAGGCTGGGTAATTTATAAAGAACAGAAATTTATTTCTCACAGTTCAAGAGGCTAGAAGTGCAAGATCCAGGTGCTAGCATTTGGTGTCGAGTGAGGGCTACATCCTCCAGAGGGCAGGAACTCCATGTCCTCACATGACAGAGGGTGGACAAAATACATTAAGCCTTATTTAATTAATTAATTATTTATTTATTTATTGAGACAGAGTCTTTCTCTGTCGCCCAGGCTGGAATGCAGTGGTACGATCTCAGCTTATTACAACCTCCATCTCCGGGGTTCAAGCGATTCTCCTGCCTCAGCCTCCCTAGCAGCTGGGATTACAAGTGCCCAGCACCACGCTTAGCTGATTTTTGTACTTTTACTAGAGACAGGGTTTCAACATGTTG
Organism: Trachypithecus francoisi; assembly: GCF_009764315.1. Lineage (NCBI taxonomy): Eukaryota > Metazoa > Chordata > Mammalia > Primates > Cercopithecidae > Trachypithecus > Trachypithecus francoisi. The sequence goes on along the minus strand of NW_022681433.1, from coordinate 14,775,029 downwards.
GCCACACTGGTCTCAAACTTCTAACCTCAGGTGATCTGCCTGCCTCGGCCTCCCAAAGTGCTGGGATTATAAGTGTGAGCCACCGCGCCCGGCTGAAGCCTCTTTTATAGGAGCTTTAATCCCATTCATGAAAGGAGGTGCCCTCATGATCTAATCACCTCTTAAAGGCCCCACCCCCAATACTGTCACATTGGCAACACCTGAATTTGGGAGGGGACATCTTCAAACCATAGCATACGATCTTTAAAGAGGTGATAATGAAGTGATTAAGACTGGCCCTAATCTAATCTAACTTGTCTTTATAAGAAGAGGAAATTTGAACACAGGTACAGAGGAAAGACGATGTGAAGACACAGGGAGGAGATGGCCATCTAAAAGCTGAAGAGAAGAGAAAAACATGCCTGCCAACACCCACATCTTGGGTTTTTAGCCTTTAGAACCATGAGTGAATAGATTTCTGTGAAGCCACTCAATCCATAGTACTTGGTCATGCAGCCCTAGTGAACACCACTCCCGCCTATTTACTTTCTTAATTGTTAAAATTAGAAGTTTATCTTGTAATCAATAACATACTACTTAAATCTTAATTTTATAATGTTTACACTTTTGTTAAAGGTTTACTAAGCGTAGAAAACATGTCTTAAACTTTTTAAGGATTGGCTGGGCGCGGTGGCTCAAGCCTGTAATCCCAGCACTTTGGGAGGCCGAGGCGGGCGGATCACGAGGTCAGGAGATCGAGACCATCCTGGCGAACACTGTGAAACCCCGTCTCTACTAAAAAATACAAAAAACTAGCCGGGCGAGGTGGCGGGCGTCTGTAGTCCCAGCTACTCGGGAGGCTGAGGCAGGAGAATGGCGTGAACCCGGAGGCGGAGCTTGCAGTGAGCTGAGATCCGGCCACTGCACTCCAGCCCCGGCGACAGAGCAAGACTCCGTCTCAAAAAAAAAAAAAAAAAAAAAAAAAAAAAAACTTTTTAAGGATTTTCATTGTTAGTGTGATTTTGAAACAAAAGCTAGACAGTCCTTTAGTAGGAGTGATAAAGAAAAGAAAAAAGACAGAGGAGACAAAAATTAACAAAGGGGCCAAATCTACAGATACAGTCCAGAGTTTGTAAAAATCATTAAAAAACCCTCTGGACTAAAGTATGCAATAATTTTGAAAATTTAGATTACATTGACAATGATTTATAAAAGTACAAAATTGGACTGAATAGATGTCTAGATGAAAATGACAGATGGGATTTATATCAAAGAATTTCCCTCCCTTAACACATTAAAAGAAAAATCACAAAAACCACCCCCAAATATTCATTAATAGCACATAGGCAATGATGGAATTGTACCTTAATGAAACACACCTCAAATATTAGTAGCCAAGGAACTTCTGGAGCAGAGTTGGAAAGCACAGAAAGACTAAGCTTCTAATCCTACCCCTATGCTCCAAAACCATGCTGGTGAGTAGAAAAATCCTCAGAATTCTCATTAACGCTTCTCACTAATACCCACTAGAGAGGAACAAGTTGTGTGGGTGTCTTAATCTTTTTCCTCTTCTGTCTGATGAATAGTAGCAACACAAGTGAACATATCACAAGAAAAAAACCCCCAAATGTGAGACAGTCCTCACATGGGGATTGGGAGTCCTGGTATGAGCATTTTAACAAAATCTCAGAAGAGAGAAAAGGTTCACATATTCTAAAAAATACCACTTAGAACCACAGATAAACTCTTCCTTTCCAACTATCCCTTTTCATATTAAAATATATAGAAAATATGAAATATTCAATCCACAAACTATAACTCGGAGGGGAAAATTTGTTTTTAAATATAGTGGAAAAGGAATTCAAAAAAGTCATCACATTGTATTAGAGAAAATAGAAGGTCTGGACAGAATTGTTTGTTCAAGATGAAAAGAAACAGCCTTATAACTAGGCAAAGATGCTGCAAGAAGGGGGAAGGAAGAAAGAGAAGGAAGGAAGGAAGGAGAGAGAGAAAGAGAGAGAGAAAGGAAGGAAGAAAGGAAAGAGAGGGAAAGAAAGGAAGGAAGGAGAGAAAGAGAGAGAGAGAAAGAAAGGAAGGAAGGAAAGAAGGAAGGAAGGAAAGAGAGAGAAAGAGAAAGAAAGAAAGAAAAGAAGGAAGGAAGGAGAAAGAAGAAAGAAAAAAGAGAAAAGAAAAGCAAGCAAGCAAATAAGCGCAAGACTGGCAAAGAACTTACAAGAAAACTTTTCTCAAATAAAAGAAGAAAATTCTTCCCAATCTCTTTACACTAGAAAGTAATTTTTTAAAGGCCATTATATTTAATAAAATAAGAGCTCAAGAATGATATGATACGGTAAATGCGACAGAGATAACGCTATGGCTTCACCAAATCTTGTGTCGTTTTCTTCTTCCTGGGCACGCAGGCATTTTGCATTCCCTTGAACCCTACCATCTGACCCAAAAGTGTATATTCTAGCAATAAATCTAATTGCTAGGTGAACATTCCAGGCCAATTCAAGACAACGCCAGGCCAGCAAGTGTGTGTGAATTCTTTGTGCTGTTATTTCTCCTGCCTGGGCAACTTAGAAACCATCAGCTCCATGTGGTATAGCGTTAAGGTTCCATGTGGCATAGCTTTATGATGCAAGTACCCTGGACTCTGTGTTATCTCTTGGAAAGGAGCTGCTCTGGAGAGCTGTCAGCCCTCACTCAGTTGTGCATGAAAACAAACAAACAACAACAACAACAAAAAACCTCATTGTGATAAGACACTGAAAAGTTGTGGTTAGATTTGTTACTGTAGCATAACCTAATTCATCCTGACTAATATTATGAAACAACAGAATGAAATAAAGGAGTTTGCAGACCTGAGGAAAACAACTGAATGTCCAAACCATATCATTATATAAGAGATGTAGAGAACTGGTATAATTTTTTCCTTAACTGTTTGGTAGAAATCGCCAGTGAACCTACCCGAGCCTGGTGCTTTCTGTTTTGGAAGGTAATCAATTATTGACTCAATTATTTAATAGATACAGGCCTATTCAGATCATCCATTTCTTCTTGTGTGGCTTTTGGCAGACTGTGTCTTTCAGGAACTAGTTCATTTTATCTAAATTATCAAATTAGTGGGCATAGAATTATTCATAGTATTCCTTTATTATCCCTTAAATGTCCATGGAATCTGTAGCAATGTCCCCGCTTTCATTTCTGATATTAGTGATTTGTGTCCTCTCTCTTTTTTTTATAGTTAGTTTAGCTAAAAACTTATCAATCATATTGAACTTTTCAAAAAGCCATGTTTTGGTTTCATTGATTTTGTCTATTGATTTCCTGTTTTTTATTTCATCGACTTCGGCTCTACTCATTTATTTTCCACTTTAATTTGGATTTAATTTGCTTTTTTTTTTTTTTTTAAGTTTCCTAAGTTGGAAGCTTAGATTTTTAAATTTTAGGTATTTTTTCTTTTCTAATATATACATTCAGTGCTATAAATTTCTAAGTACTGTTTTTGCCTGTTCCCACAAATTTTGGTAAGTCATGTTTTCATTTTCATTTAAGTCAAAACATTTTAAAATTTCTCTTGAGATTTCATCTTTGACCCATGTGTTATTTAGAAGTGTGTGGTTTAATCTCCTTGTATTTTTGTATTTTCCGGTTATCTTTCCACTAGTGATTTCTAGTTTAATTCTACTATGGTCTGAGAGCAGACATTGTATAATTTCTGCTCTTCTAAATTTGTGAAGGTGCATTTTATGTCCCAGGATGTGGCGTCTTGGTGAACGTTCCACATGAGCTTGAGAAGCATGCGTCTTCTGCTGTTGCTGGAGTATAGCATTTATAGATATCCATTATATCCAGGCAACTAGTTGTCTTGTTGAGTTCAGCCACATCCTTACTGACTTTTTGCCTGCTGAGTCCGTCCATTTCTGGAAGAGGGATGTTGAAGTCTCCAACCATAATAGTGGATTTATCTATTTCTTCTTGTAGATCTATCAGTTTTTGCCCCATGTAATTTTTTTATTATTATTTATTTATTTATTTTTTGAGACAGAGTCTGGCTCTTTTGCCCAGACTGGAGTGCAATGGTGCCATCTCAGCTCACTGCAACCTCTGCCTCCCAGGTCCAAGCGATTCTTCTGTATCAGCCTCCCAAGTAGCTGGGATTACAGGCACATCACCATACCTGGCTAATTTTTGTATTTTTAGTAGAGACAGGATGTCACCATGTTGGCTAGGCTGGTCTTGAACTCCTGACCTCAAGTGATCCACCTGCCTCCCAAAGTGCTGACATTATAGGCGTGAGCCACTGCCCCGGGCCTGCCTCATGTAATTTGATGGTGTCTTTTTAGGTGCATACATGTTAAGGATTACTATGTCTTTTTGGAGAATCAATCCCTTTATTATTGTGTAATGGCTATCTTGATCCCTGATAATTTTCCTTGCTTTGAAGTCTGAAATTAACATAACTACTCCTGCATTCTATTGATTAGTGTTAATATGGCGTATGTTTCTTCATCCACTTACTTTTAATTTATATCTGTTTTTATATTTAAAGTGGGTTTCTTGTTTTTTGATTTATGCTGCCTCTTAATTGGTGCATTTAGATCACTGATGCTCAAAGTGACTATTCATATAGTTGGATTAATATCTACCATATTTGTTACTGTTTTCTATTTGTTCCTTTGTTCTTGTATTCTATTTTTGTCTTCCACTCTTTTCTGCCTGTTGTGGTTTCGATTGAGCATTTTCTGTGGTTCAATTTTCTCTTCTTTCTTAGCACACCAGTTATATTTCTTTGTTTTTTAATTTTCATTCTTTTTTTTTTTTTAGTGGTCGTCTTAGATTTTGCAATATACATTTGTGACTAAATTTAAGCTGACTTGCAAATAATACTACACTACTTCCTGTGTAATGAGAATATCTTATAAAAATAATTTTTTTTTTTTTGAGACGGAGTCTCCCTCTGTCGCCAGGCTGGAGTGCAGTGGCACGATCTCGGTTCACTGCAACCTCCGCCTCCCAGGTTCAAGCCATTCTCCTGCCTCAGCCTCTTGAGTAGCTGGGACGACAGGCACACGCTACCACACTTGGCTAATTTTTGTATTTTTAGTAGAGATGGGATTTCGCCATGTTGACCAGGCTATAAAAGTAAAATAATGTTAGTTCCTCCTCCTCACCCCTTGTATCATTCCTGTCATTCATTTCACTTACATGTAAGCATACACAAGCATATAAATATGATATATACAAAAGCATACACAACCAAATACATTGTTAGTGCTTTGAACAAGCTTATCTGTTAGATCAATTAATAATAAGAAAAATATGAAGATAAAAGAAAAATTTATCTTCATTTATTTCTTCTTTGATGCTCTTCCTTCTTTATGTAGATCCTAGTTTTTGACTTACATTATTTTTCTTTCTCTAAAGAACTTCTCTAAACATTTCTTGTAAGGGATGTTTACTGGCAACAAATGTCCTCAATTTTCATTTGTATGAGATGTCTTTATTACTCCCTCACTTTTGAAGGATAATTTTGCTCAGTACAGACTTCTAGGTTGGTGTTTTTTTCTCGCATACTTTTAATATTTCACTCCACTTTTTTCTTATTTGCATGGCTTCTGAGGAGACGTCAGATAAAATATTTGCTCCTCTATAGGTAAGGTATTTTTTTCCTCTTGATTCTTTAGGAAATTTTAAAAATCTTTGATTTTCTGTAGTTTGAAAATGATGTGCCTATGTGTTGGTTTTTTTGTTTGTTTGTTTTGGCATTTATCATGCTTGGTGTTCTCTGAGTTTCCTGGACCTGTGGATTAGTGTCTCACATTAATTTGGGGGAAATTCTCAGTCATTGTTTCAAATACTTCTGCTCCTTTCTATCTCCCTTGTCCTCTTGTATTCCTGTTAAGCGTATTTGCACCTTTTGTAGTTGTTCCACAATCCTCGATTATTCTGTTCTGGTTTATTTTCCAGTCTTTGTTCTCTTTGCTTTTCAGTTTGGGAGGATTCTACTGACATATCCCAAAGCTCAGAGATTCTTTCCTTAGCTGTGTCTACTAAGAAGTCCCTCAGAGGCCTTCTTCACTTCTGTTGCAATGCTCTGGATCTCTAGCGTCTTGTTTTGGTTCTTCCATAAGATTTCCATCTCTTGGGAGGCCAAGGTGGGGAGATCATGTGAGGTCAGGAGTTCAAAAGCAGCCTGGCCAACATGGCAAAACCCTGTCTTGATTAAAAATACAAAAGAAATTAGCCGGATGTGGTGGCAGGCACCTGTAATCCTGGTTACTTAAGAGGCTGAGGCAGCAGAATCACTTGAACCTGGGAGGCAGAGGTTGCAGTGAGCTGAGATTGCGCCACTGCACTCCAGCCTGGGCAACAGAGCGAGACTCAGTCTCAAAAAAAAAAAAAAAATTTCCTTCTCTCTGCTCATGCTGCTTGTCTGTTCTTGCATGCTGTCTGCTTCATCCATTAGCGTCCACAGCATATTAATCAGTCACTTCAACCTCCACCTTCCAGGTTCAAGTGATTCTCCTGACTCAGCCTCCCAAGTAGCCAGGATTACAGGCACCTGCCACCATGCCTGGCTAATTTTTGTATTTTTTTAGTGGAGACGGGGTTTCACCATGTTGGCCAGGCTGGTCTCAAACTCCTGACCTTGTGATCTGCCAGCCTCGGCCTCCCAAAGTGCTGGGATAACAGGCGTAAGCCACCATGCTGGGATATTAATCATAGTTTTAAAAAAGTCCTTGTCTGATAATTCCAATATCCCTACCACTTCTGCTTCTGAAGTTCGCTCTGTCTCTTCACACTGTGTTTTTTATCTTTTAGTATGCCTTGTAACTTTTTGCTAAAAGCCGTACACGATGTGCTGGGTAAAAGGACCTGCTGTAAATAGGCCTTTAGTGATGTGGAGGTAAGGTGTAGGGGGAGGAGAAGCACCCTATAGACCTGTGATTAGGCCTCAGTCTTTTTTTTTTTTTCAGACAGAATCTCACTCTGTCTCCAGACTGGAGTACAGTGGCGCGATCTTGGCTCACTGCAACCTCCGCCTCCCGGGTTCAAGCAATTCCCCTGCCTCAGCCTCCTGAGTAGCTGGGACTACAGGCGTGCACCACCACATCCAGCTAATTTTTGTATTTTTAGTAGAGACCGGGTTTCACCATGTTGGCCAGGATGGTCTCGATCTCCTGACCTTGTGATCTACCCACCTCGGTGTCCCAAAGTGCTGGGATTACAGGCGTGAGCCACCACGCCCTTCCAGGCCTCAGTCTTCTAGTGAGCCTGTGTCTCTGGACTGTGCCTTTCACAAGTGCTTCTTAGTTTTTCCCTCCCCTTTTAGGTGGGAAAGGATGGCTAGGGTGAGCTGGAGCTGGATATTTCCTTTCTCCCAGGTCACTTAGGCTGTAATTAAACCCTAGCAAGTTAGGCTCTGGTTGACCAGTTTCTCCTTAAGGCAAACCTCGTTAAGAAGAACGGAGTGCTTGGTATTTCAAAATACAGGTCCCCTCTCCCTGCTGGATCGTGCCACTGCACTCCAGCCTAGCGACAGAGCAAGACTCCGTCTCAAAAAAAAAAAAAAAAAAAAAAAAGTCTAGTAAAAAAGTTTTTTTAGCCTGTTTTTTTAAGTCAACGTACAGTTTCTCATTCACTATTTTAAGGGTATTACAAACTTGACTCTCCGCTATTTGTAGAATTCACAGAAATCTGAGGCACAATTTGTTCAGTATTTCTCAGGGTCTGTCAAAGAATTGCAAAATATTACTACCATAAGTTAAAACGTTACAAAATATCATTATGTGTTAAAAGAAAATTAGAGGGCATATGTGGGAAGTGACACAAATGAAAAGAGGAAGACATAAACCTAAAAGTGGCGAGTCATCTAGCAACATAAAAACTGCACCATAGTCTCACTTTGTATAGAATGCACATACCGTAACACTCAACTGTCATTCATAGCCTTTTTCCACCAACTTTTTTGAATTCGATTGCATGAGCAACAGTTACTCACCTTCTCACTCATCTTGGGAATTTTCTTTTTTTTTCTTTCTTTACATTTTTATTGACAAATAAAAATTGTACGTATTTATTAAGTACAACATGAGCTTTTCAAATACATACCCCTTGTAAAATGGTTAGATTACGCTAATTAACATATATATTCCCTCACATACTTACCATTTGTTTGCGGTGAGAACATTTAAACCCTACTCTCTCAGCAAGTGTCAAGCATACCCTGCATTGTTATTAAGTATAGACGCCATGTTGTACATTAGAGCTCTTGCACATGGTCCTCTGCCTAACTTCTTGAGAATTATCCTTATGGAGATGTCTTCATTTCATAAAAACCCTTTCTAAATTTTCCTTTATGTTTTTGTTTATAAAATTAGAAGAATATAAAAGAATTTTTAATTCCTGAGACCAACGTAGGCTTCAGATTCTCCGTAAGAGCTCTGAGGAGTCTTTGATGCCAAGTGGAGACCAAAATAACCAGGTAAATGAGGTGGCAGAGGAAGTGGGGCTGGCTGGGATTTAGATCTTATGGGATTCCGGAAAACCTGCACATGTGGCTTCCCAAAGGGGAGCCTGGATGACCTCGGCACCTAGAGCCACGCAGTGAGGAAGCTTAGGATCCCATCTCCATCTCCATCACTGTCCAGTTGGGTTATCTCAGCAAGAGACACAACTGCATGAGCTTCAGTCTCCTCATTTAAAACACAGGGATAAAAACAGTGCAACTCTCACAGGGTGACGGGAAGAAAAAGGCATACAGGTGCTCAATGCGATGAGCAAGTTGTAAATGGATGGTACTTATAGTCATTAGGAGGTTCCCTTTAAAATGCTGCATCTGTCAACTCACTGCTTGTATCTCTTCATGGTTTAAATTTTCAAAATACTGAATCTTGCTGGTTCAGTCAAGTCTGTGAATTGGTTTGTCCTAGGTGGGATGAGGTGTGTGTGTGTGTGTGTGTGTACACACCCAGAGGGGTATACCAGAATATCAGATATCTGAACATGAGCTCTAGTATCAAATAGCAAATCGTTAAAAAAATGGCCAAAATATAAAATCTTCTGATTGGCAAGAAGACAACTGTGTTGCGCATGTTGCTGCCTGTATGTGCTGTTTCTCCGTCTTTGTTCAGGGCCATTGAGAGGCATAAAGCACTGAATGTCTATGTCTCCCCCAAAATTCATATGTTCAAACTCTAATCTTAATGTGATGGTAGTAAGAGGAGGGGCTCTGGCGAATAATTAGGGCATGAGGATGGAGCTCTCATGTATAGGATTGTGCCTTTGTAAGAAGTGGCCAGAGAGCTCCCCTGCTCTCTTTTCTCCTGGTCGTCTGCAAGCCGGGAAGAGAGCCCTCACCAGAACCTGACTGTGCTGGCCTCTGATCTGGGACATCCACCTCTGCAAGTGTGAGAAATAAATGTTTATTGTTTAATCTTCCCAGCCTATGGTGTTTTTTTATAGAAGCCCAAGCGAACTAAGACAGGGCGGAAACAAAGAGGGCAAAAGAGAGACAGGGAGGCCATATACATATATATATATATCTCCAGCTACACTGGTGGAGGACAGGCTTTCTGTTATAATGTCCCAGAGTTTATACAGAGGAGAGGCTGGTGGAGAACGATGCAGGACTGAAAATCAAAGCCAAGAGGGATTTGAGATGAGTGAGAAAGGTGTTTTCAAATCAAATACATTATTGGAACCAGAGACTGAAAACAGCTGCAGATTGGTGACAAGGTCGCTGAATTGTATTTATTATTATATTTTATCCAGATGTTTTAATTAATTAAATCATGTTTTAAGTAATTAAATCAGTATAAACTAATTTACAGACCCTAAACTAATTAGGACAGGGTAGAGCTATTTAGAAATTTAAGCAAAATATTATAAGCCATTGCCAATAAGAAGTCAACATATTGCTCTTTAATATTCAAGTTTAAGCTAGGCATGGTGGCACAGGCCTGTATTCCCAGCACTTTGGAGGCCGAGGCAGGCGGATCACTTGAGGTCAGGAGTTTGAGACCAGCCTAGCTGACGTGGTGAAACCCCATGTCTACTAAAGGTACAAAAATTAGCCAGGTGCGGTAGCAGGAGCCTGTACTCCCAGCTACTTGGGTGGCTGAGGCAGGAGAATCACTTGAACCTGGGAGGCGGAGGTTGCAGTGGGCCGAGATCACATCAGTGTGCTCCAGCCTCGGTGAGAGAGTGAGGCTCCCATCTCAAAAAACAAATATATATGTGTGTGTGTGTGTGTGTGTGTGTGTGTGTGTTTATGTGTGTGTATACACACACACATAAACACACAAAATACAAAATACAAAAATGAGCCAGGTGTGGTGGCATGTGCCTGTAATCCCAGTTATTCAAGAGGCTGTGGTGGGAGGATCACTTGAACCCAGGAGGCAGAGACTGCAGTGAGCCAAGATCACTGCATTCCAGCCTGGGCAACAGAGTGAGGCCTTGGCTAAAAAAATAAAATAAAATGAAATAATAAAAATTTAAAAAATTCATGTTGAAGATTTTAAAAGAGTGTTTACTACATTGAGTTTCTATATTAAGAACTTCATTGGCTGGGCACAGTGGCTCATATCTATAACTTCTTGAGGCCAGAACTTCTTGAGGCCAAGGCAGAGGGATCACTTGAGGTCAGCAGTTCAAGACCAGCCTAGCCAACATGGTGAAACCCCATGTCTACTAAAAATACAAAAATTAGTTGGGTGTGGTGGCATGTGGCTGTAATCTCAGCTATTCAAGAGGCTGTGGTGGGAGGATCACTTGAACCCGGGAGGCAGAGGTTGCAGTGAGCCAAGATCACGCACTGCATTCCAGAGCGAGACCTTGCCCCCCAAAAAAAATCATGTTTAAGATTTTTAAAGAATGTTGTCTACCTCATTGAGTTTCTATATCAAGAATATCATTGGCCCAGCGTGGTGGCTCATGCCACACTTTGGGAGGTGGAGGTGGGTGGATCTCTTAAACCTAGGAGTTCGAGACCAGCCTGACGAAACCCCATATCAACCAAAAATACAAAAAATTAGCCGGGAGGGGTGGCGCGTGCCTGTAGTCACAGCTACTCAGGAGGCTGAAGTGGGCCGATCTCTTGAGCTCGGGAAGTTGAGGCTGCAGTTAGCCCAGATCGCAACACTGCACTCCAGCCTGGGAAACGAGAGAATGAGAGTCAGACCCTGCCTCAAAAATAAATAAATAAATAAATAAAAGAGAAGAACTTCATCTTTTGTAAGTGTAATTTATTAAAGCCATGCTATACTCTTGGACTCAGTGAATCTTACTTATGGGAGAATCTAGGCATTGAAAAATCTAAGGTGCTACTGCTCACCTGCTTCCAATGTGGCAGCTTGCTTAAACCGTGAGCAGGATTCCAGGAGGAAACAAACCGACTGGAATCTAGCCTTGCAGACCCAAACCTACAAGATGATCGCAAACAAATCTGCAAGGCCATCGCAAACACCCCTAGGTATTTCAAACCTAGGATTTGCATGTTTCTTAGATCCCATGAGCTCTAAATCCCAGCCAGCTCCACTTCCTCTGCCACCTCGTTTACCTGGTTATTTTGGTCTCCACTTGGCATCAAAGACTCCTCAGAGCTCTTATGGAGAATCTGAAGCCTACGTTGGTCTCAGGAACTAAAAATTCTTTTACATTCTTATAATTTTATAGACAAAATCATAAAGGTAAATTTAGAAAGGGTTTTTATGAAATGAAGACATCTCCATAAGGATAATTCGTTAGGATTCACGTTTCTTTTTTTTTAAGGTGCCATAACTATGACTCTCTATTGATTTTTTAAAAATGTAGACCTACCTTTGTTCAGAGAGATTTTTGAGCTTGCCACTGGGTCCCAGCAGGGAAGTGATCAGACCGTTGCAGAAGTGGCAGCAAGTGAAAAAGAGGAAGGCCCTACCTAGCAAAGGAGCGGAACAGAGGCCAGGAGAGGCGCCCCTGCCGACGATGCTCATGTCAGAGGGGCGTCCACAATTGATCATAATCTTTTCAAGTCCAGGAAATTAATCAGCAATGGGAAAAGGAGTCTAAGATGAATAAAAGGATGTCTGACAATGTGGGCAGAACAGCATGCTAAGAAATCTGGGTGGGCATATTTCACAGGAGAGTGTAATAGTAGGCAGGAGGCAGCTGTGGGGCTAGCAACCAGGCCCCAGTCTCAGGATGAAAGATCTAGAAAAAGGGACCTGCAACAGCCCTAGAAGGAGAAGATCACTGGGCAGGAAACCAGGACCAGATCTGAGGTCTAGGAATAGAGCGGGGAAATATGGAGTGAGGAGGATACCTCAAGTAGCAAGGGATGGTTTGTCGTTAAGTCCTTGAACTGATTTATTTCATATAGACCTCTATTGACAAGAAACAGCTTTCCTGATAGTTTCAGCAATGCGTGGAGAAAATAAAAGGTCCGTAGTAACCTACACAAGGTAAGCCAGCACGAATAGCCCACCAGAAGGCAAGGTGAAGGCAAGCTGAAACCATTCTTCAGGTGCTAGATGCTGAGTAGCCTTGGAGACCTCCTAGCTGAAGGTTATCAAAGAAACACAACTCAATAAGCCTCTGCCTTGTTAAGTTGAAATTCTGCCAATCTTGTTGTGAGAAGACTGTGGGGACTAACCTGCCTCTCTGCTGGCAGCAATAAAGTGAAGTGGAAATGCCTACAGGGTGTGTGGACAGATGGCGACAGGCATCTGGAGCTGCTGGGGACAGCCAGCTATTTCTGTTGAAGAGAACAAAAGATTCAAAACGTCCCTTTTCCCCACTCCCCTCCAGCTCTGAGCATTTCTTCTCTGAAAAGTTTTCTTTTCCTCCTCATTCATAGAATGCAAAGCATGTTCAGAAAAAAAATAAGGGTTGATGATAGGGGAAGTTCGCTTCTGAATATCTTCCTCCACTAGTCATTGGTTTGGGATTGCAACCTGCCTTTGCCCATTGCTGTCATTCTTCAGAGGCAGATGTTTGCAAAAATGTCCAGAGCAGCTGGACCTCAAATCTAAAATTGCTGTATTTCCTCCACTGATCCCTCGAAGCACATCCATGGAATGCCATTGGAAAACTGCCACTGGAGGGCATTAGACATCATTTAATTTGCTCCATGATGACTTTTGACCTCTGATTTCACTTCACATGGGTGACCACACTAGTCCCATGGTCACCCTCAGACATTTAGTGGTCTATTTCTAGGGACAGAAAACAGTGCAAGGTTTGCAGATATAAGGCGATCCTTTAAGGGGCTCACAATCTAGTTGGGACACATATATAAAAAGATAACAGCTACAATAGGTTTCAATCAAAGTAGCACATTATATGTAAAAGCCACAGCAACACGGCTCTCAGGGGCAGCAAGCATTTTGCAAAAGCAGAGAGAGCTCTCCCAAGAAGGTGGACCCACAATATCACAGGGTCTTACACACTCTGCTGCCCTAACTCTCACTTCATCTTGGCTAAGCATAGGAGTGAACCACCTTTTTCATTATTAAAAATATGTATTAAACAATTAGGATATGCCCAATTTATACTACTTAGGGATTGTTCCACCTTGTTTTACCAACATCTATTTCTACAGACCAGGAGCTATAATTTTTCCCCCTAAGCTTATTAGTAAGGTAATGCTGGGTGCAGTGGCTCATGCCTGTAATCCCAGCACTTTGGGAGGCTGAGGTGGGTGGATCACCAGAGGTCGGGAGTTCGAGACCAGCCTGACCAACATGGAGAAACCCCGTCTCTACTAAAAATACAAAATTAGCTGGGTGTGGTGGTGTGTGCCTGTAATCCCAGCTACTGGGGAGACTGAGGCAGGATAATCGCTTGAACCCGGGAGGCGGAGGTTATGATGAGCAGAGATGGTGCCATTGCACTCCAGCCTGGGCAGCAAGAGCTAAACTCCATCTCAAAAAATAAATAAATAAATAAAAACATGAATTACATGTAAACAAAAAAATAGAATATGATCATTTAATCATTCACTCATCCATTCAAGAAGCACTAAGTGGCCTTGGCTTTTTACTGCTGGCTTGACTCAGCTCTGCTGGGCAAAGGACAGAGGACTAAGCAACTGGGAGCGAAGCAATTAGAGGATGATTTTCACATTATAAAGAGTCCCAGAGGGTTCCTTTTAGTGTGCTTCCCTAGGGGATTGAAATATTGAAATATTGTTATACAGACCATTAAGTCCTGCAGATGGCGAAGATGTGAAGGATAGCTGAGGGTGGTCAGGTAAAAAGCAAAGATTTAAATCTGAAGGGTCAGAGGCCACTGCTAAGAATTGATCACTAATTCCAATACTGGCTATGCCCTACCAATATACAGCTTAGAAAGTCCTCAAAGCACTTCTTCAACCTTCTCTCCTTTGGTAGTCATGATGATAGACTCTAAACTTTGAAGGTTTAAAATGCGATGGGAAGTAACATCTTCCAAAATTGAAATCACACAACAGGTTTGAAGAGTTTGTGGCAAAAAGAGATTAACGAGAAGGAGAGCGTATCTATGACAGATTTCACACACAGTTTCCATTTTCTTTCTCATCGAGGGTGGGGTGGGGAGCATGGAACGGTGGTGGTATTGCAGTTACTAAACATATTGTTGTATGTGTGTAGCATGTCTGTGTGTACACACATGTGGTACATATAAAATAGTGTACATGTTATATGTACATGCAAATTTTGTGTGTATGCTCGCCAGATGATAGTGTTCCCAGCGTGCAAATGGAAACAAGATATGGTGGTAGGGGTGTCCAGGAGAGGCAAGACTGTCTACATACTTCGTATACATTTATAGCAATACAGCACCTACTATGTGAAATGCTCAGGCCTCTAAGCCCAGAAAATGCAGAAACAGAATAGACCTTTGCCTGTCTGTCTCTGAGTTTGCAATCTAGTGCTTTTCCACTAGAGCACCCAGAACACTACATGCAGCAACTGAGGCCAGAATGATACCAATACCAAAACAGAGGTACTCAGTGGACTAGGAGAACATTAACTACCAGTTTTGTGGGGCCAAATGTTGTTCAGACTTGTAAATGTGAGGAACACCTAGACAAGTCAGCCCATTGCCCAAGCTTGGCCTGCTCTGAGCAGAGGGCTAGCAGCTGCAGAGGTAGGGGTTTCTGGGCAGTCGGGAGCCCCTTCTGCCAAGTTCTCCTTCCCAATAGATCGAGAGCCCGGAGGCTTGGCACGGTCGGTCCCGATGGCCCCAGCGGGAGGGTCATGGTTGAGACAGCAGCCCCATCTCATTGTTTAAGGCCAGGGCTTCCTCTTTTGGCGGAGCGGGAGCGAGAGCTGAGCGGGAAGGGGACGGACGCCGCGGGAGCCTTCGGCATGTCTATTGCTGCCGCTCCCTCCCCTCGCCGGGAGCTTGGGTTTCCCGGGGTGTGTGCGGATTCTCAATAAAAAGGGAAAAGCACGATCCAAGTTAATTTTCCAGCGCCGACAGGAAATGCTGTTTCCTGCATCGTACAACGCTGGTGCCAACGAGACTGACACAGGAGCCCATTGTCCCGCGAACAATGTGGCGATGGGGAAGGACGCCTGAGAAAACAGACCCCGGCCCCGTGAACGCGTTTGTTTGATCCTTCCCCATAGGGTTGTGTGAGGTGTATGTCTGTGTGGGTAGGTGTATTTGTGCATGTGTAGTGTATGTCTGTGTGTGATTGTGTGTGTAGGGGGGTGTGTCTATGTGTGGTGTGTGTGGGAGTGTGTCTGTGTGTGTCACCGTAGTATGTGTATCTGTGTGGGTATGTTTGTGCATGTGTGGTGTGTGTCTGTGTGGAGAGTATGTTTGTGTGTCTCTGTGGTGTGTGTCTGTGTGCCTGCGTGTGTGTCTCTGCAGTGTGTTTGTGTGTCTGAGTAGGTGTGTTTGTGCATGCGTGGTGTGTGTGTGTGGTGTGTGTGAGTGCGCGTGTGAGTGCGTGAGTGTGAATGTGTGTGTGTGTGTGTGTGTGTGTGTGTGAGGCTGAATAGGCTGGTAAAGGCCGGGCACTGTCCCTTCCTGCCCTGCCTCTGCTCCCCTGGCAGGCTTCCAAAGTGGCAAAAGAGACCTAGCCGTCTAAAACGTTCAAAAGAAAAAAGAGAAAGAAAAAGAAAGGGGGAAACGGGGGAAAAGAAAAGGATAGAACAGAAAAAGACATTTTTAAAAAGAAAGGAGAAGGGAAAGGGAAAAGAAAATAAAATCTCCCCTAAGTCTCCCCAGAGGCTCCTTTCGAACCCTCAGCTAGCCAAGGGCAAATGCGTACTCGAAAGTGCCACGCCTCTCGTCCACCCTGCGCCCCGTCCAGTCCACCCCCTTCATCCCGTGCCCCATGTCCACCCGCCCGCTGTCCACCCTGCGCCCCATGTCCGTGCGCCCCCTGTCCACCCGCTCACTGGTCACCCCGCGCCCCATGTCCACCAGCCCGCAGTCCACCCCGCGCCCCCTGTGCACCCGCCCAGCCCCGAGCCCCCGCGAATCCGAGTGGAGACCAGCAGCCGCAGCGCGGCGCCAGACTCGGGCTGGGCTGGCCGGCGCGAACCCTAGGGGCGTCTGGGCGGCCAGGCCGGGTGGCGGCTGCGCACGTAGGAGTGCCCCCGAGCCCAGCCGCTCGGCCGGCCTGACCCGCGGGTGACCGGATACGAGTAACGCGCGCGCCCCGATCTGTGCCTGGCGGGGACCGGCCGGGGGCGCCGCGCCGGGTCGGGGTGAGGGTCGGGGGCGACTTCCGCGGGGCAAGGCGGGGGCGCGGGAGCAGCGCGCAGCTGCGGGGTCATTCCACCTGAGCGCCCTGAGGTCAGGGCCCGGGCCTGAGGACACGGCGCTGGGCTCCGGGGGACGCGGGTTCACGCCGGCGCCCGAGCGCCACCTCCCCGCCCTCCGCCGGCTCACGTAGTCCCGGGGTTCGGTACGTGAAGTGCCGGCGCGAGGCTGCTCAGGCCACCGCATGGACCGGGCGATAAACAATCGCACAGGATACACAACACCCTGGACTGTCACAAGCCCCTCGCAGGAAAAGATAAATAACATCTGAGGAGCCGCGGCGCGGCTTCCCCGGGCTGAACAAAAACTAGGAGGTGGGGGGCGGTGGGGTGAAGTAAACAACAGAACCGAAGAGTTGCCGCACGGAGCCTGGGCGGGCGGAGAAAATCAGATGCAGTCTCCTTCCCTTCGGTGCCATCCGTGGGAGTTTCTCCCGGTGGAAATGAGCGACACACACACCACACCACACACTCGGTTCAAACTTGGTCCTTGAAATCGATGGGCAGCTGCCTCTCTGGGTAGGAGGCGCGTTTCCCCAGCACTGCAGGAAACCTTTTGGAGACCAAGTGGCTTTTCTGGACGAGGAGGCTGCAGAATTTTCCGAGGATACTACTTTTTCCCAAAGGTTTGCTCCTTGGGATTAGAGCAGGCGGCGACCCAAACCACCCTTACAGCGTGGTTTCATGTCCATGTCTAATATAAAGGCAATCTCTATCCCCTGTTTAAACAGAAGTGGAGGAGCACCAAAATCCAAACAGAGAACTACAGATACTCCATGGGCACAATAAAATGTCTGTTAACAACACACACGGGCTGTGGTGGTTCACGCCTGTAATCCCATGCTTTAGAAGGTAGAGGCAACAGGATCGCTTGAGGCCAGAAGTTTGAGGCCAGCCTGAGCAACATAGCAAGACCCCATCTCCACAAAAAAAATTAAAAATTAGCGGGCATGGTGGCATGTGCCTGTAGTTCCAGCTAGTCCGGAGGCTGAGGTGGGAGGATTGCTGGAGCCCAGGAATTCGAGGCTGCAGTGAGCTATGGTCATGCCTCTGCACTCCAGCCTGGGCAACAGAGTGAGATCCTGTCTCTTAGAAAAGAACCAAAAACCTACAGGGTTTTTACCTGGTAGCCCTTGATTTCTCCCACCTGGATTTGGAGTGCCCAAAGCAGTCCTTTGCCTTCTGTGAATTGGTTGGGCCCAGCAGGGCTGGCCTTTGTGTTCACCCCTCTCTTACTTTGTAGACACAGCTAGTTTTCAGGCTGCTGGTCTCCATTGCCCAAACAGGATCACTTAGGAAGTTCAGCTTCACACCTGTCTTTCTCATGGTCTCTTGAGCACTGCCCAAACTGCACTATGTGAGATTTATTACTTACATTAAGGCTTAGGTGCCCCCCACATCAATTTCCCCTGCATAGGGTATACACTTTACTTACATGCATCATTATTATTATTATTATTATTATTATTTTGAGACGGAGTCTCGCTCTGTCTCCCAGGCTGGAGTGCTGTGGCCGGATCTCAGCTCACTGCAAGCTCCACTTCCTGGGTTCACGCCTTTCTCCTGCCTCAGCCTCCCGAGTAGCTGGGACTACAGGCGCCCACTACCACGCCCGGCTAATTTTTTGAAGTTTTTAGTAGAGACAGGGTTTCACCAGGTTAGTCAGGATGGTCTCGATCCCCTGATCTCGTGATCCGCCCGCCTCGGCCTCCCAAAGTGCTGGGATTACAGGCATGAGCCACCGCGCCTGGCCAACGTGCGTTCATGTGAGCTGGGCCACTCCAAGAGCTCATACTAGTCTGTCTTTTCAATCATCTTTAGCTCTATGTGAATGAATTTATGTAATGTTCTTTGATTAGTGAAAGCAGGGGTTCAGAATGGGGGGATGTGGTGAGAGTGTGGGGGAACTTCTTACTAATATTCTCCTTTCTCTTGGACGCTCTGACTCCTAGCTCAGTAGTGATTTATAGAGTGTCTAGATTTCTTTTCTTTTTTTTGTTTGAGTCTCGCTCTGTCGCCCAGGCTGGAGTGCAGTGGCCAGATCTCAGCTCACTGCAAGCTCCACTTCCCGAGTTTACGCCATTCTCCTGCCTCAGCCTCCCGAGTAGCTGGGACTACAGGCGCCCGCCACCATGCCCGGCTAGTTTTTTGAAGTTTTTAGTAGAGACGAGGGTTTCACCAGGTTAGCCAGGATGGTCTCAATCTGCTGACATCGTGATCCGCCCATCTCGGCCTCCCAAAGTGCTGGGATTACAGGCGTGAGCCACCGCGCCCAGCCAAGTGTCTAGATTTCTAGACGTTCCTCAAGCTTTCTCATGCCAGCCACGTGGCATGAGACATCTGGCTTGGATGCTGGGACAAGCTGGTGACTGGTTGTGATGGCAGCAGTTGGCTGTCTGGTGTGGCCACTGCCATCACACAGGCCACTGCAGGGTGGGCACAGGGAGGAGCCAAGCAACCGCCCCACTGCTTCCCCCACAGCCCGATGCCCTGGGGGCTGCACGAGGGTGCTTGGCCACGTTACCCGCCAGGCAAAGGGAAGCTCCAATCGCTCTGAGTGCCGGGGCCACAGGGGAGCTTGTAGCAGCCGATACGTTGACCTTGCCCCAGATGCCAGCTAATACCCAGCAAGGACCTGGAGCCCCTGCCCCAGGCTGCGAGGGGGCGCAGCTGGGTGCTGTGCTCTACAGAGCCGGCCGAAGCCAGGGACAAGCGGGAGCCTTGCTCCTTCCAAGTTGGCAGGGCAGGAGCTCTGCAGGTGCACCTGTGGTTTCCCAAGCTGCTGCTGCAACCCAGGCACCCCTGTGCTCTCGGAGCCTGGAGTAGGCAGGAGCCCCGCCCTCCTGGATTGGGCTGCAGTCACCCAAGTTGTGGCTTTGGATCTGGGCCTCCAGCTCCACAGAGCAGGTAGGAGCCCCTGCCACATCCCCCACCCCACCCCAGCTCCCCCATCCCACTAGCCATCCCCAATAGCTGCAGCTTCCTAAACCAGGGCTGCAGACCCAGGCATTTCTGCACTCTTGGGGGCCCTGGGAAGCCCTGCTCTGTTGCCCTTGCAGGCTCAGAGGAGCCCACTCCCATTGCCAGGTCTCTCCCCACTCTGATCTCAGAGTTGGGGCCAAGCCCTGACACTGTCACAGCCCGACAGGGTATGCGGACACTGGAGGCAATGCTGATGTGCCAGCCTCCTGCTTCCTTGGCCCCCTCTGGATTTTGGGAATGGAGGAGCTCAGGAGGAGAAGCTGAGGGGGAGTGAGGGCAACTGGGTGCCAGCCTGCAGGTGCCCTTTGGTACCAGCAGCCTGGGTACCATGAATGGCCGTGGGAGGCAGACAGGCTTCTGGGCAGAAGGGGGCAACTCCCCAGCGAAGCCCCAGCTTCAGACCAGGGTAGGCCTGAAGCCTGGGGTCAGGGTTGCCAGTCCTGTGGACTGGAGGGAAAACTGATGATGTTTCTTCCTGGGCTTGTCCATGGCTATCCATGGACCAATCAGCAAGCACTTCCCCTCTCTGAGGCCCATAAAAGCCCCAGAGTCAGCTAGAACAGGGCAGAGGACAGAGAGGATGGAGAGACATGGCCGGGATGACCAGCTACAGAGAGGAGCTATGTCTCTGCTGATAGCTGGAGATGAAGGATAACCAGTTGCAGAAAGAAGCAGTCCCTCTCTGGGGCCTCTTCTCTGCTTAGAGCAGCAGATGTCTGGAGGACCAGCAGCAGAGAGGAGCTACCCTTTCCAGGGCCTCCTCTCTGCTAAGAGCTGAACACTGGACTGGACTGACTTGCCTACAGAGAGGAGCTACCCACTGTGTGTCTCCTCTGAGCTGTTACTGGACAAATAAGTCCTAATTTTATAATATCTAGTCTCTAGATATTAAAGAGGTTGCCTTGTATGAGAAAAGTAGAGTTAGTAAACTAACACATTTTGTACACATTGTTAAAATTCATAGAAAGGCTGTCTTCTGAAAAGGAGTTTTGGAATTGAAATGTAACATCAGCTCTAATGACACATGTGCCTATATCTACCAGGTTGGTGGTGGAGAGGAGTTGGAAGGAATGAAGGATCCTAAACCAGAATGTTCCTATTTAGAAGACACTTTAAGATATAACCATTGTTACCTGTGTGTAGTTTATTCAACACTACTGTGTATCTATATACACAGTATACAGTCCGTATTTGAAACATCTAGTCTTTCTAGATGTTTAGAAGGGCACAAAGTATGTTAAAAGTAGAGGTAGTAAATAACACATTTTGTAGATATCTTTTTGATTTATATGAAATATTGTCTTTGGAAATGGATCTAACCACTTCCTTGAGCAGTACACATTATTATATTTGTGCTGGTTCAGAAAGGAAGGAGGAGCAGAAAGTGCAAAGGGCTTTCTACCAGTGTGTTTATGGTGAGGCACACTGACCATTGTCCCTATGTCTGCATTTTCTCTTATTGTGCTGTGTGTATAGTGTAGGTAAGTGGACAAAGGAGTCCTAATTTACAATGTCTAGTCTTTCTTGATGTTAAAGAGGTTGCTAGTGTATGACAAAAGTAGAGTTAGTAAACTAAAACATGGAGTGACTTTGTGTTAAGATTCATAGGGAAGACTGTTTTTAAAAACACAGAAGTGAAGTTGTTAAAAATCCCTTCTAAGCAGTACAGATGATTATACCTGTCCACTGGGTTGACAGAGCTCAGAAGGGAAAGTGTTCTAGGTCAGAATATTCCTATTTAAGAGACACTTTCAAATGATAGCCTGTGTTATGTGTGTGCACTATTGATTTATTCAGTGCTACTGTGTAGATAAGATAGTGGAAAACTTAAGTCCTCTTTGAAACATCTAGTCTTTCTAGATGTTTAAAAGTGCACATCATAGGTGAAAAGAAGAGGGCTAAAATAACACTCTCTAAACGCTTTTTTCATTCTTTTCTAGGAGTGGTTGCATTTGGGAATGGAATTGTTAAACTTGACGTTTTGGAGAGTATGCTGACTATTCACTGGGTGGCTGCGGGTCGGGGAGGAGGAGGTATGTAGGGAGAAGGGTTCTGTGTCCTTGAATTGAATTAGTTCAGGTGGTCTCACCGTTGTTCTACATGTGCATTTTAGTTAACATTGTTATGTGTTAAAGGATAAACAAGTCCTAATGCTCAAAGAATGTGAAAAGCAGAGGTAGCAAAGCCATCCCTTTATAAATGCTTTTTTGTGAGCTTTTAGGAAGGCCTGTCTGGGAGTGACCTCTGTTCATCCACCTTTTGGAGCTAGATATCCTATACTTAGTCACTGGGATGGTGGAAGAGAGAAAGAGGAAGGGTGAATGGAAGGGCTTTTCGCTAGTATCTGCATATCCAGAAGATGATTTTAGATGATAACCATTGGTCTATATGAGCACTTTTGGTAAAGTGCCTGTGTTTATTGTGGACAAAATTCATTATTTTGCAACGTCTAAGCTTTACGAATGTCCTGGAGAGATAATGTATGATAAAAAGTAGAGCCAGTGAATTAATCAATTTGTAAATATCTTTTTGTTATAACTGATAGAAAAGATGCATCTTGGATATGGAGTTGTTAAACCACCTCTGAGCAGTGTATGTCAGGACTTGTTCACTGGGTTGGCAGCAGAGGGACAGAAAGAAGTGTATAAAGAGAGATGTATGCAGATGTGTACATAGTTACATTTTGACGATAGCCATTGATGTGTGTGCATCTCTTTTGGCTGTGCTATGGGAATACATTAAGTAATTCAGTGGACACATACCTTCTTGCTAATATTTTAATGGTATGGATCTGCTAAAGGTTTCTCTCAGAAACATTATACTTAGTGTATTTTGTTGCTGTGTGTTTCTTTCTTTCTTTCTTTCTGTTTTGTTTTTTTTTTTTTTTTTTTTGAGACAGAGTCTTGCTCTGTCACCCAGACTGGAGTGCAGTGGCTCGATCTCGATTCACTGCAAGCCCCACCTCCAGGGTTCACGCCGTTCTCCTGCCTCAGCCTCCCGAGTAACTGGGACTACAGGCACCCAACACCTCGCCCTGCTAGTTTTTTGTATTTTTCAGTGGAGACGAGGGTTCACCGTGTTAGCCAGGATGGTCTTGATCTCCTTACTTGTGATCCACCCGCCTTGGCTTCCCAAAGTGCTGGGATTACAGGTGTGAACCACTGCGCCTGGCCATGTGTTTCATTTTAAATCGAGCATTGCGGTATTTTAATCGGAACTCTGCCAGTGGCAGAGGTGTGTTGCCATTTTGGTCTTCTGTGAAGTTTTTGAATTTTTTGTCTCAAGAAAGGCAGGATTACGTTTTTTTCTAACAGAGTGAGTTGGTGTAGTCTATTCTTGGTTATCAAAATTCTCCTATAGCTGTGGGATTTTGAGTTGATAAATATTCATGATGTGTGAAAAAGCATGACATATACTGTACAATCTCAGTCCCATAAAATTGGATGTTGCATCTACACACACACAAGACCTGGAAAGACTCGTCAAACTGTAAACTGCTTGTGATTGTGGATGACTTTGTTCTTTGCTTCTTGTGTTTTTCAGTTTTCTATAATGCACATATTAACTTTTTTTTTTTTTTTAAAAAAAGGGTTATTTTTAAAACCTGGGGAAAAAAAAGACATAGTGATGTTTAGCCTGGTAAAGAAGAGATACCTTAGGAAACATGAGAGCTGCTTTCATGTTTGAAATGTATGAAAAGATGTCAGATAAAATAAGAATTGAAATGAAGTAGGCTCCCCTGTCCCAAGCAAAGACCCATGGGCAAGAACTTCAGAGAAACCAAATGGACTCAAACACACATCCGTGTCCCACCAACAATAATAAACCTATCACATAGTCAAAGTGGTCCCAAGACGACAGGGCCTGCCAGAGAAGCCTGAAATGAGAGTGATTATCTACAGTTTACACCGTTCCTGGTGACTGTATCTTTTGGTAACAGACAGACTACTGATCGATACAGCTGCCTCAGGAGGAAGTAAGATCCCCCAAAAGAAGTCCGATTACAGTGGAACCTGGATGACTCCTTACACAGTAAGACAGGAGGCAAGCATCTCTTGGGGGACAGTGTTGAAGACCTCTTCTATCACCACACGTTTACTATTCCATTACCTCATACTTCTGTTTTGCTGTGGGCCAAACAAGCAAAAGTCTGTCTTGCTGTAGTTTCTTAAACCTAATAAGATCATTGAGATACTTTTTTTTTTTTGAGATGGAGTCTCGCTCTGTCGCCCAGGCTGGAGTGCGGTGGCGCGATCTCCTCTTACTGCAAGCTCTGCTTCCCGGGTTCACGCCATTCTCCTGCCTCCGCCTCCCGTGTAGCTGGGACTACAGGCGCCCGCCACCTCGCCCGGCTAATTTTTTGTGTTTTTAGTAGAGATGGGGTTTCACCGTGTTAGCCAGGATGGTCTCGATCTTCTGACCTCGTGATCCGCCCGTCTCGGCCTCCCAAAGTGCTGGGATTACAGGCATGAACCACTCTGCCCGGCCTCATTAAGATACTTTTATATTACTGTTTTATAAAGAAAAGTATGCATCATGAAACAACTGAGAAAGGCACAATTCTGGGTTTACAGATCGGAAAGTTTCAAACTTAACCACTCATTGCTAATCATATAATGTTCATGAATACTGTGGGTTTGAATAATTAAGACACTGCTGGTAGGAATGTCAAAGAGCACAACCATCTGAGAAAACAATTTGACAGTTTCTTGTAAATACGCACTTTCCAAATGACTAAGCTAGGTATTTTTCAATAAGAAATGGAAACTTATGTCCACACAAAGACCTATATGCAAATGTTTTTAGCAGCTTTATTTACAATGCTGAAAATCGGAAAGAATTTGAATGTTTGTCAACTAAGTGAATGGATAAATAAATTGTAGCACATCCACACAATGGACTACTCCTCAGTACTGAAGAGGGAGTGAATTGGTGATACATGCAAGGATATGAGTGAGTCTCATAAGCATGATGCTAAGTGGAAGAAGCCAGACACAAAATCTATGTACCTTTCATACTTTATGATTTTGTTTATTTGAAATTTGGAAAATATAGAACTACAGGTACAAAAATCAGATTAGTGGTTGCCAGGAACTGGTGGTGTGGGCAGGGCTTGACTGCAGAGGAGCACAAGAGAATGATTTGGGGCAATGGAAATCTTCTATGTCTTGACCGTGGTGCTGGTTATACAATGATATACATCTGTCAGACTCATAGAACTGCACACTAAGAGGGGAAATTTTACTCTATGTGTTTTATTTTATTTTACATTTTTAGAGATGGGGATTTCAGTGTATTGCCCAAGCTGGTCTCAAACTGGGCTGAAGCCATCCGCCCACCTCAGCCTCCCGAGTAGCCGAGATTACAGCTACCTCTGTGCCTGGTCATATGTAAATCACATCTCAATAAAACTACTTGAAAAATGTTCTGTCCTCATTTTCAAAATTATCATCTGGTGACTCACATACAGTTGATATTCAATAAATATTGAATGAATCTGGGTGGAAGTTTTGTTTATTAGCCAAGTCAAATTTTACAGAGATGAATGGGACGCGAGTAAGCACTCTGTTCCTCTCTGCTGTCTGTGTGAGGAACTCTCCCCTCCGTGATCCCTTGTGACTTAGAGGTGGCGTGGGAGGGCGTGGCCATGCCTGGGGGAGGCTGTGCCACTGTATCAAGTCAGCTTTCTGATGAGTCTGATTCATCCTGGAACTGCATCTTCATTCAGGGAACTCCCTGCAGACAGCTCAGTATTGCAAAACGCAAACATTTTTGGAAGGTCTGCATAGGCAAGGCCTGGCTGGGAACGCTGCCTGAAGGAAAATCCCTCATCTCAGGGTAGCAGAGGATTCTAAAAATGAAAGTGCCATTGCCAAGGACCCATATTTCCTTCTAATTTTCTAATCTAGGAATTGTCTTTTTAAGTCGATTATAGAAAAAATAGATCATAAAACACTCCCCTCCAAAATTTAAATAATTTACTGCCAGTAATGGCTAGAATACTGTAGCTGGCTTTAGGCAAGTATGAAAACATACCAATTTATATTCATAGAGCAGTTATTTTACTTTTGTTTTGTCAAATGAGTTTTCTCTACAAATAATTTTTCATTGGATTCTTTTTTTTTGCCATCATAACCATTTTTAAGTGTACAGTTCCACAGTGTTGTTTATTCACATTGTTGTACAACCAATCTTCAGAACTCATTTGTCTCATGGAACTGAAACTCCATGCCCATTAAACATGAACTCCTCGTTGTTCCCTCCCTGCCAGCCCGTGGTTGGTACCAATCCAGTTTCTGTGGATGATTTTTGACTTCTCTAAGGACCTCATATGAGTGAACTCATATAGCATTTGTTCTTTTGTGACTGACTTATTTCACTTAGCATAATAACCTCGAGGTTCATTTATATTGTAGTATGTGTCAGAATTTCCTTCACCTTTAAGGCTGAATAATATCCCATTGTGTGTTTCTGCCACATTT
Source organism: Trachypithecus francoisi (assembly GCF_009764315.1). Lineage (NCBI taxonomy): Eukaryota > Metazoa > Chordata > Mammalia > Primates > Cercopithecidae > Trachypithecus > Trachypithecus francoisi. Next base: position 14,748,835 of record NW_022681433.1, on the reverse strand, counting down.
TATCTATTCAACTGTCTATCAATACTTGGGTTACTTCAGCCTTTTGGCTAGTGTGAATAATGCTGCTGTGAACATGGGTGTACCAATATCTCTTCAAGATCCTGCTTTTATTCTTTTGGGTATATAGCCAGAAGTGCAATTGCTGGATCCTATGGTAATTCTGTTTCTAATTATTTGAGGAATCTTCATACTGTTTTCCACAGTAGCTGTACCATTTAACATTCCCATGAGCAGTGCACAAGCATTTTAATTTCTGCACATCCTTGTCAATGTTTGTTATTTTCTTTCTTTTACTGACTTATATTTTTGATAGCAGCTCTCCTAACGGGTATGAAGTGGTATCTCATTGTGGTTTTGATTTGCATTTCCCCATTGACTAGTCAGGTTGAACATCTTTCCATGTGCTTTTGGGCCATTTATATATCTTTTGTGGCAAAATGACCATTCAAGGCTTTTGCCCAATTTTTAATTGGGTTGTTTGTTTTTTTGTTGTTGAGTTGTAGGAGTTCTTTATATATTCCAGGAATTATGCTCTTATCAGATATATGACTTGCAAATATTTCCTCCCATTCCATGAGTTGAATCTCGGGATTCTTTTAAGCAACAATTTCTTCGAGTGCAGGAGCTTGTGCTTTAGCAAGCTCCCCGGGTGATACTGACACACCATAGGGCTTTGCATCACTGTTCTGATGCACATACGATGGGGTTGAACTTTCATTAACATATTTATGTAACAATATTAGTGATAATTTATGAAACCCTAGCATCCTTGGGAAGTGAAGTCTGGTGACAGGCTAAGAAACTATACCTTCTTTTTTAGATCAAAAGTTTCTCCTACCTGTTTCCATGATCCATGGCTTTACTCTCCCCTGGTTCTCCTTCTACCTCTCTGGATGTACCATGTTAGTCCCTTTTGGGACTGTCTCATACTCCTTCTATTCCCTAAATGTGAAGTTTCCCACAGCTCTTTTCTCAGCTCTATTCTTTCTCAACAGGTACCTTCCCTAAACAATTGTATTGTGCCCCTGACTTTGACAGTGATGACTCCCAGATTGAGCACCCCAGCCTAGCCCAGACATGTGCCTTCCAGACATATCTGTAGGGGAGCTAACAGCACTTCGAACTAAATGAATCTGAATCTTACTTGTTCTTTCCCCCTCCAAACTTGAACTCCTTTGCATTTGCCAAAGCCAGAAACCTCACAGTCTATCTCTCCCTTAACCCCCATGTTCACTCAGTCATTTAATTCTGCTAATGCTATTTGCTAGATAGCCATCAGATTCACTGATCCTCCTCTTCATTCTGGCTTGACACAGTCTTGGTTTGGCAAGTCATATTCAGAGAAGCTTGAGGCTTCTCTCTACACACACGTGGACACACTCATTCACAATGTGTGTAAGCTGCTACACCCCTGGTGAACAAGCTGTGAAACTGCAGAGAGCTTTCTCCATGGGTTGGCCAATGACATCATAGAATAGTATGGTGGTTTGGGAGGGGAGGGCAATTTTGTGCCCCAGGGGACATTTGGTGATGTCTAGAGATTGGGGTGGTGATGGTGGTAAGGTGCTACTGGCATCCAGCAGGTAGAGACCAGGGATGCTGCTAAATATCCTCCAATGCACAGGACAGCTCCCCCCACCAACAACAAAAAAATTGTCCAGCCCTCAAACTGCTGAGGTTGAGAAATTCTCCCCTAAGATGATCTTTAACCTTTTGTTCCACACCAAGATCTCTCTTACTGGGGGACACACCAAAGCGCAGCTGTTCAGTGTCAATAGCTTCCAGCTCACAACTACATCCCACACAGACGGGAGCCACCTCAATGTCTGCAAGATTCCCTGTCCCTCCTTTTCAATCCCATCAAGGCACCCTCAGCCAATAACTGATGGATACAGGGATACAAAAGCCCAGACCCCTATCTTCCAAGAGGAAAAAACTCTGTGGTGCCATTTATGTTCCAGAGCAACTGTGGGATCAAGCTGAGGCTGGACTCCAGCTGAAACCACATGACATAGGCTGAATGCTTGTGTCCCCCCAAAATTCATATGTTGAAACCCTAATCCCAATGTGATGATGGTATTAGGGACATAATTGGGTCATAAAGATGGATCCCCTGTTAATGGGATTAGTGCCCTCATAGGAAGAGGCCAGAGAGCTAGCTTGCTCCCTTTTCTCCACGTAAGGACACAGTAAGAAAGTGGCAGTCTGCAAGCCAGGAAGAGAGTCCTCACCGCAGCCTGCCTATGCTGGCACTCTGATCTGGAAATTCCAGCCTCCAGCACTGTGAGAAATAAACATGTGTTGTGTAAGTCCTCAGTCTGTGGTAAGTTGTTGTAGCAGCTCAAGTTAAGACATGGCATCTTTTCTTAGCTGCTCTTCTTCTATTTCCTACTTCTCTCCTCTCCCTTCAGGTCCCTTATGAGAGTGTGCCCCCCAAATACCACTTGTACAAGAATCTCCCGCTCAGCTTCTAGGAAAACTGACCTAAGACACAGGCCATGACCAGCATTCACCAGTGTGGGAGAGCAGAGGGTGGAAAGGTCAGCCAAACACCACCAAGCCCCTGGAAGCTGACAGGAGCCAGGCCAACTCCTGAAAACTTCTCCGGCAATGATCGCTGGTCCCTAGGTGCTCAGCCAAGGGATGACCTACCCAACGCTAATGGGCAGCTCCCTGAGGAAGCTGAGTTAACAATATCATGTGATCAGTTAAACCAGGGAAAAGTATGAAATTCTGTCAGTAAGTGTTAGAGTTGGTAGAGAATGGGTTATAGCTTTGTTTTCGACACTCAGTGAAAGTGGAGACAATCCTTCTGTATTAGTCCGTTTCAACGCTGCCAATAAAGACATACCTGAGACTGGGCAATTTATAAAAGAAAAAGATTTAATGACCTATAGTTCCACATGGCTAGGGAGGCCTCACAATCATGATGGAAGACAAGAAGGAGCAAGTCACATGGATGGCAGCACACCAAGAGAGACTGGGCAGGGAAGCTCCTCCTTATAATGCCGTCAGATCTTGTGAGACTTAGTTGCTATCATGAGAACAGAACAGGAAAGATCTGCTCCCGTGATTCAATTACCTGTCACCAGGTCCCTCCCACAACACATGGGAATTCAAGATGAGATTTGGGTGGGGACACAGCCAAACCGTATCACCTTCCTCTTGTCTTCCAGATTTCCATTACAGTCATTCGTTTTTCTATCAAGGGCAACTCAGATCAGAGCCTTACCCTGCAAGTGATTCTTTGGCTCCCCATCATCCGTAGTTGAAACCCAACCATCCATTGCATGACAGAGGTCCTTATGATCTAGCCCTTATCTGCCTTTTGGTGCATCTCTTACTGCTCTTCTGTAATATACTTTAAGCTCTTGAAAACGTGGACCTACTTCAGTTCCCTAAACTTTCTACCTTCTGAATAAGCTGGTCCCCTTCTCTTTCCCCACTGTTCTCTCCTCATTGACACCTGGCAATCTCTCACTCACCCTCTAAGTCTGAGATTTACAGGGTCATTTCACCTGAGGGCTGACTTCAGGAATCCTTTCTCTCAGTTCTTTTGTTGTTGTTGTTGAGACAGAGTCTCACTCTGTTGCCCAGGCTGGAATGCAGTGGCATGATTTTGGCTCATTGCAACTTCTGCCTCCTGGGTTCAAGTGATTTTCCTGCCTCAACCTCCCAAGCAGCTGGAATTACAGGCTCCTGCCACCACGCCCAGTTAACTTTTGTATTTGTAATATAGACAGGGTTTCACCGTGTTCGCCAGGCTGGTCCCAAACTCCTGACCTCAGGTGATCCATCCGCCTTGGCCTCCCAAAGTGCTGGGATTACAGGTGTGAGCCACCACACCCGGCCCTTTCTCTGAGTTCTAAATGCACCTTGTTCACTCCACCACCAGAGCAGTAATCATTCTACTAAAATTGTTCATCTGCATTGTCTTTCCTGTAACCTAAAATTTATTGAGCTCAGCAACTGTCAATTTTAATTTTGTATCTTAGGACCTAATAAGGACTTTGGGTGCACTGGAGTATATTTAGTGCTTCAGGAAGTAGATTCTGAGCTTGGACTGCCTGCATTCCCAGCTCTGTCACTTGCTATCCTGGGACTTTGGACAAGGTACTTAGCATTCTGTGTTATCAGCCGTAAAATGGAGATAATGATGTTGACTTCCCAGGTTATTGTGAAGATTATCCAGGTGAAGGCATCGTGCCTGAGCAGGTGGGTACCGGCTGTATCGTAAGGCGCAGGGGAAATAGTAAACACGCAATCAATATTAATTGTCACAGATGTTCACAATAGTGCTATCCTGACTGCTAATCCCGAACCTGAAACTGTTGATGAATAAACAACAGATATAAAGAAGTGCTGCTCTAGCAGACAGAGAGTAAATATAAGAGATATATTTACTTGCTTTAGAGAGAGGTGACGTGCTGTTTACCTAAAATCTACCCATCATTGCTCTATCAGACCCTTTTCCTGCTGGGCTATTCTGGGAAGACGGTATTTGAGATAAGCCCTGAAAGATGAGATAAAGTCAGCAGAAAGTGGAAGGGAGCGGGTCTTTGGACAGACGGAAGAGCTTGTGCAAAGGCCCCGAGGCAAAAACAACAATCAAGCAAAACCCCTCCCTCCCTCCCCCCCTCCTAACCTCCTACTAACCCCACCATTAACCAGGAAAACAGAGGGTGTTCCAGGGACCAAGAGGAAGTCATTGTATCCGATGCTTAAAAAGTTACAGGGATGGGGCGGGGTGGCTCAAGCTTGTAATCCCAGCACTTTGGGAGGCCGAGACGGGCGGATCACGAGGTCAGGAGATCAAGACCATCCTGGCTAACACGGTGAAACCCCGTCTCTACTAAAAATACAAAAAACTAGCGGGCGAGGTGGCGGCGCCTGTAGTCCAGCTACTCGGGAGGCTGGGCAGGAGAATGGCGTAAATCCGGGAGGCGGAGCTTGCAGTGAGCTGAGATCCGGCCACTGCACTCCAGTCTGGGCGACAGAGCGAGACTCCGTCTCAAAAAAAAAAAAAAGTTACAGGGATGGGCCGGGTGCGGTGGCTCCAGCCTGTAATCCCAGCACTTCGGGAGGCCAAGACGGACGGATCACGAGGTCAGGAGATCGAGACCATCCTGGCTAACACGGTGAAACCCCGTTGCTACTAAAAAATACAAAAAACTAGCCGGGCGAGGTGGCGGCGCCTGTAGTCCTAGCGACTCCGGAAGCTGAGGCAGGACAATGGCGTAAACCCGGGAGGCGGAGCTTGCAGTGAGCTGAGATCCGGCCATTGCACTCCAGCCTGGGCGACAGAGCGAGACTCCGTCTCAAAAAAAAAAAAAAAAAAAGTTACAGGGATGTGTCGATGGACCTGGTGGTAAATAATAATAATAAATAATAAAGTTAGAAGAAAAGAAGGATGAGATGAAGTTAAGAGAGAAAAATGAGATCATGCTGAGACCTTGTTGGATGTGGGTCTCATCCGAGGTGTGATGGGAGGGTTTCAGGCAGTGTAATAAGACGACCTGTTTTCTCTTTTTTAAAACAGATTGTCTGGCTCAGGAGTCTTTTGTGTTAATAGGTAAACTGTAAATTCAAAAGAAAAGTTATTGACAATTTCAAGGATTAAACAATGACTTTCCCATGTATCTTTGAAATTGTTAAAAGCCATTTTAATTTCCAGAATGTATAGGAAGGGTTAAGGGGAATAGCTGATTTTTCTTTTTCTTTCCTTTTTTTTTTTTTTTGAGACAGAATCTCACGCTGTCGCCCAAGCAGGAGTGCAGTGGCACAATCACGGACCACTGCAACCTCTGCCTCCCGGGTTCAAGTGATTCTCCTGTCTCAGCCTCCAGAAGAGCTGGGATTACAGGTATGTGCCACCACACCTCGTTAATTTTTGTACTTTTAGTAGAGACGGGGTTTTACCACGTTGACCAGGCTGGTCTTGGACACCTGACCTCAGGTGATCCACCTGCCTTGGCCTCCCAAGGTACGTGGATTACAGGTGTGAGCCACCGTGCCCGGCTGATTTATTTTTAAAAGTAGGTTTACAAAAGTCCACAGGCATATAAGTGTAACATTTTAATTTTCTTGTTATGCCACAGCAAAGAATGAATATTTGTTGGTAATCGTTTGATTCGATCATTTCAGGCAGATCTTACATTCAGAAGTTTTATTGCCATGGCTACTCTGGGGAAGGCCTTAGTGATCATTTGCAAACATTTTGTTAAGACTTGAATTGTAAAATTTTGCTTGCGTCTATTGCTGTTTTAAAAATGGCAACTACAATTTCAAGGCTTAGGCGAAGATAATGGCAATCATTCTTTAAGTGAAAAGGGATTAAATGGTGCCTATGTAAATTCTATACATTTAAAAGATTAATTTCCATCAAATAGGAAATATTTTTCTGTTATACTTTCTTACCTGAAATCAATTTGTTCATTTCTATGTAATTTTAAAAAAGGTTTTACATATAGTTTATTTTATCTATAGCCTTACAACTGGCAATTTCAATAGTGAAATAATTACTTTTTGGTGTATCCTTAATGTTGTTAAAAGTGACTTTAATGTCGGGCATTTTCCTTTGTAAGAGTTGACTCTGGCTGTTTCATGGTAAATATATGAAGTGGAGGCAGCAGTGGAATCTAGACCAGTAAGGAGGCTGTTGTGAGAGACAGGTGAGCTGAGAGTGGCTCAGATGTTGTGCAGCCCTGGCGGAAATGGAAGGAACTGAGATGCAAGCATACCCAGGGGGTGGAAGTGGCAGGCCTTACATTGGATGTAGAGGGGAGAACGAGGGAGGAATCACAGAGTGCACCCCCAATTGTGGTTCCAGTAGATGGCTGAATGAGTGAGTGAGATGGGATTGCTGGGGATGGAGAGGAACTGGTTTGCCAGGTGATGAGGGAATCAAGGACTCCACTTTGGACATTTTACATTTAAAGCAAAGCATGCAAGAAAGTGGACCTCAGGGAGGTGGAGAGCAGAATGGTGGGTACCAGAGGAGGGGATGGGAAGGGGCGGATGGAGAGAAGTTGGCTAGCAGGCACCAAAATATAGTTTAACAAGTTAAAGGAATAAGTCCTAACATTTGATAGTACAGTAGCAAAATTAGAGGTAACAAACATTTATTGTATATTTCAAAATAGCTGTAAGAGGAGATTTGTAATGTTCCCAACACAAAGAAAAAATAAATGTTTGAGGTGGTGGATATGGCAGTTGACCTGTTTCGATCACACACATTGTGTACATGTATCAAAATATCGCATGTACCTGCCAAATTTGTACAACTATGATATATTAATTTTTAAAAAATAAAGCAAAGCATGCCTCCAAGTGGATTTGTCATATAGGAAGCCGGATGGAGAAGTCAGGAGATTGGAAAGGATTGGGTGTCCTTTTGGGGATCCTTAGCATAGAAATGACATCCTCATTAGAAAGGATGGTGTCAATAAGAAGAGAGTATAGAGGGGAGAAGAGAGGCTAGAGCCAGCCCTGGGAAGCCACCTTTAGAGTTGTGCATCCATGCAGGGCAGGCAGAGAGAAGCCTGCAACATGTTCTGAAAAAGAACAAGAGAGGAAGGAGACAGAGCAGTGGAGCTTCAGAAGCCAGGAGGAGAGTGAGGAAGTAGTTAGGTAAATCCAGTACAAAGGTCAGGTAAGATAAAAACAGAAAGCCTGTTATTTGGATTTTCAATAGGGAGGTGTTAAGCGGCTTGGACAGAAGTCGTTTGGAGAAGTCTGAGGACAGAAGCTGAGTTAGAGTGGGTTTGATGAGCACTCGGGTGATGGGAAGTCAACACTGTTGACAGCTCTTGCAACAGTTAGTTTTGAGGTGACAGGGTGGCAGAGAAAGGTGTAGGCAGCAGTAGGAGGCTGGGGAATAAAACGGGTATTCTGGGAAATGTTTAGCGATGCACCCTCTGGAAAGTCAAAACCTCTATTTGTAGTAATATAAATACTCTCACCATAGCCAATAGCAAGCCACCAACATTTTGTCAAACTGCTCGTAAAATTCCTGAAAATCTAGCATTGGCTCCTGGGAGGCAGTATGACCCAGCTCTAGCACACCGCAGCATCGGGGAAGAGCTCTTCTCAGAGAGGTGGGCACTAAAACACACCGGCAGGCCCTTGGAAAGCCTTCTTGAGTAGAAAGAGAGAGCATTGTTTCAGGACAGCAAATGCATAGGCAGGGAAGGTGAGACAGGTGGGAACCAGGTGCCAGGTGCTAATAGGTTTGTTGATTTGAGGGTGGGAAGAGAGGAGAGGCCCCATTCATGTCTGCTCTTTTCCAGGTGAAAAAAAAAAATAAAGGTCTTCAGCTGAGAGCGAGTGGATGTGGTCTGGATGGAGTGGGAGGATGGTCATGGTGGAGGTGTGTGAATAGGAGTAGGAGATGAACAGGAAGGTGTGGAGGGTAAGGGGGATGGGATTGATATAGTTTGGATGTTTGTCCCCACCAAATTTCACATTGGAATTTGATCTGCAGTGTTGGAAGTGGGGCCTGGTGGGAGGAGTTTGGGTCATGGGGGCAGGGCAGATCTCTCATGAATGGCTTGGTGCTGTCCCCAAGGTAATGAGTGAGTTCTTGCTCTATTAGTTCCAGTGAGAGCTGGTTGCTATAAAGAGCCTGGCATGGACCAGGCACAGTGGCTCATGCCTTGTAATCCCAACCCTTTGGGAGATCAAAGCAGGATTGCTTGAGGCCAAGAGTTTGAGACCAGCCTGGACAACATAGCAAGATCTCATCTCTACAACAAAATTTTTTTAAAAATTAGTTTGGTGTGGTGGTGTGTGCCTGTAGTCCCAGCTACTTGAGAGGCTGAGGTGGGAGAATCATGTGAGCCCAGGAGCTCAAGGCTGCAGTGAGCTCTGATTGTACCACTGCACTCCAGCCTGGGTGACAGAGCAAGGCCCTGTCTCAAAATAAATAAAATCTAAAAATAAATAAATAAAGTAATATCAAGAGCCTGGCACCTCCTTCTCTTTCTTTCTCCCTCTCACGCTGTGTGACATGCTGGTTCTCCTTCCCTTTCTGTCATGACCAGAAGCTTCCTGAGGCCTCACCAGGAGCAAATCCTGGTGCCATGCTTCTTGTAGAGCCTGCAGAGCTGTGAGCCAAAGAAACCTCTTTTTAAATAAATTACCCAGCCTCAGGTATTCCTTTATAGCAACATGAAATGGACTAAGACAGATTGAGAGACTGGGGAGAATATAATGACTCAGTGCAGGGTGTGACCTGCATGTGGGTGGTTGCTGTCAAGACTATTGAGTAGTCAAGAGCTGGAGGGGCCAGTGTAGCAGATGTATCATCTCCCTGCACATTGAAGTGACCACAAATGCTGCAAGAGTTGGGGTGGAAAGGAAGACAGGGAGCCAGGAGTGAAAACCCTTAGTACATGAGTGTGTGTGTGTGTGTGTGTGTGTGTGTGTGTGTGTGTAGCGGGGAAAATCCTGGAAGTCTGTGTGTGACATTTATTAGGAGGAGAAAGAGGTGGCATGTGAGTGGTGTGAGGGAGGCAGAGACATGGTCTGCAAGTGGTAATGTGACTCAGGAACACACAACTTTTGTTTCTGGTCCTGAGATCCAAGCGGGGGTGTGACAGAAACAAACAGCCTCTCATGGCTCAGACTGCAGTGTGGAACATTCTCAGGGCCAGCGAGGCTCTCCCGAAGGAATGAGGTAGAGCTGGAGGGATTTCCTGATTGCAGAGGGGTGACTCCCCGGGGATCAATGGAGGGTTGGTGGGGATTGGGTCCCATTGGGACGAACAGAGCAGTATGGTGTGTGATCCTGGGTGATCAGAGAGGCCTGGATTTCTGGCAGTGATTATGGTAAGAATGGATCTGAGGCATGCAATCTTGTTTGGAGACAACACATTCCACACCAGTATGCCTCCAACATTATCAACAAGATGTCAGACTTGACGAACTATGAGACTTTACCTGATTTAACCTCAGCGAACTGAAAATCTACAAGCATCATCTGGCATCCCCCACTCGCTGAGTTCCTTCATTTAGAATCTCCTGAGTTCCGGTTCAGATTTCTGGCAACAAATTTTGATTTCTTGGCCTAGGATACTCCTGCCTCAGAGAGGTTGTCTCTCCGAAATTTAACTTCACATTTCTTTTGTGTGTTCCCTTCAGTTTTCTTCTCCTGGCTGGGTATTTGTGATGTGTCAAACAGTTCGTTTTATAGGATTTGTTTTCCCTTAATTGTCAGGTTGTCAACTCAAAACATATTATTTGCAAGGGTGTTTTCCTTAATGACTCAAACTTTTCTCCTGAACTAGGGAGAGGCCCCCCAAAATTCTCCCTAGTCCAGTTTATCTCCTTGATTGATGTAGGAGTATTAGTAGTAATTGATTTATTAATAGTAGTATTTCTCCCTCCTTCTATAAGTCATTTGAAAAAAATCCCAGAGATAATACATTGGCCACAAATATTTTTCTGTAGAACTTAGAAGATTCTTAGTTGTCAACCAGATATGAGAATGCAGTCTGTTCTGTTGCTTTAACTCAACTGACAGATAGTCGGCAACTCCTATTTCAAAGGAAAAACATCACATTGTGTTGAAGACATAGGATTTCAGATGCTCAATTTTATAACTTAGAAGTCTTCATCTTTAGAACCCAGACTCTGGAAACAAGAGAAATGCTATCTTGGGTTTCTGTTTTTTAGAGTGGTGGCTTTCAGTGTAGTAATAGTACAAATGAGGAATTCAACAAGGGTACAGGAACTGCTGATCAGAAATATGAGTCAGAGTTAATTTGGTGTGGGTGTTATTAGCATTAACTTTTAGTTCTGTATTCTCTAAACAAAGTGAAAAAAACAAAACAAAAAAGAAATAGAACATCAGGCCTCCCACCATTTTGTGAAAGATGTCAAACAACTGAAGCATAAAAATAATAATAATTTTTTTTTTTTTTTTAGAGACAGGGTCTTGCTCTGTTACCCAGGCTGGAATGTAGTTGCCCAGTCTTGGCTCACCGAGGCCTCCAACCTTCTGGGCTCAAGCTGTCCTCTCGCCTCAGCCTTCTGAGTAGCTAATTGTTTCATTTTTTGTAGAGGTGGAGTCTCGCTGTGTTGCCCAGACTGGTCTGGAAACTCCTAGGCTCAAGCAATCCTCCCACCTTGGCCCCCCAAAGTGCCAGGAGTGCAGGCATGAGTCATTGTGTCCAACATAGGCCTCATAATAATAATTTAAAATAGCATGTGTCCATTAGCATGGCTACTGCCCAGCTCAACTAACTGTATTCAGAAGCCCACAAGAGCCTGCACAATAAGTTTTTTTCTGGCTATAATAAACAAGGATTCCTGATATTGATTGTAATCCACAATCTAAGCCTGTTTTCGTGATCCATTTATTCTACTCATATTTACTGAGTGTCTGATATAAGCTAAGCACCATTGAGTCTTGTGGGGAGGCATTAATCCATGGAAATAACTAGCAATAATGCAAAGCACGTGTGATAAGAAATAAAAGGAAACCCCAAACGCTCTGGGGGTTTAAAGAAAGGAACGTTATTTCTTGTGAGGGAATAAGAGATGGAATCTTAGAAAGAAATGGAATTTGAATGGTGTGTCAAATGATTAGTGAGTTTGAAACAGAAGGGAGACATAATGGGAAGAACAATTGAGGCAGGGAAATTGGCGAGAGCAAAGTCGTGTTGCATGCTTGGGAAATCCCAAGTAGCCTGGTTTGAGGGGAACACAGGACACAAAAATAATAGAAAATCATGTCCAGACTCGTGTGGCTAACAGGCAAAGAAACATGGTCTTTCTGGGAAAGGCAATGGGGACCCATTAAAGTTGAGAGCTCTGCTCTGGGAGGGTGAATCGCCCAGCACAAGTAGGATGGGTTTGGAGAAAGGAGGAGACTGGTGCGGAGCTTCAGCTAAAACTCTCTGTGTCTCATGGTCAAGATTGGTTACTGTTGTTATTATTTTACTATTATTGTCATCATTATTATCTTTCACAATATTTATTACATGCCTACCACATGCCAGGCACTATTCTAGGCCTTGGGGACATGCAAATGATCAAGACAGACTGTAATGGAGTGCACATTCTCATCGGAAGGGCATGAGGATAACCCAGAGTAAGGGGGGCATTCCAGGTTTGATACGTGTTATCAAGAAAATAAAACAGAGAACACTTTCCTTTCCAGGAATTAAATAGGGGAGGTTATTTGAACAGCCCTCCCGCTGAAAACAACTAAAAATGCTATGTAAAATACATTTTTAAAAAACCTTGAAACCTCAGATACAATAGTAAGAAATATGCTAGAGAAGAGGAACCCAGATGTGGTGGCAGGTGCCTGTAATCCCAGTTACTCAGGAGGCTGAGGCAGGAGAATCACTTGAACCCGGGAGGCGGAGGTTGCAGTGAGCCGAGATCATGTCATTGCACTCCAGCCTGGGGGACAGCAGGACACTATCTCAAAAAAAAAAAAAAAAAAGAGAGAGAGAGAGGGACCAGAGAGTTGCGAAAGTCCTAAAGCTGCTTTTGCCCTGAGGACAAACCTAACCAAGGAGAACCTGAAGTTGGGATTTGGTGGCCTAGAGGAGTAGGAAGGAAAATTTTAGGTGCCCCCCTGGCACCTCCTTAAATTGGGGAGCTGGAAATATGACATGCTCATCACATCCAGTTAGAACTGAAAAGGGCTGTCCTGTCAGCATTAGGCTCACCAGAAGAAAACCTCCATCCCCATACTTTGCAATGTCATCTCTGGTAAAACTCTGAAGGAGTTAGGCCCTGTTCAAATGCACAATTAACATTTTCTAGAAAGTTCTCCTGGACCTTGAAGGTGGCTGAGATGATTGGAAATGAACTACCAAAGTTTCAGTTGTTCAGGGTGCTCTGTGGATAGACAGGAGAAATTCAGTGGAAAATACATCTTCCTTGGCATGAAGGGGAGAGCAAAGGATACTGCATCGCTCTCTCCTCCCACTGAAGTTCACAGCAGTCATGGAATTAGGTAGTTGGGAGGTTAACACTTGGTATTTTCATGATCTGCGTTTGCCAGAAAGCGAAGCCTGCAGCCGGGCTGCTTTGCTGTCTTAAATGGACGTATTTGGCAGTAACTAATATCGTCCTCTGAAACAACCGGCACCATCTTGACCTGGAGGCAGCTCCTTCCTTCTCAGTGTGATTACCCATAAGGCAGTGTGCCCATGCAGCACCGTGAAAGGTGGCCAGATGGAGTCAGCAGCCTTCATTCTTGTCACAGGATGAATGCCTCACACATTCGTTAGTGGCAGAATGTCATTACACCTGCAGCATGGGAACAGAAAATGAAGTCTTTACAGATAATTTTCCACTGGCTGGTTCCAATTACCTGATAAAGCAGAGGAGAAAAGAAAGTTTGTGCAAATGTTATGAATTTTTATATTATTACAAATATTTATACTATTTTTTTTAGGGGACAGGATCACGCTCTGTCACCCAGACTGGAGTGTAGTGGCATGATCATAGCTCACTACAGACTTGAATTTCTGGGCTCAAGTGATTCTCCGACCTCAGCCTCCCAAGTAGCTGGGAATATAGGTACGGGACATCATGCCTGGCTAATTAAAAAACATTTTTTTTTAGAGATTGAGGAGAGGGGGGCTCTCACTATGTTACCCTGGCTGGTCTCAAACTCCTGGCCTGAAGTGATCTCCTTGCCTCATCTTCCCAAGTAGTTACACTATTTTCTTAGTCTTTCCATCTGTGACTAGCTCACAGGAGTTTTAAGTTGACTCAAACAATAGTACAATTGATTGGCAGCTGTTAGACATCTTACATTTCCTAAGCTTTACAAAAACACTCCTCAAGGTAAATATATAATTAGTATAAAATATAAATAATACAAAAGAAGCTGAGGCTCAGTGAAGGAAAGTAGGCTCAGTGTGATTCTTGCATGACACGCAGTCCTTCTCCAAGCAGTATTGAATCACCTGTTTAAGGCAGGTCTCCCCTCCAGGCTGTGAGCTCTGAGATCAGGAACTACATTAGACTTGCTTACACCTGTATACGCAAGGTTAAGCAAGGAATATATATTAGGTGTTCAGCAAACTTTAGTTGAATGGAAGAACAAATGAAGAAAAGAAAACTGTGTCCAAGGAAACACGTTTGTTTGTATAGAGATATTTTGGTAAAGTCCTTATTTGGGAGGAAATGGCCCGGCACCATCCCTAACATTCTTATATTAGCGGGTTTTGGAAGCTGGAAGCGGTTGATCTCAGAGGCATATCATAAACCTGCTAAGAGCAGCTGGTTATTCTAACTCATCGGTCGGTCCATAGAACAGAAGTTGCTTTAAGATTGAAGACCTCCTGCTAGGAGGTGACCCGGGGTGTTCTGATGACTTTAATGAGTGTTGCCCTCTCCCACATCTGATAAAATACCTTACGGTCCAGTGTTCTGTGTTTGAAAACCATGTCTCTAGAACATCGTTGTATTTTCTGCCGTTTTCCCTCTAGAGAAAGAGGGCAGTAATGTTTCCGCAGTCTGTCCCCCTGCCCCTACCTTCTGCCGGCTCATGGGAACTAAAAATGGAATGAGGCTTTCATTCCTAACTGCTTGCGGGGGGCTTGGGTTCCCAAATGAGCATACATGACCAAACTGATACACAGTCAAAATTATACTAGAAAATCTTTTCAGTTGCCTATAAATTATAGTACTCTATTTTCTCTTAGTTTAAGAGCCAATTTACCTCTGGGATTGGAGATGTTGACTGTGTCCTAATAAAGCAGAGGAGAAAAGAAAGTTTGTACAAATGTTACAAATTTTTATATTATTGCAAATATTTACACTATTTTTTAAGGGGCAGGATCATGCTCTGTCACCCACACTGGAGTGCAGTGGCATGATCATAGCTCACTAGAGCCTTGAACTTCTGGGCTCAAGTGATCCTCCCACCTCAGCCATCCGAGTAGCTGGGAATACAGGTATGCGACACCATACCTGGCTAATTAAAAAAAAAAAAAATTTCTAGAGATTGGGGGAGGGGGCTCTTACTATGTTGCCCAGGCTGGTCTTGACACCAGACGTGGTAGCTAACTTGTGTTTGGGATCTGTGAGGTACAGTCGCTCACACCATTGGAGGGCCACAGCAGGTGCCAGCCAGCAGCCTTGGGTTTCTCCTCTCCTTCCCACCTCAGGAGGTCACACAGGGAGAGGCAGAATCACCAGGACTGTGTCTCTCCCCACCATCCCTCTCTCTCTCACCTCCCTGAGCAAATATATGTTGTGACTCCACTACATCAAGCCTTTCCCAGGAGTCAATCCACTGCACTTGGCCCAAGAGACACAAAGAAAAGGCTCTCTCCTCATCCTTGAGGGCCCACAGCCTACCAAAGTTCACAGCCATGAACCAAAAATTACACTACAAAGGCAGGGTGTAGGGGCTCATGCCTGTAATCCCAGCATTTTGGAAGGCCGAAGCAGGCAGATCACTTGAGGTAAGGAGTTTAAGGCCAGCCTGGCCAACGTGGTGAAACCCCATCTCTACAAAAAATACAAAATTTAGCCAGGCGTGGTGGTGCACGCCTGTTATCCCAGCTACTTGGGAGGCTGAGGCAGGAGAATCGCTTGAACCTAGGAGATGGAGGTTGCAGTGAGCTGAGATCTCACCACTGCACTCCAGCCTGGGCAATAGAGCAAAACTCAGTCTCAAATAAAATAAAATAAATGTAAAAATAACATTACAAGAAAATGAAATATAAAGAAAGGTGCGTCCCAATGGTGTGGGGACGTGGAGGTGGCAACACCTAGCTGAGTGTGAGATCTGGGAAGGCTGCAAGGAAGAGGTGCTGTTTGACCCAGGTCTCAAGGGTGGAGTGTGAGTTTGCTGGGCCTAGAAGAGGCAGAAAACCTATAGAGGGAAGGGAAATCCTAGTTGCAGCAAGAGGGGAAGGGAAAAATGAGGTGGGCGGAGGACGCCACTGGGGACTGACCTTTTCCTTTGAACTGACATATTTGATGAGAAAAGAAGTGTGAGACTTAAACATTTCTTTCCACCCTGTGCACCAGCCAGAGAGGCCGATGGTCTCAAGTCTCCTATACCTTTCTACACACAAGGCTTGCATAAGTAAAGGAAAAAGACCAAACTAAAGGTGTCTTCTCCAGACCTGCCTCCTGTGAAGCCACCTCTGGGCAGGTGAACCGGGCTGGCGGAAGTCAGTCTCCCGCCCCTTCCCAGGCCCAGACCACTTATTTTCAGCAACCTTAGTTGGGGGTAAGAAAGACGACACTGATCTTGACCTTTGAAAACACGGGAAACCTTGGTGTTCTATTGGTCCCACCTTAGGTGGACACCCCTTCACACCCAGACCCTAGCAATGGTCCCTGTGGAGAGCGAAAAGCTCACGCTCAATATAGTTCATGACACAGTCAAGACTTGAACAAATCTAGGCTAATATGTAATCTTGAACTAGTAGTTTTCCTTCCTACTGGCTAGGTCCCAGGAGGAAATGAAAATTTATATTCCACGTTAAAGGTAATTGGTCCAGGTATGGTGGCTCTCGCCTGTCATCCTAGCACTTTGGGAAGCCAAGATGAGAGGATTGCTTGAGGCCAGGAGTTCAAAACCACACTGGGAAACATAGGGAGACCCCTGGCTCTACAAAAACTTTAAAAACTTAGGCAGGTGTGGTGATATATGCCTGTAGTCCTAGCTCTTTGAGGCTGAGGCAGGAGGACTGCTTGAGCCCAGGAGTTCCAGGTTGCAGTGAGCTCCACTCACACCACTGCACTCCAGCCTGGTTGACAGAGAGAGAGACTCTGTCTCAAAAAAAAGAAAAGAAAAGAAAAGAAAAATTTAAAAAGGCTAATTGTTCCCATATTATTTTGCAGTGCCCTATTATATGAGTAGCAAGCATGCTTGAGGCAAGATACAGCAGGAGTTAAGGTGAGTGTTACAACAAAGAAGGATTGTTTCATTTGTAAGAAAGGTGAAAGCCAAGATTTGACAGAGACAAGAGGGTAATCAACTAGAAAGCTATTTTCTAATTCTAAGGATCTTACAGAAAACTCCAGAAATACCACTATCCACAAAATTACCCTTTCCTTTTCTTAGTACTCAGAGTCGAGCCTTGTGAAAGGTCAGTTGGTATACACAATTTTCTCTTGGAGTCAGATTTCTAAATTCCCAGGAAAAATATTTGAGAACATGAAATCTTTGAGAATACACAGAAAAAGCAGAGACAGAGTGAGCTGAATGCCACCCCCTTCTAAAATATTCTAAGTAAGACTCAGGAAGAGATTTTAAAGTAAAGTGTTCAAAACATCTGGTTTGTATTTGAATATAATTAGAAACGTATCTTAATATGCAAGGAATTCTAAAAGCCAAGAGGAAGTACATTTCTGGGTGAGCAAACATTTTGGGTGATGTCATAATCATGGCATGAAGAGAAATACCAAAGACTCTTTGGCATATTTTGAGAGATTTTTCTCCTCGTGTTGTTTTATTTTCCTGTGAAAAGTTATTTGCAAATGAAATAAGGAAAAGAATAAGATTTTCTCAAACAGAATTAATTAGGAGTCAAGGGGTTCCAAAGCCTAAGTGGTATAAAGACAAAAGGTGGTTGATAAGATACGTTTCCAAAAGCGAATTCGTTCTAAAACAAATGTTTTGCTGCTCTCTCTTTTCATTCTCTGACCTTTCCCACTCCTGTTTGTTTTTCTTTGGTCCATTTTCCACTCTGGGAATAATAAAGAAAGAGGAGTTTGCACTTCATTAGGAGAACCCAAAAAAGTAAAAAAACATGGCCACTGTCTGGCTCCTTGCCCCAGCTCACTCACCCACTTCTCCTTGGCCAGCTTTTAAAGTCCTGACACCTAGACCCACGACATTAGAATCCCTGGAGTTGGGCCAAGGTGTCAGTCTTTTAAAAACTCCACAGGTGATGCCTGTGTGCAGCCAAGGTTGAGAACCGCTGTCCTCAACCAACAGTGTCACGGCTGGGAGACTCCAGGAGACTCCAGGCCAGCAACCAAGTGCTTTCCAGGCCTTTGGTGTCACAGACCAGCAACCTTTCAAAAAGCGCTTGGGAGGCTAATATATATTTTGGTTTATCAAGACATTAGAAACAACAATTACCATCTACTATCATGATTATTCATGAAATAAAGGACATTTCAATATCAAAATAGCAGAGAGGACGCAATCTTAGAATATTAAAAATCTCATTATATATAGTATATGCATATATACACACCTATGTATGTGTGTATATATGTTTACATACGTACACACACCTATGTATGTGTTATATGTTTTACTTATGTATATATGTATATACATGGCTATAAGTATGTGTATATACATTTTTTTTTTTTTACAAAATTGTGATAAATGTAACACAAACTTTGCCATTTTAATTATTTTATTCTTTTTTTTCTGGGAAACAAGAGTTTCACCCTTGTTGCCCAGGCTGAAGTGCAGTGGTGCGATCTCAGCTCACTGCAACCTCAACCTCCTGGGTTCAAGCAATTCTCCTGCCTCAGCCTCACAAGTAGCTGGGATTATAGGCACCCGCCACCACACCTGGCTAATTTTTGTATTTTTAATAGAGACGGGATTTCACCATGTTGGCCAGGCTGGTCTCGAACTCCTGACCTCAAGTGATTCACCCGCCTTAGCCTTCCAAAGTGCTGGGATTACAGGCGTGAGTCACCGTGCCCGGCTGTTTTAATGATTTTCAAGTGTGCAGTTCAGTGGCATTATGCACGTTTACACTGTCATGCAATCATCACCACTATCCATCTCCAGAAATTTTTAATCTTTGCATTCATTGAGCAGTCATTCCCATTCTCGCCTCCCCCAGCCTCTGGCCACCACCACTCTGCCGTCTGTCTCTATGAACTTGACTACTCTAGCTTCCTCACATAAGTGGAATGGTACAATTTTTGTCCTTTGGCGTCTGGCTTGTTTCACTTTACATAACATCTTCGAGATCCATCTGTGTGTGTCAGTGCCGGGGCCGTCTTCCTTTTACAGCAGAATGACATTGCACTGTAGGGATAGCCCAGCCCACATTGTGTTCGTCCACCCATCTGTTGTGAAGTGGCACCTTATTGTGGTTTGATTTTTTCATGTGCTTTTTGATCATTTGTGTATCTTCTTCAGAGAGATGTCTATTGACGTCCTTTGCCCATTTTCTAACTGGGATTTTTGTTTTTGAGTTGTATAAAGCTCAGATTCTTGGGTAACAGACCAGGTAACAAGGTATTCAATGCCAGCAAACAGGTCTGCCTGCCCTTCCCTCATTTCAAATCCAAGGATTTTAAGTATTATGTGCATTGATTTGTGTCTGGAATGTTCCAATCTCATTTCATCACCTTGATGATTACTGAATGTTTCTGTCCAAAGACATTCAGGCAAAAGGTGAGGCATCTGCTTAGAAATAGGGACTCCTGAGAGGAGAAAGAGTTGGAAATCTGGCAGCTGGTATTAGTTGTAGTCTCTAATGTTGATTTGGATGGAAGGCCTCAGATGGCGGAGCCTAACCCAGAATTTCCATGTTCTAAGGTCTCCTGTCCACTGATGGTCAAATCTCCATTTGGCTGACATTATTGACACTTCTGCTCCCCATACTATCTTGAGGAAAAAAAAGCATGGTTCCTTGCATAAAACTTTTTGGAATATAAACGTATAGCAGCTCTGCTTTCCCTGGAGGGAATTCCAGCTTCCTCGGGCATGCCTCCAGTTCTTCCAAATAGTTCTGAGAATCCCTAGAAGGGCCTCTTGTGTCCTCTAGGAACTTATCCTCTTGGAGTTGTGTGGCTTCAGCTCTGCTCCTGTGCCACTCGTGATTTCTGGAGCACCATGTCTTCTGAGCAGTGCCTGCCAAAGCTCCCTCCACGGCAGCCAATACACCCTGGTGCCTGCATCAAGGCTGCTGGAAGTGGCTGTAAACACACTATGTCTGATTGTTGCCTGGGATGTGGGTGTCAAGGTTGTAGGCGGCTTGCACCAAACTTGTGTGATTCTTCTAACTTATATTTTCTCATTGATGGCAGCCCCCTTACCATGAATCAGGCTGGATCCCCATGTGCAGGGAGACTAAAGGCTGTCTGATCCACAGCATGAGCCATCCCCACCCTATCACTGATGTGAGCACGTCAATCTCTGGCCAGATGTGTACAAAGGAGCTCATTCTCTTCAGGCTGAGTTGTTCCCTAGCAAGATACTCTAATTTCTCCCCCTTATTAAAATATATCCCCTTGTTACAATGTACATAGAGATCAAAACATGACATGGCACCCTATCAATATACACAATTATTATTTGCCAATTTAAAAAATATAAATTTCAAAACTAAAAAAACCCAAACCAAACTGAAACAGTTTGGCTGTGTCCCCACCCAAATCTCATCTTGAATTGTAGCTCTCGTAATTCCCATGTGTTGTGAGAGGGACCTGGTGGGTGATCATTGAATCACGGGGACAGTTTGTTCCATACTGTTCTCATGGTAGTGAATAAGTCTCAAGAGACTTGACGGTTTTATAAGCGGTTTCCTCTTTTGCTTGGTTCTCATTGTCTCTTTCCTGCTGACATGTTAAGACATGGCTTTTGCCTTCTGCCATGATTGTGAGGCCTCCCCAGCCTCGTGGAACTGTGAGTCCATTAAACCTCTTTTTCTTTATAAATTACCCAGTCTCAGGTATGTCTTTATCAGCAGCGTGAAAATGGACTAATACGCAAACCAAAACAAATAGGTCCTATTAGGCCCCCACCCCGTTTCTCCACCATTGCCAAATGTGGATAAATCTCAGAGTGGGCATAGATTAGCATAAAATAATTCTGCTAAATTATTTTAGAGAGAAAAATACCGTATTTCAGCCACAGTTATTCAGTCCACTCATTTTTTTCTCTTGAGATAACTCTGCAACAAAGACGTTTCCACGTTTCGAGTTGCAAATTCTAAATTGTACTCCTCTAATGAGAATAGTCCCATTCTTTTGGCATTTTGCCTTAATATAGTTTGCTCTTTAAAAACATAGTTTTACATATGCGAATGAATACATTCTGTTTTCAGCCCTCCCAGGGAGATTGCTGAACACAGGGAATTTAATTGAGTGTGGAGTCTTACTGGAATATCTAAAAGAACAGCCACTGAAGGGTAATGTGATGCTTTGCTTATTCTGCAAGGGTTCTATGCATGTATAGTTAATCAAATTTCTTTTTCCCTTTTACAAAGAAAACTTCTTCTTGGCCTGCTTGGCTTTGGGAACAGCAAGTTGGATCCTATATGCAACGCTCCTTCCAAGAGACTGCCACTAACTGGGCATCTACTGTATGCCAAGCACTTGTCTAATTGGTTTACATATATTAAATCACTTAATTCTCAAACCCCTAGAAAACAGGTACTGTTATTATTAGCATCATTTTTCAGGTAAATAAACAAATCACAGGGAGGTTAAGCAATTTTCTCCAGATCACACAGTAAAGGATGGAGGCTGACTTTGAACCCAGGCTGCCTGGTTTCAGAATCCCCCATGTTCTTAACCATTTTGCTGCACAAGCAGCTGGATGTTCAAGTATTCTATTAGTCAGCAAACATTTATTAAGCAACTACTATGTGTTAGGCACCATGATGAGCCCCAGCAATAAAGAGATTCAGGGGAGGAGGAAACCTAGGCCATGAGTGCTACGGCGGTGGACACACTTATTTCCCACTTCTGGTATTTCCACAGATGGGAAGGACTGTGCCACTCCCAAAAAGAAAGTGAAGGAGGAGGCTGTCCAGCTTCTTTCTGTCCCCCTGCTCACTCCTGGGAAGCAGTGGCTTATGATGGTTTGTGATGATCAGTGATGGCTTATGATGATGATGATGGCTTATGATGATCGTGACTGGGGAGATGAAACCTAGCAGGCGCGGTGGGGAGTTTCCCAGACCAGGCCCTTCCCCTAGGAGGGCATGATCTGCGTGGCCTGCGGCTGCCCGTGATGGTGGGGGAGGTCTGGCTGATTCACTCCTATCCTGGTATCCCTACCGGCCGCCAGCTATTGAGGAGCCTGCCCAAAAGCCGAGTACCTGTCACCACTGGGCTTGTCACTGGTGACAACACCTGGGGAGGAGAAAGAATTTGTCTCCTTGTGAAAAATGGTCAGCAGGTGGAACTGAGTTTCTACCACGGGGATCTGCACTGAAAACATGACTCGGGGAAAGCTGGATCTCTGTGCCAGCATTCTTATACCCACAAAGGCTACGCAGGGCCAGGGGTCTGTGGAGAATGTGTAAGGGCCCATAGAGGCAAACCAGGAGGCTAGGAAACCCAGAGTAAGGGTTTCCATCCCAGGTGAGGAGCTGGAAACGGGACAGGGACTTCTGTCTGAGAAAGTAGCATATGAACTGAGTCCTGGAGGACCAATAGGCATTTCAGATTGTGCAGGGGCTGTGGGTAAGAAGACTTGTTGGGCAGGGGTTGTAGCAAATGCAGAGGTGGGAGAAGGTGTAGCGTGCTCGGATGTCTGGGCGACCTGCATGCACAGAGGGTCTGGAGCCAAGGGAGAAGAAATGAGGCTAGGAGGATGGGCATGGATGGAGTTGTGAAAAGCCTCGAGTGCCGTGCCAAGGGCATTCAGATTTCACCCTGGTGGCAATGAGGAGCTCTTGAAGGATTTTGTAAACAAGGAATGACATGATCAATTTTGCTTCCCTGGTGATAGTATAGAAAACTGGGGACAGGACAACCTGCTGGGAGGCCAGGACAGTGGCCAGGCAAAAGATGATGAGGCCTTGAAATATGGAAGTGGCCATGGAGATGTAGAGGAGAGAGATTAAAGAGACACCAGTGGGTCACAGTGACTGACCAGCTCTGGGGACAAAGAGGTAAGGAAAGGTCTGATTTCTGGGTTAGTGACTGAGTGTGTGTTGGTGCTATTCCCAAGACAGAGTATAAGGAGAACAGAGAGAAGAGGATGGTTCAGCTGCAGCCAGGTACACTTGAGGTGCTCACGATGGGAGCTCTTGCCTTGAGCTCTGGTCAGCCCCTCCCATGGTCCACCCCTCCCATGGTCCACTGAGCTGGACTCCAATTCTTCCAGCATGCCGTGAGGCGCTACTACAATTACAGTGACGCCCATGACAGTGGAGTGGCCGTCCCATCCCAAGGCCATGGATTCATGGCCTTGAATCCATTTTGTTTCTTCCCCTTGCTCTGGGTGCCAGCAGGGCATCCACTGAGGCTCTAAGGCACGGTTCTGGGCTCCTTTCCAGGGAAACTCTAGGCCCCTCCTGTGTTCGTTCTCCCTCTCAAGTGGCTCCTGCATCCACCACACTAACTGGTTTCACAAGTTTTTTTCTGAGCATTTTTCTCCCTCCTCCACAGCCAGTTTAAAGCTTTCTTGATCAAATCGCCTATCCTCCGGGCGAACACGTTCTTCCCTTTCCTCAGGCAGGGCACCGCATCCCAGCCAAGGAGACACCATCCCACTATCTTCAGTCACACTCCCAGCTGGGTTACCCGTCTCATGTGGGCCTATTTGTGGTCAGTTCGGCCTAGGGTTGGCAGATTTCAATTAAACCTCCCACTAGGTCCCCTCTTCTGAGATCTGGCCTTACAGAAGGCACACTTGGGTCTTTGAACAGGAATGGAAGGTGATTAGGGTTGCCCCAGGGTTGGCAGAAGGGCTTGGGGCTACACCAGTGTGGGGCCGAAACAGCTCTAAGCACCTTCCACTGCCCCACCACAGATCCACGTTTGAGCAAGAAAGGCTTCTGTGTCCTCCCTGCACTCCATCTCCGCTCTGCCCACAGAGACTGGACCTGGCTTGTCAGAAGATGCCTGAATTCTGGGCAAATCTGAAGAACACAGAAACAGTTAATTTTAGTAGACAATCAGGGATGCTAAGTTTAAAACTGAGGTAGATCTTGAATTTCCTTCTGGACCCCGCAGCTGGGAGGCTTTGCCTTCCAAACATGGTTGATTGGTGTTGGCCGGCACGGAGGAAGTTGGCAGCTCTAGGCTGTCTTCTGGGAGTTCGGCCGCCCAGCTCGTTCATCTACAATGTCCATGCTTTCCCATCCAGGAGGCTTCATTCTGATGCAAATTGGAGTGCAAACACGGCTCAGTTGTAGACCAAGCTCTGCTAATGAGAAGGCATTGCTAAATGAAAGCTGTTACAAAGAACCCAGACAAATGCAAGCTGCCCGACAGCCAAAATACAAAAATATTACGCTGTTGACACTGCTTCTCTGATGAAGCAGGCCAGCTAAGCCAACAGAGTAGCCCCAGTGCCATACATTTCAACCTCAACTCATCTTTTCTCCTGCCGCTTCCAGTTTTGGACTGCCATGGGAAGAGCTCTGGACTGGAGGCCAGAGTGCCTGGGTCCTTGTTATTATCCTGTCCCTTACCAACAGGATTACACAAGCTGGTCATCAAACTTCTTTGGGTTTCACATTTCTCATCTAAAATCATCAGATTTAAAAAGAAATTGAAGGACATCAAGTGAGAAAATGTATGTGGAAACTTACATTCAATACAGAAACAGTAAAATTAGTATTTTTTATAAAGCATACCTGACATTTCATCTATTAATTTAAATGTCTCCTTTTTCTTTTCTTTCTTTCTTTCTTTCTTTCTTTTTTTTTTTTTTTTTTTTGAGACAGGGTCTTGCTCTGTTGCCCAGGCTGGAGTGTGGTGGTATGATCACGGCTCACTATAACCTTGATCTCCTGGTCTCAACTGCTCTTCCCACCTCACCCTCTTAGGTAGCTGGGACTACAGGCATGCACCACCACACCTAGTTAATTTTTAAATTTTTCTTCTTTTTTATGGAGATGGGGTCCAATTGTATTGCCTGGGCTGGTCTCAGACTCATGGCTTGTGCAATCCTCCCACCTTGGCCTCCGAAAATGTTGGAGTTACAGGCATCAGCCACTGTACCTGGCCTAAATGCCTTCTTTTAAACTAACACTTTCTATATATTTATTCAGCAAGTTTGTTATCAACATAATAATCATAAGGTCATAATCATGTAGAGGTATAATCTTATTAAATGGTTTTGTCTTTGTTTTCTCTGGTATTTTCTGCCACCCCCAATGCAGTCAGACAGCAGCATGCGGCTCTATTTTGACTGTGCTCAAGGTTGAGAGCTTAGAGCTTAGAGCTTAGAGCAGAAATGCAGAGAGAACGAAACAAAGCCACACTCAGGTTTGGATCTCAAAATAGGTTTTGAGTCTCACAGCAGAGAGAAGAGTTTAAATGAAAAAGTTTGTCTCAAAAAACAGGGCCTTGAAGAACTTAGGACATAGAGTTGTCATTAACATAAATGACATAGTTAGAAGAAGGAATGATCAGATGAGAATGAGGTTTCGCTCTCCAATGAAGTAATCCAGACCACAGGGCAGACAGAGAAGATCTTGCAGGGACGCAGGGTATAGCAGAGCCCCTAGGTGTGTTAATAGACTGTAGAGGAGAGCTGTGCTTCTGTATCCAGGAGCCTGGCTTGTTGGCAAAGCTGTGTCATGCTTGCGGGGCACAGCAACAGGCAGGTGAGCATGCAACTTGGCCGGTCCACACAGGGAAGGTCTGAGACAGCCCCGCCAAGTCTCCTGTGTCCTTAGTGTGGGGCATCCAAAAATTTACTATCTCTCCTTCTCTGAAAAAGACAAGCAGATAACAGAGAGGGTCAGGCAACCTGTAAAGAAGGGCCAGCTGCGACTGCCTGGCTCACTCCCAGAGACCAGAATAAATGTGGCCATCTCAGCCAATGCCCAGGTGGGGCAGAGACCTGGTAGAAGAGGGAGCATGCTGGCAGATGTCAGCCTGGGTATACGAAGACAACCAGGGACCTGATCCTTTGAACAGGTGGTACTCTATTAGCACCCTAGAACTCAGACATAACCCCAGGGACATGAGTGGGGAGGGACATGTCTGAATCAACAGATAAAATCTTACCTGGATTTACCCTGAAGTAACTAAGCAACAGAATGGGGACTCAAGAAACAAAATTAAATTCAGTTCTTTTAAAAATGAAGTTGTACAGTTTTTGCATTTCTGAGTTGTTTTGTAACCACCAAAGTATGTTACGTTTTATCACCTGTTGAGGCTTCAAAGCACGTTCACACGTCATTTATTTCAGGGCTGATCTGCTGACCCATATGAGGACAGCCATACCAGTACCTGTTCCGATTGGCTGATGATTGCACCACATAGGTTATTAAATATTTTGAAATCACCCCTGAAATTGAATGCTTATGATGTGCACAGCCATTGTGTTTGGGTCACTGTGTCTCACTTAGATTGTAAACATCTTCATTCATTTATTCATTCAATAAATATTTAAATTCCAGGAGCCATGCAAGCAACTTAATGGTGAAAAGAAAAGGAAAATCACAGTTTCCACTGCTATGGGCCTTACGGTCTAGTGGTAGAGGTAGACAGAATTTAAGAGTCATGGGAAATTACAACGATGATGCCTGGTACCCGGGCTGTGAGAGGCTATGACTGTAGCCGGGGAGGTCACTTGAGGAGGTGACGACTGGGCTGAATATGAAGAAAGATGAGGAGTGAAGCAGGTGAAGATGGAGGAAAGATGGTAGGTGGGAAAGAGGTCTTGTGCAAAGGTCCTGTGGTCAGAGGCAGCATGGTACTGCTGCCTGAAGGACTGAAAGGAGGCCCAAGTCACTGACATGCTGAGTGTAACAGGGAGTGTGGTCCAGGGCGAGGCTGGAGTGTAGCAGGACCTGGTAGGTCATGATGATTTAGACCTTTGTCCTCTGGGGGCGGAGGGGTGGGTGGTTTAAGGGAGAGCATGAGCTATAACGGATTGTAACCCCTCTGGAGTTAATTTTTAGTACGGGCACACAAATCATACCAGAAGGGATTATGGTATTGTGATACAATAGACTCAAAAAAAATCCCCAGAATCCTGTTTCTGATTCATTTCAGCACCACCCCCTCGCCTTCAGGGATGGCCACCTTTACCTTTTGCTTCTCCTGGAAAGTTGTGGATTCATAAAAGGTCGCCCAGACAGCTTGGATTTAGTGAGGGAATGTGCAAGCTATTTCTGTCTGTGGCAATCCCTGAATGTCTCCTACATATAAGTCAGGCTAGTTGTGGGTACAAGCTGGGTCGATGGACATCTCTTGCCACTGCCTGCCCCACATTCAATTCCCCCTTCTCCTGGCAACAGCTCCCTCATGGTCCGTTCGAGAATCACATCGTTGCAACTCTAGTTCTATCTGAGAATGGCTGGCCAACTCCACCCCACCCCTGCTCCCACCTTCCCCAGCTCCAAGGCAGAGCATGATCCACTAAGGCTAATGAACATACTCCATCCTATCATGACTAGCCCGAGGATCAACCTCATCCCCAGTCTCATTCCTAGAGCTTCTTCTGGAGTGACAGGGCTGCTCTGTTGTTCCTCTGGGGTTGCTGTGCTGAGAAATGGTCCTGAGACTATCACAGGCCACTCTGCAGAGAGGATTGGCCTGACACTGAAGCCAGTGTATGAGGAACTAGAGCTGAGAGAAAGAGAGAAAGAGAGAGAAGACAAGGCCTGATAGCATCTCTTGGAGCTTTCAGGAGCTGGCTGCTTGGCACTGCTCTGGCTAATTGGAGCTGGCTTCTCTTACTGGTGACCCAAAGAGGCCTGTAAGACGTGCCCGGCACTCAGGCTTTGCTAACGCGATGGGTATCCTTTCACCAGCGCCACTGCACTGCTCCGTCCAGCGTCTGGATCCTCACTGATGCCGCCCTCACCATTCCCCCAACCGGGCTGAACCTTGCTTTTACTCTGACAAAACTAGAGCTTTCTCTCAAATCCTCTGAACACCAAGGAGGCAAAGTCATTTCTGCCTGGTTCTCTTGTGCCCTTGACTGGCCATTTCCTGTTTTTCCGACATAAAGAGATTTCCAACATCAAAAATCCTTAGATTGTGCCCCCCAAGAGTTATTTCTCAGCTCTCCTCAGCCGGACTCATTCTACAGGAACCAAGGGTTAGGAAACGTCAGGATCCATCAGCACTGCTCTCCTTCTCACTTTCTCAAGCCATAACCTGCATTTCATGACATTCTTTGTCTTCTTGGGGACAGTTCCTGTCCGGCTACCAAGACTGATGTCTTCCCTCCATGGCAGCTTTTCCTCCTCACCTGTCATCACCTTAAGCTCCTCCACATTAGGGGTTCTATCTTCTCTTTTCTTTGGAGACAGAGTCTCGCTCTGTCACCCAGGCTGGAGTGCAGTGGTGCAATTTCGGCTCACTGCAAACTTTGCCTCCTGGGTTCAAGTGATTCTCGTGCCTCAGCCTCCCGAGTAGCTGGGACTGTAGGCGCCCACCATCACGCCTGGCTAATTTTTGTATTTTTAGTAGAGACGGGGTTTCACCATGTTGGCCAGGCTGGTCTCGATCTCCTGATCTTCATTTACCTATCAGGCCGTGGGTCTCCCTCGCCATCTTTCATGTCTCTCCCAAGTATTCTCATTGTCTTCAGCATCAGGGCTCTCTAACTCGTGTTTCCAAGTACAGCCCTTGCCTTTTGGTTTACAGCAGAACACACTATACACACTGCTGAAAGTTAGGAGAAGTATTCTCAGAACCGGAAGTGATGGTAGACAGAGCGTATTCTGCCCTCTCACTTTATACGTAAGAAAATTGGAGACCAGATAGGTTGTGGTTTGTCCTTAATTACACAGGTGGTTACTTAACCGTTGATTAATTGTCCAAAAAGATGACGGGGAAAGATCACCCAGCTACTCTTGTTGTCTGACTTTAACGAAATACTGAAACCCATGGTGCCTGTTAGTGAAACAATAACCAGTCCATCCCCTACTCCCACTGGTTGACTTGGCTGTCCTGCACTGGGTAACTGGGAATGCGTGACTAATTTAGATTTGGGAAAAAAGACAGAGTTGGAAGCTTTGAGTATTTGAGATTAAGTTGAAAGAGTAATATGAACAGTGGAGGGGACAAAACCCTGACTGGTTGCTGAATACATCTGATGAAAGCGTTTCTGCCACGTCTGTACACAACTTCTTCACTCCAATTGAAACGCTCATTCAGTGGCTGCTTGATGTCCCTGGAACGACTAATTACCCTAAGAAGATAAAAGCTCAAATGAGCCCCAGGCTGACCTTGAGGCAGTCCTGGGGAGGACTGAGGCACAGGGCCCACTGCGGAGTCACAAAGCCAGGATTTGGGTTCAGTTTTCCAAAGCTTCCTCAGCCGTACCCTCAAATGCACACATTTTCAACCTCCTCATTCTGTCCCAGGTAAAGGATCTAAACAGAAATAAATCTGGGCGTGGTGGCTCATGCCTGTAATCCTAGCACTTTGGGAGGCCGAGGCAGGGGGATCACTTGGGCCCAGGAGTTCAAAACCAACCAGGGCAACATGGTGAGACCTTGACTCTACAAATAATAAAAAATTTAGCCAGATGTGGTGTTGTGTGCCCATGATCCCAGCTGTTTGGGAGGCTGAGGCAGGAGGACCACTTGAGTGTGGGTGGTTGAGGCTGCAGTGAGCCTTGATCACACTGCACTCCAGCCTGGGTAAGACAGTGAGATTCCATCTCAAAAAAAAAAAAAAAAAGAAAAGAAAGAAAAGAAAAGGCTGGGCATGGTGGCTCACACCTGTAATCCCAGAACTTTGGGATTCCGAGGCGAGTGGATCACTTGAGGTCAGGAGTTCAAGACTAGCCTGGCCAAAATGGTGAAACCCCATCTCTACTGAAAGTATAAAAATTAGCTGAGTGTGGTGGCACATGCCTGCAATCCCAGCTACTTGGGAGGTGGAGGCAGGAGAATCACTTGAACCTGGGAGGCAGAGATTGCAGTAAGCCATGATCACGCCACTGCACTCCAGCTTGGTTGACACAGCGAGACTCTGTCTCTAAATAAATAAATAAATAAATAAACAAATAAATAAATACACAAATAAAGAGATTTGGATGAGATGGGGGAAAAGTATAGAAGAAGGAAGAGAGAGGATGAAGGAACAGAAATGGGAAACATGAAGAGAAATAAACCAGAGGGATACATTTAAATTCTACATAGGTACTGCTGCAATAACTAAGTCACAGCTATTACCTTTAACTAAGGAGAAGTCTTCCCCCTTTCATGAAAAAGGATGAACATACAAAATAATAAAAATGATCCCAGCACTTTGGGAGGATGAGGCAGGCAGGTCATGAGGTCAGGAGACTGAGACCATCCTGGCCAACATGGTGAAACCTCATCTTTACCAAAATTCAAAACAAAACAAAACAAAACAAAACAAAATCAGTCAGGCATGGTGGCCAGTGCCTGTAGTCCCAGCTACTCAGGAGGCTGAGGCAGGGGAATCGCTTGAACCCGGGAGGCAGAGGTTGCAGTGAGCTGAGATCACACCATTGCACTCCTGCCTGGTGACAGAGGGAGACTCCGTCTCAAAAAAAAAATGACAGCTGCCTGGATTGAGTAATAACTCTGTGTTGAGCACTGTGGCTAAGAGGAATGTGGATAAATATATGGTTTATAAAGTTCAAAATTATGTAGTAGAGTCTTCATGTTTTCTCTCTCTCTCTTTTTCTCTCTCTCTTTCTTTCGTTCTTTCTTTTTGTTGTTGTTGTTGTTGAGACAGAGTCTCACTCTGTTGCCCAGGCTGAAGTTTAGTGGCACAATCTCAGCTCACAGAAACCTCTGCCTCCCAGGTTCAAGTGATCCTCCCATCTCAGGCCCCCAAATATCTGGAACTACAGACACGCACCACCAAGCCTGGATAATTTTTTGTGTTTTTGGTAGAGACCATGCTGCCAGGGTTGGTCTGGAACTCCTGAGCTCGAGAAATCCGCCCGCCTCGACCTCCCAAAGTTCTGGGATTACAGGCATGAGCCACCGTGCCCAGCCAGATTCTTCATGTTTCAAGAGACAATGTCAACAACGTCAAAAAATTCTTGGTGGGGTAAAGACGTATTTTCTCATAGGCACACGCACACACACACGCACATAATGTGTATATATTGTTTTGTGTACTAAAGTGAAGGACTTGTTTGGACAATTGGAGAGTGAGTTTGTGGCACTTCCTGAGGAAATATGCAAAACCTGAGTGGGGCATGAGCGGAAATCTGGAGCCATTTCTCTTTAGCTATTTAGTACAACCTTTGGAACAATTAAATTTGATTGCTTTTTAAAGACAGTAATAATGAGATCTCTTTCTCCACCGAAGCCAGAGTCGTGAGATTCTGCTCCTTTTTGTCAGTTACCTTTCTTTTAAAAAATTTATTTATTTTTTAGAGACAAACTCTTGCACTGACGCCCAGACTGCAGTGGCGCAATCGCAGCTCACTGTAGCCTCAACCTCTTGGACTCCAATGATCCTCTCACCCCAGCCTCCTCTGAGTCACTGGGACTACAGCTGTGTGCCACGCCAGACTAATTTTTCAACATTTTGTAGAGATGGGGTCTCACTGTGTTGCCCAGGCTGGTCTTGAACTCCCGGCCCCAAGCAATCCTCCTGCCTTGACCTCTCAAAGTGCTGAGAATACAGGTGTGAGCCACCATGCTTGGGTGTTACCTTTCTATGTGCCTGTGTCTACATCCCCAGTAGGGTGCTAGCTCCTTTTCTTTGTCTTTATGTAATTCACGGATCCTGCTCTGGGCCTTGGGTGCAGGTCTCAGTCAGTGCTTCTTGGTTGATTAATTGTCAGCTGGGACTGCCAATTTCCTTCAAAACCAAGAGGATGGCTTGGCTTGGGAGCTTATACATTGAGCGTAAAAGACAAGCCAAAGACAAATTTTAAATGTGGTCTTGGTCTGGCTGTTTGAGCAGACCAGAGTGGGACCGGATACGCTGGGCCTGGCCTGAGAGAGCCCAGCAGAGCGGTCAGACAGCCACAAGTACTTGTTTCACCTCGGCTCACCAAGGCCTGGCCTCTGTCCCCTGGAAAGGAAGAGCAGAGCCTTATTCATGGCTTGGAATTTAGACGTGATTTTTCAGCTGGATCAGTCACCTCTGGGTCCTGCGTCACTTGCTTCTCTCTGCGTCTCCGTCTCTCCCTGTGCAGGTTGAGTTTATTTGTGGCATGTAAAAAAGAGGAGATGGATCGGGTGTGGTGGTTCGTGCCTGTCATCCCAGCACTCTGGGAGGCTGAGGCAGGCCTCCCATTTGAGGTCAGGGGTTCAAGAACAGCCTTGGCAACATGGCGAAACCCTGTCATTACTAAAAATACAAAAATTAGCTGGGTGGTGGTGTGTACCTGCAGTCCCAGCTACTTGGGGGGCTGAGGCAAAAGGATCACTTGAGCCTGGGAGGTTGAGCCTGCAGTGAACTGCGTTTGTGCCAATGCACCTCAGCCTGGGTGACAAAGTGAGGCCCCGTTTCAAAACAAAAAGGAGGAAAAGGTATGGCAGTTCCTATAACAATACCCCTCACCTCCCCTTTGAGCAGTTATTCTGTTTCAAAGAGGAGTGATTCTTGTTTTTAAAGAAAAGTGATTTCTACCTGTGAGGACCAGAAATGTCTCTTCTCCCACACCCCCAATTCCTATAGTGCTTCTTAATTCTGGGAATGGCACCGTCTGTAATCCATTCCGTTTTCCTTTATTAAAATATTAACACTCTTCAGAGAGCTCATTCGAAACATGGAAGTAGTCATGCATACTTTATCAGGTACTGAGCTTTTCTTATTTCACTAGAAAAGAAGCATATAAAAAGCATGGGTCCTGGGAAAAGGGGGCTAGAAAGAAATGTGGCTTTAGGAGAAGAGTTGGGGGGGAAATGAAGCCAAATGGTGAAGCTAAGATCCCAAAGAGAAACTTTTCTTCTTTATCATTTTCCCCAACATCTGCCCTGTGTATACCTGTAGGCCATTTCTATGTGTCCCCTTAGGCACACCAACACCATTCCACCACTGCATGGTACTAACTGATCCTTTGAAATCACTTCAACAGTTGGCATTGAAACCATGGAGAATCTTCTACATTTTCAGTTAAGTACTTTTCATTCATTTATGCAGCAAATGTTGATTTAACACTGTGCTGGGCATTGAAGATATGACAGATAAGTTGGTTTCACTTCTACAGGGAAAAGAGTTATGCCCATGTCTAAGTAGACTGTGCTTTGTAAGAAAAAATATATACCTGTTTCGCTTAGTGGAAGAGAGAGAGAGTGCATGTGTGTGTGTGCACGCGCATGCGTGAGACATTGAAGGTACAAGGAAATTGGTGAGTTTTGGGGAGTTTTGCTACGTCTATTTCTAACTATTTTGAAAATTCCTATTGTGTGAATGTCTTAATTTTTCATGTTGCAATTCAAGCCATTATCTCCTTATTTCTTGTGGTCGTAAGGTTATAAATAAAGAACAAATTCCTGGAAAGTCATTTCATACCATCAAGCCACTAAAAATTAATAACAAAAGGAAAAAAAGTAGAGCACAAGTAATATGCTTTTACCTTTATTTATTAATATTAAGTACATAAAGCTGAACACTTTAAAGCAATCTTGCTAATATTGCTCTGGGGGGCTTTCTACGTTCTGGAATTCTTTAAAATGAGTCCATCCAAATCTAGGCTAAAGGTGGCTTCTACTGTCAGCACAGCCACCCTCCCCTGCCAGAAGCCCCTGACATGGTATGAAACTGAAGAGGCATCCCTCTCAAGCATCCTTCTCAAGCATCCTTCTCATTGAATATGTATGAGTTGAAACTCCTCAAATGGTAGTAGCCAAAAATTTATCTTTCCTTGTTCACAGGCAGCCGGGAGGTCAGCCTGTCACCAGTCCCAGGCTGTTCATCTGGCCTGTGCAGACAAAGTCCTAAATACCCCCATCCAGGACTGGCTAGATTATTTGTGGGACCCAGTGCAAAATGAAAATGGCAAGCCCCTGTTCAAAAATTAAGAATTTCAAAACGATGACAAGAGACCATTGAACCAAGCACAGGCTCTTCTGAGCACGGGGCTCTGGGCAAACATCGTGGATGATGCTGGCCTTGCGCTCCTCTGGATGGGCAAACAGCTTTGAGACGCTGGCCATGCTGCCCTGCTAACCCACATCAAGAGCTCTAGGGCACTTCTTCAAGTGCAATTCTCTGCCTATCTTGAGCAATGTCCCTCTCTTGGCCCTACCCCACTCCCTTTCTCTTAGCTTCCCTTTCTTCCTGCCTCCAAGCATTCTGACACGTCTAGATATGACCTATTGGATCTCTGGATTCCAATGCAAGGCCTATTGCAAGATCAGTTCTAGTCCCACGTACATATGGGTCTTTCAATACTTCCCTGTTATCTCCATCGTCTCCTCTTTGGGGTATCCAGATGGATCTCAACTACCAAGTCCTCAAGTGTAACACAGGTGTGACCCAGTGGGCACATGGGAGGGGGAATGCCAGGGGTTAATATGAGCCTACTTAGAGGGCCAAGAAGGATTCAAAAGGAGCTGATGTTTCCAACCATTTCCTTCACTTCACCTCTGTATCATCGATTTTTTTTTTATTATTATTCCACAGTTTTCCACCTCCTGCCATTTCTCTTGGTCTTGTTCCTCTGCCTTCTCTGTGGAGCCCTTGTCAAGGCCATCTTGGACCCACAGCTAGAGTGGGAAGCCAAGGATGAAGGGGCAGCAAAGGGCCCTGGACCAAATGTTCAAGCACAGGGCCATGCATACCAGGCCATGAACTTCCCCTCACACATGCTCTGGAGGAAGAGGAAATGCTTGATGCATCGCTCAGATTGCCTTGGTGGAAACTGCTTTCGATGGTTCACGTCTAGCAGTGTAACTCGATGACTCACAAAAGAGCCTTTATTCATTGACGTGTTCTTCAGAGGACTCCATGAAATGACTCACACCTCTATTTACTAGGTTTTATTGGGAATGTGAGGTGAAATCCTTTCCCCTGGGAACAGGAAGTTTTCAGTGTTTCTTAGAAGAGGACGTGGGGACCTGATAGCAACACACACGTTGTCGATGGGCGGACTTTCTCTATCAGGGAGGCTCAGCTGGGGTCAACAGAGCAACATTTCTGGAGGAGGGCATATCAGTTTTCACACCTGTTTTCAGAATCATCCACAGAAGGTTAGGCTGGACGAAATGTTTCCTGTTGTGAATATTTAGAAGAGAGTCTGAGAATAAGAAAGTATTTTAGACAGCATTGATGAAAGGTTCAACAACTGTGTCTTGTGATGGCAGTCACTGATTTTTTTCCTATTGGGAACATGAGGGTATCAGCAGTCAGGGAAACGAGGGGAGGCCCGGTCAACCCCAGCTCCCCGAGGATGATTGCTTGCTCATGGGAACTGAGCAGACTATGAACCCAACAGTCATAGACTTTGGAGTCCCAGACAGGCGTGACAGCAACAGCCGGGCAGATGAGGGACTTTACACCGGGGCCAGCAGATGCCACAGAGTGGATGCCGTCATGCCTGTGGGAGCCCAGGGGCCCTCTCTTCCTGGACGAACAAAACAGCCACACACCCCATCCCCCAACATCAGAAGCCATCTTAGGGAAAGAAGTCAGAGGGAGGCAAGGCCATCTGAGAGACTGAGCGATTATACAAGACAAGCAATTAGAATCATCAAGTGATTTACACAAGTGATTATAAAAGAGAAATAATTGAGGCCGGGCATGGTGACTCACACCTGTAATCCCAGCACTTTGGGAAGCCGAGGTGGGCAGATCACCTGAGGTCAGGAGTTCGAGACCAGCCTGACCAACATGGGGAAACCTCGTCTCTACTAAAAATACAACATTAGCCTGGTGCAGTGGTACATGCCTGTAATCCCAGCTACTCGAAGGCTGAGGCAGGAGAATCACTTGAACCCAGGAGGCAGAGTTTGCACTGAGCTAAGATTGCTCCATTGCACTCCAACCTGGGCAATGAGAGCAAAACTCCGTCTCAAAAAAATAAATAAAAATAAAATAAAATAGAAAGAATTTAAATCATCAAGTGGACTAAGCTTTAACCCGGATCAGCCACTTCATGAAAATGTTCCCAGTAGCCAATGGATGGGGACAGAGAAAAATAAAAATGATCCAGTTATTTATAGACTGAATTAAATCATGGCGTGTTAATCTATACATCAAATGGTACCTGCATGAATTGGCAACCCTGCTGCACGGTTGGTTACGTAACACTTGTTACACATCAGATCCTATCCCAGAAGTGGGGGACAAATTCCAGTTGAAGACAGAGGCAGCTGGGAAACAATTACTACAGCACTCTTGCTCAGTTCTGTGTTGGGGGAACACCTCAGAAGCCCAGGGGCCCAGAGGAGGGATATTTAATTCAGAATACAGGCTCAGAGAAGGCTTCCTGGGAGTTGGGACCTGAGCTGAATTTGGAAGGACAAGCAGGTGTTACCTAGAACTTAGATTCTAAATGAACAAACAAAGGAAGCACTTCCCAGGCCAGAAGAGCAGTGGGGAGGCACAGAGGTGAGAAGCCCATGATGAGGTCAGGGGAGGGAGAGGAGCCTAAACACCTGGGTGTAAGGAAGAACCAAGAGATGAGGCCAGAGGAAGAAGCAGGGGTCAATCAGGAAGAGACTTGGGAGGTGAGCTAAGTAAGATGTTTGAATTTTGTTTTGAAGTTTTGAAGAATTATTGAAAGTAGTGGGTGCCGGTAATCCCAGCTACTCAGGAGGCTGAGGCAGAAGAATCACTTAAGCCCAGGAGGTGGAGGTTACAGTAAGCCAAGATTGCGCCACTGCACTCCAGCCTGGGCGACAGAGGGAGACTCTGTCTCAAAAAAAAAAAAAAAAGATCAAAGATTCTAACTAGGGGTAGCACAGAAGCAGATTCTCATTGGAAAAAGGTAGTTCAGGTGGGAGGGTGGAGGATGAGTGAAGGAGGGCAGGGAAAGTGGGACCAGTGAGGCAACGATGGTAGAAATGATAAGAAACAGTGAAGGTCTGAACCCAGACGGTGGTGTTGCAAGTAAGAAGCAGGATTTGGGTTGAAGACATAGCTGCGAGACAGAATCTGTAGGATCTGACAACTACTCAGACATGGGAGGTGAATGAGAGGGGCAGAGGGATTTCTAGAGTTCTGACTGAATGGTAGTGCCAGGGTAGGTGCCTTGCTCCAAGGGGAATACCAGGGCCACAGCATTCAAGGGCAAAGAGGATGGATTGGGCTTGGGGTGTGATTGACGGTGTGGCACCTGACAGCCAGGAATTCAGAATGTCTCCAAAAAGTAAAACGAAAACTTGGACTTCTCCTTGGACTTGTCACTTGGGCTGCTATTGGAAACCTTCATGAGAGCCGATTCAGTGGGGTGACAGGGATAAAAGGCAATTTGCAGTGAATGAGAAAGTGAAGTTACTCTCTTCTCCTGATGGCTTATTCTTCCTGGGGGGCACTTGTCTTGCTGAAGGACCCCCTTGGAAACCAGAGAATATCACGGACTCCTCCCTCTTTTCACATGATGTATTTGGCCAGTTTTTGAGTCCTGTTGATCCCATTCCCTTAGGATCTCTTGCTGCCATTCGCTGTTCTTCACATTCCCTCCCGCCTTAATCCAGTCTTTCAAGATTTGCTGCCTCAACTTTAAACAAAACTGAGGAATCTTTTCTAAAAACACGAATCAGGATGAAGATTGGACTCCCTGATGTGACATATAAAGCCCTTCATGACCAAGTCTCCAAGATTCCTCTCCACCCCCCAGTGCCTCCCATTCTAGCTCTGCTCCCTAAAGCTGTCTGGTCTGCCTGGACTGAGACCCCAGGGTTCCCCCTCCCTTCAGCTCTCAGCTCCCTGTGCTCATTGCTAGCATGGTACCTCAAGGTCAGCACTGCCACCTGTTTGTCCTCGCTCTCCCCACCCCCTGCCAGTTTCTTGAAGATGGGGACCACACTGTGTTCATCTTTTGTATCCATAGCAGCCAGTACAGTAGCCAGCATGGATGTACAAACTCAATACATGTATGCTGAATAAAGAAATCAACAAGTTGTCAATTCTCCAAGAAACGTGATTATGAGGGGGTTTATGATTCAAAGTGATGTCTTTTTTTTTCTTTTTCTTTTTTTTTTTTTTTGAGACGGAGTCTCGCTCTGTCGCCCAGGCTGAAGTGCAGTGGCCAGATCTCGGCTCACTGCAAGCTCTGCCTCCCGGGTTTACGCCATTCTCCTGCCTCAGCCTCCTGAGTAGCTGGGACTACAGGTGCCTGCCACCACGCCCGGCTAATTTTTGTATTTTTTAGTAAAGACGGGGTTTACCATGTTAGCCAGGATGGTCTTGATCTCCTGACTTCATGATCCGCCTGTCTCGGCCTCCCAAAGTGCTGGGATTACAGGCTTGAGCCACCATGCCTGGCCTCTTTTTTTTTTTTTAAGATGGGAGAAACTGAGGTTTAGAGACTGAGAGGAGTGAACCAGTAGAGACAGAGAGAGGTTGAAATACAGGAGAGAGGAGGATTACGTGGAGCCATGCCCCTGAGCAAGTGGGGTGGGATGAGAAGGGGGTGGGAGCTGGAAGGCACAGGAAGCAGGGACCTGGGGGTGGGGATATGCCACTTCCATGGGAGTAAAGGTGGGCTTAGAAGCAGAAATGTTCCCAGGTGCTTGAAAACAAAGTTGAGGGTTTTTTCCCCTGACGGCCTCTACCTGCTCAGCGATGAGGAGGCACAGCGTGAGAGTGAATGGGATTGGGCGAGGGCAGAGGGTTAGCAGAGAAGTGAAAGTTTGGAAGAACCACTAGGCGGGATGAGCTAGGTCATGCTCTGATGACAGTCAACGCCAAAGCTCAGTGGCATGACACAAGACCCACACTCATTCTCACTCTACTTAGAAGTCCAGTGCCGTTCGACATCGGTGACCTCCTTCTTAGAATTTCTCAAGGGCCCAGGCTGGCTTCATCATTTTTGGGAAAATGCAGTGCCCCACCTTGCGGCTGGGATGCCAATCTCCCTTCCCACAAGTTCTGCTGCACCCACCCATAGCCGATGGCTGGCCTCTGAGGGGCTGCCATCTCCACACTGGAATGCACTTGGTACCCAGATTGGGGCGGGCATAAAGCCCTGTTTTAGCTTCCCACTGAGCGTATCGGGGGGTTGACACCTACTGCCTTGCTCTGCCCTGAGATGCTGCAAGCCGTATGCCCAACTGCTGTGGCTTGAATGTTTTTGTTCCCTTCAGAATTCTTGTGTTGAAAGCTTAATCCCCAATGCAACAGTGTGGGAGGTGACGCCTTTTGGGAGGTGCTTGGATCACTAGGGCTCTGCCCTTATGAATGGAATCTTGCCATTGCAAAAAGGGCTTGTGGGAATGGGTTCACTCTCTCTTGCCCTTCCGTCTTCCGCCTTCTGGCACATGCGGATGAAGTAAGAAGTCCTACACCAGATGCCAGCACCTTGGATCATGGACTTCCCAGTCTCCAGGACTGTGAGAGAATCAATTTCTGTTCTGTATGAATGATCCTGTCTCAGGTATTCTGCTATGGCAGCACCCAACAGACTAAGACACCAGCCCTCCACATGGGTCCACCTGGGCCCCCACCTCGCTTGGTGTGACCCAGCTACCTCCCTGGGTGAAGGGCAGCATCTGTAGTAGGGTGGGAGCAGGGAGGGCAAACTGGGCAGGACCAAGGCACCAGGGGAGAAGAACAGATGTCTGAGAAAACATCCTGGGAGTCAGCAGGAGGCAGGAGCACGCATGCGTGAGGCTCCACATTCCTAGCAGGCTCCATTATCTTGTTACACTTCACTTACAGAGCACAAGTTCCAAGGTAAAATTCTGAAGAATTTCAAGAGAGCAATTGTAGAGTGTTAAACCCTAACCTTGTGAGTGCTTGTCCTGTGCAACTGCACTGGCCCTGCATGCCCATGGTACAGGCCCTCCCTCTTCCCTCCTTCCCCTCCTTAACATCCTGCAGTGGCTCATAGTCTTTTTCTTTTCCTTTTTCTTGTTTTCAAAAAAGAAATCCAACTGCTTTAACCTGGCTTTCACTTTTAGGCCTTCTAACATACTGTTCTCACTGCCTGAACATGTTTACTCCCTCCTCAAATGTCCCTTGGCCTAAGTCTTATTCATCGTTGAGATCTCGATTTCAACACCACTTTCTCCAGGAAACATTCCGCGATTCTTTTGTTTAAATGCTTCACTAATTTGGTCCCAGAGCACAAAGATCAAATGCAGAAGGAACTGCACATGGAAAGGCCAGCCACACACATCACAAAAAGAGGACAGAAGTCAGCACACAGCTTGAAAGCCGGACTACAGGCCTTTCTTCAAGAATGGCTGGAGTGACCCTGGGGACTTGGTGGGATCTAGGATGGAAGCTTTTGTGATTGTGCTGTTATTAACACATACAGAGGTATAATTGCCAATGGTCCACACTTCTGTTTACTTGCCACGTGAGACCTCTAAGTATCCTGGGATTTTATCCTGATTACCATGGCACATGCTAAATACTCAGTTCATATCTGCTGCTGAATCAGTGAATAAAATAATTATATTTAATAGTTATATGCTCAGGTTATTGTGGCACCCTAAGAATGTAAATTATCCATTCTAATATCAGGGTTTCCTCAAGAAATAGAATTATTCTCTAAAACAGAGGATCTTTACTGGAGTTCCCCAGGGACTCCTAGGGAATCCGTGAATTGGTTTGGGGTGGAAGGACTACGGATCCCAAAGATTGAATGCTAAATTTCGTGGGTACATGTAGTTCGGGGAGGGAGATGATTGAAGTTTTCAGTATTTTTGAATGTATTTTAACTGGCCAAAGGTAATAATTTTTTTTTTTTTTTTTAGACAGAGTCTCACCCTGACACCCAGGCTAGAGTGCAATGACGTAATCTCCGCTCACTGGGTTCAAGCGATTCTCCTGCCTCAGCCTCCAGAGTAGCTAGAATTATAGGTACCCGCCACCATGTCTGGCTGACTTTTGTAATTTTAGTAGACGTGGGGTTTTGCCATGTTGGCCAGGCTGGTATTGAACTCTTGACTTCAAGTGATCTGCTTGCCTCGGCCTCCCAAAGTGCTGAGATTACAGACCGCCACACCCAATCAACAAATCCTTTTCTTTGTTGTTGTTTTTTTTTTTTTAACTTTTATTACAGGTCAAGGGGTACATGCGCAGGTTTGTTATATATGTTATATATGTGTGTCACTGGGGCTTGGTGCACGGAGTATTTCATCACCCAAGTGATCAATGTAGTGCCCAACAGGTCGTTTGTCAATCCTCACCCTTCTCCCACCCTCTGTCCTCAAGTAGGCCCAGTGCTTATCGTCTCCTTCTTTGGATCGATGTGTACTCAGTGTTTAGCTCCCACTTACAAATAAGAACATTCACTATTTGGTTTTCTGTTCTTGCATTGGTTTGCCTAGGATAATGGCCTCCAGCTGCATTCATGTTGCTGCAGAGAACATTCTCTCATTCTGTTTTATGGGTGTGTAGTATTCTATGGTGTATATATACTACCTTTTCTTTATCCAGTCCACCACTGATGGGCCTCTAGGTTGATTCCATGTCTTTGCTTTTGAGAACAGGGCTGTGATGAACATATGCGTGCATGTGTCTTTACAGTAGAACAATTTCTATTCCTTAAGGCACATGCCCAGTAATGAGACTGTAGGGTTGAATGGTAGTTCTGAGTTCTTTGAGAAATCACCAGACTGCTTTCCACAATAGCTGAACTAATTTACATTCCCACCGGCAGTGGATGAGGGTTCTCTTTACTCCACAACCTTGCCAGCATGTTATTTTTTTAGTTTAAAATTTTTTGATAGTAGCCATTCTCACTGGTATGAGACGGCATCGCATTGTGGTTTTGATTTGCATTTCTCTCATGATTAGTGATGTCGAGCATTTTTTCATATGCTTGTTGGCTGCATGTATGTCTTCTTTGGAAAAGCTGTCTGTTCCTATTCTTTAAAACAACAAATCTTCGTTCTGAAACAGTAGTTTTTAAAGTGTTCTCCCAGAGGAATAGCATCAGTGTCATTTGGAGACTTTATCAGAAAGGCAAATTCTCAGGTCCTACCTCAGACCTGCTAAATCAGAAACTCTGGGCGAAGGGCCCAACGATCTATGTGAAGTCTCCAG
Source organism: Trachypithecus francoisi (assembly GCF_009764315.1). NCBI lineage: Eukaryota > Metazoa > Chordata > Mammalia > Primates > Cercopithecidae > Trachypithecus > Trachypithecus francoisi. Next base: position 14,706,886 of record NW_022681433.1, on the reverse strand, counting down.
TCTTCTGTTGAACTTCCAAGTTTAAGGACCACTAAAGACTTAGAAATAGGCTGTTGGCCGGGCGCGGTGGCTCAAGCCTGTAATCCCAGCACTTTGGGAGGCCGAGACGGGCGGATCACGAGGTCAGGAGATCGAGACCATCCTGGCTAACATGGTGAAACCCCGTCTCTACTAAAAATACAAAAAACTAGCCGGGCGAGGTGGCGGGCGCCTGTAGTCCCAGCTACTCGGGAGGCTGAGGCAGGAGAATGGCGTGAACCCGGGAGGCGGAGCTTGCAGTGAGCCGAGATTGCGCCACTGCACTCCAGTCTGGGCGACAGAGCGAGACTCTGCCTCAAAAAAAAAAAAAAAAAAAAAAAAAGAAATAGGCTGTTATGTTTCCAAATGTAGAATTAAGAAGTGGGGATAAAAAAGAAAAGGCAGAGAGAGAGAGAAAAAAGACAAAGCATAGCAAATAGAAAACAAAAATAAGGCAGTAGCAATAAGTCAAATTAATCAGTATTCAAAATACTTGTGAACATACTAAGATCACCAATCAAAAGACAGGGAGGCCTGGATTGATTAAAAGTGGCCCAAAGGAACACATTGTACCTGGTAAATTGATTCCATTTTTATTTGTGGATTAGACCTCAATAAAGCTGGTGGGGGAGAAAGTTTACAGAAACAAAAACACAACCATGAGTAAGTCTAGAAAGGAAAACTTCCTAACATTTCCAAAGAGCTCCCACTTCATCGTCATGCAGCTACTAGAGTTTTACAGTTCTGCGAGGTCACGGGCTGGTCTAAGGTCATGAGCTGGTGGGGATCAGAGCAGGAGGAAGCCCTGGCTCCTTTCCCCCGCTCTGCCCTAAGCAGGATCAGGTCTCTCTCCACCGTGCGGGGGCATGCAGCTTGGTCCAACCTGCGTGCTTGACTAACATCTCTTACCCTTTACTGCCCCCTAAAAGGAATTTTTGTTTTTATGTATGGGTATATATGATCATCAAAGGCATTTGGTTTACTCTAGTAGGTTTTCATATGGCTTCAAACAGTAAGTCTTTTATTTTTTTTCTTTTCTTTTCTTTTTTTTTTTTTTTTTTAGTTTCAACTGTAAGAAGCAAGAGGATTGGGCAAAGGTCAAGAGGCCATTTGTCAAAACAGCACGAGACAAGCAACAGGATATGCAAAGTGAGACATGGCGGGGAGAGCCCCCACAGAGCCCAGGGGATGTATGACATCATCATCACAGCCCTCCATCTTCTCCGTCTCCCCAGCTACCCTGGCTATCTCTGCAGTTAGGAAGAGAGCTGCCAAGTAGGGCTGGAAAGAGACACTCGGCAGGTAGATCTTGCCGTAACAAGGAGAAGGAAGTCATGGATTTGACCTGAGAGCCGAGAAGGGAACATTCCCAGGAGACTTGGAGGTTCCGTCTCTCAAGTGAGCTGAAATTAGCAGGGATTTCTCCTGCGGCTTCGCCATGGTGTGGGGAAAAGGGAAGTGGTTTTGATGCAAGGGGCAGAGGGAGTGTTGGCGGTGGCGGGGGTAGCGGGGGCGGCAGCTCACTGACAGGTTCAAACCACCCTGGAGAGGCCCAGCTCTCTGAAGTTCAACATCAGAATATACATTCGAGTAAGTGTGGTCAATTATTTAATTTTTTGAAACTCACTTTCCTTGTCTTTATACATGAGGACTAATAAAATTGTTAAGAAGATGACAGAAAACCGCAGAGGAAAAAGCTGCAGTACAGTGGATACTCCATAAATAGTAGTTCCCTGGCTATATTCGTCCCTTCTTTTTCCCAAGTGTAGAGCAACATGGATTAAAATTTATTTTGTGTCTCTAGTTCTCCAGCAAATGTATTTAGAACTGTTCTATTAAATTTTCCTAGGAAATAAAGCATCTCTTGCGTTGAGGCTATCTAGGTAATCTACTTAACAGCATCTAAGTCTAGAAATTCAGAAACGTCTGCATGTGCGCCTCTCTCTGTAATGTCCTGATTCTTTTTTTTTTTTTTCTCATCCACTTTCCCATCAGTGGTTCAGATATTCTCTCTATATTTGTGTTTGCAAAGTTCTATTCCTGAATGGAATTTTCTCCCAGGAATTCCTGACCGAGGCCATCTGCTCTGCGGGCAGAAAGTGAAGCGACCTCAGGCTGATGCAGCCAGGAAGGCAGAGGCCGAGAGGAGGGAGCGTGGCGTCAGAACAGAGCCGGCCGGGGCTCTGGCTTCCTCCTCCAGGATCAAGGGAAATGTGGGAAGAATGGTGCAGAATCCGGGGCAGCTCATCACCCTGCTCACTTGCTGGGGAACAGATAATACGCGAGTGAGGGGGAGATTTTGTGGGCTGACATTCCCCAGAAATGCTGTGTGCACTTGAGCACGGTGGTTAATACTCAGTCCCTTGAAGCAAACACCGTGAGACTACTCAGCGTTGGGAGAAGCTGTCCACGTGGACGCCCAGGAAGCAGCCCAGCGCATAGGGTGCCCCAGCAATACTGCAGAAACCCAACTACTGACAAGAATGAGTAAAAGAATGCACAGATTGGACATGTAAATAAACGGGTTTAATACTATGGCAGCTCTTGAAAACTAATCCCTTTTTCTGCGTCTTCTCAGAAACTTCCGTTCTCATGGTCACTGGGCAACATGCTGCAGAAAAGAAGACTCAGCCTCGGGAGAGCCATGCCTGGGTTCAATCCCGGTCCTGGCTCGCGGCAGCTGGGTGATGGGGCAAGTCATCTATCCTTCCTGGGCTTCAATCCTAATCCGCAAAATGTAGGGGCTGAGGGAGGAAGGGGATGGGGTGGAGACCATTAGAATTAATGTATGAGGCCAGGTGCAGTGGCTCACACCTGCAATCCCAGCACTTTGGGAGGCCAAGGCAGGCAGATCAGGAGGTCAGGAGATCAAGACCATCCTGGCTAACATGGCGAAAACCCATCTCTACTAAAAATACAAAAAAGTAGCCAGGCATGGTGGCATGCCCCTGTAGTCCCAGCTACTTGGGAGGCTGAGGCAGGAGAATTGTTTGAACTCCGGAGGCCAAGGTTGCAGTGAGCCAAGATTGCGCCACCGCACTCCAGCCTGGGCGACAGAGTGAGAATCCATCTCAATAATAATAATAATAAATGTATAAAAAGTGAAGTCCCTGTTACCTGTTAAATGTTCAATAGGTGGTGGTGGTTGTTACTGGGCAAAAAGTGAGTTTTGCCCTCTCCCTTGTCCTCTCCCTCTACATGGAATCAATAGCCAAGTCCTTCCTAACCTCCATTCTCTTTGTTCCTCTCCCTCCCTTCCCTATTTCCTATTAGGCCTTTCTCACCATCCTCACAGGCAACACAGCAATAGCAGCTGTGAGTCTCCTGTCTGCCCAAGAAGGTGCCCCCTCATCAGCAAGCCGGCTCTCCTCACACCAGCTGGCAGGGCCTCTCCCACCCCTGCGCTCTAAGCGCACATCGCTTCCACATTCCTGTGACACCTGCCACAGTCAACCTGGCATTTGTGGTGTCTGAGCACCTGTCGTTGCATCTGTGCTGAATCAGGCACTGTGAGAGTAAGGCCAGGCCCCAAGGACTTGGGTTCCCACGGGCACCTGGCAGGTTGCCCTGCACTGGGAAGTGCTCGTTCCAGCCTGAATGCGGACTTCAGGAAAAGGGCAGCTCAACATATGCTGCTTTCTTTGCACTTAGGGCACTTGGAGAACAGCAAAGGCAGCAGGGAGCTCTCTTAGCTCCCTTTATCTGCCTAAAGACAGAGCCTCCGAAAGAGCCTCACCCAGGGTTTCTCACCAAACAGGGAAGATTGAACATAAATCACAGGAGAGGTGTCTGGAGGCCACACTATGCCCAGACGTAGACTTGTCACAGGCTGTGCCCTCTTCTTCTGAGGGCCTGTTCATCTTCCCCAGAATCATTTACTCTCCCCCAAGTTTCCCACATTCCCCTCCACTCTTCCCTGTGAAGCAGGTATCTAAACGCCTAGATCTCGCTGGGCTTGGGGGTGCTCACTTTTCCTTCCTGCGATGCCCGTGTGCACATAATACATTTGTCTCTCTTTTCTCCTGTTCATCTATTTGCTGTCTATTTATTTCACAGACTCAGATCTCCGACTGTCAAGGGTAGAGGGAAAGTTCTCCCTCTCCTACAAATGTAATGACAAAAACAGCATGGACTGAATGGGTTAACAAATGAACGAAAGATTTTTATCCTACATAGTTCCTCCTATTAAGCCACCAAGAGGTGGTTGAATAAAGGCTACCTAAGCCCATTTCCTATGGGGCATATCCTCAAACAGCACATATCTCTTGGTAAGTGTCCATGTCACCCTCTGAGCAGGACACCAAAACCACATTTTGTGATCTCTAGTTTTCTGGGATTTATAATATAAAAAGAAACCCGATGCCACATTCCAGGGCTATTACAAGTCAAATTCCAACACTACAAACTCTAAAAGATCATAAAATACATCATAACAAAGATGACTTCCAATAAGAGAGTCTGGCTGGCTAAGGTTTTAAAATCTCTTGGTCTGTCAAATAGACACTTTGCTATAATTTGATTTCACTTGTGGCATTACTAGTAAACTTTGTAAATCCCAAGTATACTTTGGCAGGGAAGATGGATGGAATTGTGGGGAAAGCCGTAGGGTGGAAAACATTAACTAGAGCTTAAGAAAAAATGTACAAAGGAAATGAGGAAAGGATAGGTAAGATGGGGAATTCAGTGAGGTTTTGATGGAATGGTGCTCGGTCCTGTGCCTGAGATCTTCTTCCTCTTGGTGTGCTGCAGAAACATTGGCAACCCCCAAGATAACGGAGATCTGAGCAATGTAGGAAGCAAGGCAGGTTACTGGGGGAAATATTTGTGGACTGCCTTCTTCTAAGGTTATTCGTATTTTAAAGGACTTGAAAAAATACTAAATATGGGTTAACATCACAAAAGAGTTTTCCTTTCCTCCCAATCTCTACTAATCTCAATCTCAATACCTACAATTGATTCCCTTCCTTCCAATCTCTAGAAATGATTGGCACAGAGTAGTTGCTCAATAAAATACTTCCAAACTGATTAAAGTTATATAAGATTACTTATAACTTCAGTGCTAATTCTTGCCACATGTATTTGTGTTTTATACATTTCAAAGTGAGATTAGTTTCACTTTCAAGATTGTGACACAAGGCAAAGGGCAGCTCTGTCTGACGTGATCATGTCAGGGGATCAGACAACCAGCTTTATGATGGATTTCCAACAGATCATTGTGAATCTCTTTCAGACACCCTGCCACACAGCTGCTGAAAAAGAAATATGAGCTGACAAAACATTCCTCACTTTACTTAAACAAGAAAAGAAAAGAGGCCACCATACACCAGGGCACAGGTGACAGACAATAAAACAGCAAAGGCCAGTTCATTATGGGGATTGGGTTTTTCCTGGGATACAAATGGGAACGTGGTCACACCCAGTAAACAGAGGCCTATGGTCTGGATTCTACAGGTAATTCTACAGAAAAGAAGATGAAATGGACCATAGACAGTTAATCACTGTTGTGATTAAGAAAATGTAGATTTCCAGCCTAGGCAGCATAGAGAGACCCTGTCTCTACAAAAAAAAATTGTAGGTTAGCCAGGCACCATGATGTTTGCTTGTAGTCCCAGTACTTGGGAGGCTGAGGTAGGAGGATTGCGTGAACCCAGGAGATGGAGGCTGCAGTGAGCAAAGATTGCAGCACAGCGCTCCAGCCTGGGGGATAGACTGAGACCGTGTCTCTAAAAAACTAACTAAATAAAAGTAGATCCACTACAAACACTTGCTTTCTGAAGCTCAGTTAAAGCTTTGTAGGCACGCATACACAAATCCTATCACACTCCTAAAACGGCGGTGTGCCCTCGGTATGTTAATAGAATAGTTAGGGTAAAGATTTAGGTAGGAATATTTGCACAAATTAACTTCAGCTTCTGTTTAAACATATTCTTACTCAAATTTTCATATTGCGCACTTACGCTGCACCACATTCATCAAACGTCAAGGATTCTTATTCAATACTTCACGAAGGGCACTATTTCTGGCACAAGACTCTGCCCCAAGGTGTTTTCACACAGCTGGAAACCGCGTTTCCTCAATGCACTAGGCTCCATATTGCTGAGGCTTTTGAAGCCACCAGCGTTTTTGCCACAGGGGAGTCCCTGCTGAGCACCGGGGGATTCCCTGGGACAGTGAGAGCCCCAGGGAGCAGGAGACAATTAGAACCGGACTCAGAGTACTAATCCCTCTTGGGGCCTTTGCCGTTTATCTTCTCATATTCCTCCTGCAGGCCACCTCATAACTCACCTTCCCCCCAAGTCTCTGACACTCTTGACACAGAGCAGAACCAGCAGAACTGAATGGAAGGATGCAAATGAAACAGGCTGGAGGGGTTTGGGAATGGGCCCTGGGCAAGGCTGAAAGGTGGGATGGCTGAGAAGGGATTTAACGACAGTCCCAAGAGCTCCAAATGGGGCAGGGGAGGTGGTGTGCACAGGGAAGGAAATGAGAGGAACAGGTTTATATTCCAAGAGGACTGGATCAAGGAACGGCTCCCAGTCTTCTGGAAGTTTTTGACAAAAGATGGGTGACAGGGCCTGGTAGTCATGCTACACTAAGAGGCAGCCTCAGCTGTCTGAGGACAATCTTGAAAGTGAAACTAATCTCACTTTGAAATGTATAAAACACAAATATTTGTGGCAAGAATTAGCACAGAAGTTATAAGTAATCTTATATAACTTTAATCAGTTTGAAAGTATTTTATTGAGCAACTACTCTGTGCCAATCATTACTAGAGATTGGAAGGAAGGGAATCAATAGTAGGTATTGAGATTGAGATTAGTAGAGATTGGGAGGAAAGGACAGCCAAATGCTCACTTGGAGATGGAAGGCATTTGATGTACGTTCTCCCTCCCCACGCTGAATGTTCCTTACTGCCAATCTCTCTCCACAGGGCTCACCTCCTTTTGCATTTCTGGCCCTTGATTCTTTTTTTTTTCTTTTTGAGACAAGGTCTTTGCTGTGTCACCCAGGCTAGAGTGCAGTGTCATGATCACAGCTCACTGCAGCCTCAAACTCCCAGGTTCAAGTGGTCTTCCCATCTCAGCCTCCTGAGTAGCTGGGAGTCACTGAGTAGCTACAGGTGCATGCTACCACACCTGGCTAATTTTTAACTTTTTAGTAGAGATGGAGTCTCACTGTGTTGGCCAGGCTGATCTGAAACACCTGGCCTCAAGCAATCCTGCCTCCTCAGTCTCCCAAAGTGCTGGGATTATAGGCATGAACCACCATGTCTAGCTGCATTACTGGCTCTATGAGAGAGAAGGCAGAAGAAAACTGCCCTCTGAGAAAAAAAGTGAGTAAAATACTTTTTAAATTTTTTAAAAGTTGTTAATGCCTGTTGTTTTACCATTATAGCTTCATTTATTCCCACTTTTAAAAGTTCCTAAAGTTTAAATACCCATAGATCAGAGGCAGTGTCCATTAGTAAGAATAAATGGCAGTTGGTTGCCGTAGAAATATTTACTTGAAATCATCTGAACACTTCAGATGCTCTAGCCTGGCCTTATGTTGTTCAGGGCCCCAGACTGGCTAGGCTGGGACTTAGATTTCACTGAGAGGAACTTTCCCTTCTGGCTGGCTTAGCTTCCAGAACATGAGCCTGGCTAGGGATTTATACTGCCCTAGATCCAAAAACAAAATTAAAGGACAACAAACATACTGGGAAAATATTTGCAATCTGTGGCAAAGGCAAATCACCTTAATATAAAAATAGCTTTGACAAATCAATAAAAGATGAATACCACAGAGAAAACCAACAATAACAATTAAAAAATAAAGCCAACAGAAACATAGATAATTTGTAAGCGAGGAAATACAACATGATAAAATTGCAAATAAAAAAACACTTCACATTCACAAGTAATTAAAGAAAAAGCAAAATAAAGCGATCATGAGATCCTTTTGCACTTATCAAATTAGCAAACATTTTGTTTCCTTTTTTTAGTGATGCAATTCAGTATTGGCAGGAGTTCAGAAAACAAATTTCTTTTATACATTGGTAGGAGTGTAAACTGGCAAAGCCTTTCTGGAGGGACATTTGGAATATTTATTAGTGGCTCTTTTTTTTTTTTTTTGAGACGGAGTCGCCCCGCTGGAGTGCAGTGGCCGGATCTCAGCTCACTGCAAGCTCCGCCTCCCGGGTTTACGCCATTCTCCTGACTCAGCCTCCGGAGTCGCTGGGACTACAGGCGCCCGCCACCTCGCCCAGCTAGTTTTTTGTATTTTTCAGTAGAGATGGAATTGCACCGTGTTAGCCAAGATGGTCTCATCTCCTGACCTCGTGATCCACCCGTCTCGGCCTCCCAAAGTGTTGGGAGCACAGGCGTGAGCCACGGCGCCCGGCCATTAGTGGCTCTTCAAAGCAGTATTTCTCAATACATGCACCACAGAGAATTGGTCAGGTAAGCTATGGTACATCCACATGGCACCATTAAAACGTTGCAGAAGAAAGATTCAGTGATGTTGAGAAAAGTAGATTACAAGACCATATATTCAAAATGAGTATAGTTTTTGTTTTTGTTTTTTTTAATGTATAGAAGGACCTGAAGAACCAGATTCTTAGTCATATAAAATTACTATTTGAAATTTACTTTGCTTCCATGAATGAACCTACTTAAACATTTATTTGTTTATTTATTGAGATGGAGTTTCACTCTTGTTGCCCAGGATGGAGTGCAATGGCGCGATCTTGGCTCACTGCAACCTCCATCTCCCAGGTTCAAGTGATTCTCCTGCCTCAGCCTCCGGAGTAGCTGGGATTACAGGTATGAGCCACCACACCTGGCTAATTTTGTATTTTTAGTAGAGATGGGATTTCTCCGTATTTGTCAGGCTGGTCTCGAACTCCCGACCTCAGATGATTCGCCTGCCTCGGCCTCCCAAAGTGCTAGGATTACAGGAGTGAGCCACTGTGCCGGCTTAAAAATTTGATAGGAAGAATTTCCCTAGTGGTAATTACTTTGTTCTATGAATTTTCTTTTTCTTTTTTCTTTTTTTTTTTTTTTGATGGAATCTCACTCTGTCGCCAGGCTGGAGTGCAGTGGCATGACCTTGGCTCACTGCAACCTCCGCCTCCCAGGTTCAAGCGATTCTCTTGCCTCAGCCTCCCTAGTAGCTGGGATCACAGGTGCGCACAACCACGCCCAGCTAATTTTTGTGTATTTTTAGTAGAGACAGGGTTTCACCACGTTGGCCAGGCTGGTCTCTGTCTCTTGACCTCGTGCTCCGCCCACGTCAGCCTCCCAAAGTGCTGGGATTACAGTCGTGAGTCAAGGCGCCCGGCCCTATGAATACTTACTAAACTCCTCCTACAAGCCAGGCACCACTCTAGGTGAAAGAGACAGAAGTGAATAACGCAAACGTCTAGCTTTTATGTCCCTTTTCGTAGGGAACACAAGAATAAGTAAAACCAACAAAATAAGAGGGTGACAGTTTCATGAAGAAAATACAATAAGTTTACTGGGATAGAGATTGTAAGGAGGTTGGGGGCAACATTAGGTACAATGATGGATGTGATGAAATGATATTTGAGTTGGGTCAGAGTGAGGAGAAGGATTCCAAGCAGAAGGGAGAACAGGGGCCAAAGCCCTGGGGTGGGAAGGGCATTGAAATGCTTACGGAGCAGAAGTAAGTTCAGTGTGGTGAGAGTCTGTGTGTGAAGACAGCAAGAGGGGAAGAAAGGAAGTCAGAGTTCGGCAGGCCCCACATCACCTACATTCTTAAGTCAAGGGAAGGCAATGGGAAGCTATTGGAGGACTTGACTAAAATTCGATAAAATGCATTCTTAAGGATACAACACAAAATCCAAACTTTCAGTAATAATTTATGGTTAAAAGTTAACTTTAGGTATATAATCTTCTTTTCCAAAACAATTCTGTGGGACACAGCTGCTACCGAGGCTCAGAGAAGTTGAGTGGCCTGACCACAGTCATACAGCTGACAGGGAGCAGGATTGGGACTAGAGCCTGGAGCTCCTGCACCCTAGGTCGGTTACGAGGAATGACTAGAAAAACCGCGCTGCCACGCTGAATGTAAGCCGACATGGCAGCTCAAATGCACACATTAGCATTACCAAATGAGTGAGCCAATTGAGCCAGTGAGTTCTCCCATCACCACCTCCCCTTAGCACTGGCTTTGAAGATGGTAACCGGGAAACTCAGATTGGGTTGCCCCATGTTATTGCACCAGGACAGGAGACTCAGACTTTGGTTGCAACATTTGGTGTCTGCTTCGGATGTCTGTAAGCCTTCTGAGAGATGAGCCTGGGTGTGCGGCGGCAGGCTGCCTTTTGAAAGAGCCACACGGTCCTGCCTCCCCAGACACCATCCTGGAGGAGGATTGAGCATTATCCCAAAAAAGAAGGGTGGCCTTGAGCTGTCCCATCAGGCCCCAGCAATACCCAGCTCCTCATCAGGATGGGTGCAAGTGTTTGTTTTCGACTTTAACCTTCTCTTTCACCTGTTGCTCTTTGTTTCCAAGGCAAGGCCAGTCAAGCTGAGCCGTCTCAGCAGAGCCTTTTCCAGCAGCTGCAGAAGCCGCCTCACAACAGCCACTGGCCGGTGCTTCTTCCTCTCTGTGTGGGATGTTGCCTCTTACTCCTCTGGCAGTCCACCTGGCTCTCCTCGGCTTGGGCAGCCATGAGCTGGGATGCATTGCATACCCTCAGTGGTCAGTTTTATCTCTAAGTTCCCAAAATGCTGCTCTTGGTTAGTTGGACCTTTCCCAGTCTGGGCTTTGCAGCATGGACTTACATTTTCTCTGGACAGTCCAACTGTTCTTCCGCAGAGTCCTTCATACACATGGCTCTTTGAGATTTGAGTTTGATTCTTTTTTGTTTTTTTTTCTAAAGATGAGGTTTCAATCTGTCACCCAGGCTGGAGTGCAATGGCACGGTCATAGCTCGCTGCAGCCTCCAACTCATGGGTTCAAGCAATCCTCCCATTTCAACCTCCTGAGTAGCTGGGACTATAAGCAGGTGCCATCTCACCCAGCTAATTTAAAAACTTTCTTTTTTTTTTTTTTGTAGAATGAGGTCTTGCTTTGTTACCCAGGGTGGTCTCAAACTCCTGGCCTCAAGCGAACTCCTGCCTCAGCCTCCCAAAGTACTGGGATTACAGATGTGAGCCACTGCAGCCAGCTTCCAGACTCCTTAAATAAGGAGGTAAGTTATGTGAGGTACCTGGAGTAGTCAAATGTATCAAGACGGAGAGTAGAATAGTGGTTGTTAGGGGTGCAGGGGAAGGGGGAATGGGGAGTTGTTGTTTACTGGGTATAGAATTTCAGTTTTGCAAAGTGAAAAAAATTCTGGAGATCCATTGAACAATAAGATGAATATACTTAGTGAACACTACCGAACTGGACACTTAAAAAATAGTTAAACCAACCTGGCCGGCATGGCAAAACCCCATCTTTACTAAAAATACAAAAAAAATTAGCTGGGCACAGTGGCTCACACCTATAATCCCAGCTACTCAGGAGGCTGAGGTGGGAGAATCACTTGAACCCAGAAGGCAGAGGTTGCAGTGAGCCGAGAATACACTACTGCACTCCAACCTGGGTGACGGGGTAAGACCCTGTCTCAAAAAAAGAAGAAAAAAAAAAGAGGTTAAGATGACCAATTTTCTATTACATGTTTTTTTCGACTATGGTTTTGAAAAAAAGCAGATAAAGAGTAGGCCTGATCTGCCCATAGTTTGCTGCCCTCCTCTCTGCCAACCTGCCCGCTTGAACACATGGAGCTCTCCTTCCCTGTGTGTAAGATTGTTCTTTGGTAATGAGACGCCTTACCTGCCACTTGATGTCATGGGATAACTGAGAGTCCACTACCTTGAAGTCTCCATGAAGACAGAGTCCATCTCCTCAACACACTCTACTGATGCCTCCAACCCCACTGACCTTGGAAACCCTTCCTGTCAAAGTCACAGATGACTTCCACTTTGCCAAATACAATGGTTGTTTTCTCGTCTTTCTCTCAGCTTCTCTCTTGGACACAGTTGACTTCCTTCTTGAAATATACTCTTGTTTTGGTTTCAGGACCACCTCAATGTCCTGGTTTCCACCTAACTTAATAAACGTTTGGATCCCTCTACTGGTTCCACCTCTTCTCAAATGACTAACTGTTGGTGTAGCCCAAGGCTCTATCCTTGGCCTGCTTCTCTTTTCCCTCAGCATTTTTTCTCTAGAGCATCTCATCTATCCCTGTGACTTACAGATCAGTCAACAAGATATTTCCCAGATCTGTGCTTTCAGCCTGGATCTTCCCACTAAGTTCTAAATCATGCCTTCAACTGCCTTCTTGACCCCTCCACTTGGATGTCTGTATCAACCCATTAAGAATTTTCAATTCATTGGGAGTATAAACATGAAATCGGTTCATGTTTTTCCATAAATGCCCTGATTATGCTAGTCTCAATACTCAAGAATCTTGGGATAGTTCAGTCCAATTCCACAATGTCCAGATTATTATTATTATTATTGAGACGGAGACTTGCTGAGCTGTCCAGGCTGGAGTGCAGTGGTATGATCTCGTCTCCCAGGTTCAAGCAATTCTCCTATCTCAGCCTCCCAAGTAGCTGGGATTATAGGCACCTGTCATCATGCCTAGCTAATTGTTGTATTTTAGTAGAGATGGGGTTTCGCTATGTTGGCCAGGCTGGTCTTGAACTCCTGACCTCGGGTAATCCACCCGCCTTGGCCTTCCAAAGTGCTAGGATTATAGGTGTGAGCCACTGCACCCAGCCAATGTTGAGATTATTACAGTAGTCTCATTCTATATTTTAAAATCTCAGTACTATTTATACTTAAATATTATCTCAATGGTCAATTATTTGTCTAGGACAGGAAATTGTCAAATAGGCCTAAAACACCTTGATATATCAGAAAGCAAGGAATCGATCAAAAAATCCTAGGGCCATGCCAAAAGAATCCAGGAGCCAACATGAAGTCTCCTTTTGTCTAAAGATGGAAATGTTTGAACAATAGAGATAACAACTGCTGTGGATTAAACACATTAAAATCCTTAAATGTTTAAGTTCACAATGAAACTTTAAAAAACTCTGATTTGTCCTCTTTTAAGGATGACTAGGCAACCAATACATTATTTTGAAAACTTGTAAATAAAAGGAAAAAATAAATGTTTCAGCATAAAATGAGCCCCAGGACAACCCAGTGAAGAGGGAAATTTATCTTTACAGAAGTATTTCAGCTAATACAGGAAGAAGGACTAAATTGGAATATCACATTTTTTGGAACCTCTGGTGAAATCATTGTTCTTGGCAATAATCACCAATAATGGCTAAAAAGACAACTGTAGAAAAAAGCGTAAGGGGAGAGCTTCACAATATTGGATTTATCAAGGATTTCCTCAGTATGATACCAAAAGAACAGTCAACAAAAGTAAAAATAGACAAATAGGACTACATCAAAATTAAAAGCTTCTGTGGATCAAAAGACAGTCGACAGAATGAAAAAGTAGCCCACAGAATGGTGGAACATATTTGCAATTCATACAAGGGTTATAAGGGGTTAGGATCGAGAATACATAAAGAATTCCTACAACTCAACAAAAACAAAAACAAAAAATTCAATTAAAAAAATGGGCAAAAGACTCAAACAGACATTTCTCTAAATATGATACACAAATGGCCAACAAGCATATGAAAGATGCTCAGCGTCACCGTCACTGATCATTAGGAAAATGCAAATCAAAACCACAATAAAATATAACCTCACACCCGTGAGGATGGCTAATCAAAAAACAAAAAATGCGTAGCAATTAAACAAAAATAAAACAAGTGTTGGAGCAGAGGCAGAGAAATTGGAACGCTTGCACGTTGTTAGTGGAATTGTAAAATGGTGCAGCTGCTGTGGAAAACAGTTCGAAATTTCCTCAAAATATGAGAAGTAGAATTACCTTAGGATCCAGTCATTTGATTTCTAGGTATATACCCACAAGAATTAAATGAACGATCTTGAAGCGATATTTGCACACCCATGTTTATAGCAGCATTATAGTCAAAAGGTGTAAACGGCCAAAGACTGGGCAGATTGACGGATGAATAAATAAAAAAACGTGCTACGCATACAATGGAGGCCCTGAAAGTGAAGGGAATTCTGACACATGCTACAACATGAACCCTGAGAACACTATGATAGTGAAACAAACCAGTCACCAAAAGACAAATATTGTGTGATTCCACTTACATGAGGTACCTAGAGTAGTCCAGTTCATAGAGACAGAAAGTAGAACGGTGATTGCCAGGTGTTGGAATGGGGGCAATGAGGAGCTTTTGTTTAATGAGTGCAGAGTTTTAGTTTTGCAGGTTGGAAAGGTTCTGGAGAGGGATGATGGTGGTGGTTGCACAACAGTGTGAAGATACTAATGCTACTGAACCGTACACTTAAAAATACTTAAGATTGTACATTTTAGGTATATGATTTTATTTTATTTTATTTTTGGCCATAATAAAAAGAAAAAGAGAGAGAAATAACCTGTAACATAATCTTGCCAAAAAAAAAAAAAATTAAATCTGATCAAGCCTCTCAATCTGAGTACCAGTTTATAGAAAATGTGGGACAGAGGAACATGTTACCAAGGTCACTTGGAAGCAATCAGCAAAACCCAGACTGTGGGAAACTCTACAGGAAAAACAACCAAATTTCTTTAATAAATTGTAAGAAAATAAAGTAGAAGGCAGAAGAAACCACAGATTAAAGGATTCTTTTTTTTTTTTTTTGAGATAGAGTCTTGCACTGTCGCCCAGGCTGGAGTGCAGTGGCGCGATCGCGGCTCACTGCAAGCTCCGCCTCCCGGGTTCACGCCATTCTCCTGCCTCAGTCTCCCGAGTCGCTGGGACCACAGGTGCCTGCCGCCATGCCTGGCTTTTTTTTTGTATTTTTAGTAGAGACGGGGTTTCACCATGTTAGCCAGGATGGTCTCGATCTCCTGACCTTGTGATCTGCCCACCTCGGCCTCCCAAAGTGCTGGAATTATAGGTGTGAGCCACCGCGCCCGGCCCACAGTTTCACTCTTGTTGCCCAGGCTGGAGTGCAATGGCACCATCTCAGCTCCCTGCAACCTCTGCCTCCTGGGTTCAAGCGATTCTCCCGCTTCAGCCTTCCTAGTAGCTGGGATTACAGGCATGCATCACCACACCTGGCTAATTTTGTATTTTTGGTAGAGACGGGATTTCTCCATGTTGGTCAGGCTGGTCTTGAACTCCCAACCTCAGGTGATGCACCCGCCTCAGCCTCCCAAAGTGCTAGGAGCCAAGGACTCTGAAAAAATATAAACAGCAAGTGCAATGTATAGAACTTATTTGGATTCCTAATCAAATTATAAAAAATTATGGTATAATCTGGGAACATCTGATAATATTCAGGAATATAATGGCTATTTTAAGTCCTTATCTTTTGGTGATATATATGAAAATATTTATGGTAAAATAGTCTGACATCTGAGACTTGTTTAAAAATAATTGGGATGGGGAAGTTGGAGGGTAAGTATGGATGAGCAAAACTGGCTGAATTGGTCATTATTGAAGGTTGGTGGCGGGAGTCACCACACTATTCTTTCTGTTTTGTGAAATAGAACCCCTCTTTTGGCTGGCTGTCTTACATCTTTCTCCACATCTGGGCGGCATCAGCCAATGTCCGCACAACTTTTAGACAGAAGACAGTCACAGCTGGGGACGGGGTTGAGGTCTGGTTGGGCACACCCACTCTGCAGCTGCTTATCTGGGAGTCTGTCCTTTCGTTTATTGAATGAATGAATGAATGAATGAATGAACGCTATATTTTAAAGCTGCACACTGTGTTTGAAATTCTCTATAATAAAAAGTTTTGTTTTTAAAATAGTAACCGGCTGGGCGCGGTGGCTCAAGCCTGTAATCCCAGCACTTTGGGAGGCTGAGACGGGCGGATCACGAGGTCAGGAGATCGAGACCATCCTGGCTAACATGGTGAAACCCCGTCTCTACTAAAAAATACAAAAATCTAGCCGGGCGAGGTGGCGGGCACCTGTAGTCCCAGCTACTCGGGAGGCTGAGGCAGGAGAATGGCGTGAACCCGGGAGGCGGGGCTTGCAGTGAGCTGAGATCTGGCCACTGCACTCCAGCCTGGGTGACAGAGCGAGACTCCGTCTCAAAAAAAAAAAAAAATAGTAACCTTAGATTCTACTTGAAGTCAGCCTCCTCTTCAAGGAGTATGTATCTCATACTCCTTGCTGTATATCTTGACAGCACCTTGACATAGGAGATAAAGGCATGGAGGGTACACACTTTGCCCCTCCAGCTCCCCTGGACCTACCCTCCTGGGTCGCAGCAGAAGGTGGAACAGAGTAGCGGGGACAGCTCCTTGTTGGGCTGCCCGGAGCAGGGAGGCAGTCTCCTCTCCCTGGATCGCTGTGGCCTTGTGGGCTACAGACACAAACAGTCTGACTATTTGTGAGGCAGGGGTCACATGCTGGGTCTCTCCTGGACCAATCTCTGGGTTTTCTAGATGTGCGTCAGATGCCCTTCCCTACTGCAGCTCTGCAGCATGAAAATCGGGCTCTGGCTGGCGTTAGAGCTCTCTCTGCCCACCTATGGCCTTCACCACAGCTCCTCAGTTGGCCCTGCCTGAAGGACGGTGGCCTTGGATGGCGTACCTAAGATAGCTTAAGTCCAGCCACCTCCCAGCTGTCTGAGAAATTCATGGGCCATTTCTGGGTCAAATGGAGGAAGTGTAGGCTGCCCAAGTGACACACCCTCTTTTGGCTGTCTCTCCTACACGTTTCTCCACATCCGGGCGGCATCAGACAATGTCCGTGCAACTTTTAGACACAAGACAATCAGAACTAGGGACAGGGTTTGAGGTCTGGTTGGGCATATCCACTCTGCAGTTGCTTATCTCGGAGTCTGTCCTTTCGTTTATTGAATGAATGAATAAATGATATGTTTTAAAGCTGCACCTAAAATATGGTCAAACTGAGCATACAATTAAGTTCTATTGGCCCAAGTATTCCAAAGACGGAGAGTCTGGACTTCATGAGATACACAGAATTGGCAACTGCAATAAGCCTATTTCTAATTTCTCTCTGTGTTCTCTTTTCTTTTCTTCTTTTCTCTTAAAGACAGGTTCTTGCCCCTTTGCCCAGGCTGGAGTGCAGAGGCAGTCATAGCTCACTGCAGCCTCTACTTCCTGGGCTCAAGCCATCTTCCTGCCATAGCCTCCTGAGTAGCTGGGACTACAGGTACACACCACCCTGCCTGGCTAATTTTTAAAATTTTTTTTAGAGATTGGGTCTTGCTATGTTGCCCAGACTGGTCTGAAACTCCTGGGGTCAAGCAATCCTCCTGCCTCGGCTTCCCAAATTGTTGTGATTACAGGCGTGAGCCATTGTGCCTGGCCTAAAGTTATTTTGTAAATTACTCAATGTTTTATTAAGAACTTCTAATAACTGATATTTCAACTTCTTTTGGGTTTATTTTATAGCTAGAAAGAACTATAATAGTTCCCAGGAGCATAAAGTTTATATGAGGCCATCAGGGCAATACTTTAATGAATCTTCCTACTATGAAAATGTGTTTCCTAGCACAAAACAAATGTGCCGCATGGAGGAGTCATAAAACGCATATGACACAGTGCCACAAAGAAGATAACAGTGGGTCTTGCTACTAGCACAAGTCTGTTGCATATGTGATATATAACATAGATATAAGTCCTTAATATACGTTACCTGTGGTAAGTCCCCTAACAACCCACACGATTTGCACCTTTATCTCCACGTAGAGATGAGGAAAGCAAAGCTCAGAGAAATTACTTTAGGAAATGATGGAGCCAGTGTTCAACCCAACACTGTATTGCTTAAATCTCAAATGACTCAACCGTATTTAATAAGAGCACACCACGTACCAAGCAGTAAAGAAGGGCTTAGGGGAATTCCCCAGGGAATCACCACCAGTTATGTTTTTTAAATATAGGATTTGTTTGAAGAAAATTTAGAAGTCTCCATGGACATGCTGTTCAGTCAAATTCCTTACCTCCCTGTATCTTAAAAATATTTAAAAATACCTCTCTTTTGCATAACAAACCAGCGAATGATTTGTTGCTTTTGTTTGCTGGAGGAAAGTATACATCTGATGATGCTGGATGTTTTTTGCACAAGATACAATGTTTTGCTATCCATTTATTTTTTAAATACTATTTATATAAAAGGCAAAACCTATTTCTCCTTAAGGGATAACACAGATTTGATGTCTAAGAAAAATAAATTTAATTTTTCTAGATAATCAAAATATCTCAGAAGTTAATTCAGATCTTCTATGTCTTGCCTAAATAAAGCTGGTAGGTAATTGTATGAATTACCTGCTGCTGCATAACAAGTTATTCCAAAACTTAGTGCCTAAAATAATAATAAACATTTATTATCTCGTGCTTTCTGTGAGTCAGGAATTTGGGAATGACTTAGCTGGTGGTTCTGGCTTGGAGTCTGTCACAGGACTGCAGTCATCTGAAGGCTTGACTGAGGCTGGGGCAATCTGCTTCTAAGATGGCACACTCATGTGTTAGGCAAGCCAGTACTGGCTGCTGGTAGGATGCCTCAATTTCTCATCACATGGACCTCTCTATACAGTTGAGCGAGTGTTCTCATGACAAAGTAGCTAATTTTTCCAAAGTAAGTGATCCAAACAAGTGAGGCAGAAGCTGCAAGGTCTTTTTATAACCTAACCTCTGAAGTCACACAGTCATTTCTTCAATATCTTATTAGCTACATGGATCACCAGGTGGTGAGAATCATTGGGGACCATCTTAGAGGCTGGTCATCACAGTAATCAATGTGCGTTAAGAACTAATTTGTTGCTAGTTTCTAAGGATCATGTCTGCGAGTCAGGATTCCTAATCCATAGACAATGGCCCTGATGGGATGAAGCCCGAAGGTGTCATCGAGAGTAACTGGAATGAGATTGTTGACAGCTTTGATGACATGAACCCCTCGGAGTCCCTTCATCATGGCGTCTACCATTAGATGCCATCTACCATTAGATACCAAGGTAGAGCAAGCCATCCTACCTTGTATCAAGGGTTATGATGTGATTGCTCAAGCCCAATCTGGCACTGAGAAAATGGCCACATTTTCCATATCAATTCTGCAGCAGATTGAATTAGATCTAAAAGCCACCCAGGCCTTGGTCGTTGCACCCACTCGAGAACTGGCTCAGCAGACATAGAAGGTGGTCATGGCACTAGGAGACTACATGGATGCCTCCTGTCACACCTGTATCGGGGGCACCAACGTTAGTGCTGAGGTGCAGAAACTGCAGATGGAAGCTCCCCATATCATCGTGGGTACCCCTGGCCGTGTGTTTGATATGCTTAACCGGAGATACCTGTCTCCCAAATACATCAAGATGTTTGTACTGGACAAAGCTGATGAAATGTTAAGCCGTGGATTCAAGGACCAGATCTATGACATATTCCAAAAGCTCCACAGCAACACCCAGGTAGTTTTGCCGTCAGCTACAATGCCTTCTGATGTGCTTGAGGTGACCAAGAAGTTCATGAGGGACCCCATTCGGATTCTTGTCAAGAAGGAAGAGTTGACCCTGGAGGGTGTCCGCCAATTCTACATCAACGTAGAACGAGAAGAGGGGAAGCTGGACACACTGGACTTGTATGAAACCCTGACCATCACCTAGACAGTCGTCTTCCTCAACACCCAAAGGAAGGTGGACTGGCTCACCGAGAAGATGCGTCCTCGAGATTTCACTGTCTCGGCCATGCATGGAGATATGGACCAAAAAGAACGAGACATGATCATGAGGGAGTTTGGTTCTGGCTCTAGCAGAGTTTTGATTACCACTGACCTGTTGGCCAGAGGCATTGATGTGTAGCAGGTTTCTTTAGTCATCAACTACGACCTTCCCAGCAACAGGGAAAACATTTCCACAGAATGAGCCCAGGTGGACAGTTTGGCCGTAAAGGTGTGGCTATTAACATGGTGACAGAAGAAGACAAGAGGAGTCTTCGAGACATCGAGACCTTCTACAGCACCTCCATTGAGGAAATGCCCCTCAATGTTGCTGACCTCTTCTGAGGGGCTGTCCTGTTTCCTAGCCCCAGCCAGAGTTCAGTCTTGGCGGGAGCTGAGGAGCAGCAGGGGTGGGGGAGGGAAGGAAGCCAAGGGATGGACATTTTGTCATTTTTTTTCTTTGAACAAATGTCACTTTTTGAGGCAAAAAAAAGAACGATTTTTTCCAAAAGAAAAAGTTGCTCATATGGAGAGCATAAAACACACTGTAACATATATTCTATAAAATATGGTATGGTAGATTGTTATACTGATGGTTCTCAATACATCACATCTCCCTGAACTCATCTCCTTGCATAGTTCCCTCTCACATTGATGCTCAGTTTGGCGGTGTGACTTGCTTCAATCAATGAGATATTGGCAAGACTGATGCAAGCAGAGGCTTGAAAAGCAACTTACAATGGGACCTACTCTCTCCAGCTGGTAGGGATTCTTCCTTCAATAGGTCAACAGCCCAAGCTAGCCTCCTAGAGGGCGAAAGAACACATGGAGGGAGACTCAGCCAGCCCAGCCATCCTAGCCAAGACCTGGCCACGTGATTGAGTGCTACCAACACCGCTCAGAGCACAGATCAGCTGTCCTAGCTTGGCACGGTCCAAATTACTAACCCATAAATTAGTGAGCAAATGAATAGCTGCTTCAAGCCACTGTGTTTTGAAATCAGGGGTAGGTAAATGGTGTTACTGTTGCTTTTGTTTCCCTCTCGATGACCCTCACCCTCACTGCTGCCTGCCAGGCCAGGTAGTGGTTGTGAGGGAGGAGGATCTGGGAGAAGACCTGGCCGATGACAGAAATAGCCTCATCAGGAATAAACTCACTCCATCTGTACATCCCGATGGTCCTATCAGTTGCTAATAATCAAAAGCCAAAAGCCTTTCACTGTGAACTTAATGGAATCTTCTCTAAAACCCTTTCCACGTACCTGAACACTACCTGGGTCACCGCTGTAGGGTATAAAAGAACTTTATGAGCCCAGCTATGTGCAGAGAAAGAGACCCTTTAAATACTTTTTAGTCCATACATGCTAGCCTGTTATCTTTCCTCAAAGCAATCCATTCTCACCCACATATAGGAAAGAATTGAGTCCCAAACTCATTCTTATGACCATATAATTTTTCTTTATGAAAATATTACTCAGCTCCTTCATGGGGTTGGGGGAGGGGAATGGGATGTCTCAACCCATTTCGTTGCACTTCCTATCGTTCTTGATAGATGAGCACCTAAATGAAAGCACTCACCTATTATCAATAGGGCATATGTATTGAGCTAGTGGTTTAATAGAAGTGATGGATTTTTGCTGCTATCCTCTCTCCTTTGTGATCAACACATGTATGTAGAGAAAGCTCTGAGGACTTTATTCTAAGCAAGTGTGGTGAACAGTAACACCTGCCACTTGGGCTTAGGGAGGCATCAAGAAACAGAAAATGAGATAGACATGATTTGCATAATGGTTCCGGAATTTAGGGTTTGATTTTGGGCAAGCTACTGAACCTCTCTGAGTCTCATCTAGAAAATGAGGTCGAAGCTATGTTCCTCACTGGGTTCAGGCAAGAATCCCTAAGGTGCTGTGTTTAAATCAGGGCCCATGATAAATGGTCTTAGTATCTGTTGGGCTCGCTCCACTTTCCCTTTAGTCACCATATGCATTGTGGGAGCTAAAGGCATCACTTCAGTTCTGATGTTTTGTGTGACCACAGGCCAGAACCCAAGAAAAAACAGAACATGATTATTGGTGGCTCTAATCAAGAATGAAAGGATCCCTTATTCTAGAAGTTTGCAGTGTCAGATGGAGCTCACTGATTCAGACTGACAGCTACAACTGGGCAAACCAGCCCGAGACAAATAGCAAATGTGTTAATTAGTGAAATGTAATGAATAAAGAAATGGTGCAAGAGTTTTTGGTGTGGTTGTGTGACGAATGACCCGTGCATGGCAGGTCCAGACAGGATGGGTTTTAGGGGTGGGGGAAGGAGAGAACCATCATCCTGGTCCCAGTTTACTGGGAAAGGTTCTGTGAGCGAAGTGTGATTTTAGAATTATTTGAATATTGGTAGGAGGGGGCTTTTGGAGTGAAGTGGGTGTTCCAGGTAGAGGGTGTGGCCTGAGACATATGTCAAGGGACAGTCAGAGTAGAAGGAAGCAAATGCCAAGCCACACACGATATAATTCAAAATCAGTAACGAAGGAGCAAATCACAGACGGGGTCTGTGACTTTCTGAAAAGTTGGCAAACTGAGTCTTTCAGAAATGCACAAATACGTTTCCTCTACCATGGGTATCAGTTCAGTTGAGGGCCCAGATTTAGAGTGAGGTGCAGGGGGCTTGGAGCCCTTACAAAGGGGACCAGCAGTTGAGGCCTGCATGAGGAAAAGAAAAAAGGATGGGGCTAGTTCACTGGGGACAGCACATGGTGTAGGAGAGACCTGGTGCCTTCTTATTTCTCGATGATGGCTCTGGAAAACATGGAGTTGCTTCTTCCGCTCCTGTGAATGGCAGAGTGGAAGAAGACTTCAGCGTCAGCAGAAGAATATAGAAGAGACAAGGAAAAATCAGTGTCTCATATGACATGCAGCAAAAGCACAGTTTAATCACAGGCCCACGAAATTTCAATCCTAGGAGTTCTTTCCAGACAGGAGAAATCCGCTCTGTCTTCATGCCTCATTTGTTCATAATCCCTCAGTGTATGACATTCAGTAAACGGACATTTATAAGATCCAAATTCATAAGACAGACTATCACCTTAGCATACTCAACACCCAAGGATTTGCCATGATATATTATTCAGGTCCCCTTGAGCTGAAACTTTCAGGAAACCGGCTCCCTCCCCCTGGAATTTTCTACTGGATTTCCCATAGACTCTGCTGCAGTTCTGCTCTCTCTTCCGCTCAGACAGATCTTTGCCTTTCTTCAAACCAGGAACTGCCTTCCAAGGGGACTCACACAAACTGCAACTGAGCTGCTGGAGAGACATGCCCCTGTCACAGAATGTGGAGGAGGGAGGTTGGAGGTGGACGGTGTCTGCAGCAGCTAGGAGCAAACATATTCACACTCACAATTTTGGGGATCAATTCTTAAAATAGATTCTATAGATGTTACGGCAGAGACTGCTGTATGTTCACCAAATTCTGTCTCTTTTTCCTCCCGGCATACAGTGAGTTGACGTTTTTCAGTTTATCTTGCAGCCAGTGGGAGCTGTATGGTGAATCTTGGGGATGCAGCCGGTGGGAGCTGTATGGTGAATCTTGGGGAAGTAGGAATGATGTGTGCTGCTTCCAAGCCTGGCTCTTAAAAAAACTCCTGCAAGATCCTCCATGTTCTCTCTCTTTCTTCCTTTGACTACTAGCCAGATCCAGAAGATCTAGTGAAGGACAGTAAGCCCTTGAGGACAGCAGACCTGACCATCTGGGTCTGGTCAGCAGCTAAGGGAAAAAAGAGGACTATAAAGCCCAAGGCAACAGAAGAGCCTCTAGCTGGAAGGATACTGAGACCTGAGTGCATGGAACACCCCTTCCCCCACCAACTCACACGGGACTACCATAAGAGAAAAATAAACTTTGATTGCGTAGGGCCACTGAGGTGTAGGAGGCTGTTTGTTATAGTACTTGGTCTACCCTGGCTAATCCACACGGAGATTAGAGACCGCCTCCTGTCTGGGCTCTATACACCAGTGTGTGTTAAAATGGGTGCCTTAGGGGAAGGCGTAGCCAAGCGGCCTGAGCTATGAGGCCAGACATGATTAATGGAAATGAATAGATGTTTAAAGAAATTAGGGGTAGCATCAGGTGAAAAAGTAAGGTAACGCTTCAAAATCTATTCCATGCCAAGATAATTCACTATGGAAATAATATTATTTTCAACAAATGGTGCTAGGACAACTGAATATCCACGCGCAAAAGAATAAAGTTGAATCTTTCCCTTACACTGTACATGAAAATTCCTCCAAATATATCATAGATCTAAATATAAAAGCTAAAACGACAAAACTCCTAGAAGAAAACAGGAGTAAGTCTTTGTGGACTTGGGTTAGGCAAAACCTTCTTAGATATATAATGCCGAAAGCACAACAACAAAAATAAACTGGACTTTCATCAAAATTAAAAATCTTTGTGATTCAAAGGACACAATCAAGAAAGTGAAGACAAGCCACACAATGGGAGAAAATAATTACAAATCATATATTTCATAAGCAACTTGAATCCAGAAGTGTTACAGCTCAACAATAAAAAAGACAACTCGATTTACAAATGAGCAAATAATTGGAATGAAAATTTCTCCGAAGAAGATACACAGATGGCCAACAAGCCCAGGAAAAGATGCTCTACATTACTAGTCATTAAGAAAATACAAATCAAAACTACAATGAAATACCATCTCACACCCACTAGGATGCCTAAAATAAAGAAATCAGATAACGAGTATTGGTGAGGGTGTAGAGAGATTGGAATCTTTGTACATTGCTGGTGGAAATGTAAAATGGTGCAGCCTCTTTGGAAAATATTTTGCAGTCCTTCAAATAGTTAAACACAGAGTTAGCATATTACCCCCGCAATTTCACTCCTAGATAGGTGAATACGCAACATAAATGAAAACTTACACCCACAAAAAATCTTGTACATGAATATTCATAGCAACATTTATTCATAATATTCAAAAAGTGGAAACAATCCAAATATCCATCAACTGATGAAAGGACAAAAAAAGGTAGTATATCCAACACAGGAATATTATGCAGCAGTAAAAAAGAATGAAGTATGTACTGACAAATGCTGCAACATGGATGAACCTTGAATACATTATGTTATGTGTAAGAAGTGGGTCAGAAAAGGCCATCTATTGTATGGTGCCATTTACATGAAATGTCCAGATAGACAAATCTCTGGAGACCAAAAGAAGACTAGTGGTTGCCTCATTCTTAGAAGGCAGAGGAGAGGAGAGGGAAGACTAGGGGGAAATGGGGAGTGACTGCTAATGGGCACAGGGTTTCTTTTTTTCTTTTTCTTTTTCCTTTTTTTTTTTTTTTGAGACAAGAGTCTCGCTGTGTTACCCAGGCTGCAGTGCGATGGCGCGATCTCAGCTCACTGCAACCTCTGCCACCCGGGTTCAAGCGATTCTCCTGCCTCAGACCCCAAGTAGCTGGGATTATAGGCATGAGCCACCATGCCTGGCTAATTTTTGTATTTTTAGTAGAAACAGGGTTTCACTGTGTTGGCCAGGCTGGTCTCCAACTCCCGACCTCAGGCGATCCGACTGCCTCAGCCTCCCAAAGTACTGGGATTACAGGTGTGAGCCACTGCGCCCAGTCCCAAAGTGCTGGGATTACAGGTGTGAGCCACCGCGCCCAGTCCCAGGGTTTCTTTTTAGGGTGTTGAGCATATCCTAAAATTGATTGTGGTGTCAGCTGCAGAATTCTGTGAATATACTAAAATTCATTGTACACTTTAAATGAGTGAATTATATGGTCTGTGAATTGTATCTTATTAAAGCCGTTAACAATCTTTTCTGAATTTTCTATTTCATTATATAATGAAATATTTCCAACTACAGAATGTCATAATGCCCCAGTACACAACAATTGTGCTGCAAATGAAGGGCCAATATTATGGTCCAGCACACATTGCTCAGGATAGCTGTCCTCAGAGGCCACCAAGCTGGACTGCCCACAGCACCCCAAGGCCCATGGAAA
Organism: Trachypithecus francoisi; assembly: GCF_009764315.1. Taxonomy (NCBI): domain Eukaryota; kingdom Metazoa; phylum Chordata; class Mammalia; order Primates; family Cercopithecidae; genus Trachypithecus; species Trachypithecus francoisi. Next base: position 14,681,079 of record NW_022681433.1, on the reverse strand, counting down.
CTTAAGCAAATCTATTCCTAAGAAACTTCTGAGGGTCTTTTGCAGTGATGTGCTGGTAACTGTTTAATTGCTGACTCTGGTGGGGGTGGGGGAAAAAAAAAAAAAAGGAAAGAAGCCAAAGCCCCTAACTGCAACATTTACGGATTTCCCTAATGCAAGCACTCCCACCCTGGCCAGTTTCAAGCTACCAACGTGAGGCCACTGAGCACAGGGTTGAGGAAGAGACGGCTGGTAAGATTCTATCTATAATATTGCCACCATACAGATTTAACAGATATAAGTAACCTCAAAAGCATAACAAATAGTAAAACAAGTAATAATTAGGAGTGTTGAGCATTGAACACTTCTATTTTTAATATGATTTATTTAATTGTAAGGTTGTATAATTTTTAGTAATGGATGTGTTTATCAGCCGCTTGGTAAATTTCCTGAAAACTTAACAATTGGCTCTCATGAGCTGCTCTCAGCAACCACTGGGCCTCTAAGTTTATTTCAGTCTGTGGCTGGTTACAGGAAGAGAAGGAACAAACGAGCAAAGTTGCTGTCTCTTCTTACACTCCCATGTCAAGCATGCCTTTCCCTTGAATCAACAGAACTCTGCTGCCTCCCTAATCCAGAACCAGGCAATTCGCAGAAGACTGTAAATTGATTGGGAGTTTCCTTTTTCTTCTTATTTAAATGAAATTTCTGGCTTTATGGTTCTACTCAGCATATTCACCTTCATCCCCTAATATTCTGCCCCATCCCAGGTCCATGCCCAAATAAAAATAACAAGGGAACAAGAAGAAGGTAGGCAGGGGCTCCAGCTCATTTAATACCCTCTGTATATTCTTCAGAAGGATGATGCTCAGGTCCCTTCGCTTCACAATCAATGAATTTTGAAGTTACAAGTAATTTGGCTTGAATCTATCACCTCCCCACCCAGAGTCAAACGAACCAAGAGTGGCAATTCCGTGCAAAAGGTCTGCAGACATTTTCAGGCTGTTGGCCCTAAAAGCTTGAGGTAATATGTTTAGAAGAGAATTCAGGTTTGTTTTGTTTGTCTCTTTGGTTTGTCAAAACAAATGGAACCTTTCAGTACAGAGCGAGGGCTGCTCAGGGCCTCCTAGGAAGACAAGGGTACAGAGGCCTCTCCCTTCTTCTCCTAGTGAGCTGGTGCCCATCCCGGACCCCCAGGGAGGATGAAGCAGTCCTACCTTGATGCCCCCAGAGCTCTTTGTTTACTTTTCCATTACTGCACTCAGTCAATAAATAACTTACTGAGAACCCAGTATGTGCTAGGTAGCTAGATATACTGTCATGACATGAACAAGTGTCCTCAGGGGCCCTGGAAGTCTATTGGGAGAGTTCATCACTTTGAAGCCTGGCTCCTCATGCACCTCACATACAGGTTGAAGTTGGCTACATGAGGAGTCCGTACCACACGCCATGATGAGTTTCCAGAGCACTATCGTGGGTACTCAGAAAAGTTTTTTGAATGAATGAAATGGATCTATAGAGGAGGCTATTCCTTGGGCCCAGGTCTCTGAAAGCTCTTAATGAAAGATCTACCCTAAAGGCACCTGAAAGTCTTTAATCTCCCAGAATCCAGACACAAATATCCCAACTGAAATCTTCCCCATGACTTACTCACGTATCCTTAAGCCACAGATTGACTTCATAGCCACAGATCCGTGAATGAATACGTGAATCAGTAACTTAAGAGCAGCTTAAATTTCTGGGTCAGAGACACCCTGAAGAGAGAGCAAAGTGATTGTTTAAAAGACATGTTAAGATTCCTGGAGGCTGCAGGAAGAAGGAGACTTCTGGGAGGGGGTCTATTTTCAACCAGCCATTGCATAAGAACTTAAGAAAAGGGTTTGTTGTTGTTGTTGTTGTTAATTGAAAGAAAAAAGGGGAACCAAAGAATAGATGGGTATTTTCCAAACCCTTTCAGCCATGCCCATATGTCATCTGCATCACTGTAAATATATGGGACACAAAGTCAAACACCCGTGAAGAGATGCGTAAACACTCAGAGCCCATGTACACACTCGCACATGTGCAGTCACCGATGACCTGGAGAACCACGGGGGTCTTTGGATTCTAACAAATGAGCTCTGGAAAAGAGAAAAGTATTTCATAGGCAACACTGAATAGCAATTTTACAGGCATAGTTAGTATAAACCCACTGGACTTTTATTAATTAGGTGCATTCTCTTGTAACACTTCAAATGATCTCCTTGATGTCTGATTTTGCACAAATCAAATGGGACCTGCCTATTTTGGAGCATAGGTTATCTGATGTAGTCTTTTTGTCTCCTTTTGTCTATACAAAAGACTTTTTGTCGCCTCCTTTTGTCTATAGAGAAATATTCTGGAAAGGTCATTGTATGTGTCCTGTCCAAAGTCACTTTAAATCTAATAGGAAAAAATTAGAAAACAAGAATCTATCCATATAATGCATCACATGACTCTACAAACCACTAGATGACTATAGCAATAGTAACTGCTTCACTTGTACAAGGAAGTACTATCTTCATGGTCATTCAAGAGATGGAGCTTTAGGTACTGCAGCTCTGCGTCCATGGGATCACAGAATGAGTTAGAAGGCATCTTACAGGTCTCTTTTAGAGACAGGAGGGCTTAGATTAGAGGAGAGTTGAATATAGGGGACACTTCACAAAGTAAGCAAGGAGACTGAGTATTATTGTATAGGCAAGGAAACTGAGGCCTGCAAAGATTTTGACACTCATATGGTGTCCATCAGGATCCTTAATTAAATTAAATAGGTGTTTGCCTTTGCAAACCTACTCTCCATTTTTCTTCTGCTGTTTGTTCTAGGAGGCCAATCTGCATGGGCTACGTCAGTGGTTCTCAAAGTGTGGTCCCCAGACCACCTCAGAACTTGTTAAAAACACACATTCTCAGGCCTCACCAGAACCTACTGAATCAGAAACATTGGGGTGGGGTCCAGCAATCTGTGTTGTACCATGCCTTCCGGGGAGTGCTGATGTGTGCTGATGTTAGAGAGCCCTGGATGACGTCAGACAGGCCGCTTAGCCACGGGCTTCCCTGTCGGCCTTGGCAGGTGAGGAACACTGGCAGGAGATCCCAGATAGGAGTGAGTTCAGGGTTGTTTTTTCTCCCAGGTTCGTTCCCTGTGGGATTGTCTAGGACTGGCTGCAGCAGGGCACCAGTGTCACTGTACTTCCCAAGGCAGCCACTGAACAATGTGGCCCCTTCCTTCCAGAGCCAGGACCCACTCCCTCTCCTCACCCTGTAGGTCTGGGGATGGCAACAGTCCCAGTTACTTGCTCCAGAACACTGCTCTCTTCCTCACGGTTCGCCTACACTCCACTCTCATCTTGGTAAAGTGTTCCTAGATTTGGCCCTCCTCTAATTCTAATTTAGATGTGCCATCTGGGATATTCACCTGGTTCACATCCAGATAGAAAGTTGCTTGTCTGGGTCATGGGAATGGAGCATGGCGTGGCCCCACAAGACTTCTCTCAGATGGAATAAGAATCTGTCTTATCCCAAATGGCCCTGGGATATTCTTAAATGCCATATTTATAGCAAAAACTCATAAAACGTATTGATAACAAATATGACCATGACATTTATTGTGTCATTGCCAAGACAAAATGTATTTCTCCCCATAGATGGCCTATCTTGAGTTTATTTTTTTCTTCCTCTCCCCTCTCATTGGCAGGTACCATGTGGCAAATAACTTGGCTTGCCCTAGCTCAAGACCCTCTCCAAGAGCCGTGATCGGTCTTTATCTCCTAAACCCTTGGCTCACAAACTCTTTTCTCTTAAATCCACCCTGCTTCTTCTTGTTTGTTTTCATATTGTGATAAAATACACATACTCTACAGTTTACCATCTTGATTATCTTCAAGTGTACAGTTCAGTAGCATTAAGTACATTCACATTGTTGTGTTATCATCCACCACCATCCACCCAGAGAACTCTTTTCCTCTCGTAAAACTGAAACTCTGTATCCATTCAACAACGCCTCACTTCCCCTCCCTAATCCCAGGCCCTGGGAACCACCATTCTACTTTCTGTCTCCATGTACTTGATGACTAAGTACCTCGATATGAGTGGAATCTACTGTATTTGTCTTTTGGTAACTGGCTAATTTAACTTTGCATCATATTCTCAAGGTTCATGCATGGTGTAGCAAGTGTCAGAATTTCCTTGTAAGGGTGAATAATGTTTCATTGCATGCGTGTATCCCCTTTTGTTTATTCATTCACTGTTGAGGGGTACTTGGGTTGGTCGCGTCATGTTTTAGCTATTATGAATAATGCTACTACAAACATGTGTGCACACATATCTCCCTGAGATTCTGCTTTCAATTATTTGGGGTATACACCTAGAAGCGGAATTGCTAGATCATATGGTATCTCTGTTTTCAATTTTTCGAGGAACCGTCATACTGTTTCCTATAGTGGCTGCATCATTTTACATTCCCACCAACAGTGCACATGAGTTCCAGTTGCTCCACATCCTCACCAACACATGTTAATTATTTTTTATAGTAGCCATCCTAATGAGTGTGAAATGGTATCTCACCGTGGTTCCATTTTTATAAATCTGACAGGTTACAACGCTATTTCCTCCACATAGGATGCCATCCCTATGTGCCTATTAAATATCTTGCCAGTTGAAATCAATCTCCTCCAGCTTCCTATTATTTTAACATGTTGTGCTTTTATTCTAACACCTACACCCCCTCCCTTATGCTCTCACTGTTTTTGTTTTTTTTTTTTCATTTGCCTGTCTGCTCAATTTGGATGCAAGTTTGAGGACAGATGTCTTGGATTGTTCATCTTTATATCTCCCAGTGTGTGTTTAGCCCAAGGCAGTACACAGTGTTGTCTCTAAAATCCCAACTGACTTGAAACACTGAAGGCCATCCACTTAGTGGAAAGCCCAAAACCAGACCCAGGTTTTGGGCCTCACTCTTAGTTCAGTGCTCTTTCTGCTGGTGAGGGACATTAGAACCACATTAAAAATAAACATGTGTCATGTTTGAAAAAGAGATGTGACTTCCTGATGTTGATTACTCACTTTCAATTTCTTCCTAAGGTATTCACACACACACACAAACACCAACATTGTGCTTTCAAGCCCACAAAGTTCATGCTGTGGTCCACGAAGATCAGAGTAACGGGCTTTCTGGCAATCAGCTCTAAATTGGTGCCACATCCTGCACTAATGGCCCTGCCTTTAGACCAGATGGAGGCAGATGTTTTGTGGTTTTCCTCATTGTCGCTTGCGCTGGTGTGTTTTGTTTCCATCCTGATGTGTTTCAGTGCACTTCCCCTCCTTTGAGGAATTAATGCGCATGTATCGTCTATCCTGATAAAGATGTCTGTGTTCTCACAGAAAATTCAGAAGCGAAATTAAAGGGCAGGAAGTCGATCTAGCCTGGTGCTAAAGTCTTCTGCGATAATGTGAGGAACTGGCCCAAGCATCTTCCATTCATCTCCCATTTTCCTTTAATCTGGGGAATGGGTTCATTCATTGTTTTGCATTCATGTTAACTCTTCAAGGTTTTATCCACAGGGCTTTCCCAGAGATTAGGATTCAGCCCCTGATCCAGTGGCCAACATCCTGCTGACAAGACTGCCATAAGCCCCAAAGGCCACTCAGATCTTGAAGAAAGCAGCTCTTCTTATCACATCAGGGAAGAGGCCCCTGTTTGGCACTAAAGCACCAAGTGGGGTGTGGTGAGATCACAGGATAAAGGCTACTTCCTGTCTTCAGTCTCTTTAATTTCTTTAAAGACTCTCCAGAGGGACGTAGATAGAGATGGAAAAGCCCACATTCTTCCTTTTAAAGGACTTCTCAGGGAACTCACCACTCTTAGCCGCTGTCCGGGTTTGAGTTAGTCATCTTACTGTTAGTTCCATACACCCTTTGAATAGGCCTGTGACTGTGTTAGAGGTCACACGGACAACCTAAAGAACTTGCATTCAACCATTTCCTTCCTAATTGACATTGCTGGGCCTCAGTGGCAGGGCCATGTGTCAACAGCCAAAACATCTCCATTGTGTTCTTACTTGTAAGTTAATGAATCAATGACTGTTGATTCTGGAGGCATATCTTGATCCTTTAGGTGGGTGCTCCTGCCCTCCCTGCCACCCTAATTTCCTGTCAGTGCTTGTCCCAGTGGGAATACCACACATCTCATCTCATCTGTGTCTTGGAGAGATAGGGCATGACAGGGATTTTCCAGGACTATGCTGCCATTTTCCATGAAAACTTCCAGGCGTTCCGTTATTAGGCATTACTTCCTTTGATCACCAGGCTCCCTCCTAGTCAGGGGTACTTTTCTCAGTCAATTTCAAGCCTCAAGGTCGTAGATTCCTTCATAAAGACTTGCCTCTCATTGTAGCTGCTTCTTGCCCTCATTTCTGAGGACTAGACCGCAAGCCAAAAGACAAACATGGGGGGCGGTTGCCATCATTTGATTCAAAAATACACTGAAGTGGGAGTCCAATCTGAGAGTTAAGGTTTATTCTCTGTACCTTCATTCACTGGTGTGCCCATACCACTATAATAAGACATGGGACAAGAAGAGGAGAGAGGCAATTATGGAACAGGGTTTAAGGGTAAAGGCTTTAGAATCACACTGCCCAGGCTCCCACACTACTTGTCTCTGCCATTGCTTGTGTGACCTCAGGCAAGTCTAAAAGTCAGTTTGTTCATCTGTAAAATGGAGATATCCCATTTAATCTCCATAACAATCATGTAAGCTAATTCAGCTAAAACATTTAGTGAAGTATTAGGCACAGAGTAAGTAGAGGATGTTGTTTTTATCTCCTGTGAAGTCATTAGTCACCTGAAAGAGTGCATATACATAACCTGCCATGGTTCTAAGAAGTCATTTCCAGAGCCCTCTTCCATAGGCAGCTTTGATCACTGGAGCATCAAGCAGTACCCGTCAGGTTTATTCTCAACCCCCCAAGTGTTTGCTGTTCTTGTTTTACACATCCAGTTCCTCTGTTGCCCAAACCTACCCTTGTCCAGAGGCTCCCTGTCCACCCCATTCAGAATCTGATGACTGAAACTGCATCAGTGGGGAAGCTATTCTAAGATGTGAATTAATTCTGTTAGAGCATGTGCTGGCCCCAGGGTGAGACATTAAGGGCACAACCTTGAGCCAGGCAGACATGGTCTCTGACCTCAAGGAGCTTACGGTTTGGATTAGAGAGTAGCATAGTTCCCTCTGCTTCAGCCATAGCAGCTTCTTTACCGTCTCCTGAATAGGTCAAGCACATTTCTGCCCCAGAGCCTTTGCAATAGCTGCTTCCACACTTGAACATTACGCTCCCAGACACCTTAAAGACGTGTTCCCTCCATTCCTTCAAACCTCGAATCAAATGTTCTCTTGTTGTCATTTGTGGGATCTCCATGTGATGAGCCCCTGGTCAGCTGTGGCAGTGTTCTGGCTAAGTCACCTCTGAGGCTACACCTGTGTCTGCACCAGCATTCCTCCCGCATACTTCAGAAATGTCTCCTTGGCCATTGAAACCACCTCCACAATCTTCCTGTCTTCCCTGGAATCTCTTCCGTAAGAAAGGTGATTTCCCTGTGACCCCACCCTGACTAAGTATGTTCCACCCACGATGCATTCCCTCAAATACACCTTCCTTGTGGCTGGCACCAAGTGAATTGTCTGCTGTTTGCCCTTGGTTCCTCCGCATGTCTGTGGGCTGATTTATCAGTATGCTTCCAGAGGTCAAGAACTATCTGTTTATTTATACAAATGTCATTACCAGGTAAATGCATAAATAAGCCAAATGAGAAAACACAGATAAACTTAGCGCCTATCCCAGAGAAGTGACAGTGGAGAGTAGTTACTGGTATTAAAGGACAGATTGTTTTCAGCGATGCAGTTTTTCTTTGAGAAGTACTGTGTGAATGTGGTATTCAAGGTGAATCCTCTCCCCAGCCACTTGTATCCCCATTTGCAGGTGGCCACTGTTGCCTGTTGCATGTGCTCTTTTTTTTTTTTTTTCCAGAGGTTTTATAATGAGCTTAAGTAGGGGTTTCACTATTGAAGACAAATTACTACAATCTGCTTCATAGTCACATGTGGAAATGACTCTCTTTCTTTCTCTCCTCATCCCAGCCGATGCCTTTCTTCACCTTACTGTTGAGTTATTTCAATCCAAAGGAGCAAATAAATCAATGTAACAAAAAGAGTTTAAACGAATGTACCCTCCCCACTGTGGACAACTTTATAAGGAATTGCACTTAGCTGAGAGCAGCAGGGTCCTCCTAGCTGCTGAGATGTTAGCCTGAAGCCAATTCCTCTATGAGACCATGTCTGCCTGGCTCAAAGTTGTGCCCCTAATGTCTCACCCTGGGGCCAGCACATGCTCTAACAGAATTAATTCACATCTTAGAATAGCTTCCCCACTGATGTAGGTTCAGTCATCAGATTCTGAATGGGGTGGACAGGGAGCCTCTGGAAAAGGGTAGGTTTGGGCAACAGAGGAACTGGATGTATAAAACAAGAACAGCAAACACTTGGGGGGTTGAGAATAAACCTGACGGGTACTGCTTGATGCTCCAGTGATCAAAGCTGCCTATGGAAGAGGGCTCTGGAAATGACTTCTTAGAACCATGGCAGGTTATATATATGCACTCTTGCAGTGCATATATATAATTTCTTCATTAATGAAGAGGTATATGGAATTATAATATTGGATATAATTATGTATTTTAAAGTCTATTATAGGCTGGGCATAGTGGCTCACATCTGTAATCCCAGCACTTTGGGAGGCCGAGGTGGGTGGATCACCCAAGGTCAGGAGTTCGAGACCAGCCAAGCCAGCATGGCAAAAGCCCATCTCTACCAAAAAATACAAAAATTAGCTGGGCATGGTGGGCACCTGTAATCCCATTTACTCGAGAGGCTGAGGCAGGAGAATCACCTGAACTCAAGAGGCAGAGGTTGCAGTGAGCCAAGATCGCACTACTGCGTTCCAGCCTGGGTGACAGAATGAGACTCCCTGTCTCAAAAATAAATAAATAAGTAAATAAGTAAGTAAATAAATAAATAAAGTCTATTGTAGGAAAAAATCCATCTACACTAGATACCAGTAAATAAATATATATATATATAAAAGATATATGAATATACATATGCTTATATATAAAGTATATGTATATTTTAAGGTAGTAGGACTATGATTTCTTTTGGCGGGGGTCAGGGATGCAGCCTTGCTCTGTTGCCCAGGCTGGAGTGCGGTGGTGCAATCTCAGCTCACTGCAACCTCCACCTCCTGGGTTGAAGCGATTCTCCCATCTCAGCCTCCCAAGTAGCTGGGACTACAGGTGCATACCACCATACCCAGCTAATTTCTGTATTTTTAGTAGAGGTGGGATTGGCCAGGCTGGTCTCGAACTCCTGACCTCAGGTGATCTGCCTCCCTTGGCCTCCCGAAGTGCTGGGATTACAGGCATGAGCCACCACGCCCAGCCTAATTTTTATATTTAAATTTCATTTTTTGTATTTTTATAATGAAAAATATAGAATATACTTTACAATTTATAATATTTTATTTGATTTAATTTATCTGGCTCTCCCTCTTCATGTGTATTTAAATATTAATTATACTGCATTAAGAAAAGAAAAGTAGGGCCGGGCGCGGTGGCTCAAGCCTGTAATCCCAGCACTTTGGGAGGCCGAGACGGGCAGATCACGAGGTCAGGAGATCGAGACCATCCTGGCTAACACTGTGAAACCCTGTCTCTACTAAAAAATACAAAAAACTAGCTGGGCGAGGTGGCAGGCGCCTGTAGTCCCAGCTACTAGGGAGGCTGAGGCAGGAGAATGGCGTAAACCCGGGAGGCGAAGCTTGCAGTGAGCTGAGATCCGGCCACTGCACTCCAGCCTGGGCGACAGAGCGAGACTCCGTCTCAAAAAAAAAAAAAAAAAGAAAAGAAAAGAAATAAACTCTTTGATTCAAATACATTCAGCAAATAAAATCCATTCCCTTCTCGTCTAGATGTCTGTTTCTTGGGAGCATGGAGGGTACCATACAAAGTGGTGATTCTCTTGCTTGCCTGAATATTGGGATCACCTGGAGAACTTTAGAAAAAGACTAATGTTTAAGTTCCAAGAGCAGAGATTTTGATGTAGTTGCTCTGCAGTGTGGCCTGGTTTGGGATTTTTTACAAACCTCCCAAGTAATTGTAATTTGCATTGAAGGTTGAAAACCTCTGATGTAAAAAACAAAACAGGAATGAACACCATTGAGAATTCATCAGAATAAAGCATCTAAGCGAGTATCTTTATTGAATACAACCCACCTTGTTTTGCAGTTCAAAAATGAAAAATGGCCCAGAATTAAACAGTTTATTGAAAATCCCCGCTACTTAATATGTGCCTGGCGATTTTACATCTGTCATCTGTAATCACCATAAGAACACTGAAAGGTAAGTAGCATGAGGCCCATCTTTTAAAATTAAATAGTTACATAGTTATTTATTTATTTATTTCCTTCCAACTTTGATTTTAGGTTCAAGGGGTACTTATGTGCAGATTTGTTACATGGGTGAATTGCATGTTGCTGGGTTTTGCTGTGCAAATTATTTCATCACCCAGATAGTGAGCATAGTCCCTGATTAGGTAGTTTCTCAATCCTTACCCTCCTCCTACCCTCCAGCTTCAAGTAGGCCCCAGTGCCTATGGTTCCCTTCTGCATGTCCATATGTACTCAGTGTCTAGCTCCCATTTATGAATGAGAACATGTGGTATCTGGTTTTCTGTTCCTGCATAATTTGCTTAGGATAATTGCCTCCAGCTGCAACCATGTTGCTGCAAAGAACATGATCTCGTTCTTTTTCATGGCTGTGTAGTATTCCTTGGTGTATATGTACCCCATTTTCTTTATCCAGTCCACTGTTGATGGGCATCTGGGTTGATCTCCTGTTTTCGCTATTGTGAACAGTGCTGCAATGAACACATTTGTGCATGTGTCTTTATGATGAGTGATTTTTTTTTTTTTTTTTTTGAGACAGAGTCTTACTCTGTCACCCAGGCTGGAGTGCAGTGGTGCACTCTCGGCTCACTGCAACCTCCACCTCTCAAGTTCAAGTGATTCTCCTGCCTCAGCCTCCTGAGTAGCTAGGATTACAGGCATGTGCCACCATGCCTGGCTAATTTTTGTATTTGTAGTAGAGACGGGGTTTCAACATGTTGATCAGGCTGGTCTTGAACTCCTGACCTCGTGAGTGATGAGTGATTTATATTCCTTTGAGTATATATATACCCAGTAATGGGATTGCCAGGTCAAATGGTAGTTCTGTTTTAATTCTTTCAGAAATCTCCAAACTGCTCTCCACAGTGGCTGAACTAATTTACATTCCCACCCGCTGTATAAGTGCTCTCTTTTCACTGTAATCTCTGCTATTTTTGGAGTTTTTAATAGTAGCCTTTCTGACTGGTGTGAGATGGTATCTCGCCATGGTTTTGATTTGCATTTCTCTAATGATCAGTGATGTGGAGCAATTTTTCATATGCTTGTTGCCCATGCATATGTCTTCTTGCATGAGACCCACTTTAAAGATGAGACTTAGAGAAGTTAAGTAATTTGCCCAAGGATATGCAGCTCTACTAGAAGGAGTTGGAGACTTAAACACAGCTCAGATGCAAAGCCTGCGCTTAGCGACTACCCCACATTGCTTTCATCTAAAAAAAAGATGTAACTGTCGTGCAGAACAATGCATAGAGTATGATTTAACTTTTGTGAAAACAAACAGCCCTCAGTGTGCAGGCATCAAAAAAAGTCTGAATGGATGTTCACCAAACAGCCGACACCCTTCTCGGGGGTGGGCCTACCACTTTTTACTTTAAACACTTAAAGTATTTCTGTTGTCTGAGTTTTTTTGTTTTGCAATTAACATGAATTTCATTTGTAATTTATCATTTATAAAAAGTATACATTGCACTAATGACCAGTTATTACTAAATTGGAATACTGGTAAGAAACCAATTATTAGTAATAATAATTGGTAATAATTACCAATTGTTACCAATTGGAGATAACCATCACTACTAGTTACCAATACTAGTTACCTCCATTACCAATACAGAGGTAACTATCACTACTAGTGTGTTGGTTAAGGGCGAATGTCTAGAGCCAGGCCAAGCGGGCAGCATTCCTGTCTCCTTCTACTGCCACTTCCCTGAACTTTGAGCCCTTTACTGCCACTTCCCTAAACCGTTGAGCCCTTTTCTGTCAACCAGGGAGAATCACAGTACCCACCTCAGAAATGTTGTGAGGAATGGATATCCTCACAAAAGGGATATTACCTATATTATATTGCTTATCATCATTGTAGTAATAATCCATGTAGTTCTTTTCACTGAAATATCTTTAAATTTCTTATTTAAACCTGGCAGCCATCCTATGGTCACTCTCATTTTTGCCGATGGGAAACCAAGGTCTAAATCATCCAATACATGAATGGCTATTAAACACAGCTCAGAAGATTCTTAATTCCAAACCTTTCCTTGTGCCAGCCAGTCCTGCTCCAACTCTCTGGGTTCTCAGGAGGTTCCTGATTTGGACAAAGACTATATTATTTTTATTACTTTTTTTTAGACACAGTCTCACTCTGTCACCCAGGCTGGAGTGCAGGGGCACCATCTTGGCTCACTGCAACCTCTGCCTCCTGGGTTCAAGCGATTCTCCTGCCTCAGCCTCCCGAGTAGCTGAGATTACAGGCGCCTGCAACCACACACCGGCTAGTTTTTGTATTTTTGGTGGAGATGGGCTTTTGCCATGTTGGTCAGGCTCGTCTGGAACTCCTGGCCTCAGGGGTTTGCTGCAGGGGGGCTCAACCCTGGTTTTGATCAATTCTCATTTATAAAACCCTCTTCAGCCACCCTCATCATTTCACCAGAAGTGACCCCTGGAGACCAACAACCCACCTTGTGATTTCTAAACATGAGGGCAGGCCCGGGACAAAAGCAGGGACATGCTTTTGTTTTAAGCATGAGAGAACAAACAAGCTTTGCAGACGGCTTGGACCTGGACAGTAAGGATGGGGAAGCCACGGAGACATGTGCTAAGTTAGCAGGAGTTGATATGAGCCAGATGTGATTGTATGGGCAAGACCCAGGGGAAAGTATCTGGTTTTCAACACTCCTTAAAACCCTGCAACTTCTCATGTAAAGGACCCGATATGCAACCACTACTTCTGACATCTCCTGAGGAACACCCGCTTCCTGGAGGAAGTCAGTTGCAAATTAAAGGAGGAAAGAGAAATTGATCTTCCTCTGCAGGAAGCAAGGAGATCCTCCATGTCTCCACGGCCCTTTCATTTGAACACGTAGCTGTGGAAACCGGGGTTTAGGTCGAGTTAATTAGCAGCATCTACGTAGGAGAAAGTTCCCAAGCAGGATGCCGAAGTGGAAGGCGCAGCTGGCCGAGTGCACGTAGGGACTCAGCTGTCCTGCTGGGCCTCGAAGGCAAGTGAGATATGGGATCCAGATTACAACGTGGTGCTGGCATCCCAGACAGAAAAACAGACACGTTTGAGAAAACACGTGCCTTCTCTCTCACACACACAGGGGATGGGAACACAAAACACAAGACCCTGCCCTACAGACCAGATACCTTAATGATAAGAAAAAGATACACGTCCTTGTAAGAGTGAGATCAGAGAACATTGAAAAGTTAGCAGTCCTCTTACATCCATTTAGGACATCTTGGATAAGCGTGATATTGAAGGGCCAGTCCGTTTTTTATTTTAATAAAGGGAGAAACATAGTTAGTTAAGGGAGAGTGTGTGTAAAGGAAGATGAAATCTTTGTGAGCATGAAGGACATTATCAGAGATTCTGTGAACATAGGGGTTTCTGTGAATGAAAGAGCTCATCAAGGAAAGAGGTCAAGGCCTAGGAGCAGGTTCCTGGGATAAGAGAATGAAGCAAGAATCAGAAACGGGGGCAATGAGAGAGAGGGTGATACAGGGAAGACGTGAGAGGCGGCAATTGGCATTTAAGGTGGAGCTCATGTGGACCAGGTGACTTTCGGCTATGTCCTGTATCTTCTCCCCCGAACCTGGGGTAGCTTCTTAAATTCTCTCTAAGGATCCAGAATTCTTTTTTTTTTTTTTTCTTTTCTTTTCTCTTTTAATTTTACTTTAGATCCAGGGGGTACATGTGCAGATTTGTTACGTGAGGATATTACATGACGCTGAGGTTTAGGCTTCTGATGATCCCATTACCCAAGTAATGAGCATAGTACCCAACAGGTAATTTTTCAACCCTTAATCTCCTCTCTCCATCCCCCATTTTGGAATTCCCAGTGTCTATTGATCTCATTTTTGTGTCCGTGTGTACTCAGTGTTTACCTCCCACTTACAAGTGAGAAGATGTGATTTTTGGCTTACTGTTTCTGCATTAGTTCACTTAGGATAACAGCCTCCAGCTCCATCCATGTTGCTGCAAAGGATGTGATCTTGTTCTTTTGCTATGGCTGCATGGATGCAGAATTCTGAAGAACTCAGCGAGGTTGAGTAACGTGATCAGCTTGCATAGTCATTAGAGGGGATAGAGATGGATTTCCAACTCAGTTCTGCCTGATGCCAAACGCCACCGCCATGTTGTTAACCAAGGCGGAGACGAAGCCTGAGACAGCTTAAGTAAACAGCCTAAGAAAGTTGAGAGCAATGTGCAAGTATTAAGTCAGCCTGTGAGTGACCCTGTCAACGACCCTGACATTTTAAGAGGGACTGGCTTGTGCTGGGCCATGCGTGTTCTACGTGACACAGTGGCTGGGTAGGATATTTTAATATTTTGGCATATTGTCTTTCTGGGTGTGGTGCACTATTGTTACACATGCCGCACACCCAGACAACATTGTGTGAGGGTTGCTGCTTACCTGGAAACTCCGGGCACCAGGATTTGAACTGCAATCATGAAGGGGTCCACCCTGCACAGGTATCTTGCTACAATAATAGCTGGAGGCTGTCCTTAACCCAGGACTTTATGAAGATAACAAAAGGAGGTATCGAGAGGGTTTGAACCCATGCTATGAAATAAGACCAATCCAGTTCATTTCCTGTTAACTTCTAATTTTATGCAACAAACCACACATGGTACAGAAAGGCATTTTGGCATAAACCCCCAAATTCTTCTCACTAAAGAATAAGAAAAACTCAGCCTGGAATGGCTAAGGAAATGTTATCTGTTCCAGTCTTGGCTGAATTCTTCTTCATCTTGGGTCTCCAAGTTCTAGTGATTCTGCTAAGCAAATTCCACAATTACCTGGTTTTACCTCTCTAGTAAGGCCTCTGTCTCTACACCGGAACTTATTCAGATTTCACTTTGACCATCAAATATTTAGCAATCATATTCCTAAGGAGGTTTGTTTCTCCTTCCCTTGGGGTTAACCAAAATGCTTGTTGTTTGTGGCGTCTACTTTTTGCAAAAAGCTTCTCCATATTTTTGAGGCCTATCATATTTGAGAACCCAAAGTTCTGGCTAGTTGTATTCGATTTCTTCCTAATTTGTGTGGTCAGGAGGGAATATGTTCAGCTTCTTTTGACAAGAAGAGTGACCTTTTTATGTGGGACCCCTCTCCCATCAAAAACAGGAATACAGAACCAGGCGTGGTGGCATGTACCTGTAGTCCCTGACACCTGGGAGCCTGGGGCTTGAGCCAAGGAGTTTGAGGCCAGCTGCAACATGGCAAGACCCTTCTTGGAAACAAGGACAACAAAAGAAATGCTGGGCCACTTCTTGTGTAGCCCTATGACAAATCCTCTGGGTGTAGCAGCTCAGGGTGTTACTGTTAACCATTTTATCCTCAGTATTGTGTGGGCTGCACTGAGACACACTGCTGCATCTTAAAAGGGTCTGGGTTCTTAAAAAGGAACCATTTAGGTTTTGATGATAGTGGAATTACATGTAGCACGTTTGATTGAACTAAAATGCAAACACCTTTTATGTGCGATGGTACGTTGGAAGCTTCACATACGTGCTTTCCTCTCATCCTCAGAATATCCTTATGAGTGGGTATTCTGTGCCCATCTTACAGATGAAGAAACTGAGACCCCAAGAAATTAGGTGACTTGTGCAAAGTCAAGGCCACACAGTCACAAGGACTAGATGTTGGATTTTTTTTTAACTGAGGTAGAATCATCTAACATAAAATGTACCATCTTAACTGTTTTCAAGGGTACAAGACAACAGTGTTAACTACATGCATATTGTGCAACAATTGCCAGAACTTTTTCATCTTGCAAAACTGAAACTGTACCATTAAACCACAACTCCTCCTTCCTTGTTTTTCCCAGTTCCTGGCAACCACCATTCTACTTTATGTTTCCATGAATTGGATTGCCCTAGGTACCTCGCCTAAGTGGGATCACGCAACATTTGTCTTTCTGTGACTTACTTATTTCACTCAGCATAATATCCACAAGATCCATCCATGTTATAGCAGATGTCAGAGTTTCCTGTTTTTTTAAGGCTGAATTATACTCCATTGTGTGGATAGACCACATTTTCTTTCTAGACCTAGGATTTTAATCCAAGTTTGTGATTCTCCAAATCCCAAACTCTTTTCAGGTGAGTAAACTATGCTACTTTGTCAGTGCTTTAAAGATAATTTAAAGGCAAATGTCACATTATACATAAAACAAATGTGAGCTGAGACAAAGGTGTCCCAGCTCTGTGTTCTTAACTTTCCAACCTCAGAGATGGAGAGACAGGGGACTGAGAAGGTCCTTTGCTGACTTACACATTGCTAAGGGGAGCGCTTGTCTTTCTTGTTGGATAGAGAACAGCTCAGGGCTCCTCCATGCACCTTGCATGGCCTAGAACTGCCTCCCACCATCCTCCTAGCCCAAGACACATCCTGGCCTTCCCTCTTCTGTAAGTCACGTACCAAGGGCTCCAGGACATTGCCAACCAAATACAAATAGGTCTGAGACCTCAAACTCCCCACCCTTCCCTCACCCAGCCTTGCCTGTTGCCCAACTTCTCTGTCCTGGTGAGCTTTTCCAGTCCCCACCGCTTCCGCCAGCCTGCGGCCTCGGTAATCCATGCCGCCTCTCTAGTTTTCATCACACCCCGTCAGCTGCCAAAGACAGCAGCGTCCTTCTCTGCAGCCTGCCTGACAGCTGAGCATATCCTTCCCTTCCCCAGAATCCCATCCTCCTCTCATGACCAGGCCTCTAGGCTTTGCAGTTTGCAACATTATTCTTTATATCTACCCCCAATCTCCACTAGAGGCTGGTGTTGAATGAGCTGCAGCCATTTCTCCTGCTTGACCATGTTCCTCCACTCCGCTGGGTACCTTCGGAATCAATCATCTTATCAAATCAAAGTCAGTGCTGTCCTGCTTGGATTTGTCTTCTGGCTGCTAACCCACTGTCTCCCTCTTTACCTACACCCTCCTTGGGCAGCTTGGTTCTGATCAAGAGTGCTCTCTAGGTCAGGTGCAGGGGCTCACACCCATAATCCTCATACTTTGGAAGACGGAGGTGAGAGCATCACTTGTGTTCAGGAGTTCAAGACCAGCCTGGGCAACATACAGAGACCACCTCCCCCACTGCAAACTCTACAAAAAAAGAAAGAAAGGAAGAAAGAAATTAGCCAAGTGTGGTGGCATGTACCTGTGGTCCCAGCTACTCAGGAGGCTGAGGTGGAAGGATCGCTTAAATCTGGGAGGTCAAGGCTGCAGGAAGCTATGACAGTGTCACTGCACTCCAGCCTGGCTGACAGAGTGTGAATCTGTATCAAAAAAAAAAAAAAAAAAAGATGTTTCAGTGCCTCCCACCCCACTCTACAGTCCCAAATCCACATGCTTTGCTTTGAACTTCCAACAACCCCTGGACAGTCACCTAAACCCACTTCTGGACCTGGGACTCCTTTCTCTTCCACTGCTGCTGTGAATCTCTCCTTTCCTCTCCTCCCTCCCTCTGGATTGCAATTTGCAACCCAGATTAATTCCACCCATTGTCTCATTTGTATCTCTGAGCACTTGGAGTTCAATATAACTAATGTTTCTTTGTAAATATCTCCATAAATTGTATATATATTCATCTTTCTTTTTATGCAAATTCTTTGGAGAATGAACTAGGTCTACCTATCCCCAAATGGGTCCCTCACCCTCATTGCTTATAGTATTCCATAAACAAATTATTCTGTAAGCAAATCAGGAGGGAGAGGATTATTTTTTCTTTTTCATAATCTTTTTAAAAATAGAGAGAAGCTCTCACTATGTTGCTCAGGCTGGTCTTGCACTCCTGGCCTCGAGCATTCCTTCAGCCTCAGCCTCCCAAAATGCTGGGATTACAAGTGTGAGCCACCTTGCCTGGCCAGGGGGAATTCAGGATAACATAAGAGCTGCTTTCTAGCCAAACTGAGTTGAATGGGGCCATAATGGGGAAAAGGAGAATTGAAGGATATGGGGATAGTGTTCAGATGCCGTAAGCCCGAGAAAGGCGCAGTGTCTTTGAAGAAGAGGCCTTAACACAGATCCCAGATGAGTTTGGAGGACGTCACGTTGATACCGAACAGAAGTGCTGGGAAGGGAAGAGCGTGGTCCCTTTAAATGATATGGAAGAGGGGAAGGGAAGTGCTGGGTAGAGGAGGGCATGGTCCCTGGCTAGGGCTCCACCCCCATGGGCCTAGGTGAGGACAGGCATTTCCCGCCAAAATGTTGTATTTCCCAAGACCACCCTGCCCTGCCACACCCCCATCCTGTGCCTATAAAAACACCCTGGAGACCCCAGCAGGCAGACACAGATGCCTTCTGAAGTGGAGAGGAACACGTCAGTGGAGGAACACACAGGTGGCTGGACACGGAGAGGAACGCATGGACAGGCACCAGCAGGCCACCAACCGGCAGAACGACAGGGAGTTTGGCTGGGGCAGTTGGAGGAGAGCCCAGGCTGCTGAGTGGCCCCACTCCAGGGGAAAACCATCTCCCTTCTGGCTCCCCCATCTGTTGAGAGCTACTTCCACTCAGTAAAACCTTGCACCATTCTCCAACACCAAGGCGGGAACACTGGGATACAGAAAGCCCTCTGTTGTTGCGATAAGGCAGGGGTCTAACTGAGCTGACTAACACAAGCCGCCTACGGACAGCTAAACTAAAAGAGCACCCGGTAGTACACGCCCACTGGGTCTGTAAACGTTCATCCCTACACACTGCTGTGGGGTTGGAGCCTCCACAGCCTGCGCGTCTGTATGCTCACCTAGAGGTTTGAGCAACAGGGCACTGGAGAAGCGAGCCACTCCCCCATTGCACACCTTGTGAGGGGCAAGGGAACTTTGCTGATTTCAGCGTCTGACATCGATCTTCATGTTCGGCACCTGAGTAGGAGGGAGGACCCACAGCAGTAGGCCTCAGGGCACCGTGATTGGACCTGCAGGTCAGCGCGATTCCAAAGGAGGTTTCTCTTCTGCAGTGCGCCGGCGCCACCTGCCCCTACCTAGGACGCATATAAGTGGCTGAGAGGCCAGCCATGGGGATGCCACATGCAGGACACTACAACCAGGGGGAAGCCTGGCCATCAGGAGGGATTGAGGGCAGCACACTGGGCCTGGGAGGTGAGGTCCAGCTCTTTGAAGACAATAGCAGCCACAGAGCAGAGACAGACTTGCCCCCACATTGTCAGCCCTGATCCCACCTGGAAGAAGGAGAAAGGGAGGGGCCTGAATTGACGGGGGCCTGCTCCAAAACGACAGAGTTCAAACTGGAAGGGACTAAGTTGCTTATATTGGCAGGTTCAGGTTTCTACCTTGGAGGGTAATGGAGTCTGGGAGCTGGGCTGACTTAGATACCAAGTCTGTGGAATTCCTCCCCTCCTACAAAATATGCACCCTGCAAACAGCCACAGGCCTGGGTGGCTTGTGGCTTGTGAATTTGGCCCTTTGGCAGGGGCTTTAGAGGTGACCTAGGTTGAGCCCATCACCTTTAGTGGCAAAGCCCCAGGCCCCAAGGAGGAGCGGGGAAGCGGCCACAGAGCCCACTCCCCTGCCCCGCAGCCAGTGCCTCCCATCACCTTCACAGCTGCGAGGCTCTGTTCTCTTCTGAGGCCACTGGAAGGAGAAAGAGGAAAGATTAACATGGTCTAATATGACAGCATAGGTTTCAATGAAGGGACTCAGTAATTCCAAATATTGTAGTCTCTGTGTATGTTAAGAGGGCTAAGGTGATATGGGATGAGAGAAGGAAGATAATCCATTGTTTATTTTTACATCAAAATCAAGGTGGGACCAAGTGGGGCAGAGATGTAGAAAGCTTTGTGTCCTTGCTAGGCTTAGATCCAGGTGACTTGGAGGTGAAGGTGGGACACCCTGGGGCCCCTGCCCTGAGAGCCGTGAAATAGTGGGGTCCTTGCTGAGCATTTCTAGAGCTAGAGGGTTAAAAACTTCAATCATTAGCTGGGCACAGTGACTCAAGCCTGTAATCCCAGCACTTTGGGAGGCCGAGACGGGCAGATCATGAGGTCGGGAGATCGAGACCATCCTGGCTAACATGGTGAAACCCCATCTCTACTAAAAAATACAAAAAACTAGCCGGGCGAGGTGGCGGGCGCCTGTAGTCCCAGCTACTCGGGAGGCTGAGGCGGGAGAATGGCGTGAACCCGGAAGGCGGAGCTTGCAGTGAGCTGAGATCCGGCCACTGCATTCCAGCCTGGGTGACAGAGCGAGACTCCGTCTCTAAATAAATAAATAAATAAATAAATAAATATCTCAGTGATAATAGCCAAATGTCTCTATCAATTCCATTGCATGTAATAATTTGGGGACCATGACGCTAATCACTTCTGCCATAATACTTGGAGTACTGCTGCTCTTACATTACGAGATGATACTTTTCAGTTTGTGCATGCACCCAGTCAAACTGTTCCTTGATGGCCTTTTAGGGGTGGGATTGGGAGTGGGAGAGAAGGGAAGGTTGTGGAGACCTGGGGCCTCTGGCTGTGGGGTGATCATGCCCTTGTGCTTATGTCCGTCCTAAACAGTCAAAAATGTGTCCTGCCACAGGTCAGGCCTGGAGCCAGGAAGGGGTATGTGCTCCGTGGTTTTATGCGTGCACAGGGCTGGGGATGAGGGAGTGAAGGTGAAGGCTCATAGCTTTCTGCTCACAATCCTGCAGGCCACGTGACATCCATGCAGATGAGGGCATTCAGCACCATTTCCTTGCATTGAATATTAAAGAATAGCTGTTCGTTCCCTAAGATCGTTTTGAAGGTAACAGCAATAATAATGTCCTTGTGAATGTCATGTTATGCCCTGCAGTTCACACACACTTTCTCATTCACACCATAGGAGGAGGTATGAAAAGCCCCTTTTACAGATTAGGAGTCTCCCTGGGCAGTGTCTAAAAATGCAAGTGGAGACTTGGCCCTTATATATATGCATTGTTTGCTTTCTGTATAACATGAACGTCATGCCTGTTATAGGCCAGGAGCTCTTCAGTGCTTGATGCATGCTAATTTGTTTACTCTTCATCATGGCCCCGAGACCGGTTACTTGCCCAGGACTGTGGCCCTTTAGTGACCGGTGTCTGTCTGTGCCAAACCCTCATTCTACCCCCACCATGCTACGCTGCTTTTCTGTGGGTTAGCCATGCCAGGTCACATGCAGCAGTATGTCCCTCTCCTTCGTAGCCATAACCACCTGAAAAGTAGGTAATTACTGGTCCACTCCTTCTCCAGCCATGTACTCCACAACAGCAAAGACCAGACTTGCTACTTACTACAGTCTCCAAGACTCAACACAACACCTGACAGATAGCAGGCCCTCAAAAATGAAAGACTGCACTTTGGGAGGCCAAGGCGGGAGGATCGCTTGAAGCCAGGAGTTCGAAACTAACCTAAGCAACAAAATGAGATCCTATCTCTACCAAAAATAGAAATATTAGCTCAGCGTGGTAGCATGAACCTGTAGTCCCAGCTACTCAGGAGGCTGAGGTGGGAGGATAGCTTGAGTCCAGGAGTTCAAGGCTGCAGTGACCCATGATGGTGCCACTGCAGTCCAGTCTGGGCTGCAGAATGAGACCCTGTCTCTATTAAAAAACAAACAAACTAAATGGTTGAATTCAAGGATCTGCTTTAGTCATCTGTAATATGTGTAGAACTGAGCTGACTAAATGGACAGTTTTATAACTAATCTTAGTAGTTTTAAATTAATACACGCTAAGTATGAGACATTGCAAAGATCTGAAATAATCTAAAACTATAATTTCGTGAAATACAATTGAGATGACATCTAGTCAACCGAGAGCAATTGAGATAACATCTATATTCAATGCCCTGTGTCTTTCTCATTTAATTATTGTGACAGCTCTATGAAGTAGGCATCATCTTGCCAATTTCACCTTTTTCCCCCAACTTCAGATGCAACAGCTTTGGGTTCATCATAATTCTGGGTTCAGGCCACACTATCATTGTTCCAAGCATGGTCCTCTCTCATTCATCTTTTATTCATTTCTTCATATTTTAAATAATAAAATGAACCGACTGCCCAACCCTAAAACTAGAACATGAACCGTAACCTGCATCCGCATATGGGATCCTCCCACTCTACTCCCTTCCTCTTCCCAAGTCAACCACTATGCAGCATTTTGTAGTTCCTCATTTTTTTCTACTGTATGCCTAAATACTTTATTGTTTCAGTTATTTTGGACTTACTTATTTATCTGTTGACTCAGCGTTGTATTCCTTACACCCATCTATTTGTCACATGCAGCTGAAGTTCATTGATTTCCTCTGCTGTGAAATCGAATGTCCATACCATTTGTTGACGGGTGTTTTAGTTGCTCTGCATCCTTTGATATTGTGAAAAACTGTTTGTCTATTTTACAGAGGAAGAAACAGAGGCACGGAGAAGTTAAGTAAGTCACGTAAGATCTCACAGCCCACGAGTGGCTGAATCAGGGTTTCAACCTCGATTTCTCCAGCTCTAAAAACATGACTCTCACTACCATACAACCTGTATCAGTCCTGCTGTGATGAAAAGACTGTGGAAAGTAAAGAGCACAGTTTCCTTCTTCGCTTTACTGGTTCATTTTACTGGAAAGTTACTCTACTCACTCTTTGCCTACTAGAGAAGAAAAACTTGTTGAGTTAATTAGCCTTTCAAAGAAAACTATTTATCCTCTTGAATGCATTTACTTTCCACTCCTCCTCATTTTAAAAAGTAGCATTGCTGAGTACAATACTTTATCTCCAAAACCGTATGTCTGGTTTGGCTTTACACCTAGATTATGTTTAGGTTTTGGTTTTGTGCTTGCAATAGAACTAGCTGTGTGTGCATGTTTTTTCTTTTTAGTCAAAAGTTCTAAAGAGGAAAATGATGGAACAATAAAGCAATATGTTAGCTTCTACAGCCTGTTATAATGTTCCAAGAGGCAGGAGAACTAAACTGTCCTCTTCAGATTATAAATAGGCTTTATGTGGAAAATAGATCAGTAAAATAAAAGAAGCTCTGATCATATAAAACCACAGATCATAATTTTACAACAGAAATGATTTCACTTATGTGCAAAGGAATTTTCCAGAGGAAATGCTTAGGTACTTGGAGTTTAGGAAAAAATTGGAAAGAATGCATCATATCTTTGCATTTATACAGTTTGTGCTGAAAAAAATAGATATTTCTGTACTTCAGGGCACTAAACAATGTAAACTTTGAATTTATGTGGATTTTAGATGTAGATGAGATTGAGGTCTGGTTTCTACAAGGTTGTGTCCCCTACTCCTGCCTGGCTCCAGCAACCTCACTGTCCCTCTTCTCCCCGCTTGCTTCCTTATAACAGACCATTCCGGAATAGCCCATTTCTTCCACAGCTATTTCTCATTTCTCTTTTCAGCCTCTTGTGCATGTGGATTTGGAGTGTAGATGCTTTTATTGTTTTCTTAAACGTATCAGTCACGCTGGTCCAAGTGCAGTGGTGTTTACCAGTTCAGATTTCTATGTTCCTTTTCCACTCCTACTGCTTCACCTGACTAGCCTAATTTTTTTTTATTTTTTATTTTTTTTGAGACGGAGTTTCATTCTTGTTGCCCAGGCTGAAATGCAGTGGCATGATCTCGGCTCACTGCAACCTCTGCCTCCTGGGTTCAAGCGATTCTCCTGTCTCAGCCTCCTGAGTAGCTGGGATTACAGGCGCATGTCACCATGCCCAGCTAATTTTTGTATTTTTAGTAGAGACGGGGTTTCATCATATTGGTCAGACTGGTCTCGAACTCCTGACCTCAGGTGATCCACCTGCCTCAGCCTCCCAAAGTGCTGAGTTTGTAAGTGTGAGCCACTGCACCCAGCCTTAATTTTTTTTAATAAAGAAATAAAGATAGAAAACAAGAAATATTTTAAAACCACCTAACAACTTTAGGACATTTAGGAAATAGGGGAATCTTACATACTCTCACTGTCCTTATTCAACTCCCACAATTGTTCATTCCTTCCCACCTTAGTCTGTGTGTAAACACATTGTCTACACAGCAGCAGACAGAGATATACCCACATTCCCTATCCTGCTATTGAGGCTGAGATTTTTCCAGATGCAGATCCTGAGAAAAGGATTCACGAGGGGGTTGTTGATTTGGGAAGTTCAGGTAGTAGTGTTAGGGTAGTGGGGAAGCAAAATGCAGAAGCAAAAGTAACCAATAAAGAGGCACTTATGGCTGGGCGCGGTGGCTCACACCTGTAATTCCAGCACTTTGGGAGGCCGAGGCGGGCAGATCACCTGAGGTCAGGAGTTTGAGACCAGCCTGGCCAACATGGTGAAACCCCATCTCTACTAAAAGTACAAAAAGTAGCTGGGCGTGTTGGCAGGCACCTGTAATCCCAGCTACTCGGGAGGCTGAGGCAGGAGAATTGCTTGAACCTAGGAGACAGAGGGTGCAGTGAGCCAATACGGTGCCACTGCACTCCAGCCTGGATGACAGAGTGAGACTCCGTCTCCAAAAAAAAAAAAAAAAAAGAGGCACTTAAATGATGGAAGCTTACTCTCCAAGGAAATTGGAGGACGTGGTGCTAAACCTGCCCCTCCAAATATCCTACTCTAGGAGTGATGGAGCTGGGGCATCTATGCATTAACTGCCCACGGTGATTGTTTGAGGACTGTTCATGAGGAGGAAAGGGGGAGCCAGTGCCTGAGCTGTGTGGGTGTCCACAGCTGGGGGTGGTTAGCTGGAACTTGGCTGGAACACCCTGAGAGCCCTGAGAGACATGGGCGGTCCCAGAGTGTCAGCTATCCTGCTTTATTCACTTAACGTTAATTACAACACAAACACTTCCGTGTTGCTACACAGTCTTTATACTTAGGAGATTAATTTCTGCACAATATTTCATAATAGAATCATAATTTAATTAATTCTAATATTGGATATTTAGGTCGTTTCAAAATGGAATGAGTGAGTTGGCAAGAAATAGCTAACTCTTTTCATTCCAAACACTAAAAGCAGGAGCTGTGTACCAGGGACTGGAAATGTCTTGTGTTTTTAAAGATATTGGAAGTCTTCCAGTCCAGTCCTATGAACCAAGCGGAACACCACACATGAGTGAAAATCATGCACCCTGAGAATTCTGAGCAAGTGACCTATGCAACATGTGCTCTGTTATTTAGGATGACACTTTAATTGCTGGTCTGTGATCATGCAGTAGCTGTACTTTACTCTTCAGAATTTTTAAGGTCTATAAATTTTATGTATCAACACTTTGCATCAGGGCCATGATAGTTGAGAAGCACATAGATAGCTCTCCAATCATTTTGTGCCAAGAAGTAATAATGAAGCAAGAGCCTGGGATTTTGCTATGGTTAACCACTAAGCAACTGTGTCATCTGGAGGAGGCTTTCGTGTGTCTCTGTGCCCCACCTATAAATCAAGGTATGTAGCAGACCAGTCTGCAGCTTCTCCTACAACCATTTCCACCCTTCCCCTTCTTCCTTGCTGACACAAATCTGATGCAGATGCCAGGTGGAGAGTCCCTGTTCCCAGGGAATCAGGTCTGAGAAACCCCAGAGGATGCTGGGCTTGAGTCACTTGCCGTCATTCTATTCTTCTGTGCCACATACTCATGTTCCCAGCCCCCTTTGTAGTTAGGCACTGCCAAATTAAAAAATAATAATTCTTACACAACCTAACAGCTTCCATGGGCTATTCTTTAAGAACTTTATGTATTAACTCATATCATTCTCACAAGAGCTAAGGGTATTATTATCATCCTGTTTAACTGAGAAGGAAGCCCTGGAACAGAGGTTCTCAAGGTCACATGGCTGTAGTAGATATTGGAACAAGGACTCTTATCCAGGCTTGTCTGGCTCCAAGATCCATGCTCCTGTGTTACAGTTAGACTATGCAGGCTTGTCTTCATGTAACCAGAAGCATATCTAAGCATTATCCCTGCATTAGCAAAGGCTGCCCTTGGGAGACATTGACTTTTTCACATGGCCTTACTCATGAGCAGCAGGAATGACCTCCTGGCTTTGGATCATCAAAATTAATAGATTTCTCTTAAATGCCTCATTCTTCATTCTAAACATTAGTCAAAATCATACTACCGAAAAGGTAGCAGGTAGGAATGGCTCTTTCTTTCCTTCCTTCCTTCCTTCCTTCCTTCCTTCCTTCCTTCCTTCTTCCTTCCTTCCTTCCTTCTTCCTTCCTTCCTTCTTCCTTCCTTCCTTCCTTCCTCTCTTTCTCTCTCTTTCTCTCCTTCCTTCCTTCCTTCCTTCTTTCCTTCTTTCTTTGAGAGGAGTTACCCTCTTGTTGCCCAGGCTGGAATGCAATGGCACAATCTCAGCTCATTGCAACCTCAGCCGACCGGATTCAAGCGATTCTCCTGCCCCTTGCGAGCAGCCAGAACTACAGGTGCCTGCCACCAGGCCTGGCTAATTTTTTGTATTTTTAGTGAAGACGGGAGTTTCACCATGTGGGCCAGGCTGGTCTCGAACTCCTGACCTCAGGTGATCCACCTGCCTTGGCCTCCCAAGTGCTGGGATTATAGGCATGAGCCATCATGCCCGGCCTTTCCTCCTCTTTTAAGGCTAGATTGTATAGTGTTAACCCGCATGCAAATTGCTTTCCCTCCAGTTCCACTGTGTTGCGCACGCACACATGCATATGCCCCCCCATACACCCTGCACCCTCCACTGAGTGCCCCATATTAAATGGTTCTCCAGGACAGGTTATCCTTCCATGTACTCAGTCCCCAGCTTCTTTCTTGAAGAAACATTTCCTCAAACCTCACCCCAACCTGCTCTCAACTTTTCAAGTCACTGACTTTCATTTCTTTAGTCTTTACCTTTGATCCTCATTTTGAGGCCTAACACACACTGTAAACTTCCAGGCTAGAAATATGGGTTCTCTTAAGAGAGCATTTTTAGTTTCTGTTTAAGTGATCAGCTTACCCCTCTCCCAATTCCATGGGACCTTTAGCTGTCGCATACTTTGGCCTCAACTCTCAAAGCAGCATCTTCAACTCCAGTATCAGAGATTACAGGCAATGACTCCGTTAAGGAGTCTTTTAATGACTCTGTATATGTTTATTTATATATTTATTAGAGACAGTGTCATTAGGTTCCTCACCCTTGGCCTTGACCTTCTGGCTTCAGGGGATCCTCCTGCCTCAGCCTCCTGAGTAGCTGGGATTACAGGCACGAGCCACCATGCCCTTTTTGTTATTAGGGACACAGTCCTCTCCAGCCAGCACCACTCGTAGAATACCAGTCAGCACCACTACTGTAGAGTACGTAGCTTGTAAACAAACAAGCAAATAAATAAACTATATATATATTTCATATATATGTTTATATATAAATATATTTATATATATACATTTATGCATAAATACATATTTCATAGGTATTGTTTCACCTGAGGCCCTGGTAACCCCAGCTATAGTACTCAGAACAAAATCCCTGAGGATTTACTCGAGAAAGCACCCTCAGTTCTCTTTGAGAAATCATACAGGATGACCGTTCCCAGAACAGCGTTTATAGGTAAACATTGTCCCAGGTTTGACATGGGAGAGGGCTATATTACAGAAACTATAAACTCTTCGGTTCAACCCCTCCTGGACATGGCTGTGGACATTCAGAAAAGAAATCCAAGAAGACTGAAGAGTCAACGTCAATTCACTAAGTGCAAGTCAGGCCAGGCTGACCTTGTTTCCATTTCTGGGAGGGTTGGTACGTTGGAGAAGCGAACCTTCCCCTCAGCTCTCAATACCCTGGTGTGTAACAATTAGTGGAAAAGGGGGAGGGAAGGGTTATAACCTGTCTCCAGAAATTATACATATCTTCAACCTGTATTCATCTGTTTCGGCCCTTTACAATGTAAAACAGAAAGCTCCAAATTGAGCAATTGTTACATTCAAATACTCTTTAGAAGGCTTTGTATAGAAGAAGGGTTAGATTTCAGAGGGCAGAGCCAGGATAAGTGTGTGCGAATTACAGGGAGGCAGTTTTGTACCCCAAATAGGGGAAAAACTGTCTAACACTTAGAACAGTGTTTCTTTCTTTCTTTCTTTTTTTTTTTTTTTTTTTGAGACAGAATCTCGCTTTGTCGCCCAGGCTGGAGTGCAGTGGCCGGATCTCAGCTCACTGCAAGCTCCGCCTCCCGGGTTCCTGCCATTCTCCTGCCTCAGCCTCCTGAGTACCTGGGACTACAGTCGCTGCCACCTCGCCCGGCTAGTTTTTTTGTATTTTTTAGTAGAGACGGGGTTTCACTGGGTTAGCCAGGATGGTCTCGATCTCCTGACTTCGTGATCCGCCCGTCTCGGCCTCCCAAAGTGCTGGGATTACAGGCTTGAGCCACCGCGCCGGCCAGAATAGTGTTTCTTAAACCTGAGTCATGTACAGACTCCCTAATAGAAAAAGTTCTTGCAAATTTCCACAGTTTACAAATTGTTTTTCTCTAACAGTTCTTAATTATGGACAAACATACAACTAGGTATAAAGTTCTTATGCTTACAGTTATACACATTTACAAATTAAGTTTATAAACTGAATTTATAAATATAAACATTACAGACAAGCAAAGCTATAATGTCAACAGTATTTAAATAAACAACCTTCTTTTAATGGGACAGATGATGCTTTGCTGAAGCAAAATCATCATTCAGAGCATGAATATGGTATCGATGCCTTTTGCCTTGGGCAGGTGTAGGCTGCTGTATGAATTGTGATAACCCAAACCAAACCCATTTCTTTTTCTGAACCGTAGAGAAATGTTCATTTATGAGGCATGCTACGATGTTACTTGCCTTCACTAAAATTGACATCACGGTTACCTATTAGGACCAATTCTGTTCTTTTTAAATTCACCCCCAGTTAAAGTGGATCTACTATCCTAACACATAAACAAAAATGAACACTGAAAGATACCTTCCGGTAGCCCTCAGATAAAAAGTGGTTACTACATTCGCCAAAACTCATAGAAAATACAATCAGAGTGAACCCTAATGGGAAGGCTGGACTTCAGTTAACAGTGGTGTATCAGTTTTGGCTTACCAATTGTGATGAATGTTCAACACTAATGTAAGATGTTAAAAATAGAAGAAATTGGAAGCCAGGCATAGTAGCGTGTACCTGTAGTCCTAGCTACTCAGGAGGCTGAGGCAAGAGGATGGCGTAAGCCCAGGAATTTGAGGCTGGAGTGTGAACTGCCACTGTACTCCATCCTGGGCAATGTAGTAAGACCTCATCTCTAAAAAGAAAAAAAAAGAAAAAGGAAGAGGAAATTAGGTATGGAGGGCCAGGGGGTATATGAGAATTCTCTGTGCTTTTTGTTCAATTTCTCTGTAAATCTAAAATCGCTCAGGAAAAGAAGAAGTCTACTAATTTTTAAGAAAGTGGTCACCATAAAGTGCTTATGTATTAGTTCTTTCTAGATTATTGTCCACATGAAAAGATAACTACTTCTAGATCTTGTATGCAACTCTTGGACCTCCAAGAATGTATCTCAGGGTCTGTACCGTAGTTTTTTAAAATGCTGAAATTGGGAGTTCAAGAATGGAATGAGGTATTCTAAAAAGTTGTTAGAACTTCTTTACTCAAAGTGTTCCAGAAAATGCCTAGAAGGTCATCTTTTAGAGAAGTTCTTCTGGGGATTTTTGCTTTTGGAGAGAGGTCAGAGCACATGATCTTTAATTCCAAGATTATATAATTCCGCTTGGTTTTTTTTTTTTTTTTTAAGATTTAGTTTGAATTCATTTATTTTTACTGCGACTTTTCACAGACTGTGCAATGGCCCAATGTCAGAACCATGACGTGATGAAATTTGTAGCTTTCTAAGGATTTTCTTATTCCCATAATCCTGTTCAAATAGCAACATTTCATTTAGGCCAACCAATTGTTAATTTTGGGTCCTGGGAAAGGATAACTAATAAACCTCACATCATTCCAGTGAACCCAGATTGCATTCCTTTCTGATGGCTTATCACATTGCACTCTGGGTTAAACACCATAGTTACAGCTCCATTTACATCTTGGGGTAATCCATTTTCTAACTGTTCTCTTAAAGAAAACCTAGAAAACGTTTCTATTTCTTTATTCCCTTCAGAAAATACTTCCTTGCAGGAATCTAAGGCTAGAATTGAATCTGTAAAAGGACTCTTGTAATTCTATACTTTTTAAAATCACTGTTTGAATTTTATTGAATTCGTATGTGTACATCTTTGTTTAGTTTTAGCAGACAACACTGTCATGATAGAAGTTGTAACATCATAGGCATTGAGTAGCTCAAATCTTTTGGCACTGGGTCTAAAGATTTGATTCCTCCAATTGGGGTAGTATTGCTGAACTGCGGTAGAAATGTTTTCCATTAACAAGTAAAGAAGCTGGGTCCTCATCATAAATGTGAGTAGCTGAGGGAGGAGTGCAGTCCATGTTTTCTGATTTCCAGCCTGTCTTTCTCTGCTAGGCAGC
Source organism: Trachypithecus francoisi (assembly GCF_009764315.1). NCBI lineage: Eukaryota > Metazoa > Chordata > Mammalia > Primates > Cercopithecidae > Trachypithecus > Trachypithecus francoisi. Next base: position 14,650,166 of record NW_022681433.1, on the reverse strand, counting down.
ATTCTCCCCCTATCCCATTACATCAGACCACTCACACTTCTGACCTGGAACTTCCAGAAAGAACGGCTGGCTCAGAGGCATGTCTTCTTATCACCACCCACTGTCTGCTCCGAGAACTGCATGAGCATTTCAAACCCACCAGGGCAGGTGACTCTCCCAACCGCAGAAAGAGGAAACGTATTAGAATAGAAAGAAAGAATAAAATGGAAGAACAAATGAGCATCTGAGGAATACACCTGAAAAATGAGTCACCAAGGGAAACCCGTTTCTCTCTTTATTTTGATGTTTCCAAAAGGAAACCTTTATTTATAAAAGATCATAACCAAAGCCCAATAGTCTGAAATGAGATGTTTTCAATATAAAAACAGGATCTACTCATTGCTCTCAAATAGAATTAAAAACAGCAGTTTGATAGCATTCCTATGGAGACATGTAAACTTATTTATTTTTTTCTAATTGTTTCCCCAGTGTGTTCCTGTGTGAAAGCTATTACAAAATTAGGCCAGGCATGGTGGCTCACGCCTGTAATCCCAACACTTTGGGAGGCTGAAGCAGGAGGATCGCTTGAGCCCAGGGGTTCAAGACCAGTCTGGGCAACATGGCAAAACCTTGTTTTTACAAAAAATACAAAAAAAAAAAAAAAGCCGGGTGTGGTGGCACATGCCTGTATTCCCAGCTACTTGGGAGGCTGAGGCAGGAGGATCACTTGAGCCTAGGAATTTGAAGTTGTAGTAAGCCATGACTGTACCACCACACTACAGCTGGGACAACAGAGTAAGACCTTGTCTCAAGATTAGTTAATTAATTAATTAATTAATAAAGCTATGACAAAATTAGCATCAATATATTTTTGAAAATAGCAGCAGTCTTAAAACAGACAAAACATGCCTCCTTGATATGCTGAGATTCTGCTTCTTTTTTCACTTTACTGCTAATTCTTTTTTTTTTTTTTTTATACTTTCACCAGTTTCAGGAAAGGGTGGGTTAGAGTCAGGGGCTTCCTGAAGCTTTTCAGAACAAGAATTCTGATGAAGCAGTGTGTTCAGAGGGGGGTCCCCTGAGAATCATGTTTTGGAACATACCGACCTCATGTAGTATTATCTTTGCTACATTTTGCAGTTTCGTGTGAAACTTATTTTTGGTCTTTAACAAAGCATGCCCATGTTTATCTTAAAAATGCTGAAAAAGTTTAATAGTTTAAAACAAAACTTTTTAAAATAATTAAATATACAATGAATGCTGAAACATAAAAGTCAGACAGAATGTTACCTTAACAAGAAAGGGCTTCCTAAAGATCAAAAGATTGTTGTTTGTTTTATTTGCTGAAGACAAATAGCAAGTACTTTCACTTTAGGGGACTCAGATTGCTATTGAGGCAGCCTAGGCATTTTCATTGCCCCACCCCCACATAGATAAAGGCTTCCTCTACCTCATTCATAGAGTGGGAAACTTGCTTATTGATACTAAAAACATTGACTGTGCATTTAGAAAAATGGAATGCTGACATTTGATTAAAGATAGGACAGGATTCAAGCCAATGGCATTTCTGAGCATATCTTTCAAGCTTACTTAAAATTAGAGGGGAAATGGACACTACCTTGGGCCTTGCCTTGTTCTGTGTATGGGTAGTAAGTAATTAGTGCAGCACTGAACGGAAATGAATTGTACTGAATGCCAGTGCTACCAAGTTCCACCCCCACTCATGCTGAGTGGGATTTGTTTGTTTTAATTTTTTGTAGAGACAGGGTCTCACTATGTTGATCAGGCTGGTCTCAAACTCCTGGCCTCAAGGAATCCCCCCACCTTGGCCTCCCAAAGTGCTGGGATTACAGGCATGAGCCACCACACCCAGGTTTAAGCTGATTTTAATGCTACCTTTAATACAGAAGAGAAGAAATAGGCTTTTCAAGAATAAAAGCCCTCTCTCCCTCTAAATATTTCCAGAGTTGAGTTTGGTTTTTTTTTGAGACGGAGTCTCGCTCTGTCGCCCAGGCTGGAGTGCAGTGGCCGGATCTCAGCTCACTGCAAGCTCCGCCTCCCGGGTTCACGCCATTCTCCTGCCTCAGCCTCCCGAGTAGCTGGGACTACAGGCGCCCGCCACCTCGCCCGGCTAGTTTTTTTGTATTTTTTTAGTAGAGACGGGGGTTTCACAGTGTTAGCCAGGATGGTCTCGATCTCCTGACCTCGTGATCTGCCCGTCTCGGCCTCCCAAATTGCTGGGATTACAGGCTTGAGCCACCGCGCCCGGCCAGATTTGAGCTTTTTTAAAGTCGGTGATATTAAGTCAGTGATGGACTGCTGTGTCAGAATAGGACAAGATGAAAATGTACCCTCAGTCCAATCTGCAGTGGCCTATACGAGATGGGTTTGTATAATGGTGGTCCCTTTCTTTATGGGGCTGTTTGTAATGAGGCAAAGCCACTTTGGATGATGTAATATCTGGTCATTTCCATCTGCAGCGCTCATATGGGCCCTACATAGTCCTGCAAAGAGAAATAACAGTTCTTGTCTTGTGTTACCTGGAAATAGCTTCAAAATGTTTGCTGTTTTTTATAAAAACTTCAACAAATATGTATTGTGCACACGGCTAGATCATGATTTCTGGTTTCGGTTTTGTTTTCACCTCATTGTTGGTGGGTTCTCTACCCAGGCAGTAAAGTTTTTACGAGCTGGAGCTCTAGAATCAGATAAACTGACTCCCACTTACTTATGTGATCTGAGCAGACTAATGAAGCTTTGTAGGCCTCATTTGCTCATTTGCAAAATGGCAAATATTAGTAGTCCTTCGCTTGAAAGGTTGTTGTGAGGATTTAACACGTGTAAGGAGCTCGGCATGGGGCCTGGGACTCAGATAGAATCCATCAAATAATAACTGTTGCTATAATAAACAAGGACATGTATCCAAGCCCTTAAATCAGTTACAAGGAACCTAAAAGACTTTCTGCAGCAGTTGAGGGAATTCTAACACCACTTCTCTTTTCAGCTCACTTCCTTTCTGTTATCAGCACATGGAATTACATGGCTGTTCTCACCAGCATGCATGTTTGTAAGCAGTCGACAGCTCATGTTGTGAGGGCAAAAGATGGAAGAAGGTCATGAAACAGACAGAGTGACCCTAATCCATATAGAAATGACAAAATATTCATGCAGAACCTATCACTCTTTAAGACTCTAATGAAATCCGGCTGAAGGAAATTACAGTGTGTGATAAATGATATTCCATGATTTCAGAAAATCTTACCAGAAAAACCCAAAAAGCTCTCAAGGTTGGCTAAGGCAAAGATTCTAAATGCCAAATACTTCCCAGATCCCCAGATCATGGCTTTGGATTGTACTGAATCAGCAAATTATTTCGTTTTGCTTAATTTACTTTAATGGGAGGCAGTATGGCAGAGTGGTGACATGAGGCAGCTCAATTGTTATTGTGGTTTTAAAAACTGTTTCATAACTTTGCTATCAATAATTGCTTGTGATTGTTGAGTAGCATTCTGTAATTACATGCTCATAAGGACGGTGGGAAAGGTAGTGCACGTGTATCTGAGATAATAAAAGATTTTAAAGTATCAGAGGGCTGGAGGCGGTGGCTCACGCCTGTAATCCCATCACTTCAGGAGGCTGAGATGGGCGAATCGCTTGAGGTCAGGAGTTTGAAACCAGACTGGCCAATACGGTGAAACCCTGTCTCTACTAAAAATACAAAAATTAGCTGGTGTGGTGGCACGTGCCTGTAGTCCCAGCTACTGGGGAGGCTGAAGCAGAAGAATGGCTTGAGCCTGGGAGGTGGAGTTTGCAATGAGCCGAGATCACACCATTGCACTCCAGCCTGGGTGACAGAGCGAGACTTCATTTCACCAAAAAAAAAAAAAAAAAAAAATCACAGTAGGAGACCACTACTTTCTAAAGGAGGAGTCAGAAAATAGGAATAGTATTTATATAGACTAATTCTGTTATGTCAGGCTTCTAAAAGAATTGTTTGAAGAAAGATTTGGGTTTCGATGAGAAAGAGAATGTATGAAAGCTCTAATTTATTATCTATTCAATATGTTTTATATATAGATTTTTATTTGATTTCCAATGAACTGAAAAGATAATTTTAGAAAATCCTTCATTTCCTCCACAGCATGGTTAACGTTAATATTTAGACTGAGTTTATGAGTGTTTTCCCAGCATTGATTTCATAGTTCTTTGTCAGTTCTGGATGTAAAGGATGAGCTTTGATCTGAAATGCGGCTGATTCAGTATGAGGGCAGATTGTGCTACGGAGACGGTTTTATGATATCTCTGTTGGGATGTTCTTTATAGTTACATCCTGACCTGCCAAATTATTACTAAGTAGACAGTCATAGCTCCAATCCCATAACTCGACCACAAAAATAGAATTCGAGCCTCTTTTAATATGAACGTTATCTAGATAGGACTATATCTAGGTCTTTCCTGACAAGTTATATGATTTAGTGCTTTGTTTCTATGAACTAAAGTTAGAAACTCGGAGTGACTCACTTTTCTTTTTTGTACGCATCTAAGTGTACAAGGAAATCAGACTGCTTCTGGTGTTGCTTTCTTTAAAAGAAAAAAAAAAAGGCCTGCTCCTTGTTGAGTATCCTTTTTAGGTCAGCAATTCTTAAGTGCAGGACTTATTGGTATCCGAGCGGAAAGGCCTGAAGCTCTGATTTATCACGACTCCCTGTGAGTGGAGTTCTTCCACGGCTGGAGAAAGGAAAACATTTGTTGTACTAATACTGAACGTGCTTCCTGTGTAAAATAACCTTTAACTCTGTGGAGATCCCCCATTTTAATGACCAGGGACGTAGTGGAAGAAGAAGGAAATCCAAATTCCCCACAGGCAGCCTCTTCCTCAACAGGACAGGCTGCAGCCCTCCTCACGACAGAAATGCCTATGGAGGTAATGCTCCGCTAAGCTCTCTTTCGCCTGTTTGAAGACACGACTACATGAATTGTCCTCAAATGTGTGTGACATTTTGACCCATGAAGAACATTGGGCGACAGCAGTCAGGTATTGTGAGGGAGCTGGACCAGGGGGGAAGAGGGCCGTCCTCTCACGCCAGCTTCAGTTCTGGGCACTGCCGGGAACCTGGCCAAATGCAGAACCAGCCCTCAAACCCCAAGCCAGACTTCAAGTTTCTAAATCACCATATCTTTACTGTAGAAACACTGTTAAGCCTGCAGTGACTGCCTGGCCATGAGAACGCCTCTTTCTTTGCAAAACTTGAAGGGTATTCCCTACACTGGAGGGGAAAACCCAGCAGTGGTCAACATGATTAACAAACCTTTCAAGTCTCTTTGGATTTTTGTTTGTTTTTTGAGACAGGGCCTTGCTCTGTTGTCCAGGCTGGAATGCAGTGGTGCAATCCTAGCTCATTGCAACCTCAGTCTCCTGGGCTCCAGCAATCCTACCGCCTCAGCCTCCCAAGTAGCTGGGACTACAGGCATGCACCACTATGCTCAGCTAATTTTTTAATTTTTTGTAGAGACAAGATCTATGTTGCCCAGTCTGGTCTGAAACTCCTGGACTCAAGCAATCCTCCCACCTCGGCCTCCCAAAGTACTGGAATTACAGGTGTGAGCCACTCTGCCCGGCCTCTTTGGCTTTTTGAAAGTCTCTATAGTAGCCCAGCTCTCTGAGTTCTGTGGAAAGTGCATCCGTGAGATGGGGAAACAGGAGAGTTGGCACATGCTTTCAGAGCTTCCCTAGCACTCTGGCACTGCAGTGTCTTAGTGAGGGACATGATCATGTTCTGTCTCAGCACCTTTACAGTGATCCTGTATTCCCAGCTGCAGTTAGCCACAGACAGACACAAGAGCTTTCCACAGGCAATCAATGGTACACCTACCCCCAAGCTCACTTGCAGATGACTTCTTTTCAAAAGATACACTGACTTTTAAAAGACAACTGAGCTGTTTGAGAGAGAGGAGGAGGAAAGTAAAGGGAACTGGCTATTTTTATAGCCATTCTGTCTCTCTCCTCGCCTTCCTCCCTCTCTGCACTTACATCTACAACTCCCTCAAGCCACATCTCCCAATTCATCTTGACTTTCATGGCTTGGCTCTTCCTAAGAATGAATGATTTGTCTCAGTGAGTGCATACAAACCTTAACAATGTAAGAATCTTGTATTTCACATGTCTTAGACTGTACCAGTGGGTCATGAAACTCCAGTTAAGTCTGACATGGCTGTGGCATGGTAGAAGGAACACTACCTGGTACCTTAGCAGGTATTTGATATTTACTTATCAACCTGTGTTTGATATTTCATGTTTGTTGATGAAAGTGGAACACTGGTTAGGAATCATGAAAGTCAGGCTCTGTCAAGATCCTACTGCTGATTTGATGGCAATTTTTGTCAGTCTCTTGGCCTCTCTGGTTTATGATTTCCTGGCTCCTAAAAAGAACTGTACTTTCTTGATTATTAAAATGGAGTATTTATACCCATACCTAGAAGAATTCAGGATTGTGTCAGGGGATGTATATAGCCAGAAGATAAATATCTTCTTAGAGTATCAATTTCATTTGAGGGTAAATAACCTTAAAGTTTTGTCTTCTGTTGTTGATGAAACCAAACAAGGATCTATTAGGCATTCTTGAAATGTAAAATATGTGTAAATTTTGTGCTAGCCGTCAACAGTTTTGAATCATGCCCAACTACTGCCCCTCCTTCCTCGCCCTCTGTCAATATCCACCTTCTTCTGTTTTTAGGGATTTTTTTCAGTGGAGAACTCTGAAGTGCTGTTCCGTGATAGCTACTTTCCTTTTAGCTCCTGTTTCTTTCCTAAAGTACTTTTTTCTTTACGGGAACTTCCCCATGCCCAAGGCTTTGGTTAACGCCTCTATGCAGCTGTCTCATTTATGTATCTCCTCCAGGCACCAAGCCTGTCTTTCAGCAGTCTACTGGAGATTTCCTTTTGATTATCACAAAGGTGCAAACTCAGCATGTCGAAAGTAAGAACTCCTATTATGTCTCCCCCAAATCTGGTACCTTTCCAGTGTTCCATAGCTGAGTAACTGCCACTATACCCATTAATGCACAAATTAGAAACTTTAGTCATCCTTGGCCATGTGTGGTGGCTCACACCTGTAATCCTAGCACTTTGAGAGGCCAAGGCAAGAGGACTGCTTGAGGCCAGGAACTCAAGACCAGCCTGAGCAACACAGCAAGACCTCATCTCTACCAAAAAAAAAAAATTAAAAATTAAAAATTAGCTGGACATGATACCAGCTACTTGGGAAGCTGAGGCAGTAGGACCACTTGAGCCCAGGAGTTCGAGGTTAAAGTGAGCCATGATTGCACCACTGCATTCCAGCCTAGGCAACAGAATAATACCGTTTCTCAAAAAAAAAAAAAAAAAAACAAGGCCGGGTGCGGTGGTTCAAGCCTGTAATCCTAGCACTTTGGGAAGCCGAGGCGGGCAGATCATGAGGTCAGGAGATCGAGATCATCCTGGCTAACACGGTGAAACCCCATCTCTTACTAAAAATACAAAAAATTAGCTGGGCATGGTGGTGGGCGCCTGTAGTCCCAGCTACTCAGGAGGCTGAGGCAGGAGAATGGCGTGAACCCAGTAGGTGGAGCTTGCAGTGAGCCAAGATCGTGCCACTGTACTCCAGCCTGGGAGACAGCGAGACTCTGTCTCAAAAAAAAAAAAAAAGTCATCCTTGACATCATTCTCATATTCCCTATGGCCAATTCATCACCAAATCTTGTCATTGACTTATGCGTTGCTCTCAAATCCCCACCCTCAAGCTACTCTCCTCTGTTGTAGCCTCCTCACTGTTCTTCTGGCCCCTCTACCTGCAAGACCCTGCACGTTCAGGGCCGTTGCTAACCTCAGACAGCCTTGCTTTTCTGACGCAGCCACAATGGCTTTCTTCTAGTCCTGCAGAGTCACCAGGCACCATCATATCACAGGACCTTTGCCTGTATCTATTCTCACTCCGTTCTTCACTCAGTTAACTTCTACTCATCAGACCAGGAAGCCTTTTCTGACCTCACTGACTCCTCTATGAGGACCATTTATTTCTCTTCTGTGGCACCTGCAAAGCTGCAGTTTTATTTCGGTTTATTTGATCATTTGATTAAGGTGTGCTCCTCCAAGGCTGAAACTCCACGAGGACGGGAACCATGTCTGGCAAGCATTGTGCTCCAAGAAGCTAACACAGTAAACACTTTAGTTTGTAAATATTTGCTAAACCAATGAATAGTTCTTCACTACCCCCCCTTCCAAAAAAAGGGAACTATTGACAAATGCAACAAAAAATGAGTTAATACACATGAAAGCATTTTGTGAGTCTAAACCGCTAGACACAATGGCTCATGCCTGTAATCCCAGCACTTTCGGAGGCCGACGTGGGAGGATCACTTGAGGACAGGAGTTCAAGACCAGCCTGGGCAACACAGCGAAACCTGTCTCTACAAAAAATAAAAAATTAGCCAGCTGTGGTGGCATGTGCCTATAGTCCCACCTACTCAAGGGGCTGAAGTGGAAGAATCACTTGAGCTTGGGAGGTGGAGGCTACCGTGAGCTACAGTCGAGCAACTGCATTGCAGTCTGGGTGAGAGTGAGATTCTGTCTCAAAGAAAAAAAAAAAGCCCAGTGTGGTGGCATGTGCCTATAGACCTAGCTACTCAGGAGGCTGAGGGGGGATCACTTGAGCTTGGGAGGTCGAGGATACAGTGAGCTACAGTCGAGCAACTGCACTCCAGTCGGGGTGACAGAGTGAGACTCTGCCTCAAAAAAAATAAAAAATAAAAAGCCCAGTGTGGTGGCACGCAGCTATAGTCCTAGCTACTCAGGAGGCTGAGACGGGAGGATAGCTTGAGCCAGGAATTCGAGGTTACAGTGAGCTATGATTGCGCCACTGTAGTGTAGCCTGGGTGACAGGGCAAGACTGTCTCAAAATAAACAAACAAAATGCTATTCAAGTATTAGGTTCTGTTTGAAGTGACTAATTGGGATCCTATTTTTCAAATATCAAGTGTAGATCACTTGAATACAGTGTGCAGATTTATGAAGACAAAATGCAAATGGGCATTTGGAGTCAAGCCCTCCAGACTCTTTAACAGAACTGCTGACCTTCTAATGGCTGCTACAGCCAGACATTCAAACAGAAGAGGTGTTTGTATCCATGCACATAACTCTCCGTATCTGTTAACTACTAGAATTCGTTTCCTGCATTTGCATGACTTTTGTCCTAACAAAATAAATACATTTTTCACAGTGTCTCCCTCCAAAAACAAATCTTCCAGAGAATTAATGGCATGGCACTGGGAGTGCCAACAATGAAAATAACAAAAGGATGACACTCAAAATTTTACTTTTAGAATCCAAGACTTTGGTTTAAATAACAATATGAGTAACAACATTAAGTTTAAAAAGAAATTCCAAGAAGTATGGTTTTCCAAATGAATTTTCAGTTGAAGGGGAAATCTTTTAAAGTTGTCTTTAATCAGTGATTAATCTCTTCTTACTGGTCATTAATTTAAACCTATGCTTAAAGACAAAAAACAGATTTCTCCATGTACCTGATACAAAATGATCAGTAGTCATTTGAAAAACATGACTGAACACTTACTCTGTTACAGTGTTCTGGCGCATTTCACAGGGGAAATATTGTGTTTTGATAAACATCATTTTTGGATGCAAAGAATACCTGACCAAAGAGTATAAGTTAAACAAAAAAGGCATTTATGTTTCTTCTATAGCAATCCAGGTGCCTAACTCTAGACTGCTCAGTGACGTTATCAAGGACATAGGTTCTTCCTCTCTCATTTCTCAGTGTTTGTGTTTGTTACCTTATGATTTCAAGATGGTTCTCACAGCTCCAGACCTCATAACTGCAATCAAAGATAGTGGTGGTGATGGAGCGGGAGGAAGAGGCAAGGGTAAAATGTGAGTTTATTTTACAGAGGCTCCCTTATTTTATCATGGAAGTTTTTGTAATGCTCCCAAAATTCAAGGCAGGATAAATAAAAGGCATTCACATCAAGACACACTGTAGTAAAATGCAGACAAACAGACAATCTTTAAGCAGCCAGAGGGAAAAAAATACACATCACCTATAAGGGAAAAATAGACTTTTGGCACATTTATCAATGGCAACAACAACAGCCAGAAGGCAGTGGAATCCAAATATATTTAAATAACAATAAGGGTAAGTAGACTAAACTTTTTATTAGGCTAGGTAAAAGTCTTTTTGCTTTTTACAAGAAACACATGTAAAACAAGTAAATTCATGGAAGAGTTGAAAGTAAAAAGAGGGAAAAACATTTAATAAATATTAACCAAAAGAAAGTTTGTGTGGTTACATTATTATCAGATGAAGAAAAAATAAAGTAAAACGTATTACTAGAGACAGAGGTGCATTAACATATTGATGAAGGTCCAATTCATTAGCAAGATATAAACAATTCTAAATTTGCATATTTCTAATATCAAAGTTTCAAAAATATTAAGCAAAAAATGACAGAACAAGAAAACAAAATTGACAAATACACTATGATAAGGTAGATTTTAATCACATCTTTGTCAGAAATTGACAAGACAAAAATATCAGAAAAATATATGGGTGGTATGACCATTCCAATAAGCAAGCCAGGCCTAATGAACATTAACATAGAGTCCTGTACCACATAACGGGAGCTATGCCTTCTGTTCCCAGGAGCAGTTACAAAAATTGACAATGTGTTAGCTCACAGAGCAAGTCTTAACAGCATCAGAGAATCACTATCATCTAGACCACATCATCTGATCGCAATTCAATGAATAACAAAAATGTAATAAAAAACTTTGACTTTTAAAAGTATAATTGTAGATCAGGCACAGTGGCTCATGTCTGTAATCCCAGCACTTTGGAAGGGCAAGGTGGTGGTAGAGGGGGATCATTTGAGGTCAGGAGTTCGAGACCAGCCTGGCCAACAGATGAAACCCCTCTCTCTACTAAAAATGAAAAAGTTAGCCAGGTGTGAGGTACACACCTATAATCCCAGCTACTCAGGAGGCTGAGGCACCAGAATCCTTTGAGCATGGGAGGCACAGGCTGCGGTGAGCAGAGACTGAGCCACTGCTCTCCAGCCTGGGTGACAGAGTGAGGCTCCATCTAAAAAAAAAGGAAAATTATAATTCTAAATAGTTCCTTGGTCAAAAAAGAAAGCATAAGGGAAATGAAACCTAAATAGAATAGAATAAAGGACATAAAAATGTTAAGAGCATAAATTAATTAAACAAAACACAACATTTAGTAGAAAGTTGGTTCCTTGAAAAAAAATAAAACTGACAGATCTTTGGCAAACTGATGAAGTAAGCAAGCAGCTACAAACAATTTCTTTTCTTTTCTTTTTTTTTTAAATTATACTTTAAGTTCTAGGGTACATGTGCACAACGTGCAGGTTTGTTACACATGTACACATGTGCCATGTTGGTGTGCTGCACCCACAAACAATTTCAAGAATGGAAAATGAAACTGCACATACAACAGCAATTACACAGATACAAATAGCATGAACATTAAATAAATTTTAAAATTTAAGGAAAATGAACAAATTCCTGGAAACACATAATTTACAAAACTAACTTAAGAAGAAAATTAAAATCTGAAATTGAAAATATGAAAGTTGATATTTAGCCTGTATGCAACTATACAGTCATACTGTGTGCTTAGGACCAGGGTCTGTTCTGATTAACTGGTGTAACCATTCTAATCGGATGTTAAATAGTTTATCATCAAGTCTATAATCATTAATGAAATATGGTCAGTAGTTGATTCCCACAAAGAAAATAGCGGCCAGGCGAGGTGGCTCACGTCTGTAATCCCAACACTTTGGGAGGCCGAGGCAGGTGGATCACCTGCAGTCAGGCATTCGAGACAAGCCTGGCCAACATGGTGAAACCCGTCTCTACTAAATACACAAAAATTAGCCAGGCGTAGTGGCAGGCGCCTGTAATCCCAACTACTCAAGAGGCTGAGGCAGGAGAATCCCTTGAACCTGGGAGGCGGAGGTTGCAGTGAGCCGAGATTGCACCATTGCACTCCAGCCCAGGCGACGAGAGCGAGACTCAGAAACAAACAACAAAAAGCAAAACACCAGGTCCAGGTCCAAGTAGTTTTATAGGCAAGTTTACCAGGATCCAAAGGCAGATAATTCCAATCCTAAACACTTTCAGATAGTGTAAAAGAAGAAACATCTCCTAACTCATTTTATGAGACTAATATAACTTCATACAAAAACCACAGAAGAAAAAAATTACAGTCTAACTCCACTCTTGATTATGGATAAAAATCTGAAACAAAATATTAGCAACCATATCCAGATAATGATCAATAGGGTTTATTCCAGAAATGTAAGGTTACTGCACCATTAGACAATTTATTAATGTAATTTACCACATCAACAGATTAAAACAGAAAAATCATATGGTCATTTCAAAAGAGGCAGAAAAAACATTCAAGAAATTTTAACAAGCCGCTTACAATTAAAACGAACAAACTAACAAACTCTTATCCAAAAAGGCTAGGAAAGAACATCCTTAGCCTACCTAATAAAGGGTATCTGCCAAAAAAAAAAAAAAATCTCTGGCAAATATAATTCTTCACAGTAAAAAGAAAAAAAAAAAAAGTTAAAGGCATTCCCTTTAAAAGGATATATGACAAGGAGATAAATTAGTATCATTCCTAATAAGTTTGTGTTGCAGTTCTAGCCATTGCAGAATATCAAAAACAATGACAACAACAAAACACAAAGAAGACTCAGAAAGGCAAAATTAAAACTGTCATAATTTATAAATTCAATAATTCTCTACATAGGTAACTCAAAGAGTCTGCTACAAATGATAAGAAATTTAAAAATTTTGGAGGATTGCTAGACATAAAATCAACAGGCAAAAGTCAATTGCATTTCTACTAACACTAGACAGATACAAAATCTAATTTTAAGGGGATACAATAACACAAAATGTAAAATATCTAGAAATAAATCCAACAAAAATATTTTTAAAATTAAATGTAGAATATTATAAAAATTTACTGAAATACATGCAAACCACCTAAGTAAATGGAGAAACATGCCATACGAACAGAAAAGTTCCATCTTAAGGATGTCAATTTTCCCCAAACTCAATAAATTCAAGAAAAATTCAAATAACCTTTTAAACTAACTTTTATGGCAAAACACCTTTTTTCCCTTTGACCTATTTCTACAAGAGCCAAGATACTTCTAAAGAATAATGTAGAGTCTTGTCCTAAATAAGATCTGTCTTATCCCAGATATCAAGAGATATCGTAAAGCTATAAGAATTAAAACAATACAAAATGTGCATATAGATAGACAAATTAACCAATGGAACTGAAAAGAGAGCCCCAAACAGATATTTGGCAAAGCTGGCATTGCAGATGAGTGGAGAAAATGACAGATTTCCCAATATAAATAGAGCTGGAATAATCCATATGGAGAAAACTGAAAAAGAACCTCATCCAGTATGTGTGTACATGTACGCAGGTGTGTGCACACAATTACAGTTATATTACGGACATAAATGTGAAAGGTAAACCTTTGAAAGTTACTGAAGAAAAATATTGATAAATTTGATTATATCTAACTTTAAAATATTTCTCAAAAACCTACCACTGACCTATATATCAACAAAAAAAGACGAATGAGCAGAAGATATGAATAGATATTTTACAGGACAGAGAATGCATAATGGCCAATAATATGAAAATATACTAAATTTCAAGGGTAATTATGAAAAAAACTGCAATGACATGCAATTTTATACCTGACAGATTGATAAAAATGTAAAGGTTGAATAAGATCACGTATTGGCAACGAGGATGTGGAGTAACGGAAACTGTTAGTTGAAGTGTAAATTGCTTCAAACAGGTTGGTTAACATTTTCATATTATCTAGCAGCTGTGTGTATATTCTACAATGAAGCATTCCACTTCTACTAGAGGAACTTTTTTTTTTTTTTTGAGACAGAGTCTTGCTCTGTCCCCCAGGCTGGAGTGCAGTGGCAAGATCTCGGCTCACTGCAACCTCTGCCTCCCGGGTTCAAGCGATTCTCCTGCCTGCCTGGGATTACAGGCACACACTACCAAGCCCGGCTAATTTATTTTTTTATTTTTTTTTATTTTTAGTAGAAACGGGGTTTCACTATGTTGGTCAGGCTGGTCTCAAACTCCTTACCTCATGATCCACCCACCTCGGCCTCCCAAAGTGCTGGGATTACTGGCATGAGCCACCATGCCCGGCCAACTAGAGGTACTTTTGCACCACAATATACGTACAAAAATATTTGTATTACCACTGTTTATATTAGCAAACCCTGGAAACAATCCAAGGAATCAGTAGAACGGATTTTTAAAAAGAGGGTATGTTTATACAAGGGAATATTATACAACAGGAAAAATGAATGAACTGAAAAACATTTTGAGTAAAATGTCACACACAAATATACCTTTTTGTTTTTATAAAGCTTAAAAACAGACAGAACTAAGTAAGATACGTTATGTTACAAAGAAATTGAGAACTATAAATAGTAAATAAATAAATACAAATCTCTTTTCATACATCAGGGCCAGATGTTTCAACGTCATTTATTATTTTTTAACACTATTTTTTACAGATGGGGCCATGCTATGTTGCTCAGTCTGGTCTTGAACTTTTGGACTCAAGTGATCCTTCTGCCTCAGCTTTCCAAATAGCTGGGATTACAGACTAAGCCACTACACCTGGTTCCATGTTTTTAAAATCAAATCATTCTAGACCATAGAAAAAGACAGAAAGTTCCACATTTAATTGTAGAAAGCCAGCATCATATTAATCTGAATATCTGATTAAAAAATAGTACAAGAAGGAAAATACAGAATGACCTCACTTAAGACTATAACTGCAAAAATTCTGGATACAATTTTAAGAAACAGTATTTCAGAATAAAAAAATATAAACTAGTAGGGTTAGTCTAGGAATACAGGGATGGTTTCCATATTAAGAAGCCCGTCAACATAACTGCTTATGGGCATGCCAGAAAATTAGTGGGGGAAAAATAGTGATTATATAAATAGATGATTAAAAGGCATTTGAAAAAGTTGAGTAGTTATCCCAATTAAAAACTCTTCATAACATCTGACTAGAAGATGTTTTAGTCAGCAGAAGCTATCTCGTCTTACAAACAGCCCCAAACCTTATTGGCTTGACCCAGTAAGTTATTTTCCCTCATGTCATAATCCAGTGTGGGACAACAGTGGAGCTCTCCTACCCACAGTCATTCAAAGACCTGAGATCTTTCCATCAGTAGCTCTTCCATCTAGAAAGATGTCCCGAGACCTCTGCATCTGACTGGTAGAGAAAGGCAGTGTAGAGAATGTGGGAAGCTCAGGGTTAGTACTGGAAACGTAATCTCTCTTTTCCACCCACATTCTTCTGATCATAATTCAGTTAGGTTAGGTCTACATAACCACAAGCAAGACTGGAAAATGTAGTTCATCTGTGTTCTCAGGAGAAAAGGAAAACGTATGGGTGAGCATCTAGCCAGTCTCTGCCACAGAAAGTTACCACCTAAAATATTAAAGACCTTACCAAAAAACTAATAACATTATCATCCCAAAGAGTGAAACACTAAATATACTTACACTGAAATCAGGAAAAAGACTGGGACATTCACTATCACCATTACTTACTCAACACTATTTTTTTTTTTTTTTTTTTTTTTTGAGACGGAGTCTCGCTCTGCTGCCCAGGCTGGAGTGCAGTGGCCGGATCTCAGCTCACTGCAAGCTCCGCCTCCTGGGTTCACGCCATTCTCCTGCCTCAGCCTCCCGAGTAGCTGGGACTACAGGCGCCCGCCACGTCGCCCGGCTAGTTTTTTTTTTTGTATTTTTAGTAGAGACGGGGTTTCACCATGTTAGCCAGGATGGTCTCGATCTCCTGACCTCGTGATCCGCCCGTCTCGGCCTCCCAAAGTGCTGGGATTACAGGCTTGAGCCACCGCGCCCGGCCACTCAACACTATTTTGGAGGTTGTAGCAGGTACGGTAAGATAAGGAAATAAATTTGGGAAAGAAGACATTAAATTATCTTTTTGCTGATAATATGCCAACATATTTAGAAGCTCTAAGATATGCTTTTAAAAAGAATGTATGTTTAATTAACATGGCTGGACACAAGATAAATACACAAAGATACATAAATATGTGAATATACATACACGTGTACATTGTTCGCCATATGTTCTCTTAGTTTGCGTCTATCTAAATAACTCTTGGGGTTTACACAAGCTCTCAATGTCATCTGTGAAACCTACGGACTATTGCTTATGGCAGAAAAATGCACTCACCTTGTGAGCTACTCTCTTACATAACCATGTACTCCACTTTTACCAGATGAGTTGTTTACCAATTTCTAGTTGTGCTTGCTCCTAAACATTTTTATGACAGTTGTACTGTTATTATAAACCAAGTAACTTGAACAAATATTACTGAAGCCAATACATAATAATGTGATAAGAATGAATTTTTGTTTTCATAGACACTGTTGTCTGCTTTAGAAAGAGTCAATAAAGACAGGTTGCAAAAAATGCTGTTGGTTTGGGCATAACAATTGTAAAGCACGAGGAGAAAATTTGAAGATTTTGTATTTGCATTTGTCTACAAGTCTTATTGAGTTCTTGAACCACATTAGAGAAATCCAAACTGAAAACTGTATATGATGCATTATTGATGTTTATGCAAGAAAGATATCATGGTACTCCAAATCAGTAGACCCATACTTAAGAGAAGGACCTTGTCCTACATCGCATTATAGATAAATGAATATATATATACACACAGATATTTTATGTTACAATATCTTAAATATGTATTATTACCACAGCATAACCTACGCTATCCTGATTAAAGCTAGGCTACGTTATATTACAGTAATAAAAAAGTAAAACCAAAAAAACCCTTAAGTCTCAGTGACTTAAAACCACAGACTCTTTATCTGGGTGACATCCACGGCCACTGTCTTCTATATGAAGACATTCTAGCTACTTAACCATTTTGGTACTTCTACATCAGCATATACTTCTATTTATCACTATGGCCGAGAAGATATGGAGAATCATGCTCCAACTTCTCAATGCTTCTGTGCAGGAATGAAGTACACACATCCCTTCTACTTACATTTTCATTGGCCAGGATTAGTCGCATGGCTATATCTAATTTTTTTTTTTTTTTGGAGATAGAGTCTCGCTGTATCCTCTAGGCTGAAGTGCAGTGGTGAGATCTGGGCTCACTGCAACTTCTGCCTCCTGGGTTCAAGCAATTATCATGCCTCAACCTCCCTAGTAGCTGGGATTACAGGCATCTGCCACCACGCCAGGCTATTTTTTTTTTTTTTTTGTATTTTTCAGTAGAGACAGGGTTTCACCATGTTGGCCAGGATGGTCTCGAACTCCTGACTTCATGTGATCCACTTGCCTTGGCCTCCCAAAGTACTGGGATTACAGGTGTGACCCACTGTGCCTGGCTGGCTATATTTAAGAGACAAGAAAAAGTGTCATCTTCTTGCATACTTGAAAATAAGAGAGAAACCAAATATTGCTGAATGGAGATAAATGTCTATTGCATAGGTATCATTTTCTAGGATTTCTCAATCTTGCCAACTTAACAACGAAATATTGTGATACATGGTATTAGTGATCAAAATATTTGCTGCCCTTCAAGTTGAAAGAGTATTGATCCTATCTCACTGGTTATTTCTTAGGTGTCAGGGTTGGCATTGTGACTTGAAGGGCCCTTCCTTGTGGAGAACATATGCATCCCAGATGCTTCAATGTCAGATATGGGCACTTCTTGCTTTGGCTTATAAAGTTTGGGGGAAGTGATGTGTGACACTTCCTGGCAGGAGCTTTAAGAATTAGTAGATGCTATACTTTGACTCCTCTCTACTACAAGACTGCAATGTGCCCGACAGCAATGGCTTCATTAGCCTGGGCCCCGGAGTGAGGGTGATGTGAAGCAGAGCTGCAGCCAGCTTGGGATGGGCACGTAGTATGAGCAGGAAATTTTTTGTTGTTATAAGCCACTGAGATTTTCAGGTTGTTTGTTACTGCAGTGTAATTGAGACAAAACTGACTAATACACATACCATCCTTACCGCATCTGTAGGAATGGTTGCAGTAATAACCAAAAAGGAGTGAGAATGGAAAAACATAGTCGCATGCCGCATGATGACGTTTCAGGCAACAATGGACTGCACATATGATGGTGCTCCCTTAAGATTATAATGAAACACCTTATTTTTATTGTTCCTTTTCCATGTTTAGATATATTTAAGTAAGCAAACACCACTGTATTACAGGAGCCTACAGGATTCCATACAGTAACATTCTTGCAGGTTTGTACCCTAGGAGCAACAGGCTAGACCATACAGCCTAGGTGTTAGTAGGCTATCCCACCTAGGTTTGTGTAAGGACACTACGACATTTTTCACAACGACAAAAATCACCTAATGCTGCCTTTCTCGGAATTAAGAGACATATGACTACATTCTTTCTGTAACAGTGATAAAAGCACAGAATGCTTAAGGCTAAATTTGACAAGACAGGTTTAAGACACATGAAGAAAATTATCAAATATTATTGAAAGATATAAAGCATGTCAATTCTCCAAAAATCAATACATAAATTTCATATAATTCTAATCATAATTCCAATGGTTTCTTTTTTAATTTGATAAAGGCGTTTTCAAGTTCATGTGGAACAGAATTTACCCACAATCATGCTGCCAGGATTAAATGAAGTAAAGTATGTAAAGCACCTAGGACAGGATTTGACATCTATAGTATATGCACTGATACATGTTAGCTAGTATTACTCAGAAAAATAAATAGATCTTTAAAATGGGGAGTGCCAAAATGTATCTTAGTATACATGGGATTTTAATATAGCCATCTAGAGGAAAAAAACTAGACCCCTTTTTAATCCATATCCAAAGTTAAATCCCATATGGATTAAAAACAAAAATATAAAAAAAGTAATATTTTAGAATAAAATTTAACAGAATGAATTTATAAACTACAGGTTAGGAAAACATTCTCAACTGAAATAGTAAACCAGGGAGTTGCAAAGGAAAATATAATTTTTTAAACATGTGTATGTAAAAGATACCATAAGAAAAGAATAATGTTATTATATAATAGACTTCAAGAAATATCTGGGATGTATTAGAAAAAGGTTAATATCTACAGTATGAAATGAGTGACCAAAAATTTACAGGAAAAAGAAAAAAAACACTCCACAGAAAAATGCATAAAGAATGTGTGAATAAGCATTTTCAGAAAAGCAAATCTAAACAGAACATGAGAAAATGCATGATCTGAACAGTAATCAGAAAGATCCAAACGAAAGTAACCCTGAGTTATCACTTCTCACCCATCAGATCCACAAAAGTTAAATTTCTGTTGACAGAAATGTGAATTTAGACCACTTGGAATCACATTTACCATTTGAGGAAGATGTTTGAAAGCAGCCCTTTAATAAATACAGTGGTCAAGGAAGAAATTATTTGGCATTGCAATGCACCAAATATAACTACACTATTTTGAAAGTTCAGTTTTTCGTGCAATGGATTTTGACAAGACTGACTTAGGCTGCTCGTTGTATCTCCCATAGTGTATGTTCCTCTCGGCTCCAAACTCAGAATTTTGCAACTACGTTTGGTCACTGGACAGTGTTTTTTTATTTCATGACCACTCCAACCCTTGACCACACGGTAGCTCCTAATGGCATTGCCTGGCACACCCTAACTACATAAGTTTTGGCAGCCCTGGTTGAACTCTGGCTAACTCGACCTTTTCTGATCTGTGACTTGTATGGCTGTCTACACCTGATTCTGATTCTTCACCTAGTTTCTCAGCCCCTACTTTCTCCACTTACTCCTACTCCTTCCCCACTCCCCATCCTTCTTGGGAATCTCTCAGCACTGGTTACTTACTGCAGTAAATAAATTAGACCAAGTGCTAATTGTGTCCTGGAGCTAATTTCACCCAGTTCCCACCACCACACCTTTTACACAGAGAAGCATAGTTTGATGAACCCACTTACTCTGGAGATGGGGAGAATCACTTCAAAAGCAGGTAAGAGTGGAGGGGGGTGGGGTACTAGCTGAAAGGCTATTACGATGTTCCTAATGAAAGATGACAGCTCCAGAAAGATGGTGAATGGAGTTTACAGTCTAACAAGGACAAGCACATGTGAAAACAAGAGGTACAACAGTGTGTTACTGCTGGTGAGATACAATTACTCATATGTATGCATAAGCAATGAGGCATAAAGGGTCTATTTTCCCCAAGTAGGGAAAGTAGGGCAGCGGAGAAGGTTAGGAAAGGTTCTGTAGAGGAAGTGATGCTTGACCTGACATGGGTTGATAGTGCATTCCAAAAAGAGGGGAGAGCAGGAAGAAATGTATAGGGGTATGAAATCAACATTAACAGAGAATTCCAAGTACTTTAATATGATTGGAGTAAAGAATTTAAGAGTGGGGTTCACAGATCACAGAAAGCCTGTTTCACATTCTAAAGAGTTATAAATTAATTCTGTAGGGCAGGCAAAGAGGAGCTATTCAGGGCTTTAAGGAAAGTAAGCGATTTGAATTTTAGAAAACAACTTTGGCAGCAGTGTGGAGGATGGTTTGGAATAAGCAAGGATCTCTGCTTGTGGCTCAGGTGTCAGGTAATTAATTCTGTTATCCATGATACTCTACTTCTCAACCAGGCAAGTTCATCAAGGAATTTTAGAAACAATACTTTTCTTTCTTGCTCATGTAAAAACACCTAACTAGAATGATAAACAAACAAGGTCTTCTTTTTTTTCTAAACTCTATTGTATAAACTTAGTTGGACACCCTCATTTAATAAATGGGTGAGGCTGAATAGCTTTTGGCATTAATCCCAGATACTGTAACAGTGAGAAAACAACAAAACATGGAACATAATATCCATCCATAACTCCAATTGTATGGTTAGGGTTATTGGAGAATTTTAAGAGTTATGATTTCCCTGGCAAAGTGTCAAAAAAACATACCTTCAAAAATTATTCCAAATAGCCACTTGGCATCTAATCATGCTGACATAATGAAAAATGTTGAATAAATTGCCTACGTGTAATTTCTCATTCCTGAAGAAGGAAGGATGTTTTCTAAGTCTCCACAATGACGGGTTTTATTAAATAACAACATGGTCATAAAAAAGCCAAAAGAAAATTTCCCAGCTCACTTAGAAAATGGAATCAATCTATTTTTTCTTAAAGATAAATAGATATAGTCTGTCACATAGAAGAATGCCTAAGAGGATATCCACCAATACATTTACATTGGTTATCTCTGGGTGATGCGTTCAAGTGTTCTCTATTTTCTTCTTGTTGCCTTTTGGTGCTGTCTGATTTTCTATAGTGAACATGCATTGCTTCTGAAGAAAAAACAAAACAGTCAAATATACCAACCACACAATCAGAATGTCGTAGGCCATCTTTTTCAGCTCTCTGATTCTGCATCGACTTTCTAATTCTGAGTAAGATTAACGTAAACTGCTTTTGAGGTAACCTGGTGTGTTTTGAATATAGGCTAAATTTCTTTCCTCAAGTCTGTATCTTCAGGGAATAAATTTTTGAATTTTCAAAATACAGATATTTCCACTAATTATTCATGCCAGTGGAGGGGAATACTGACACTAGTATCCAAAAACGTAAGGGAATTGAAACCATCATGTATACATGTATATTATATTAGGCTTGGTGAGGCTCTGCACATGATACTTTTGGCAGATATGCTTTCTGAATTACATTTTTATTTGGCTAATATTAAAATTACTCCATGCTCCCACATGTGGGCTGGCAAATGATGGGAGACGGCTACGGTAAAGGAAAGAGGTGTAGAATTTAAAATTCATTGCATATAATCTATGAGCTGTATGCTGTGCAGGCAAATGAATAGAGACTATGGTGAAAATATAAACCAATTTTGAGCACAGACAGACCTAAAACAGGGCTACAAAAGCATGAAAAATGGAATGCTAACTTGTGCCATGTCTGATGCAATGCAGATGTAAAGTAGTAAAATAAAACTCTTGGATTCCAAATAGTCTACTCTAGTACTTATTCTCAAAATCCGGCTTTTCATAATCAGAAGACACTCTTTTAAAAGCAGCTACATCTGAAATCATAGCCAGTAAAATATTTCAGAAGAAATATGAAACACTCATCTCTTAGGGTTAAACAAAAAGGGTCAAATGATATTTCTTCATCTCTTAACACGTAGGAAGGGGCTTGCAAAGAAGATTTGTAAATATGACTTACCCTAGATTATGCATAGTGAACCTTTCCCAACACTGTAAGAATTCAGATAATTTAAAGATTTGGATATATATATATTTTTTTGGAAAAAAATATATTTTTATTATACTTTCAGTTCTAGGGTACTTGTGCACAACGTGCAGGTTTGTTACATATGTATACATGTGCCATGTTGGTGTGCTGCACCCATTAACTCGTCATTTACATTAGGTGTATCTCCTAATGCTATCTCTCCCTCCCCAGATTCAGATATATTTTTTATAACTTACAGATTCTTTTCAGGCCCTTGAAAACCTAGTAATTTTCTTATCGGTTAAGATTTGTGTAATACCACTACCCTCACATGAACTACTCCTCCACCCCCAGCCTTGTAGGGAAGCATAATTTCTCTTTTTTTTTTTTTTTTTGAGATTGAGTCTCGCTCTGTCGCCCAGGCTGGAGTGCAATGGCACGATCTCGGCTCAGTGCAACCTCTGCCTCCTGGGTTCAAGCAATTCTCCTGCCTCAGCCTCCCTAGTAGCTGGGATTACAGGCATGTGCCACCATGCCCAGCTAATTTTATATTTTTAGTAGACACGGGGTTTCACCATGTTGGCCAGGCTGGTCTCGAACTCCTGACCTCAGGTGATCCTCCTACCTCAGCCTCCCAAAGTGCTGGGATTCCAGGCACGCGTCTCTGCGCCTGGCCTGTCTCCTGTTTCTAACAGTTGTATCTTTGTCCTTGATTCTCCCTCACACCTGTTCTGGGCATGTGAGAGGCCATTACCTCAATCATTCCTTCTTGTTGCTTCTCTTCCCTGCTGTTTTCACTCTTGCCCCTTCACCAACTCTTTCTAACATCTGCCTAACAAACTTGGGTCTGTCCAATCATGCACATGAAACAAAAACAAAAGCCAACTTTCATTCAAATCAAAATCCTGTTTCTATTTTTTGAAATGGACAACTTAATGAAAAGAATGATCTATAAAATTTAGCTGCCTCCATTTTCTTCTTATGAATTCTTCATTCCTAACAATCCGGTTTATAGTTAAACTGCTCACCAGAAGATTATGCAAATAACATCCCATTTGCCAAATTCCATTGATCTTCCCATAATCATATCTGACATCACTGGTCATTTCCTTATCTCAACATTGTATCTTCCTTAGCTCTGAGACATTTTCAGACCTCTCTTCTCTATGCCTCTTTCATGCCTCTTTTAGCTTCTCCAAAGTTCTAAAGAGACACCCACTACATACTAGATTTTAAAACCTTTCTGAGGACCTGCCTTAAGTATGCAAGGCACTATGCTGTGGGGACAAAGCAGCTTTTAAGAGGGGTCTAATCAAGCAGGCTGGGTAATAGGGTTTGGGTGCCCAGGGCCAAGCTTAACAGGACTAAAATTTAGGTCAGAAGACTCAAATTCAGTTGACAAGATGAAGTACAGGAAGAGCACCCAAACAGGAGACAGATGAGGTAACAAACGGGGAAAGAGCTAGGAGGGAGGAGGGTTCTTGCCAGATGTGAACGAAGCTGAACTTGTCCTCAGTTGGCCTATCTGTCACCAGACTGACTTAAGAGTAAAGTCAAAGAAGACTACACAAAGTAAAATAAAATAGGGTGCTTGTTCTCATACGATGCCTCAGCGTTTTCTGTGAAATGTGCATAAGGATAGTATCTACCTCACAGGATTAATTGAAACAATACATGCAAAGAACTAAACCCTGGCCTGACAGGTAACAAATGTTAGCTATCATTATTAATATTCTATCCTCTAAGCTATTTAACATAAAGTTTAAGTAAATCTAATTAAATCATTCCAGAATCAAATCTAATTTACTTCTTAAGCATTTAGCATACTCAAAAGTACCCCGTATTAGTTAATACTGTAACAGACCATTTAAAACAGGATATAAACTTGGGTGTTAAGACTCAAGGGGAATTTTCTCCTTGCTGAGCCACTAAAACAACTCTTCACACTGATCACCAAAAGCCTATTCTCAGGGCTTTATGATCCCTTTTTAGCTTCTTTTTAACTACTTTCCAACCTCTCAATACTTTCTTGCCCTTCTGATTCTAAGATGGCATAGCCTTTAAAGCAGGCTCCCCTTCTTCCAGCTGTCTTTTGAAGTCTAGTATTTCTTAGGTTCACTCCTACTTTTTCCTCCTTTTCAAAACCTTTTCCAATATGTGACACTACCTTAGCGTATCATTAGTGGCTTAAATGGTATCCTGGTTCCTACTTTCTCCTAATCTTAGTCTGTCCTTCATGCTGCCACCAGAATTTTTTTTTTAATGCCAAATGTTTGTGAAAAGACCTCCATTATCTCCTGTTGTCTGTAACAAAAAGTCCTAAATGTCAGCATGCCACACAAGGCCCTTCATTTTGGCCCCAACCTGTCCCTCCAACCTCATCTCATTTTGTTCCACCTGCTCGCCCACAGCTCCAGCCACAGGGAAATGTTCTCCATTACTCAGATAGCAGCATGACTTTTCACACATCTCTTGCCTTTCCACATTCCTCTTCCGTGAATGCCGTTTTCTCCTGTTCCCAACAACTTTCTGGTTTAGCCCCTTTCTCTATCAAGCATTTATCACACTGCATTTTATTATTTTATTTTATTATTATTTGAGATGGAGTCTTGCTATGTCACCCAGGCTGGAGTGCAGTGGCGCGATCTCTGCTCACTGCAACCTCTACCTCTTGGGTTCGAGCGACTCACCTGCCTCAGTCTCCTGAATAGGTGGGACTACCGGCATGCACCACGATGTCTGGCTAATTTTTTTTTTTTTTGTATCTTTAGTAGAGATGGGCTTTTGCCATGTTGGCCAGGCTGGTGTTGAACTCCTGACCTCAAGTGATTGGCCTGCCTCGGGCTCCCAAAGTGCTAGGATTACAGGCATGAGCCACTGCACCCGGCCCATGCTGCATTTTAAGAATCTGTTTACATGTCTATTTCCCCAGGAAAATACAAGCATCTCAGGTACAGGGAAATGCCCTTTTCTTCTTTATAGCTCCAGAATCTAGTATATTAAGCAAATGTTCAATACATACTCATTGAACTGTGAGCAATCAGCAAATATTAAAATGATTTTTAAAAAACGATTCACAGTTTTACTGTGAATTTCTCATTAGGTGGAACTGAAAGAAAAAAGATGCAAACGAAACACTCCAACTCAAATCTCAGGATTAATAACATGGTTATTTTGAAGGACCAGAAGACACCTAAAGGACAGCAGGGCAGAACACTTAACATCTGGAACTCCAAAGTTGTATGATCATGGCCGTGGATATACATAACATACATGGCCTTATAATTTCCCTCTCTCAAATCCTTCCATGGCTTTTTAAAGACAAAGCCTCACCCTTAATCTTGCCTACAAAGGCTGCATAAAAAACTTGTAGCTAGGTCCCATGATGCATGCCTGTAGTTCCAACTACTCAGGAGGCTGCAGCAGGATAATCGCTTGAGCCCAGGAGTTCAATGCAGGCCTGGGCAACACAGCTAAACCCTGTCATTATTTAAAACAAACAAACAAAAACAACAACAAAAACCACTTGCCTCCATCTACTTACAACCTCATCTCACGGTACTCTCCACTTTACTTTCTGAACTTTAGCCAGACTTAGGCCTTTTTTCCAGTACCGTTTTTGCACAAGCAGATCTGCACGTAATGTTGTTTTAAATACTCTACCACCCCAAACTAGTTCGCTGTTATCCTTTGACTATCAGTCCAAAGATTCCTTAAGGTGTCTCCATCCTGTGGTAGCAGACTATAAGTCTGTTTTATTACATTATATTTGAACAATACAGTATGAACAATACAGTATAGGGTTATGACCATGGATTCTAGACTCATAAATATGTCCTTAGGCATATTTATTTAACCCCTTCATGTCTCAGTTTCTTCACCTGTCAATTGTACTCGTAAGGTTATTGAAAAGATTAAAGGAGATAAAGGATGTAGGCACTTAGAATTGTGTTGATATGCAGTTCAAAGAGCCCAACACAAGTCGGTCATGATCACATTTACTAATTTGTAGAGTCTCTGTCATCCCCTCCCTCCCCTCCAGCCCCCGGAGTACCCGTGCTCCTCTAGCCCAGAGGCCATACCAGCCTGGTCCTTTTTTGTATTCCTAGCCTCAGCACAGGGTTCGGAACATACCAGAATAATATGTATTTAAAAAATGACAAAAGCCTTGTGTCCCAATTTTGCTTCATTAGCCGAACGATCTCAAGCAAATCACTCAAATCACCTGTGCCTCGTTTACCCTTTTGTGAAACGTAATAGCTATCTCAGCGAGGTTTTGTGTTAAATAAGGCGATGTACCTACAAAAGCACACTGCACATCTTAAAATGCCGTACAGACGGTAGATGTTTATTAATAAACCAGAGTCCCTGTCTTCCCTCCCCTCAGGCACGTCTCGTCCCGACCCCTCCCTCCTCCCAGCCCACACCCTTACTGCGCCCTTGGCCCTCAGTCCCTGGGGATTGCAAGCGTGGGAGACTCGGCCCCGCGCGGCTCCCTCCGGCGTCCCGCGCCCTCCTTCCTTCCTCGTCCGGACGGACGCACTTCCGGCGGATGTGGGGGGGCAGCCCTCGGAAACGGAAGTGAGCAGCGGGTCGACTGACGGTAACTGGGCAGAGAGGGTGTTCGCAGAGCTGCTGAAGATGGTGAGTGGGTACCCGGGCGGCCGGAGTTCCACGCGGGCTCGGGACCGTGGCTCGGCAGAAACAGGCAGTAGCCTCCCAACCCGTCCCCGGGTGGCGGCGGCGGCGGCAGCGTGGAGCTGAGGCCGGCCCTGGGGCGCCATAATCTGTCGAGTCACGGGGTTTGGGTGGGTCATGACTGTCGCCGGGACCTGGCTGCGGCACTGGTCTCACTAGCAGCGGTTCGGCTTCATCCTGCTCCTCTTAGCTCGGTTTGCGCCCTTCCAGCCCTTAGACCCCAGCAGGCCCAGACCTCGTCCCCTTACTTGCCGCAGAAGTGGAAAAGGCAGCCGCGAAAGTGCAACGTTCTGTGGGGTGGCGCCGCCGACCCTTTCCTTGAGGGGTAACCTCTGAGAACCAAGAGTCCTCAGACTCCTCATCTCCCCCAGTCCCCGCCCTGTAACTGCCTGGTAACCGACCCACAACTGTAAGTCGCATTTGTGTAACGCAGCTTTGCTCTACAAACTTTTTTGAGAGCTTGTAGTGTGCTAGGTGTTAGAGGGGAAAAAACCAGACAGTTGCTATTCTCCGTTTGTCAGTATTGTTAGTACATCTCCTCCCTCCCTCTCCTCCCCACCACTTTCTCTTTCTTTTTAACTTAGAAGTTGTAATATTTGAGAAGAATACTGAGTCACCATTGCCACAGACTCTGATATCGGTACTGCTGGTAGGCCATCCATCCAAATCTAGAAAGTTTCTGTTGGTAAATACTGCTAATCATTGTTTAAAAAGTTTTATAGGCACTCTCAAATATAACTAATAGTTAGGTTTTCGTAGATTTGCCTTTCTCGGCTCCTTCCTTTATTAGAAACAGTGAGTACTAATCCTGATATTTTACAGAAGGAAATTGGAAAAAATGACGATAATCTAGAAGTCAGAATTCACCTTTTCTTTGTGCATTGAAACCTTTTGTCACTTTACAATAAAGCAGTCCAGAAGGAGGAGAATGTTCATATAGGGAAGTAATAGAAGATACATTTGAAAAACAACAATCACACAGCTCTGCCGAAGGTCCCCAACCTGTGGTGGTTCAGCAATCTTCTGACTTTATGATGGTGTGAAATCCATACACAGTCAGTAGAGGCCATATTTGAGTACCCATGCAGCCATTCTGTTTTTCACTTTCAGTACAGTATTCAATAAATTACGTGAAATAACCCAATACTTTTTAATAAAGTAGGCTTTGTGTTAGATGATTTTGGCCAACTGTAGGCTAGTGTAAGTGTTCTGAGCACGTTTAAGGTAGGCTAGGCTAAAGCCTGATATTTAGTAGGTTGGGTGTGTTAAATGTGTTTTTGACTTTTGATATTTTCAACTTAAGATGGGTTTATTGGGAATTAACCCCATCATAAATCAAGGAGCATATGTAGTCCTGGTGGGAGTTCAGCTCCTTGGTGCAGATGAGTAAACAAGGCCAGAGAGGTTGGTGCTTTGCTGGCAGTCACAAAGTAGGTTAGTGACAGTCCACACTAGAGTCCAGATTCTTTTCCTCGTCCACCATGGCTTCTTGTATGTAGGGGAGTTAGAACCAATTATGCAGGTTCTTTAGGTCCAGGCTAAGGAGTCTGAACTTTGTACTTCACACATTAATGAACCAACAAAGATTTTATAGCAGTTTTGTTGGAGGAGGTTTCGTGCTTGAGGAAAACCTTGTATGCAGAACTGGAAAATGGGTGAGTCTAAAGGCAGCAAGACCCAGTAGAATGCTGTTGAAGTTATCCTTGCGTGATAGGCTAGGCAAGAGTGGTGTAATGAAGAAACTCTGAAAAGGATAAAACACCTGACCAAATCAGATATACAAACGAATTAAGAAATAGTTCAAAGGTGACTTCTCACAATATTTTCTCCTAGAATGATATAAAATTTGATACTAAACTACCTGTAGCTGCTTTACATTTTTCTGCAGAATTGCAGGGATATTGGACTTGAGCAACAAGTGATTTCAAGTTAGCATCTTGGGCCATGCATGGCGGCTGACACCTGTAATTCCAGCACTTTGTGGGATGCTGAGGCAGGAAGATCACTTAAGCACAGGAGTTCAAGACTAGCCTGGCCAGCATAGTTGAGACCTTATCTCCACAAAAAAAATTAAAAAATTAGCCAGGCGTGGTGTTGCACACTTGTAGTCCCAGCTACTTGAGAGGCTGAGGCAGGAGGATTGCTTGAGCCGGGGAAGTCTAGGCTGCAGTTAGCCATGATTGCTTGACTGTATTCCATCCTGGATGACAGAGCAAGACCCTATCTGAAAAAGTAAATAAATAAATGAAGTTAGCATCTCGTGCTTTGTCTGTTGTAACACAATGTTTTCTTTGCTTGTTTAATGTATCTTCATAAGATGAAGCCCTGGGAGGTAGGCATGTATCTTCAGTATCTAGTGGAGTACCAGACACATAATAGACGGCTAAGAAATATCTGGTGATTGTGCATTTCACAGTAGGGTAGGGTAATAATGCACCATACCAAATGCACTGTCTTTTTTGTTTTGTTTTATACTATCCTGGTTAGATACACATCGTTTTTATAGGTAGTGCCATCTTCATATAGAAACCACACATTTTCTGAAATTCCCTTTTTTTCCCAGCTTCTCTGACTACTTTTGTTTAGCCATCCTGTCTGTTAATCCCATTTCTTTGTTGTTCTTTCTTGTCCTCAAGGAATAGTATTCCTGAGGATGCTATCCTCAACTTTTTTATTCTGTGTTAAACACTCTAACCTAAGGGAGAGGTTTTTCTAGTGGAAACAAATTCAGTCATGCCATAACCTTTCAGAGGCTGTCGGTTTCGGAATAAAACCCATATTTCTTTGCATGTAAGACATTTCACTTTTGTATTTCATCAGCCTGTACTTCTGCCTCACTGGAAACATACATTTAGCCAGTCATCTCAAACTGCCTGAAGCTTGTTCATTTATATTTTCATGGCTTTATTCATGTTATTTTTTCCTGGAATGCCTTTCAAACTGACAGCAGTCAGAGATCACCTCGGGAATCCTTCCCACTCTTCCATTGGTTATTTCATTGTACCATGTGTGTCTCTGTCATATCATAATGTTTAAGGTTTGCTGTAATTGTCTAGTCTGAGGACTCTTTGAGGGACTCTTATTTTTCTGTCTCCTGCTTAAATAATATTTTTGACATAGCTGCTTAGGTGTGTGTTTAAATTTTTTTTCTATTCAATAATGTTTTTTATTTGTGTTGTAGAATGCCAGGGGACTTGGATCTGAGCTAAAGGACAGTATTCCAGTTACTGAACTTTCAGCAAGTGGACCTTTTGAAAGTCATGATCTTCTTCGGAAAGGGTATATGGGGGAATTAAGACTTTGATTTTGTTATGTTTCTGTGAATTATTTTTCACAATATTCTTTATTTTGATAGGCTATACATGTGTATTTAGTTGGCAGATGGCAAGTAATATACCTTACATGGGGTGCAGAGGGGAAGAGGCTTAGATATTTCCTGTAGTGGAAGAAATATCTCATCAAAGTAGTAGGTTCTCAACATAGGGCATCCTCCTAGACAGTGGTGCCCATTAGCATGATTTCGTAGGATTTTTTTAATGTATTTTTTTACTACTGATGATAACTTAGCCATTTGCCTTCTTGTCTTAACTGTTGGAGTAATTCGCTTTTCTTTGGGAGGTGCTAGAACATAGCAGAGAGAGATTAAACTCTGCATTCAGTCGGCCTGTGTTTGGATCCTGACTCTGCTATTTACTAGACGTGTGCCTTTGGACAAATCACATAATTAATGTCTCGGTGTCCTTATAGATAAAATAGGCCTAATAATAGTCTATTATCTTACTTTGAGGAATAAACATACATTCATTAAATTTCTAGATGTAGCACCAGATTTTGGCAGGTTTTCCCTAGTGATTGAAGTCTTGACCACCAATGTCTATAATGGATACATTCTTAAATTATCATGTAGTACTTTTTTTTCTCCTTTTGGTGTATGGATCTATGAATTTTTAGCACATTTATCAATTCATATGACTGTCACTACAGTCAAGATACAGAACAGTTTTGTTACCCCAAAAAACTCTCTCATGCCATCCCTTTATAGATAGGATTTTGAGCTGTGGGTATTGAGTGATATTTAATCTCCTTTAAATTTTTTTTTTTTAATTTCCTTTCAGTTTTTCTTGTGTGAAAAATGAACTTTTGCCTAGTCATCCTCTTGAATTATCAGAAAAAAATGTAAGTATATTATTGTGTCCTTATTTTTCTCTTCCAATAGATAAATACTTTTAGTAATATTGGTTTCATTTTATTAAAACAGTTTTGGTACTGAGGATTTGCCCATGAAGAATATGAGGCCTTATTTTCAAACCCCTTGTAGGATAGACTTAAAAATTATACTGCTCCTCTAAAGCTCCCTTTCTATGCATCCTTCCCTGCCTTTTTAATGTATATCTCCAAAGGGTGATCCACTTCTCCATTCCTCTCACAGGAGTTTTCTCTTTTAATAATGCTGTTTCTTTTATATTTTTTCCTGCCGTTTTTGCTGTTGACTTCCAAGTTTGTATCTCTAGTTTTGACCTCTTTCTCAAGTCCTGCATCTCCGAGTTACTGTAGGACACAGCCACTAGGCACAGTAGGTACTTCGATGAATATGACGTAATCCCCATCCTTAAATAACTTAAAATTTAATGAGGAAGACAAGCAGTGGGTAGGAGAAGACTTCGTAAAATGCTAGAGAAGACCAAGGATGGGACAGCCACCTGTGCTTAGGGCTTTTTTGGAAGGCGTTATAGAAGAGGAGGGACTTTTGAAGAGTTTTAGATCAGAAAGTTTACTCCTAAAGAGAAGATAGCATGTATACATGTCCAAAACACAACTTAATGGATTCTTAAATAAACATTTAGAGGAAGAAGAAAAAAGTTTCTGACTACTTGGGGAAGATGGTGCAGTCATTAGGTAACAGAAAACTGGTCTGTATTTTTTGTTTGTTTGTTTCTTTTACGTTCTAATAAGAGGATAGATCTTCCTATAAGAAAGAGTAGAACAAAATGTAATTATGAAATTGAAGTTCAAATTAGATGAGAAAAATAAAAAAGTTCCTAGTCAATTTAAGTGAATTCAGGTTTCAGGTACAGAAGTTGACAACCCAGAGTATACTTAAAAGTATGTAAGTATGATTAAAAAGCACAGTTGATCATCTTTGAGAACTAATGGGAGAAATGATAATTGCTTGTAGATGGATACATATTCCACTTTTGTATGAAGGATCTTACTGAAAAATAAGATTGTCTGTGATAACACTGATCCCTGAAACCGTTTCTTACGTGGACTGTTGAGTGAGCTGTGAGCATTTAATAAAGTTTAAGCAGTGATCATCAGCATCTGAATGAACTCAGCAAATTAATTTTAGTTTACTCTTTTACTAAATTGCCAAATGGGTCAGTCAAGGGATCAAATTACCTGACAAGGGATAAGGTTGAGGATTATATGGTGGATTATGAACCAAGTGAAAGTAATGTAGGGTAAACTATATGAGGTTGATAACTACCCAGAGAACAGTGATTAAGAAGTAGTCAATTTGGAGGGAATATTTCGATAGGACTTTTTGGCCTCTGTCTACATCTTAGGTACTCAGATGGGCACATAGGAGGGATAAGTATTTTTCAAGGACTTATGGGCAACCAAAGAAAGAATGTATATCAAGTTTTTGGAAAAAAGGTTGAGAAGGATAGTTCATTCTGGTGAATAATTGAAATATATCATGATGATAAAATAGACCAAAGTCTAGACCAAAATTTAAGGAAAACATTTATAGAGGTGAGTGTGAAGTTCTGCATTTGGATTCGAAAAATGAATTCTACACCTTTGGGCAGGGTAAAGTGACTTGCTGTGTAAAACTTGACTATTTTAATTGGCTGTATACTCAGTATAAGCCAGTAGATTACATTAGTTACTAAAAAGAAAGGTTAATGCAGTCTTGGGCTTTCTTTTTTTTTTTTGAGATGGAGTCTCGCTCTGTCACCCAAGCTGGAGTGCAGTGGCCAGATCTCAGCTCACTGCAAGCTCCGCCTCCCGGGTTCACGCCATTCTCCTGCCTCAGCCTCCCGAGTAGCTGGGACTACAGGCGCCCGCCACCTCGCCTGGCTAGTTTTTTGTATTTTTTTTTTTAGTAGAGACGGGGTTTCACCGTGTTAGCCAGGATGGTCTCGATCTCCTGACCTTGTGATCCGCCTTGGGCTTTCTTAATAAGATGGGGCTCAAATCAAGGGAGATTATTTTATTTTCCTGTGTATTAATCTGGCTATTAGATTTGGAATATTGGTTTAGTTCTAAGCAATACATGTTAAGAGAAACTGACAAATCTGAGTGAGACTGGCCGGAACTGGGAAGAATCTAGAAACTTCAGAGATCTTTTTGAGACTTGACTTATATCTACTGTGTCTCTTCTTTAATCATTTAGGTAGCTAATGGCAGTCTGACTCTTTATGTGACACTTACTATTATAAATCCTTTAGCATGGATTGTGTAGTTGAACTATTTGGGCATTCCACTTTGCTAAGTAAACTTGGGGCATATTGCTTGATTTTCTTTAAGCCTTAGTCTTCTCATCTGGAGTTAGTATTACAATAGCCCATCCTTGGCATATTGCTGGCCTCTAGTAGCTCTGCATGATTGGGAGCTTGAGTGGTGATAGTAAGGGAAGATGACCATCATCATTTGCACCAGTGGTTCTCAACTAGGGGAGGATCGTCCTCCTGCCCTCTACGAGGGAACAGCTGGCAAAGTCTGAGGACATTTTAGGTTGTCACAAGTGGTGCGGTGGGGGTGGGGAGATGTAATACTGGCATCTATTGGGTAGAGGTCAGGGATGCTGCCAAACATCCTACAGTGCCCAGGACAGCCCGCCACAGTGAAGTATTATCTGGCCCAAGAAATCAGTAGTGTGGAGGGTTGAGAAGCCCTGATCTATACATAATGTCTTCCAAACTGGATTATAGTCTTCTCCAAGGCAGACTGTTCAATTTTGTTGCGTTGTGTGTTGCCACAGAGCCTAATTTTGCACACGGTTGCTAACTTACATGTTGATTGATAATTATAGTATTAATATCACATTACAAGATGGCTATATTCATCAAAATTTACATACATTGAATTTTGAATTTTTATACATAAAATTACATTTACTGCTGGGTGTGGTGGGATGTGCCTGTAGTCCCAGCTGCGTGGGAGGCTGAGGCAGAGGATTGCTTGGGCCTGGTAATTCCAGGCTGTAGTGCTCTAGGATCGTGCCTGTGAATAGCTACTGTGCTCCAGCCACATAGCAAGACCCGTCTCTTAAAATAAAATTGTATTACGAGGATAGACCAATATTTAAAGCAAACCCTTCACTTAGAACTTCAGATCATATACCCATAATAAAATACTGTAGGTTTTCCCTAAGGACCATCTGTCAAAATTTGCTATGTCAAGCTAAAGTAATTAAAAAGCATTTTGATAGTCACCTTACTTTCAAACTTCATAGTCATATCCCAAGTAGGTGCTAATCTCTCAATAGATTTTTGATTTAAAATACCTTTTTATTCCTATTAGAAGACAGTGTTATCAAGAGAGTAGCATATAATAAAAAATAATGACAAGAAGTGACTTTACCTCATTATAATCACCTTAGCTCAGATAAATCTTTGTAACAGTCTGTTTGCATGTCACATTCACTATCCTTAGGAGCCATTTTTGGAAACTGTTTTAGAATCCATGAGTCAAGTTGATTCATTTTGCCTGAAATACATTAAGTTATGGTCAAAATTCCCTAAATGTAATATCAGTACTTAGTAAAAGTATGATTCCAGGAAAAAAAATTACTGACTTTTACCCAATACAAATTGAATAAACTTTTGAGAGATGTTTGTTTTTCCCCGAGGCAAATGCCAAAAATAAGTGGAGTTTATAGTTTAATTAACAGGATGATTTAGTGGTTGGATTATTGATTTTGCTGAATTCTTTTAAATATATACCTTCACACTTAGAAGTTAACTATTTTTGTCAGTGCATGTGACATTTTCTGGATCTCAAATTATGCCTTTGCTAGTTTTGCAGTACTTTTAATCAAAAGCACTAAAATATGATTATGTATTGTAAATCTACTCTTGAAATAGGAGACACATTCCTTAATTTATTACGTTTATAAATTTGGAATTTTGGTAGTAATTTTACACTTGTAAAAGTACACCTGCATGCTAAATAAAATATAGACATATGTAGTCTAAACTTTATCAGAAAAAATTACTAAAAATACTTAGTTTTTATTACAGGTATGGATATTAAAATTCTTCATCTAACTATTGTGTTATATATATGCCACTTGCTAATTGTTTTGAAAGCAGAGTATTGAGTGTAATGTTTAAAATTACATTGTCTTTTGTAGTTCCAGCTCAACCAAGATAAAATGAATTTTTCCACACTGAGAAACATTCAGGGTCTATTCGCTCCACTAAAATTACAGATGGAATTCAAGGCAGTGCAGCAGGTGAGTTGATGGATCTCTGTTACATATGTGTCGATATCAGTCATGAGGACTCTTCTGTTTTCATAACAGCTATTTATACCTTATCTACCTTACAACCTATTCTACTTCCCTCTCCCTTTTTAGGATATGATTTCTGCTTCATAGAGGGAAAAAAGAAGTCATTAAATGGAAAACTTCAAATTACAGGCTTGGTGTCTGAAAACTAACTGCATCTGCTTTCATGTTTTTCTGTTTTTTTGTTTTTTTTTTTTTTTTAAGGGATTACATTGAATTTGAGATCCCTCTAAGAATATCCAAGTGGAGGTGTCAAGTGTACAATTTGTATGTAGTTGGATATACCTGTTGCTAAGGAATCCGTACTTGGAAAATATCCTTCCAATTTTTTAAGAACTGCCCTTCTACCTGTGCTTTGGATAATATCCTGTTACATTACTTCAGGAAAATTCCTTTATCAGTGATCCTTTCTAAAGCTGGTATCTTCAACCTCTCTCTGCTTGCCCTGTCTCAGCAGTAGTATTTTAACCTCTATTGTCTTTTAAAACAAAAAAAAATTGTATCAATTTCAAATTCCTTTATAGTAACTTGTCTCTCATTGAGTGTGTTTTTGCTTCTTGAAAAGTCTACATTTGTTTTCTGTACTTCTTTCCCTCCTATTTATTTAACCCACTATTTCTGTCTCCCATGACACCAGTGAAGCTGCTCCTGAACAATGTGGACATTTTTACCTTCACTTTACTTGATATCCCTGTAGTATTTGACACTAATAATGGCTTCTTCCTCTTTCCCTTGGCTTTTACTTTTTTACTTTGTATTTAGTTTTTTGAGACGGTCTCATTCTGTTATCCAGGCTGGAGTGCAGTGGTATGATCATAGCTCACTGCAGCCTCGAACTCCTGGACTCAAGCAATCCTCTTGCCTCAGTCTCCTGAGTAGCAGGGACTACAGTCACGTGCCACCTTGCCTGGCTAGTTTTTAACATTATTATCATTATTTGTAGAAACAGGCTCTTGCTACGTTGCATAGGCTGGTCTTAAACTCCTGGCCTTGCTGGGCGCGGTGGCTCAAGCCTGTAATCCTAGCACTTTGGGAGGCCGAGAGAGGCGGATCACGAGGTCAGGAGATCGAGACCATCCTGGCTAACACGGTGAAACCCCGTCTCCACTAAAAAATACAAAAAACTAGCCGGGCGAGGTGGCGGGCGCCTATAGTCCCAGCTACTCGGGAGGCTGAGGCAGGAGAATGGCGTAAACCCGGGAGGCGGAGCTTGCAGTGAGCTGAGATCCGGCCACTGCACTCCAGCCTGGGCGACAGAGCGAGACTCCGTCTCAAAAAAAAAAAAAAAACTCCTGGCCTCAAGCTATCCTCCCACCTCCTTGGCTTTTAGAATACCACACTTTCCTGATGTCCTTCTTTCTGAATCCTTATTCTCAGGTGTCTCTGTGTAGATTCCATTTGTTTTGTCTGTTTCCCAAAATGCCAGTTTTGTTAGTGCCCCATCTCTAGTCCTTTCCTCACCCTCTTTCCTACTTGTGGCTTTAGTTATCAATTATATGTTGATGATTCC
Source organism: Trachypithecus francoisi (assembly GCF_009764315.1). Taxonomy (NCBI): domain Eukaryota; kingdom Metazoa; phylum Chordata; class Mammalia; order Primates; family Cercopithecidae; genus Trachypithecus; species Trachypithecus francoisi. Next base: position 14,613,087 of record NW_022681433.1, on the reverse strand, counting down.
AACTGGACCTGGTGCCTCAAGCCTGTGATCCCAGCACTTTGGGAGGCCAAGGTGGGTGGACCGCTCGAGCTCAGGCCTTCGAGACCAGCCTGGGCAACATGGCGAAACCCCATCTCTACAAAAAAAAAAAAAAATAGAACAAATGTGCCAGCCTTGGTGGTGCACACCTATAGTCCCAGCTACTCAGGCGGCTGAGGTGGGAGGATCATTTGAGCCCGGGAGTTGGAGGCTGCAGTGAGCTGAGATCGTGCCACTGCACTCCAGCCTGGGTGACAGAGTGAGACTCCATCTCAAAACATAAAATATGTTGATGACCCCAAAGTTACAATTTTCATGAGCTATAAGCCTATAAACTTTTCCAATTGGAAGTCCCACAGGCATCTCCAGTTTTACATGAACAAGTACAGAATAACTCATAATCCCCCACATACTCCTTATCCCATATGAATAGGTTCTGCCGAAGGCAGAAATTGGATAATTAGTCTTGGTTATGTCACCTAGCACCCATCCTAACCTCCTCCCCTGCTCCCCGAAATCATTCATTCAGTTTATTACTTGCTCTCCCCATCATTGCTACTACGTTCGTTCTTGCCCCTGCCAGACTTCATCTGGATTACTGCAGCACTCATCCCGGCTGCCCCCCAATCCTTGTTAACACTCTAGTCAGAATAATCTTTGTAAAACACAGATTTGATTATGTCACTCTCCTCACTTGACCCTCAAAATAAAAATAAAACCCAACGCCTTCGTGTAGCTCTGTCTGTGAATTGGCTTCTTGCTTCCCACCACACTTCATATCCTCTTAAACTACTTGCAGTTTCCTAATTCATTAGGTTCTTTCACTGTTAGGCATTTGCACACATTTCTCCTACTGGTGTGGATTCCTTTCTCTGACCTAGCTAAATTGTCTTTTTCAATAAATTCTGTTGGCCATGGGGGATGGCTGGCTCATGCCTGTAATCCCAGCACTTTGGGAGGCCGAGGCAGGGTGGATCACCTGAGGTCAAGAGTTTGAGACCAGCCTGACCAACATGTTGAAACCTCTGACCAACATGTTGAAACCCCATCTCTACTAAAAATACAAAAATCAGCTGGGCGTGGTGGCACACAACCGTAATCCCAGCTACTCGGGAGGCTGAAGCAGGAGAATTGCTTGAACCCAGGAGGGAGGTTGCAGTGAGCCAGAATCACACCATTGCACTCCAGCCTGGGCGACAAGAGCAAAACTCCATCTCCAAAAGAAAAAGTAATAAGATAAATTCTGCTAATGCCATCAATTGTATTTGGCTAAGTCATTCTGGAAGCTACTCGTTTTCCAAAGATAAAGCTCTTAAAAAGCATGGTTTTAAGTCAGAGCGACCTAAGGCTGAATCTTGGCTTATCCATCTACTAGTCTTAAGAACTTGAGTAAGCTGGAGAACTTTCTGAACTTCAGATTTTTTAATTTAATGCGAAATAAGGAGAACAGTAAGAGTAGCATAGGATTATTCTGAAGGTTAAATGAAATTACGTTTGGCACAAAATTGTTAGCTTCCCTTTTTATTTTCCTCTTACTCAGATTTCAACTACAGATTGCTCAAATTTTGGACTTAAGTTTTTAATACGATTTGATCTAAATATCTTTACCCAGAGTTCTTTTTTTTTTTATCTCTATACTTTTGCAGTTTTGGGTTGTCAAGATGTGTAACAGCTGCCTGCTCCTCCCTGCTTTTGATGCATTCTTAGGACTGTACCTCTGATCTAACTATGAGACCCCTTGCTGTCTGGTTTAATTTACAGGTTCCTATTTTTGTTTCTTCCTCTTCCTCCTCTTTCCTCCCACTTCCTTTTTTTTTTTTCTTTTTGTAGGTTTGACAATCTAGAGAAATTTTTCCACACTATAAAGATTTTAAATATCTCTATAGGACATTAGTAATTGAAAATAATATATTTAGTCTGGATACATTTTGTGGAGGGGGGGAGAAATGTGAGAAACTGCCCTCTTAGGTTCTAAAGGTGTGATTATTTTTAAAATGCTAATATCATTTAGTCAAAGACCACCTATTTTGGTAGTCTTTGGCAATATCTAAAATTATCTGCATTAGCTGGTTTGGTGACATGGACGTGTAATCCCAGTTTTAGTGGGAGGATCACTAGAGCCCAGGAGTTTGAGACCAGCCTAGGCAACCTATTGAGTTGGACTTTTCTTCAGAAATTTGATCATCCCACATATATCAGGAATGAGGCGTGATGTTAAGCTCTGGGATTTTGCATTTCATCACATGGTATGTGCTGTAGTTTTCCTGAGTAGAAGCAAAGCCTCAAAATACATGCACACCAGGTAGGATTATTAAGTGTTAATAAAAAGTATCATTTCAGTGTCTTTACAACTTAGTTTGTGTCTAAAATATGAACTAGTGTTTTTTTCTCCTTGTTAAATTGATCTTTTATTTGGTTTTGTGAAATTTCAAACAAAGAAAAAAGAACATGAAATTAGACTATATATTCTGTCATTTTCCCCTAAGTTTTTTCTAATCTTGTCCCTTCATGCTTTTCCCCAAAGGTTCAGCGTCTTCCATTTCTTTCAAGCTCAAATCTTTCATTGGATATTTTGAGGGGTAATGATGAGACTATTGGATTTGAGGATATTCTTAATGGTAAGTGTCATTCAGCACCTTTTTATGGAGCCGTTGTAATTTAAAAGGCAAACAACTGCAAAAAGAATAGGCAAAATTCTTGTCCTCATGGAACTTAGAGCTGATTGGGTTAACTTGTGTTTTTTCATTGCATTAAGATAAAATCTAATGGTAGTAACTATTCTTCAACTGTTTTTGAAAGTGAAGATTTGCTGGGTGCAGTGGTTCACACGTAATCCCAGCACTCCAGCACCTTGGGAGGCCGGGGTAGGCTGATCACCTAAGGTCAGGTGTTTGAGACCAGCCTGGCCAACATGGTGAAACCCTTCTCTACTAAAAATATAAAAATTAGCCGGGCATGGTGGCAGGCACCTGTAATCCCAGATACTTGGGAGGCTGAGGTTGCAGTGAACCGCGATCGTGTCATGCACTCCAGCCTGGGTGACAGAGCAAGACTCCGTCTTTTTTTTTTTTTTTCTTTTTTTTTTGAGACGGAGTCTCACTCTGTCGCCCAGGCTGGAGTGCAGTGGCCAGATCTCAGCTCACTGCAAGCTCCACCTCCCAGGTTCCCGCCATTCTCCTGCCTCAGCCTCCCGAGTAGCTGGGATTACAGGTGCCCGCCACCTCGCCCGGCTAGTTTTTTGTATTTTTAGTAGAGACGGGGTTTCACCGTGTTAGCCAGGATGGTCTCGATCTCCTGACCTCGTGATCTGCCCGTCTTGGCCTCTCAAAGTGCTGGGATTACAGGTGTGAGCCACTGCACCTGGCCAAATCTGTTATTTTAAATAAAATTCTCTGAATAATTGTAAGTGAATTTAAGTAAGAACAATACATGCAGCATCCTCTATTTTTTCTGGTCCTGAGGAAGATAAATAAATACAATCCTGTCCAATGCTACCTCTGCTCACTATGCCCCAACAGTGCAGGAGAAACAAAAATATCCAACAGGATTAAGTTTTATTAGTTTTGCTTGGCTGCTGATGTCCGGTAAGGAAATGCTGTGGACATAACAGAAGTCTAGCGAGCCTCCTTTGAGAATCTTCCCTGAGGGAGCATTTTTCATGCAGGAAAAGCTGGGATTCTTAAGCTTTTACATTGAACTTAGACCTTATTTAAAACTACTAAGGTGATATAGTTCAAGTCTTTAGTTATAAAAGCATTCATTTAAAAATCTGCTTCTGTAATTCTGTTTAAAGAAGGGGAGAGGGACTTAGGAACATTTAGCTAGTCAGTCAAATATTATGTGTCAGGCACTGGGCTAGGCTCTGAATATACAACTGTGAACAAAACAAATATCTGTGCTTTCAAATGGAGATAAACACATTAACACAAATATACGATTTGATAATTCTAGGAAGACAAAGGATGTTTTTGGGTTGGGAGGGAACATATCTCTGGGAATATAACACATAAGTTGATTCCTGAAAGAAACGTGAAATCATTGACCTAGAAGTAGAGGGAGAATATTTCAGACAGAAGAGATCAGTATGTGCAGGGTCTGTAACCTGAGAACAGCTGAAGAACTCTGAACAGTTTGAGATCTTACTCTACTTTCAAGCTAATTGTTAACCTGCCATGAATTCACGAATGCTAGCAGAAGACAAGAGACTCCTAAAGGACATTTTCTTACTTGTAGCAATAGCGTAGCCAGAGTATCAGCATTTCTTTTGGTTCCCTTAGCCCCACTTCCTATGGGGCAGCTAAGAAGAGGGTAAGGTGATGCCTTGTACATTGAGTGTGTTATGTTAGAGGAAAGGAACTCCAAGTTCAGGCCACCTCAGCCTTATAACTGGCAGTCACCCTGCCTGTCCTGTGCTGCTTTGTCTTCTGAGGCTGAAACGGCTTTGGAAAGATAGCCTAGAACAAAGGCAGTTTAGTGTGTCTGCTCCCAGCTTGCAGAATGGAGAGACCAACAGAGAACTGTCTCTCAGCACTTTAAGAAGGCCCATATAGCTGACGTGTTTTGAGTAAAGTAGAGAATAGAATAAGGTTGAGATAAAAAGCTAAGCAAGGAACAGATGAACCAGGGCCTACAGACCACGAAAAGAAGTTTAGAATTTCTTCAGAATGCAACAGAAGGCCATTGAGCAGTTTTAAGTAAGGATGTAATGTGATGGAATTACATGTTTAAAAAGGTCACTAGCGGCCGGGCGCGGTGGCTCACGCCTGTAATCTCAACACTTTGGGAGGCTGAGGTGAGCGGATCACGAGGTCAGGAGATCTAGACCATCCTGGCGAACACAGTGAAACCCCGTCTCTACTAAAAATACAAAAAAATTAGCTGGGTGTGGTGGCAGGCGCCTGTAGTCCCAGCTACTTGGGAGGCTGAGGCAGGAGAATGGCGTGAACCCAGAAGGCGGTGGAGCTTGCAGTGAGCAGAGATCACGCCACTGCCCTCCAGCCTGGGCGACAGAGCAAGACTCTGTCTCAAAAAAAAAAAGATCACTAGCTGGTCGGGTGTGGTGGCTCACATCCATAATCCTAGCACTTTGGGAGGCAGAGGTGGGAGGATCAGTTTAGCTGAGGAGTTTGAGACCAGCCTGGGTAAGATGAGACCCTGTCTCTACAAAAGTGTTTTTAAAAATTAATTGGGCATAGTAGTGTGTGGCTGTAGTCCCAGGTACTCAGGAGGCTGAGGCAGGAGGATCACTTGAGCCCAGGAATTTGAGGCCGCAGTGAGCAGTGATCATACCAGTGTACTCTAGCCTGGGCGACAGAGTGAGACCCTGTCTCAAAAAAATAAAAAAATAAGCCACTTGCTATCTTGTGGCTTATTTTAAAATTAAAATTAAAAATAAGCCACTTGCTATCTTGCTATTTTAAAATTCATTCCTTGTGTCTCTTTAAGGTAGCTATTAGGAAAAATCACCTGTTTAGGTAGATTTTTTTTTTTTTTTTTTTGAGACAGTCTTCCTCTGTCGCCCAGGCTGGAGTGCAGTGGCGCAATCTCGACTCACTGCAACTTCCAGCCTCCCGGGTTCAAGCGATTCTCCTGCCTCAGCCTCCCAAGTAGCTGGGATTACAGGTGCCCACCACCACGCCCGCCTAATTTTGTGTTTTAGTAGAGTCAGGGTTTCACCATCTTGGTCAGGCTGGTGTCAAACTCCTGACCTCCAGTAGTCCACCCGCCTCAGCCTCCCAAAGTGCTGGGATTACAGGCACCCAGCACGTGAGCCACCACGCCCGGCCAGGTAGAGGATTTTTATCACAGTGAGACCACTGTATTTGGGGTAGTTTTTTGCTTGTGGGAACTGTGACTGCATAATATATGGATAACTTAGGGCTTCACCTTAGGGACCTGAATTAGCTGTTCCTTTCTGCTTCAAATAGTTTACCCTCATTTTTCAGATCCCAACCTAAGTATTACTTTTTCAGAGAGTCAGTCCTCCATTAACTACTGTTAGTCTATTTTTGCATTGCTATAAAGAAATACCTGAAGCTGGTATTTCTTTGGCTTATGGTTCCTCAGGCTGTACAGGAAGCATAGTGCTGCTGTCTGCTTCTGGTAAGGGCCTCAGGAAGCTTACAATCGTGGCAGAAGACAAAGGGGGAGCCAGTGAATTATATGGCAAGAAGGAACAAGAGAGTGAGAGGGGGCTGCCACACAGCTTTAAACAACCAGAACTTGTGTGAACTCAGAACAAGAACTCACTTATCCAGGGGGGTGGAGCTAAACCATTCATGAGGTATTCAACCCCATGATCCAGTTACCTCTCTCCAGGGCCTACCTTCAACACTGGGAATCACATTTCAACGTGAGATTTGGAGGGGACAAACATCCAAACCATATCAACTACCTAATCTAAAGTAGTCCCTGCTCTGTCACCCTACCTTATATTAATTCTTTGCATAACACTTATCTGATATTTTTCTTATTTATTATTTGTCCAACTTAAATACACATGTCAGGAGAGCTGGAGATTTTTTCTTGTTAACTGTTGTGTTCCCAGTACCTGATAGGGTGCTTGATCCATAGTTAAAGGTCTTGTTGACCACATTCTTACCACCTTTGACATAAAACAGTGTTAAGTCTGTAATCAGAGAGTAGCTTGTTAATCTAAATACTGTGTAAAGACTATAACAGTATTGGAGATGATGACATTTTTGCCTGCTTATCAGCGAAGTACTTAGGCAAGTTAATCCTGTACATTTTACAAGATTAGGAAGGACATATAAGGACACTAGTAAAATCAAAAATGTACTTTTTCTTAATGCTGGAAGGGAACTTTCATGTACTCTAATCCCCTAACTGGAATATGAGTAAATGGAAGCTCACAGAGGCTCAGTCCTCACTCAGAGTCTCATGGCAAGCTCTTGGTACAACAGGTGCAAAACCCGTCTCCCACCAGTGCCTTGCTTACATCATGTGCTGTCTTTTGGTGCAAGTGATTTATTTAATAAATGCACTTTATTAAAGAAGCTTTAAAAAGCATGGTGTGGAAGAAAGTTTAGTTACATAAATGAGTATATTCTTTGTGCAAAAATTTGAAATAGTCCATTGAAACTTAGATTTTCTGTAATGACCCTCAATCCCATTTTTCTTGTTCCCTAATTTCCTGCTGTTTTAGTTTGGTTTAGTCTGTCCTTCCAGACTGTTCTACGTGTCTTTCTACAAATACTAACATATATAGTAAAAAAATAGTTGGCATTGCCTTTTTTTTTAAGTTGAGGTTTTGAGTGCCTTTTATATACACAGCAATTTATTAATCTCCAGTCTCTTAGGAGGTCCAGTGAGGAAACATCCACATTGGTTTCACTGAACTGTTTGTTCCTCTCGGTAGCCATCATTATTATGTGCAGGGTTATTCATTCTTACTAAGTGATTTTATGATTTAGTTCATTAGGTTTTTATTCTGTTTCTAATCCTATGTTGAGGAGTAGAGGACAAAGAAAAAGGCTCTGTCTTTAGGAAGCTTACTCTTGTTAATAATTTTAAAAGTTCTTTTAGGTGTATAAACATGGTTAAAATAAGACTTTGGTCTGACTCATCTGTAAACATAAAAGGGACGATTTTTAAAGGTTTTCTTTCTTAAGAATTCTTACTTACATTTGTGTGTATACAACAGGTCAGAAGACAATACAGATAAAACGTTTTTGTGAATTAAGAGATTGTTTCCAGTCATGTGGGAAGCCACTAGAAAACTTAAGAACTTTGAAAAAAGAAAACTTTGTCAATCTTTTTTCTTTTTAAATCTACTATTTTGAGATATTATTGGCATACAATAGAGTACACCTGTTTTTAAGTGAACAGTTCTGTGAGTTTTAATCAACGTACAGCCGGGTCTCCTAAATAAAGGAGTAAAATGTTTTCATTGCCTCACAAAGTTCTCTTGGTCCCTTTGCAGTCAGTCACCCCACTCCAGCCCCAGGCAATCACTGGTTTGTTTTCTATAACTTTAGGTTAGTTTTGACTGTTCTGGATTCTCGTGTAAGCGGAATCATTGAATTTCTCTCTTTTTTGAGAGTCTTTTAAAATGTTTGTTTTTGTTTGCTTTCAGATCCATCACAAAGTGAAGTCATGGGAGAGCCACACTTGATGGTGGAATATAAACTCGGTTTACTGTAATAGTGTGCTGTTCATGGAAACTGAGGGCTGCATCTTGTTTATAGTCGTCTTTGTACTGTAATTTGATGTACTCAATATTAAAAGTACTGACACCTGAGAATTTCTGCTCAAGTAGTATCAGTGATCATTTAAAATTTGGGAGCATCTTTGGTTTACAGCCATGTGACAATTAAAAGCACTAAAGGGGGATCATATTAAAGCTCTTAAATTATATTAAAACAATAGCCTTTGTCTTTAAAAAAAAATGTTGCTCATGAATATTATAAAGTGATCTACAGGTTTCAGTTCAACCTGTTTTCTAAGTTTTCTGTAAACTTAGTTTGAATAAGCATTTGAGTCCGTAAACTTTGTAGTAGCATCTTTCAGAATAAACATTTTTAATTGATTTCAGTGGCAACTCTTCAAATTGAGTACAATATGAGATACATCAGTATCGTCCATTAACACTCATAAGAATAATATTTACTGTATCAGTGCTGTTTTAGGGTTATAGCTATTCTTTGATTCAGGGTTGAAAAGTAGAAGTTCCAAGGTTTTGATTTTGGTCTGCTCTTTAAGTGAAGAATTAAAGCAACCGGTAGATGTAGGTTAAACTTTTACTTCATAGACTTATTATGTAATTAATGTATTACCAAGCAACACTGTTAAAGAAAAGTAAACTCATTTTTTCTTGTTGTTAATTTATATATTACAACATACCATAAGATATTCTGTATGAAATTGGTATATACAAATTTACATTTTTAGAACATTAGTGAATGAGTCATCTTTTACAATTAAAAGTATATTTTGATTATCAATTTCTTGGGAGCATCTTTGATTAGATAAATTACTGATTTGAAACATTTGGCAATGTCTAGAGACATTTTTGGAGTCACAACTTTGGGGGTGGGCTGCTACTGGCATCTAGTGGGTAGAAGCCAGGAATACAGCTAAAGATCCTACAATGCACGGAACATCAGCACAATTTATGGTCTTGTAACTAGTTGAAGACACTAAAGGGAAATGAATTTAAAACTCACAATTTATATTTGTACAGTAGCATTCTATGTCTTTAAAAAACTTATGAACATTCTAAAACCATCTACATACAGAGTTTGCACTCTGCAACCAAGATCATTTGGTTCAAAATGTCAGTAGTTGTTAAAGGGGACAAACCTTGAGAAAAGTCAAGTACACTTAAATTTTTTTTTGAGAGAAGGTCTCACTGTCACCCAGGCTGGAGTACAGTGGCGAGATCATGGCTCACTGCAGCTGAGACTGACCAGGCTCAAGCAATTCTCCCATTTCAGCCTCCCAAGTAGCTGGGAGTACAGGGGTGTACCTCCACGCCTGGCTAATTTTTTATTTTTTTGTGGAGATGGAGTCTCGCTATATATTGCCCAGACAGGTTTTGAACTCCTGGCCTCTAGTGATCCTCCTGCCTCGGCCTCCCCAAAGTGCCAGGATGACAGGCATGAGCCATTGGTCAATTACACATTTTTAAAATAGGTATCTTGCTCTTGACTATTAAGTTTAGAATCGTCTTTGCTAACACAGTGTTCTCCAACCCACTTTATACTTAATAAGCAAATGTAGAAATAATAAAGATTCACTAATTGCTTCTACGTATATTCTCTTTAATAATAAGGAAGTTGGAGATTTCTTCTGTACCTTAAACCTAGGAATAATAGCCGCCCTTCCTGACCAGTAGAGGGTACTGTGTTTAAGAGTGTAGTGTAAATGGAAAATGTGAGGCTTTAATATAGAACTTGGTAGTCATGAATAACACTTTGTCTTTTTGCCTCCTCTCTCCTCTTTTAACCTTCTTTGTGTTTATATCAGTGGCCCTCACCCCGGATGCTTCGAGGAATCAGCTGGGAATCTTTTGAAGAAATTTTCGTGTCAGGATTTTAATCTCATAAGTTCCAGTAGGACTAGTCTGAGGTGGATCCCAGAAAGTATATTTTTTGAAAGTGCTCCATGTTGAGAAGCTTTTATATGCTTTATTCCCTTTCTCTGCTTGCTCTGCCTTTGTGTTAGTGACAATTGCGAATTGCAACTCCCAGGTTGTGACCTGTGCTTCTGACCGACTGCTTGTAAATTGGGGTTCCCACTGTCCCTCTTCTTGGGTTCCATAATTTGCTAGGGCAGCTCAGGGGAACACTTTACTTACATTTATCCTTTCATTATAAAAGGTACTGCAAGGGCTACAGATGAACAACCAGATGGAAGTGATGCATAGGGCAAGGTAAGGGGGAAGGTGCTAGGAGCTTCTGTGCCCTCTCCTGGCACACCACCCTCCAGACACCTCCACGTGTTTACCAACCTGAACATTCAGGGGTTTTGATGGAAGCCTCATCTTGTGGGTATGATCAATTCTGAACTTATTCTCCAATCCCTCTCCCCTTCCTAGACGATGAGGTTGCAGTTCCAAGTGAGGCTGCAGATTCCAAGCTGCTAGTCATGATATCACAGTCCTTGGTTAAAATTGATTAATACTAAGATAAAAGAAACATACCTAATGGGAGTACAATCTGATTTTATATTAAGCCTTTAATATATATGAGAACAAGGGAGTTGGCGGGTATTACCATCTGGAAGTGTTGGGGATTTGCTATATAATGAACACTGGGAGTCTCGCACTGTCACCAGGCTGGAGTGCAGTGGCGTGATCTCGGCTCACTCAACCTCTGCGTCCCGGGTTCAAGCGCTTCTCCTGCCTCAGCCTCCTGAGTAGCTGGGATTACAGGCACACACCACCACGCCCGGCTAGTTTTTGTATTTTTAGTACAGATGGGGTTTCACCATGTTGGTTAGGCTAGTCTCGAACTCCTGACCTTGTGATCCGCCCGCCTCTGCCTTCCAAAGTGCTGGGATTACAGGTGTGAACCACTGTGCCCAGCCAACTTTAAAAACTTTTAAAGATGAAAAATTAAGTTTTGAAAGCTTAGGGTTTGCTTTCAGATTTGAAGTTACTTCTGGAGCCAGTAGACCTGCTTTGTCAGCTGTACTTTGCTTTCCGCTGCTTTTCAGTGTCTTGGCTTAATGGAGACAGGAAGAAGCTATATTGTTCAGCACTGTGAGAAAATAGAGGTCACGGAGGATATAGCTTTGGGTCAGTGGAGGATCAGGTAGAATTCTGCTTTGACTTTTGCCACACTTTTGGAGAGATGAATTGATTTTAACTCAAGGCTTTTGTATTTTTAAAATTTCAAAGTTAAGAGAAAATCTGGAAGAACAATACCAAAAAAAAAAATACAAAATGAGCTGGGCATGGTGGCACACTGTAGTCCCAGCTACTTGGTGAGGCCGAGGCTAGAGAATTGTTTGAACCTGGAGCAGGCTAAGAAAGCAACCAGGAAGCAAAACAGCAGAGGGAGGCAGAGGTTGCAGTGAGCCTAGATTACGCCACTGCACTTCAGCCTGGGCAACAAGAGTGAAACTCCGCCTCAAAAAAAAAAAAAAGAAAATTTAAGAGAAGATGGAGGAAACTGATAAGGCACAAGGAGTGGTGCACATTTGTTCTTCTTAAACTTTTTACTATGGAAAATTTTCAATATCCAGAAGTAGATAGAAAAATACAACATAATCCCATGTCCCCATCATCTGTCTTCAATAATGATCATGTTTCATCTATATTTTGCACCCATTGTTCCCCTCAATATTGCCTTAAAAGAAATTCCCCACATCTCATGTGTAAATATTTCAGTTTATAACACTAGCATAACCATAAAACTATTAACAGCAATTCCCGACAAATACCCATCGTTCACATTTCTAATGGTCCAATAAGTGTCATATATAAATTGTGCCAATTGTCCAAATATATGGGTTCCACCACCATCTCATTTTTCTTTTTCTTGCTGGTTGTTGGAAAAACCAAACTGGTTGCTCTATAGTTTCCCACAGTCTAGATTTCACTGTCTGCCTGTTTGTGATATAGTTTAACATGTTGTTTTCTTTCCTTAGTATTGCCTATCAACTGCTAGTTGAATCTATTAGCTTGATGAGGTTCAGGTTCATTATTTTTGAAATAGTCACTTCACCAGTGGTGTATTCTTCCACAAAAAGACACCTAAGGCGTAACCATCGCCCATTTTGTGACAGTGGTGGCCATTGACACACAATACATAGATTTATTTATTAAGGCTTGCAAAATGATGATTCTACATGTCATTTTTTCTTTTTTCTTTTTTTTTTTAGCCAGAATACTGTCTTAAAGAGAATCTTCCTGTTATGTACAATCTGGTTACCCAGGGGTAGAGTTAATATAGGAAAGGCAGAGGGAATAAACTTAATTCTGTTATTTCTAGCAATTTTCAAAATAGCAAAAATTATAATTATACAGTAATATTTATATAATTAAAATTGCATTATGTAGTAATAAAACATGGGTTATTCTGTAACCAATTCGTTTTTTTTGTTGTGTCATGAAGGTGCATATTGTTTAATCAATGTTTTTGTTTTGTATGCTTGTTTTTCACAAAGATAAAAAGGGCACGAAACAACTTACCATTTTTGGGACTGGCTTAAGAAGCCCTCTCTTGCCTTAATACAACAAAAACTGCACACCTCCAGGGTTTAGTTTTGGGGAAAACATAGGTAAGGTCAGCATCCAGATTCCATTACCCTCTATTTCACCTTCTCCTTTGTAGAACTCATTTGTCTTCTTTTGGCTGTCTGGCATTCACCCTTACTTCCCAGCAAGATTAACACCTAATTCTTTAGAGGAATCACCTTTCTTCCTTGTGTGTGGTCTTGAGGAGAGAGCGCATGCCCCCTTCTCGAATTCTAAGAGGGCGCTCTCTCTTCCTTGTCTGCTTCAGGGGCCTACAGAGGGCAGGCACGGGACCCACGTCAGCCAGTTAAACTTCTCTCCTGGGACTGGGGCCCCTGAGCAAGGACATGGGGAGGACAGTGAGGTGCTACATCACCAGCAACAGCTGCTCTCATGCCGCGTCATCATTGCTGTAGGTGCTGCTTCTTTGTGAGTGCTGGTTTGCTTCCTGGTTGCTTTCTTGGCCTGCTCCTCAGCTTTCTACTGAATCGGTGAGTCTGTTATCATTAAGTCAAGCCTTTTGTGCTTAAGATAAAAGTACATTCTGTTGCTAGCAATCACAGTCTCTGAATGAGTAATTGACCTCAGACAGTTTGTGTTATGGGCAGAAGCCTCCAGCATTTTGGCACGAGGGACCAGTTCCACGGAAGACAGTTTTTCCACTGACCTGAGAGTGAGGGGAAAGGTTCTGTGATGAAACTGTTCCTCCTCAGATCATCATTAGGAGATCCTCATAAGGAGCGTGCAACCTAGATCCCTTGCAAGTGCAGTTCACAGTAGGGTTCACGGTCCTATGAGACTCTAATGCTGCCATTGGTCTGACAGGAGGCGGAGCTCTGCCGTAATGCTCACCAGCTGCTCACCTCCTGCTGTGCCACGCAGTTCCTAACAGGCCACAGAACAGTAGCGGTCCGCATCCCAGGAGTTGGGGACCCCCGTTACAGGGAACAAGTCTCCAGAGAAATGTGGGAATTGGAAACTAGTTACCTGACTGAGAGGTTAGGCAGTGAATCTAGGTAGGAAATCTAGCTGTCTCTGGCAGGCAATTGTAAAATAGCTATCCTATCTGGTCACAAAATCACAGACCCATTTTATAGCAAGGTTCTGAACAATCAGAACACCAAAAAGTCAGGGTTCTGGGATGGCTACTTCTAACAACACTGAAAAGTTTAAAGCAAGTGAGTAACAAGCTCCAACCCCCAAACCAACCTACAGCAGCCTAAAGGATCTCATTTCCTGCAGCTATAATACTCCAAAAATCAAGATCTCAGCCTCCAGAATCAGCACAGCAGTCGAAGCCGCGACCCCACCAGATCTACTGTATGAAAATTGGAGTATTCATTAGAACCAGTAGTATCCTGATAATGGAATTAAGTGGGAATATGACTGAGGAAGCAGTTTCCTCACCTCAGGGAGTCAGTTTATCAGAGAAAAGCAGTTCCCCTCTTGCTAACTCCCTCTGTTTCCAAACCCATAGCTAGTGTTGAGTCCAGCATGCCCCCCTGGAGGCCAAATCCAAAGAAAGCTAACATGATAGAATCTGTGGACTTTGCCAATTTCTATCTATAAGAAATTCAGGGCATGGTCATCTTAGCACTTTGAGAGGTCAAGGCTGGAGGATCACTTGAGGCCAGGAGTTTGAGACGAGCCTGGGCAACCTATTGAGACCCTATCTATAAAAAAAGTTTCTTTTTTTTTTTTTAGATTTTAATAATGTGGGGGGTACAAGTGGTTTTTGGATGCACGGATGAGTTCTTCAGTGGCGAATTCTGAGATTTTACTGCACCCAGCACCCGAGCAGTATACACTGCACCCAATATGTTGCCTTTCATCCCTCATCACCCTCCCGTCTCCCCCACAGTCCCCACAGTCCATTATATCACTGTATGATTTTGCAACCTCATAGCTTAGCTCCCATTTATAAGTGAGAACATGCAGTATTTGCTTTTCATTCCTCAGTTACTTCACTTAGAATGGGCTTCTGGTTCCATCTAGATTGCTGCAAAAGACATTATTTTGTTCCTTTCTATCGCTGAGTAGCATTCCATGGTGCATAGATACCATGTTTTCTTTATCCACTCAAAGGTTGATGGCTACTTAGGTTGACTGCATATCCCTGCAATTGTGAATTGGGTGGCTATAAACCTGTGTATGCAGGTGTCTTTTTCATATAATGACTTAGTTTCCTTTGGGTGGATACCCAGTAGTGGGATTGCTGAATTGAATTGTACTTCTTTGAGTTCTTTAAGGGATCTCCATATTGGTTTCCATAGGAGTTATACTAATTTACATTCCCACCAGAAGTGTAAAATGTTTCCTTTTCACCTCATTTATGCCAACATCTATTGTTTTTTGACTTTTTGTTTATGGCCATTCTTGCAGGAGTAAGGTGTTATCTCACTGTGGTTTTAATTTGCATTTCCCCAATGATGAATAATGTTGAGCATTTTTTCATATGTTTGTTTTCTGTTTGTGTATCTTCTTTTGAGAAATGTCTATTCATGTCCTTTGCCCACTTTTTGATGGGATTATTTGTTTTTTTCTTGCTGATTTGTTTGAGTTCCTTGTAGATTCTGTCCTTTGTTGGATGCACAGTTTGTGATTATTTTCTCCCACTCTGTGGGTTGTCTGTTTATTCTGCTGATTATTTCTTTTGCTGTGTAGAAGCTTTTTCGTTTAATTAGGTTCCATTTATTTATGTTTGTTTTTGTTGCATTTGCTTTTGAGATCTTAGTCATGAATTCTTTGCCTTAGGCAATGTCCAGAAGAGGTTTTCTAAGGTTATCATTTAGAATTTTTATGGTTTCAGGTCTTAGGTTTAAGCCTTTGATCCATCTTGAGTTGATTTTTGTATAAGGTGAGAGACAGGGATCTAGTTTCATTCTTCTACGTGTGGCTTGCTAGTTATCCCAGCACCATCTATTGAATAAGGAGTCCCTTCCCCAATTTGTGTTCTGTATGCTTTGTTGAAGATCAGTTGGCCGTAGGTATTCGGCTTTATTTCTTGGTTCTCTATTCTATCCCATTGTTCAAAGTGCGTATTTTTATACCAGTACAATGATGTTTAGATAACTATTGCCTTGTAGTGTTTATAGCAGTGGCAGCCCATCTGGAGCAGCTGCCCAGCCGGGCTGTGGACCTGAGCATCCCTGAGCTCTTGGAGACTCAGGAAGCCCCCTTGCCCCTGCCGGCTTGGAAGTGCCTTCTCCTGCTGCCTGTCCTCTGGCTGCTCCCAGCACCTGCTCCAATTTCTGAGCAAAGTTGAGGCTGAGCCTGGGCACTGTCACAACTCCGCCGGGTGTGCATGCTCAGAGTAGCGCTGACATCCCACCCCCCTGCCACCTAGGCCCTCTCCAAACTTCAGGTGCCAACAAACATGGCAGGGAGGCCAAGGTGGTGCTGAGGGTGGCTTGGCATGGGCCTGCAGGTGGCCCTCCGCACAAAGAGCCTGGGAACCATGGATGACATGATTTCCGACAGCAGGAGGCAGACAGGCTCCTGGGCAGAAAGGGGCGTGTCCCCAGTGAAGCCCCCCATTCAAGCCAGGGATGGCCTGAAGTGTGGGGGCTGCGCTGTCAGTTCTGTGAGGAGTCTGCAGCCTGGATGGAGTAAGAACTTAACGATGCTTTTTCTGGGCCGGCCCGTGGCTGCCCATGGACCAGTCAGCACACACTTTCTCCCTTCTGATGCCCAGAAAAGCACTAGGTTCAGCCAGACTTGCAGAGATGTAGGGACCACCTGCCTGCAGATAGGAGCTACCAACTCTGTATCTCCTCTCTGCTGAGGGCTGCACAGACATCGGGATAACCTGCCTGCAGAGAGTAGCTCCCCTCCATTGAGAGCTGCACTCATTCAGATGACCTGCCTGTGGAAAGGAGCTACCCATTTCAGGTTTCCTGAGAGCTGTACTGTCACTCAAAAAAAGCATCTCTTTGCCTTGCCCACCCAGTTGTCCACGTACCTCATACTTTCTGGACATGGGACGAGAACTTGGGACCTGCCAAATGGCAGAACTGAAAGATCTGTAACACAAACAGGGCTGAAAGACACCCCCAACCCACTGGCCACGTTGTGAGAAGGAGAGAAGAGCTGTGACCCTTTGGGGTGCCCAGACCCAAGCCAGGGCTGTGACACCCTCTTTGGGACCCTGTGGTTCCTGGCATCTCCGAGCTTCCAGATGCCACCACATTTCTTGAATCCTGCCTTGGAAGCTGCCTGTGGTACGCCTGGTCCAGCCACAGCCTCACACAGAGCCAGTGCCTGTGTGGGTGCCTGGAGGTGTCCACCCTGCCACAGCAGCCAGTGTGCCTGCCTGTGCAAAGTGGCCAGACCCCGTGCTCGCTCACTCACGCTCCCCTTGCCACACTGTGCCTGGCTCGCCCTTGGCAGGAATGGGATCTGGGCTGGTGGCACAAGCCAAGCACAGCCTGCCAGGCCACGTGGGCGGAATGAGCCCGGTGGGCCCAAACAAAACTCTCCCAAAGGCACCACAGCCACTGAGGCTTCCAGCTGGAAAAGCGACACCCTAAGGATCCTGTGACAGTATAATTTGAAGTCCGGTAACTTTATGCCTCCAGATTTGTTCTTTTCGCTTGATATTGCTTTGGCTATGTGGGCTCTTTTTCGGTTCTATATGAATTTTAGGATTGTTTTTTCTAGTTCTGTGAAAAATGATGATGGTGTTTTGATGAGAATTTCACTGAATCTGTAGATTGCTTTGGACAGTCTGGTCATTTTCACAACACTGATTCTTCCCATCCATGAGCATGGGTCATATTTCCATTCATTTGTGTCATCTGTGATTTCTTTCAGCAGTGTTTTGTGGTTTTCCTTGTAGAGATCTTTCACCACCTTAGTTAAGTATAGTCCTGGGTTTTTTGTTTGTTTGTTTGTTTTTTGCAGCTTTTATAAAAGGGACTGAGTTCTTGAGTTGATCCTCAGCATGGTCATTGTCGGTGTAGATCAGTACTACTGATTTGTGTATGTTGATTTTGTAACCTGAGACTTTACTGAATTCATTTATCAGATGTAGGAGCCTTTTGGATGAGTCTTTAGGGTTTTCTAGGTATACAGTCATATCATCAGTGCATAGTGACAGTTGGACTTCTTCTTTTCCAAATTGGATGCCCTTTATTTCTTCCTCTTGCCTAATTGCTCTGGCTAGAACTTCTAGAACTATGTTGAGGAGAAATGGTGAAAGTGGACATCCTTGTCTCGTTCCAGTTCTCAGAAGGAATGTTTTCAACTTTTCCCCATTCAGAATGATGTTGGCTAGTTGGCTATGGGTTTGTCATATATGGCTATTATTACTTTGAGGTAAGTCCCTTCTATGCCTATTTTGTTAAGGGTTTTTATCCTAAAGTGATGCTGGATTTTATCAAATGCTTTTTCTGCATCTGTTGAGATGATGATATGATTTTTATTTTTAATTCTGTTTATGTGATGTATCACATTTCTTGACTTGCGTATGTTAAACCATCCCTGGGATGAAACTCACTTGATCATGATGTATTATCTTTTTGATGTGCTGCTGGATTCAGTTAGCTAGTATTTGGTTGAGGATTTTTGCATCTATGTTCATCAGGGATATTGGTTTGTAGATTTCTTTTTTTTAATGTCTTTCCCTGCTATTGGTATTAGGGTGATACTGGCTTCATAGGATGATTTACGAAGGATTCCCTCTTTCTCATCTTTTGGAATAGTTTCAGTAGGATTGGTACCAATTCGAATGTCTAGTAGAATTCAGTTGTGAATCCATCTGGTCCTGTACTTTTTTTGTTGACAATTTTTAAATAAATGATTCCATTTGCTGCTTGTTATTGGTCTGTTCAGGGCTTCTGTTTCTTTCTGATTTAATCTAAGAGGGTTCTGTGTTTCCAGGAATTTATCCATTTCCTCTATATTTTCTAGTTTGTGCACATAAAGGTGTTCATAGTAGCCTTGAATGATCATATGTATTTCAGGTGTGTCAGTTGTAGTATTTCCAGTTTCATTCCTAACTGAGCTTATTTGAACCTCTCTCTTCTTAATCTCACTAATGGTCTATCAATTTTGTGTATCTTTTCAAAGAATCAGCTTTTTGTTTCATTTATCTTTTGTATTTTTTTGTTTCAATTTCATTTAGTTCTGCCCTGACCTTTGTCATTTCTTTTCTTCTGTTGGCTTTGGGTTTAGTTTGTTCTTCTTTCCCTATTTCCTTGAAGTGTGACATTAGATTGTCAGTTTGTGCTCTTTCAGACTTTTTGATGTAGGTATTTAATGCTATGAATTTTCCTCTTAGCACTGCTTTTGCTATATCCTAGAGGTTTTGATAACTTGTGTCACTATTATCATTTATTTCAAAGAATTTTTAAATTTTCAACTTGATTTCATTGTTAACCAAAAAATCATTCAAGAGCAGATTATTTAATTTCCACGTATCTATCTAGTTTTGGCGTTGATTTCCAGTTTTATTCCACTCTGATCTGAGAAGATACTTGATATGATTTCAATTTTCTTAAACTTACCGAGACTTGTTTTGTGGCCTACTATATGGTCTGTCTTGGAGGATGTTCCATGTGCCTATGAGAAGAATGTATATTCTATAGTTGTTGAGAAGAATGTTCTGTAAATAGCTGTTAAGTCCATTTGTTCTAGATTATAGTTTAATTCTGTTGTTTCTTTGTTGGCTTTGTCTTGATGATCTGTCTAGTGCTTTCAGTGGAGTATTAAGTCCCCCACTATTATTATGTTGCTGTTTCTCTCATCTCTTAGGTCTAGTAGCAATTGTTTTATAAATCTGGGAGTTCCAGTGTTAGGTACATATAAATCTAGGACTGTAGTATCTTCTTGTTGGACTGATTCTTTTTCATTATATAATGTCCTTATTTGTCTTTTTTTTTTTTTTTTTTTTTACTGTGGTTGCTTTAAAGTCTGTTTTGTCTCATATAAGAGTAGCAGCTCCTGCTCACTTTTGGTTTCCATCTGTGTGGAATATCTTTTTCCACCCCTTTACCTTGAGTTTATGAGTCCCTATGTGTTAGGTGAGGCTCTAGAAGACAGTAGATATTTGGTTGGTGTATTTTTTTTAATCCATTCTCCCATTTTGTATTTCTTTTCTAATTCATTTTTTTTAATTATAAGACTTTAAGTTCTAGCGTACATGCGCACAATGTGCAGGTTTGTTACATAGGTATACATGTGCCATGTTGGTCATTTACATTAGGTATTTACATTTACATTAAATATCAACTTGTTATTTACATTAGGTATTTCTCCTAATGCTATCCCTCCCTCTGACAGGCCCTGGTGTGTGATGTTCCCCTCCCTGTGTCCATGTGTTCTCACTGTTCAACTCTCACTTATGAATGAGAACATGCAGTGTTTGGTTTTCTGTTCTTTTGTAACTTTGCTGAAAATGATTGTTTCCAGTTTCATCCATGTCCCTGCAAAGAACATGAACTCACCCTTTTTTAATGGCTGCATAGTATTCCATGGTGTATATGTGCCACATTTTCTTTATCCAGTATATCATTGACGGGCATTTGGGTTGGTTCCAAGACTTTGCTATTGTGAACAGTGCTGCAATAACATACCTGTGCATGTGTCTTTATAGTAGAATGATTTATAATTCTTTGGGTATATACCCAGTAATGGGATTGCTAGGTCAAATGGTATTTCTAGTTCCAGATCCTTGAGGAATCGCCACACTATCTTCCACAATGGTTGAACTAATTTACACTGCCGTCAACAGTGTAAAAGCATTCCTATTTCTCCACATCTCTCCAACATCTGTTGTTTCCTTTTTAATGATCGCCATTCTAACTAGTGTGAGATGGTACCTCATTGTGGTTTTGATTTTCATTTCTCTAATGATCAGTGATAATGAGCATTTTTTCATAAGTTTGTTGGCTGCATAAACATCTTCTTTTGAGAAGTGTCTGTTCATATCCTTTGCCCATTTTTTGATGGGGTTGTTTGTTTTTTTCTTATAAATTTGTTTTCATTCTTTGCAGATTCTGTATATTAGCCCTTTGTCAGATGGATAGATTACACAATTTTCTCCCAATCTGAAGGTTGGCCGTTCACTCTGATGAGAGTTACTTTTGCTGTGCAGAAGCTCTTTAGTTTAATTAGATTCCATTTGTCTATTTTGGCTTTTGTTGCAATTGCTTTTGGTGTTTTAGTCATGAAGTCTTTGCCTATGCCTGTGTCCTGAATGGTATTGCTTAGGTTTTCTTCTAGGGTTTTTATGGTTTTAGGTCTTACATTTAAGTAGTTAATTCATCTTGAGTTAATTTTTGTATAAGGTGTAAGGAAGGGATCCAGTTTCAGCATTCTGCATATGGCTAGCCAGTTTTCCCAGCACCATTTATTAAATAGGGAATCCTTTCCCCATTGCTTGTTTGTGTCAGGTTTGTCAAATATCAGATGGTTGTAGATGTGTGGTGTTATTTCTGTGGCATCTGTTCTGTTCCATTGGTCTGTATATCTGTTTTGCTACCGGTACCATACTGTTTTGGTTACGGTAGCCTTGTAGTATAGTTTGAAGTCAGGTAGCATGATGCCTCCAGCTTTGTTCTTCTTGCCTAGGATAGTCTTGGCTATGCGGGCTCTTTTTTGGTTCCATTTGAAATTTAAAATAGTTTTTTTCCCGTTCTGTGAAGAAAGTCAGTGGTAACTTGACGGGGATAGCATTGAATCTATAATTACTTTGGGCAGTATGGCCATTTTCATGATATCGATTCTTCCTATCCATGAGCATGGAATGTTCTTCCATTTGTTTGTGTCCTCTTTTATTTCCTTGAGCAGTGGTTTGTAGTTCTCTTTGAAGAGATCCTTCACATCCCTTGTAAGTTGGATTCCTAGGTATTATTCTCTTAGTAGCAATTGTGAATGGGAGTTCACTCATGATTTGACTCTCTGTCTGTTATTGGTGTATAGGAATGATTGTGATTTTTGCACATTGATTTTTTATCCTGAGACTTTGCTGAAGTTGCTTATCAGCTTAAGGAGATTTTGGACTGAGACAATGGGGTGTTCTAAATATACAATCATGCCCATCCAGTATGAGACTGACTGTGGGTTTGTCATAAATAGCTCTTACTATTTTGAGATACGTTCTATATCTCAATACGTAGTTTATTGAGAGTTTTTAGCATGAAGGGTGTTGAATTTTGTCGAAGGCCTTTTCTGCATCTATTGAGATAATCATGTGTTTTTTGTCATTGGTTCTGTTCATGTGATGGATTACGTTTATTGATTTGCGTATGTTGAACCAGTGCTGCATCCCAGGGATGAAGCCGACTTGATCATGGTGAATAAGCTTTTTGATGTGCTGCTGGATTCGGTTTGCCAATATTTTATTGAGGATTTTTGCATTGATGTTCATCAGGGATATTGGCCTAAAGTTTTTTTTTGTTTGTTTGTCTCTGCCAGGTTTTGGTATCAGGATGATGCTGGCCTCATAAAATGAGTTAGGGAGGATTCCATCTTTTTCTATTCATTGGAATAGTTTCAAAAGGAATGGTACCAGCTCCTCTTTGTAACTCTGGTAGAGTTTGGCTGTGAATCCATTTGGTCGTGGCCTTTTTTTGGTTGGTAGGTTATTAATTATTGCCTCAATTTCAGAACCTGTTATTTGTCTATTCAGAGATTTGACTTCTTCCTGGTTTAGTCTTGGGAGGATATATATGTCCAGGAATTTATCCATTTCTTCTAGATTTTCTAGTTGATTTGTGTAGAGGTGTTTATAGTATTCTCTGGTGGTAGTTTGTATTTCTGTGGGGTCGGTGGTGATATTCCCTTTATCATTTTTTATTGTGTCTATTTGATTCTTCTCTCTTCTCTTCTTTATTAGTCTGGCTGGTGGTCTATCTACTTTGTTGATCTTGTTTAAAAAAAATCCAGCTCTTGGATTCATTGATTTTTTTGAAGGGTTTTTTGTGTCTCTATATCCTTCACTTCTGCTCTGATGTTAGTTATTTCTTGTCTTCTGCTGACTTTTGAGTTTGTTTGCTCTTGCTTCTCTAGTTCTTTTAATTGTGATGTTAGGGTGTTGATTGTGGATCTTTCCTGCTTTCTCTTGTGGGCATTTAGTGCTAAAAATTTCCCTCTACACCCTGCTTTAAATGTGTCCCAGAGATTTTGGTACGTTGTGTCTTTGTTCTCATTGGTTTCAAAGAATATCTTTATTTCTGCCTTCATTTCGTTATTTACCCAGTAGTCATTCAGGAGCAGGTTGTTCAGTTTCCATGTAGTTGTGTGGTTTTGAGTGAGTTTCTTAATCCTGAGTTCTAATTTGATTGCACTGTGGTCTGAGAGACAGTTTGTTGTGATTTCTGTTCTTTTACATTTGCTGAGGAGTGTTTTACTTCCAATTATGTGGTCAATTTTAGAATGAGTGCAATGTGGTACTGAGAGGAATGTATATTCTGTTAATTTGGGGTGGAGAGTTCCGTAGATATCTATTAGGTCCACTTGGTCCAGAGGTGAGTTCAAGTGCTGGATATCCTCGGTAATCTTCTGTCTCATTGATCTGTCTAATATTGACAGTGGGGTGTTAAACTCTCCCACTATTATTGTGTGGGAGTCTAAGTCTCTTTGTAGGTCTCTAAGAACTTGCTTTATGAATCTGGATGCTACTGTATTGAGTGCATATATATTTAGGAGAGTTAGCTCTTCTTGTTGCATTGATCGCTTTATCATTGTACAATGCCCTTCTTTGTCTCTTTTGATCTTTGATGGTTTAAAGTCTGTTTTATCAGAGACTAGGATTGCAACCCCTGGTTTTTTTTTTTCTCCATTTGCTTGGTAGATCTTCCTCCATCCCTTTATTTTGAGCCTATGTGTGTCTTTGCACGAGAGATGGGTCTCCTGAATACAGCACACCAATGGGTCTTGACTCTTTATCCAATTTGCCAGGCTGTGTCTTTTAATTGGGGCATTTAGCCCATTTACATTTAAGGTTAATGTTTGTATGTGTGAATTTGATCCTATCATTATGATGTTAGCTATTTATTTTGCCTGTTAGTTGATGCAGTTTCTTCATAGCATTGATGAAACTGTTGGCATGTTTTTGTCGTGGCTGGTACCAGTTGTTCCTTTCCATGTTTAGGGCTTCCTTCAGGGTCTCTTGTAAGGCAGGCCTGGTGGTGACAAAATCTCTAAGCATTTGCTTTTCTGTAAAGGCTTTTATTTCTCCTTCACTTGTGAAGCTTAGTTTGGCTGGATATGAAATTCTGGGTTGAAAATTCCTTTCCCTAAGAATGTTGAATATTGGCCCCCACTGTCTTCTGGCTTGGAGGGTTTCTGCCAAGAGATCCACTGTTACTCTGATGGGCTTCCCTTTGTGGGTAACTTGGCCTTTCTCTCTGGCTGCCCTTAACATTTTTTCCTTCATTTCAATCTTGGTGAATCTGACGATTTTGTGTATTGGGGTTGCTCTTCTCAAGGAATATCTTTGTGGTGTTCTCTGTATTTCCTGAATTTGAATGTTGGCCTGCCTTGCTAGGTTGGGAAAGTTCTCCTGGATAATATCCTGAAGAGTGTTTTCTAACTTGGTTCCATTCTCCCTGTCACTTTCAGGTGCAGCAATCAAATGTAGATTAGGTCTTTTCACATAGTCCCATATTTCTCAGAGGCTTTGTTCGTTTCTTTTCACTCTTTTTTCTCTAATCTAGTCTTCTCACTTTATTTCATTAAGTTGATCTTCAATCACAGGTATCCTTTCTTCTGCGTGATTGATTCGGCTATTGAAGATTGTGTATGCTTTACAAAGTTCTCATGCTGTGTTTTTCAGCTCCATCAGGTCATTTATGTTCCCTACACAAGTTATTCTAGTTAGCAATTCATCTAACCTTTTTTCAAGGTTCTTAGCTTCCTTGAGTTGGGTTAGAACATGCTCCTTTAGCTTGGAGGAGTTTGTTATTACCCACCTTCTGAAGCCTACTTCTGTCAATTCGTCAAACTTATTCTCCGTCCAGTTTTTTTTCTCTTGCTGGTGAGGAGTTGTGATCCTTTGGAGGAGAAGAGGTGTTCTGGTTTTTGCAATGTTCAGTCTTTGTGCACTGGTTTCTCCCCATCTTTGTGGTTTTTATCTACCTTTGGTCTTTGATGTTGGTGACCTACAGGTGGGGTTTTGGTGTGGATGTCCTTTTTGTTGATGTTGATGCTATTCCTTTCTGTTTGTTAGTTTAAACTTCTAACAGGTCCCTCACTGCAGGTCTGTTGGATTTTGCTGGAGGTCAACTCCAAACCCTGTTTGCCTGGGTGTCACCAGCAAAGGCTGCAGAATAGCAAATATTGCTGCCTCATCCTTCCTCTGGAAGCTTCATCCCAGAGGGGCACCTGCCAGATGCCAGCCAGAGCTCTCCTGTATGAGGTGTCTGTTGGCCCCTATTGGGAGGTATCTCCCAGTCAGGCTACACGGGAGTCATGGACCCACTTGAGGTGGCAGCCTGTCTGTTATCACAGCTCAAACACTGTGCTGGGAGAACCACTGCTCTCTTCAGAGCTGTCAGGCAGGGATGTTTAAGTCTGCTGAAGCTGTGCCCACAGCTGCCCCTTCCCCCAGGTGCTCTGTCCCAGGGAGATAGGGGTTTTATCTATAAGTCCCTGACTGGGACTGCTATCTTTTGTTCAGAGATGCCCTACCCACAGAGGTGGCATCCAGAGAGGCAGTTGGCCTTGCTGAGCTGCAGTGGGGTCTGCCCAGTTTGAACTTCCTGGCAGCTTTGTTTACACTGTGAGCATAATACCACCTACTCAAGCCTCAGTAATGGTGGACACCCCTCCCCACCACCAAGCTCCAGCATCTCAGGTCGATCTCAGACTTCTGTGCTAGCAGTGAGAATTTCTTTTTTTTTTTTTTTTTTTTTTGAGACGGAGTCTTGCTCTGTCACCCAGGCTGGAGTGCAGTGGCCGGCTCTCAGCTCACTGCAAGCTCCGCCTCCCGGTTCACGCCATTCTCCTGTCTCAGCCTCCCGAGTAGCTGGGACTACAGGCACCAGCCTCATCGCCCGGCTAGTTTTTTGTATTTTTTAGTAGAGACGGGGTTTCACCGTATTAGCCAGGATGGTCTCGATCTCCTGACCTCGTGATCCGCCCATCTCGGCCTCCCAAAGTGCTGGGATTACAGGCTTGAGCCACCGTGCCCGGCCAGCAGCGAGAATTTCAAGCCAATGGATCTTAGCTCACTGGGCTCCGTGGGTGTGGGTCCCACCGAGCCAGGCACTAGAGGGAATCTCCTGGTCTGCCAGTTCCAAAGAACGTGGGAAAAGCACAGTATCTGGGCAGAAGCGTACCATTTCTCCCCATACAGTGTCTCACGGCTTCCCTTGGCTAGGAAAGGGAAATCCCCCAAGTCCTTGGGCTTCCTGGGTGAGGTGATGCCCCGCCCTGCTTCGGCTAGCCCTCTGGGCTGTTCCCACTGTCCAGCCAGTCCCAGTGAGATGAACCAGGTACCTCAGTTGGAAGAGCATAAATCACCCATCTTATGCGTTGATCTCACTGTTAGCGGCAGACTGGAGCTGTTCCTATTCAGCCATCTTGCCGGAAATCCCCTTTTGTATCTTTTAAGTGGAGCATTTAGGCTGTTTACATTCAATGTTAATATTGAGATGTGAGGTGCTATTCTGTTTATCATATTAGTTGTTACCTAGATTCTTTGTTTTTTCATTATGTTACTGCTTTATAGACCCTGTGAGTCTGATGCTTTCAGCAGGTTCCGTTTTGGTGCATATCAAGCTTTTGTTTCAAGATGTATAACTCCTTTAGCATTCCTTGTAGTGCTGGTTTGGTAGTGGCAAATTCCCTCAGCATTTGCTTGTCAGCAAAAGACTGTTTCTCCTTCATTTATGAAGTTTAGTTTTGCTGGATACAGAAATTTAAAAAAAAAGAAATTCAGGTATGTGTGATGGAATAGATTTTTTTTTTTTTGACTCAACACCACTCAATGAAGGAATAGATTTTGAATGTGCTTTTAGAATATTGTATAGTGTCCTTATGTAAAATAATTCTAGACTCAAATATTTCAAGGAGCTGGATGTGGCTTAATACTCTGTAGAACTGGATTCAACACAGGCACACACTAAGTGAAATGGGTATGCCAGAAGTCCTTGACATAGAGTAGACCATCAGTTCTCAAGCTTTTGTGTGCACCAGAATCATGGGAGGGCTTTTAAAAACACTGATTGCTGAACCCCACTCCTGGAGTTTGTGATTCAGAAGGGTTGAGTTGAAGCCTGAGAATCTGCATTTCTGACAAGTTTGTAGGTTATGGTAATTCTACTAAACTAAGGACCATACTTTGAAAGTCACTAGTATAGAAGAAAGAAATCAAATAACTTTGAAGGACAGGAATGTTGGAGTGCTTTGCCTATGTAAATCCCCTCTTCATTTGCTACTTGTCTTTCCCAAAAGGGTCAATATAACCTTTTGAACTTCATTGAGATATAATTTACATAACACGGTGTATACATATATTTTGACAAATGTATATAACTGTCTAACCGACATAATCAAAATGATTGTCCATCATTTTGATGGACAATCAAAAAATATGTCCATCATCCCGGAAAGTTCACTCCTATCACTTTTTAATCCCTGTATCTCCTGCCCCAAGCCCCAGGCAACCCCTCATCTCATTTCTGACACTGTAGATTAGTTTGTGGTTTTGTTTTTTTTAAGAATTTCATGTACATAGAATCATACAGTATGTAATTGTTTTGTATTTGGTTTCTTTTGCTTTGTATAATGTTTTTAAAACTTATTCATGTTGTTGAATATATGAGTAATTTGTCTTTTTTATTGCTCAGTAGTATTCCATTGTATGGATATTTATATTTTGTTTATTCATCTATTGAAGTTTATTTGGGTCATTTCCAGTTTGGGGCTATTATAGATGAAGCATCTATAAACATTCATAGACAAGCCTTTGTATGGACATGTGTTTTCATTTGTCTTGGGGCAAATGACATACATAGGAGAGAGCTGCTGCATCATATGGTAAGTGTATGTGCATTCCACTTGCTTAACAGTGTCATCAGCTCTCGGTATGGTCACTTTTTTTTTTTTTTTTTTGCAGGCTGGAGCGCAGTGGCCGGATCTCAGCTCACTGCAAGCTCCGCCTCCCGGGTTTACGCCATTCTCCTGCCTCAGCCTCCCGAGTAGCTGGGACTACAGGCGCCCGCCACCTCGCCCGGCTAGATTTTTGTATTTTTTAGTAGAGACGGGGTTTCACCGTGTTAACCAGGATGGTCTTGATCTCCTGACCTCGTGATCCGTCCGTCTCGGCCTCCCAAAGTGCTGGGATTACAGGCTTGAGCCACCACGCCCGGCCTGTCACACTTTTTAAACTTTAGCCACTGTAGCGAATATGTGATAGTGTCTCATTGTGGTTTTAATTTGTGTTTCCTTGATGACTAATTGTGTTGGAACATTACTGTATTTTTTGTGTGACTTGTCCTTTCCAATCTTTTGTCCAGTTCCCTACACTCTTTTTAAATTGGTTTGTGTCATTGAGTTGTAAAAGTTTTTAACATATTCTGGTTATTAAACATTTGTCAGGTATAATATCTTCTGGAGTCTTAGCTTGCTTTTTTCTCTTTTTTCTTATCTTTTTCTTTGTTTGTTTTTGAGACAGGTTCTCACTCTGTTGCCCAGGTTGGCACATTCCTGGCTCACTGCAGCCTTGATCTCCTGGGTCCAAGTGATCCTCTTACCTCAGCCTCTCATATAGCTTGGACTACAGGTGCACACCACCACGCTCTGCTAATTTTTGTATTTTTTGTAGAGATGGGGTTTCATCATGTTGCCCAGGCTAGTCTTGAACTCCTGGGCTCAAACCATCTGTCTGCATTAGCCTCCCAGGATGCTGGGATTACAAGTGTGAGCCACTGCACCCACTTCTTTTTATTTTCTTAACTGTGTATTTCAAAGCAGAACATTTTAATTTAGATGAAATCCAATTAAACTATGTGTATGTGTTTTACATCTTTGGGGTCCTATCTAAAATCTTTGCCTAACCCAAAATTATGAAGATTTTCTTGTTATTTTCTTCTAGAAATTTTGTATTAACTTTCATATCTTAATGTTGAGTCTTCTAATCCATCAACTTGAATTTCTTTCCATTTATTTAGGTCTTCTTTAATTTCAGCAGTGTTTTGTAGTTTTCAGCATACAGGTGTTGCACATATTTTGTTAAATTTATTCCTAGGTATTTTATGTTTTTTGATGCTTTTATTAAATGGTTTGTTTTAACCTTAATTTTTTCAGTTGTTTGTTGCTAGTTTACAGAAATACAACGATTCATACATATCGACTTTATATTTCACAGCCTTGCTAAATTCATTTATTAGTTCTAGTAGTTTCTTTATCTCAATGAAGGTTCTTTAGAATTTTCTATGTCATGTTATTTGCAGATAAACAGTTTTACTTTTTCCTTCCCAATCTATATCCCTTTTATCGCCTTCTCTTGCCTTATGTCTAGGGTTTCCAGCATGCTGTTGAATAGGAGTTGTTAGACTGGATACACTTGCCTTATTCCCAGTCTTAGAAGGAAAGCAGCCAGGCCTTTTACCATAAAGTTTCATTAGCTGTAAGGTTTTAAAAAAATAAAATAGATGCCCTTTATCAGTTTGATCCCTAGTTTCTTGAGAATTTTTATCATAAATGGATGCTGAACTTTGATAAATATCTTTTCTGCATCTATTGATATGATCGTGTGGGTTTTTTCCTCTTTATTCTGTTAATATAGTGATTAAGTAATTTTTAAATGTTGAGCCAGCCTTGCATTCACAGGATAAACCTCGCTTGGTCAATATAGATAATCTTTTTTATATATTGCTTGATTTGTTAATATTTTGTTGTGAATTTTTTATTTGTGTTTATGAGGGATACAAATTCATAATTTACTTTTCTTGTAACTTCTTTGGTTTTACATGAAGGTAATGCTGACTTCATAAAATGAGTTGGGAAGTGTTCCTTGCTTCTATTTTCTAGAAAAGCTGTAGGTAATACTAATATGTTTATTCCTTAAATGTTTAGCAATGAAACCATTTGGGCCAGGCCCCATCTTGATCATACACAGCTGTGCCCATTTATATTTGTATGGTCTTTGGTTACTTTGTGCTACATTGGCAAAGTTAAGTAGTACAACAGACTGTATGATCCACAAAGCCTAAACTGTTTACTCTCAGGCCCTTTACAGAAAATGTTTTCTAGCCCTTGACCTAGAGTAGTGATTCTTAACTCTAGCCACCTATTGGAATCACCTGGAGAATGTCTGAAAAAAATACTGTCTGGATCTCATACCTAGAAATTCTAATTTAATGTATTTGAGCTGAGACTAGGCCATTGGAAGTTTCAAAAGCTCCCCAGGTGATTTGACTCGGCAGGTTGAGAACTGCTGGATGAGAATAAGACTTTGTGTTTGTATTCATTTTTCTTCCCACCACAACACTGATTATTCTAATGTGCATTTAGGGTTGAAAATCACTCATCTAGGACAGTAGTTTCCATGTCTGGATGTGTATCAGTCACCCAGGGAGGTTTTAGAAATACATTACAAGACCTCACTGCGGAGCTACTGAAGCACAATCTCCAGTACATGAGGCCAGAGATTTTTATTTTTACCAATTAATTAATTAATTTTATTTTTATTTTTTAATTCTTCAGATAGTTCTCATATATGCAGGGATTTCTTTAAAAGAGTACCGAACCCAGGGCACATTATTCTATTGTCAAGATTCTTGGACATTGAATGAGTAATTAGAGAATTATGAGAGGTGAAGCCAGCTGGACTTTCTGGGTCAGGTGGGGACTTACAGAACTTTTCTGTCTTATGAGAGGATTGTAAAATGCACCAATCAGTGCTCTGTAGCTAGCTAGAGGTTTGTAAAATGGACCAATCAGCACTCTGAAAAATGGACCAACCAGCACACTGTAAAATGGACAAATCAGCACTCTGTAAAATGGACCAATCAGCAGGATATGGGTGGGGACAAATAAGAACATAAAAGCTGGCCACCCCCAAGCCAGCAGCCACAACCCACTCGGGTCCCCTTACCTGCTGTGGAAGCTTTGTTCTTTCGGTCTTCACAGTAAATCCTGCTGCTGCTCACTCCTTGGGTCCGTGCCATCTTTAAGAGCTGTAACACTCACTGTGAAGGTCTGTGACTCTATTCTTGAAGTCAGTGAGACTGTGAACCCACCAGAAGGAACCAACTCCAGACACAATTATTTAGTGAGTATGGAAGTAGAGAAAAGGGATTTAGATGTTTGAGGCCATGCAATGCAGGCTGTGGACAATCTCATTGACTAGTCCTCTGTAATAATGAGAATCTTCATTTCTAGTAGATACAAGTCCTTTGTACACTGCTGGATAACATGGAACATGTTTTTTTCCTCTTTGGTTTATCTTTAAATGGGCTCCATAAAGACACGTCCTTCCATTAACATTCTTTCTTCAGATAATTGGGTTACATGATGGGAAATCAGATTTTTTTTTTTTTCATTTCTGTTTTGAGTCTATAGTTCCCCATGCCATCAGCTTGCATGCTTCTCTCATCTCTTCAGCACCACATTTACTAATTGTCTCTTAGGCTAGACACTTTGGAGATAGCCAGGTTCATTTGTGCTACATTTTTGCCCT
Source organism: Trachypithecus francoisi (assembly GCF_009764315.1). Taxonomy (NCBI): domain Eukaryota; kingdom Metazoa; phylum Chordata; class Mammalia; order Primates; family Cercopithecidae; genus Trachypithecus; species Trachypithecus francoisi. The sequence goes on along the minus strand of NW_022681433.1, from coordinate 14,581,735 downwards.
TGGCCACCTCAATCTAATCTCCTGATATACTTGCTACCTCTCAAATCGAGTTTTTGCTCAACTGAGAAACCATCTGTTAACCCTTCAACTGTATTACACAGTACCTCTTCAGTTCAGATGAGATGTGTAAAACCATGGGGTGTTGAGCTGGAAGAGACTTTATAGACCATCTTGTCTAAACTCAGAAAAGATAATTATAGGCAGTTAGTTGGGTACAGTTTTTTTGTTAATGTGTTTTTGATGGATACATCATGCTACACATAGGCAATTCTTCCTTTGGGGTTTATAATCTGTTACTGCAAACCCTGGCTATGAAGAACGTCAGTAGGGTCAAGTCCATTCATGTGTAATACTGATAGGCAGTGAATAACCACGGTCAAGTTAAATCTCTTTGAGATTTACCTTCCTCTTCCGTAAAATGAGGAGAATGAATATCTACTTTATAAACTGTAAGATACTTTTTCTTTTGGTTTGGGAAGAACCTTGGACAGGAAGGAAAACAAAAATGTATCAGTCAATCTGAGAATCACTTAGTTATTACATGGGCCCCCAAGCCCAGAAGATACTAGCTTAACCTAAAAGGAACGATCTTGGAAATAAGTATTTCTAGTATATTAAATGTGCTATTCACTAGTCAAGCAATCACTGATTTCCTTAAAGTCCTAAGCAATACTATAAAACAAAAGATCGTATCTGCTTTCAAGAGATTACAGTGAAGTTAATCATTTAGTTGCACTTTAGGGCATTTGTGTTATTATTTATGGTAACTTAGAAAACGGGAGGTATTAAAGGACCTATGAAAATACTGTAAATCAATTTTAAAAGTGTATAAGCTGGCATATTTTTCAATTTGTTTGCAAGGCTGGCTTAACGATTGGCATGAAAACAGTGGTTACTCTCATAAGGCGTTACATATATAGATTTAAATGATTTTTACAAGTAAAAATAAAATTTTGTAGTCATTTAGTTTAGTTCAACAAACATTTATTGAGGATATGAGTAATCAAAGGTTGTCCCAGTACTCAAGGCGATGATTGTCAGGTAGAAGAAACAATTACAAGTTGATGGAAAACGCTGGGATTGAAGTACGCACAAAGAGCTGTGGAAGCCCTGTAGGGACTGGGGAGTAAGAAGGGATGTCAAGAAGGCTGCTATGCAGAAGCAGCAATGTTCATTCAGTTTTTTAACTTCTTTAGAGCAATTTTATTTATAATCTATTTTTCCCAATTACCCATTACATTAGAAACATTATCATGCCTGTCACTGATGAAACATATTAAGAAAAGAGAAAAATACATATTCTTTAAAGTGCCTCCCTTTTAAGGATTTTGTATCAGGGAAGCACTGATTGTGGAATTCGTGTACAGTCTTCAGAAGTCACAGTATATAAGCTCTGACTATCAATAGCAGCTTAACAGGCTCTATCAAACCAAGCATTACCAAGTATAGGTAAAATTACACATATTTGAAACTTATATCATTATTTTCCTACCAATGAGTGATTCATTGTAATTTTCATTATGCCTTCAAAAATCCCTGAGAGAGGCCAGAAACCCATTCTGCTGATGAAGAAACTAAGGTAAAGATTTCTCTTTGGTCTCAGTGTAAGAGCCTGGAATATGTCAGGGAGATTATTGCTTTTGACCTTATCAAGTTTCTTGATCCCACTTTACACCCTTAAGTTTTAATGTTTCTCTTCTGTATCCAAAAGTGAGGCATATTTGAGATTTGTTCTGTGTATTGCAAGTATATTGCATGATACGCACAAAGTGCTCAAAGTGTGTGGTACCGCAAGAAGCTAAAGCCAGGAGCTGTCTCTCTGACTGTCCAGTTTAGGAGAAAAGATACGTCAAATGGGTTCTCAGTGAAGCACTGACTGTGGAATTCATTTATAGTCTTCAGAAGTCACAGTATGTGATATGTGCATTCATAGATTTTTGTTTGTTTGTTTAAATCACAGTCATCTGTCTGAAGCATTCTTCACTGGATTCTTCTATTGAATTAACTGGATTGAATTAACTTCTATTGTCTTCACTGGATTCTTCTTGTATAAGAAGTTCATAGCTTCCCTCATTCCAGCTGATACACTTGACAACACTATAAAAGGAAACAAGACATTTTAGAGTTGACATTAAGACAATACATAAATAAGTAATGTGTTTTCCAACTTTTTTCCCAGTTATACAGCTTTTAATAAATTATGCAGATTATTAGGAGGAGTATCCTGGCATTTTGAATCCAGCTGATTCATGCATGGTGTTCTTAAAATAATTTAAAAACGACATGATTTTTTTAAATCTTCTAGACCCCTAAGATATCCCATCTGTCCCACTGTTAACTCTGTGTAGTCCCCATAAACTAGTTATAACTAAAGCTATTAAGGAAGTTCCTGTTCGATAGCTGTAACTGAAGCCCAGAAACTTTGGAGGTAAGACAGCATGTAATTTTGATTTTTAAAATATTGAGCAGTGTAGGGTTAAAAAAAAATCTCAGAAGCCCATCTACATTTACCTTATTATTAAAAGGACAACTGCCTTTTATCTATTTGTTATAACAGAATTTATAAATATATGAAGACTAAAATTAGAATTACCTATTATTCTACTCACCATGTATGCAATTCTTTTCTTTAATTTAAATTTTATTTTCCTACTTTTAAAAAAAATCTTTATTTCGGGTAAAGATGGGAGTCTCACTATGTTGCCCAGATTGGTCTTGAACTCCTGGCCTCAAGTAGTCCTCCTGCCTCAACCTCCTAAAATGCTGGGGTTACAGGCATGAGCCACGGTGCCTGCTACAATTCTTATTAGTTATTTTTCATGAAATGGCTGTACCATCATTTACTTAAACATTCTCCCACTGTTGGATAGTTTGGTCATTTAAAATTTTTTTGCTATAATTAACATTTTTATATATTAATTTTTGACAACATTACTGATTACTTCTTTAGAGTATGTTTCCAAAAGGAATTGCTGGATCAATCACTATGAACTTTGAAAAAAGAGCTTTTGATACATTCATGAATTGCTTTATGATACAGCTGAATAGCACTATTATCAACAATGTGTAAGATCAGTTGTCTCATGTGCTCACCAGCGCAGTATGTATTGGTAATTTTGTTAATTCAGTAGATGAATAGTCTCTTTTTAAAAAAGATAACTAGTATAAATAACTTTTCATCAAAATTAGAGGAACTGCAAATACTGTTGTTCTCTGTCTGACACAGATCTAGGTATCAGAATTCAGTAGAAACAATAAGTGAGCCGGGCGCGGTGGCTCAAGCCTGGAATCCCAGCACTTTGGGAGGCCAAGGCGGGCGGATCACGAGGTCAGGAGATCGAGACCATCCTGGCTAACATGGTGAAACCCCGTCTCTACTAAAAAATACAAAAAACTAGCCGGGCGAGGTGGCGGGCGCCTGTAGTCCCAGCTACTCGGGAGACTGAGACAGGAGAATGGCGTGAACCCGGGAGGCGGAGCTTGCAGTGAGCTGAGATCCGGCCACTGCACTCCTGCCCCGGCCACAGAGCGAGACTCCGTCTCAAAAAAAAAAAAGAAACAATAAGTACTAAGCTCCTACTATGAGTAAGACATGAGCCGGCCAGTTCAGGAGTTTGCCGTCTTGGCAGGATGCTTAACACCTGTGCGTATAGCTACTTTCCTCCCTAACTCAGAGCCTTACCCCAAAGTGCTTAGGAGAAAGCAGAGAAGGCCTGGCTTCTTGTGCCCCCACTGCCTTGGTTCGCATCACTGTGCTATGTTATCAGTCACATGAAATGTACAGGGCTCAGCAGAAACAGATTAATGAGCTCTTCATTAATGTGTCAAATAAATTTGCTTGGACATTTCAGCAATCATTCATCTAGCCAGCTCACATTTTTTGTTAAATAGAAAGCAAAAAGAAGGCATAAATATTGCTTTTATATTTATGCTTCTGATCTATCCATTATATGTACTATTCATAAATGGAATTTTGTGCTTCTTTAATTGGAATATTTAAATTTAAAAACATTTAAACAGAAGTTTAAACAATTCATTAAAATAGACAAAGTCATTAAACAAGCCACCTCTGGAAAGAGAACTCAATAGTCAGCACATCCTATCTGCTTTTGTCATTTATACAAGAATCCACGTGAAAGTCAATCTAATTACAGCAATATTTGACCATCAGGGGATATTGTACTCTGGGAAATCATAGTTTAAGGTATACATCTCTAATCTTAGATGCTAATTTAATCAATGGTTTAAAGGCAGGGAGTTTTAATGAACACAGTCTTTCTTTGAGTTCTTTACGCATGTCACTCTCTTTTTCTTCCTAAGTCTCCCAAAATTGTTGACAGATGCTTTCACATATTTTTATTTATTTTAATGACATGGGGGTCTTGCTATGTTGTCCAGGCTGGTCTCAAACACCTGGGCTCAAAATGATCTTCCCGCCTCAGTCTCCTGAGTAGCTGGGACTTCAGGCATGCACCACCATGACCGGCTCTCTTTTTTTAATTAAAAAAATGTATTTTATTAAAATATGAAACACTTCATGAATTTTCATGTCCTCCTTGCACAGGGAGCATGCTAATCTTCACTGTATCATTCCAATTTTGTATATATGCTGCTGAAGCGAGCACTTCATGTCTAAAAGTTCTTGAGAAAAGCACATTCTGAGGCAAAATTTCAACAGATCTATGTAATTTTACTGGTGAGGTTAGGGAATTCACTTAATCCATATACCCTTTGATAAAATGATTAAAAATAATGACGTACCATAGACTGATGGCTGGAAGTAGTAACAGACCAGCAGACAGCAGGAAAGTGAAGCCAGGATACCAAGCAACAGTGACTGAGTAAATTCCATTAAAAGTAGAAACTGCAGTGACTCCTCCAAGTGTTTCTAAGAAAGCAATACAAGCAAACAGGGTACCTGTTTGGGGTAGGGGTATAGAGGGAGAAAAAGAAAAGGCAGAATTACAAAACAACGAACACAAACTAACGAAGACAACTGTTATTCATTGAAAACAGTAAACATGAGGGCACTGCTTGGTGAATGAAATGCACGTTATTCCCTCAAAGCCCCTAGGAAGTCAGCAGCCTATTCTGCATCTGAGGACACTAAGGCAAAGGTTCTCCTTGGACCTGATGTGAGAGATGTTGAAAACTCCAGATAGCTGAGTTCCAGTGACCACAGGGCAAAGCTAAAAAGACAATGCAACTGACTCTTTTGAAAACTGCAGGTCTCTCCTCTCTGCCACAGCCCCAGGCAAAGCCACACCTACCCCGACTCTTCAGGATGCTGTTTCCCACCCTCAGTCCCTGTCCCCATGCTAATCTGTGACGCCTGAAAGCGCAGGATGGCTCCTAACAAGCAATGCTTCCTGCAAGAGCCTTTTGAAAGGTAAAGAAAACCTTATCTGCTCCTCAGTCTGGCAAAAGTGACAGCTGCAGGCAAAGAGAGGAGATTCTCTTTTTTTTTTTTTTTTGAGGAGGAGTCTCGCTCTGTCGCCCAGGCTGGAGTGCAGTGGCCGGATCTCAGCTCACTGCAAGCTTCGCCTCCCGGGTTCCCGCCATTCTCCCGCCTCAGCCTCCGAGTAGCTGGGACTACAGGCGCCCGCCACTTCGCCCGGCTAGTTTTTTGTATTTTTAGTAGAGACAGGGTTTCACCGTGTTAGCCAGGATGGTCTCGATCTCCTGACCTCATGATCCACCCGCCTCGGCCTCCCAAAGTGCTGGGATTCCAGGCTTGAGCCACCGCGCCCAGCCTGAGAGGAGATTCTTATCATACATTCTGCAATTGGAATTTTATCCCTCTCTTCAGTGTGACCAAAAAATTCCATCACCACTAGATTCACATGTTTGACTCATCAAATTAACCATCCTGTGCTCTAGTGAAGGTTTATGCCACTGTTTAATGTTAAGTGATTCTTGAAAACGCATGTTTCCACCTTATTGCTTGCAACTGCCTCTGCCCTAAGGTGCCTTACAAGATGAAGAATGGGGATTCTGCCACGGTCACACTTGCTATACACCAAAGCTGGTCAAGGGTAGGTCACTCAGCATTGTTCATGAAGTCTGCATGGTCAGTACAAGCTCACAATCAGAAACAGACAGTGTTCTACCTAGGTTTAGTTTTGTCTGGAATCCAAGACCATGTCAACTGAAGAGTTAAACCTCCCAAACACAGCCTGACCATCTTCATGTGCTTTTCTTCCTCTTTGTCAAATTGCTCATCACCAGATATAAAATTTCATGACCACTTTCAGTCAGCTTGATCTGGCTTTCTTGGTCTCGGTTCCTATATATGTATCTTCTGCTTTCTGCAGATTTTGTCAACAAGCCACTATGCTTGTTCTCCACTTTGCCAAGTTTACTTTTCCATGATAAACCGCAATGCATTTTTCTTATTGACAATACACATCATGTAAATAATTGTGTTTGCTTGGACTGATAGGAAGGAAAAGGCGAAGCTTGAGGATTATCTTTCACAAGTAGATATGATTTATGTCTATATTCTAATTTTCCCCATGGTCTTGATCTTTTAGACTGTGTATTGATTTTTATCTATTTAAACTTTTTCATTTTATTGTACATATTCTCATATGTTGCTTCAAATTATTCACTGAGTGATAGGACATACCTTCATAAAACATGCATCTATCTCTGCGAAATATCATGTGATCACTTATGTGTCTTCTTTTGACTAAAATGAAAGCTTTGTTGATCTGCCTTGCTCACAGCTGTATCCCTAGGGCTCAGCTGTTCTGGTGCATGGCAGGCATTTAATAAATATTTGTCAAATGAATGAATAAAAGCTTAATTCAGGATCCCACTTACCAGTCATCAAGTAGCATGCAGACTTACTGCCTCCATGATTTATGATAATACATTAAGTCAGTTTAATTGGAAGGATGCTCTTCTACTTGTCTAACTACATTATTTTCTTTTATTTCTGATCTCTTGCTGCAGCCAGGAATAGTGCTATGGAAAACAGACTGCACAGCACTAGTTCTATTATATAAGGGTTTTAATCTATTCTTGATGGGAAATAGGTCAGACACTGCACCATCTGTTCTGATGGAACCACACTATTATGAAGTAGCATTAGCTTATTGCCCAACTTCTCTGAGCAGTTCAACTTCTTTAATAGTTGCCAGAGACAAAACAGGATTAAAGGATAAGTCCAACTGAGTTCATCTTCTAAATTCTGTTTTTTTGTTTTTTTTTTTAATGGAATAGACCTCAAAAATCAAGTCTGTTTTACTGTATCCCAATTTATAATCACAAGGAGTATATGGGTGATACCCAGGTAAAATAGTCCAAGGCAGCTTCAGCTATGAGTTCACAGTGGTGCAGAGCATAGAGATTTCAAAATAATTACCGAAATTCCATTTTCTTACCTTTCTTATTTAAGATAATAGAAACAATGAGAGGCTCCTGAAAACTTCGGCAGTATTTCCCCACTCCTCTCATTATTTAAAGTGCCTAATATTTTCACAAAAATGGCCAATGTAAATAATAATGAAGGATGGGAATACATTTAGTTATAGAAATGTTGGCATCATCCAAAAGATTGTTTAGTTTGCAGTTAAGAACAAAATGAGTATCCCAGAATAATGAAGTCACAATTCACAGTTACCGGAATTCAGAATAAGAAATGCCAAAATGTAAACATTTTAAAATATTACTGTATTTAACAGTATGATATGACTTTTTTATTTTTATTTTTCATAGAGATAGAGTCTCCCTCTGTTGCCCACGCTGCTCTTGAACTCCTGGCCTCAAGTGATCCTCCCACCTCGGCCTCCTAAAGTGCTGGGATTATAGGTGTGAGCCACTGCACCTGGTGGAGATGACTTTTTAAAAGCCTTTGTAAACTAAACCAAATATAAACAAAAATAAACTTTACACTTGACACCTCTATTTTAGCTCTAAATCAAAGCAGGTAAATTTTTTTTTCCCAACAGCTTTATTGAGATATAATTAACATCCCACAAAACTCACCCTTTTAAAGTCTGCAATTCAGTGGTTCTTAGTATGTTACAGAGTTGTGCAACCATCACCACTATCTGTGGAACATTTTCATCAGCCCCAAAAGAAACTGTATACCCAAGCCGGGCGCGGTGGCTCAAGCCTGAAATCCCAGCGTTTTGGGAGGCCGAGACGGGTGGATCACGATGTCAGGAGATTGAGACCATCCTGGCGAACACGGTGAAACCCCGTCTCTACTAAAAGATACAAAAAACTAGCCAGGCGAGGTGGCGGGTGCCTGTAGTCCCAGCTACTTGGGAGGCTGAGGCAGGAGAATGGTGTAAACCTGGGAGGTGGAGTTTGCAGTGAGCTGAGATCCAGCCACTGCACTCCAGCCTGGGCGACAGAGCCAGACTCCGTCTCAAAAAAAAAAAAAAAAGAGAAACTGTATACCCATGAGTAGTCATTCCCCTTCCCCAGCCCCAGTCAAGCCCTAATCGAATTTCTGTCTCTATGGATTTGCCTAATCTGCACATTTCACGTAAACAGAATCATATTTAAATGACAATATGTGGCCTTTTGTGACTGGCTTCTTAAATTTTGCATAATCATTTCATAGTTCATCCATGTTATGGCATGTAACAGAATGATACTTCTTTTTATTGCAGAAGAGCACTTTGCTGGATGGATAAACCACATTTTGTTTATCCATTTATCAGTTCATGAACATTTGCTAGGTTTCACTTTTTGGCTATTATGAATACTGCTGCCATGAACAAGATTTTGTGTGGACATATGCTTTCACTTCTCGTGGTATGTAAGTAGCGGAGGGACTGCTGAATCATAAGGCAACCAACTTTCCTGAGGAACCGCCAGACTGCTTTGCACAGCTGCTGCACCATTTTACGTTCCCACTCGCCGTGTACGAGGGCTCCAATTTCTCCACATCCTCATCAGCACTTGCTATGGCCTATTTTATTTTGCCACCCCAGTGGGTCTCACTCTGTGGTTTTGCTTTGCATTTCCCTGATGGCTAATGATATCCAACATTTTCATGTGCTTATCGGTCATTTGTATATCTTCTATTCAAATCCTTTGCCCATTTTTAAATTGAGCTGTCTTTTTGTTGTTGAATTTTAACAGTTCTTAAATATGCTGCATACGAGTTCCTGATCAGAGAAATATAATTTGCAAGTATCTTCTCCCATTCTGTGGGTTCTTGGTTGCCCTTTCTCTCCTTCCTTCCTTCTCTCCTCTCCTCTCTCCACTCCTCTCCCCTCCCCTCCCCACCCCTCTCCTCTCTTTTCCTTTTCCCTTTTCCCTTTTTCCTTTCCTTTCCATATTTTTAGTAGAGACGGGGTTTCACCATGTTGGTCAGACTAGTCTCGAACTCCTGACCTCAGGTGATGAACCCACCTTGCCCTTCCAAACTGCTGGGATTACAGGTGTGAGCCACTGCGCCTGGCCTCACTTTCTTGATGTTGTCTTTTGAAACATAAAAATTTTTCAAAGGACAAACTCTGAATGAAATTTTCGGATGAAGTCTAATCTATCAATGTTTTCCTTTGTTGTTGTGCTTTTGGTGTCATATCTAAGAAACTATTGCATAATCCAAAGAAGCAGATAGATTTTTACATAGTTTATATAAATTTTCCCATTCTTTAGTGGTTTTCAAAGTAATCATCATCACATCATCTATAAACAAATGCATGAATATAAAGCTTCATCTTATGAGTGTAAAATAAGAGGTCGGGCACGGTGGCTCATGCCTGTAATCCCAGCACTTTGGGAGGCTAAGGTGGGCCGATCACCTGAGGTCAGGAGTTCAAGACCAGCCTGGCCAACATGGCGAAACCCCGTATCTACTAAAAACACAAAAATTAGCCAAGCCTGGTGTTAGGAACCTGTAATCCCAGCTACTCAGGAGGCTGAGGCAGGAGAATTGCTTGAACCCAGGAGGTGGAGGTCGCAGCGAGCCGAGATCGCACCATGGCACCTCAGCCTGGACAACAAGAGCAAAACTCCGTCTCAAAAAAAAAAAAAAGAAAGAAAGAAAGAAAGAGAGCGTATTTTTAATTTATTGAATTATGTAGTCTTCTCCAGTGTTGACTAAATGGGTAAAAATACAGTAGCATAATTATGAATTATTCATAAATCAAATAAGTACATTCACAGCACCGGGCTAAGATATGACATTAAAGAAAGTGCCAATGTCTAATAAGATTTATATGATACAAAAGGGAAGGAGGACAACCACATATGCCTGATATCTAACTAGTAACTAGTTCTCACTGAAAATTTAATTTTTGTCTTTGCTGCATCCTGGTTATTCTCTGCCCACCCCTTCAACTGTTTGACTTTGTGTGCCCTGCTCTGTGCTTGGGAGGCTGACCCCACAAATTGTATGACTTGGACTTTCTTGCTGGCCTGAGTTCCCACTGCACTTGGTTAAAAGGGTGAAACGGGGGAAAGGTTAAGGTGTTTATTCTCTGCTTCCTATCTGGGGCATCTCTCTGGCTGCCCTGACAGTGCCCACTCTTTATGATGGCCTTCATGAAAGTCGCTTGATTGAACCAGCTGAGTGGGACCACGTTTTCTGCCAGGACTCTGAGTCAGGCCCAGCTGTGACATTGGTAGGGGCCAGTGTAAGAACATGACTAGAGGCCTCTATATTATATTCCAAGGATTTTAAAGTTATTTGAAATCTGGCTAACAAACTGTTCACTAAAATATATTATGCCTTTGTACTGTGAAAAATGTCCCTTTGTAATGAATGATCTAGAAGACCAGCACACACTTAGGCTTCTCAGTCATTTTCAGAGTTCCATGTAGGTACAGGGTGGCCCAGGGTGAACTGGCCCTCAGCCCTTGGTGCCCAGCTGGAGCCCACCCCCATTCTGCTCTACCCCTTGCACCACCCTACTCAGAAAGGGTCATTTACATGTGGGTGTAGAGCACCCCCATCCTGCGATTCCAAGGTCCAGCCAGACCCTCTATAAGGAGTCGCCCCTTGGCTCCTTGCCTGGCCTACAGGTGAGCACACTGGGCACCGTCCACCCTCAGGAGAAGGTGGCTGAGGAGGAGGATCATCCAGGCCCTTACTGGACATGAGCCCAGAACTGTCTGGGCTGGGAATTGCAGGGACCCAGGTGGGCAGAGTTCAGTCTAGAAGGAAGGAGATGTGGCGAGCTCCCAGTGGGCCTCTCCCACCTGGCGCTGAGGTCTCCTTTCTTCTTAGGGCGGGGCACGGCCCAGAGCCCGGCGAGCTCTCTGAAGTACGAGACCCCAGGCAGGGGCTCCCTTACAAGCCTGTAAGCCTTTTCCTCACAGAGCTTACCACTTTATTCAAAAGGAGATCCGTGCATAAAAAGGGCTGTAGGATATTCTGAAGCATTAAACACTGTACACAGATTTGAGTTTGTAAAGATGGTAGATTCATATTTCTTAAGCAAATGAAACTCACCTTGTTCAGTCGAATGAACCACTTTTGACAACATGGACCGGAGAACAGAGAACGGCACAACAGTGAAAAGGAAGGGCACTCTGGCTGTGGGAGAAAGGACTCAAAATCACTGGCTGATTCTGAAAGCTCATGGCCAATGTAAAACAGGAAACACTTTCACTCTGTCTAAATATTTCCTTTTCTACAAGCATGCTAACTCATTGTATCTAAAAATTGAATGAATTAATTGTAGAACTCTGTTTGATGAATTAAAGTAGACTATGGACAGGTCAGTTTAAGGTTAATTTACTTGAGAATTCCTATTCCAGTACAAAGAACAAGAAACCATGTAGTTTTTAGGTCTAGATCTATTTCTATAATCTGCCGATTAAGACTGATCTGCTGGCCGGGCTCAGTGGCTCATGCCTGTAATCCCAGCACTTTGGGAGGCCGCGGCAGTTGGATCACCTGAGTTCGGGAATTCGAGACCAGCCTCACTAACATGGAGAAACCCTGTCTCTACTGAAAATACCAAATTAGCCAGGCGTGGTGGCACATGTCTGTAATCCCAGCTACTTGGGAGGCTGAGGCAGGAGGATCGCTTGAACCTGGGAGGCAGAGGTTGCAGTGAGCCCAGATCGCACCACTGCACTTCAGCCTCGTGACAGAGTGAGATTCTGTCTCAAAAAAAAAAAAAAAAAAAGACAGGTCTGCTTATTTTCCTGATTATGTATTAACCTCTTATTTAGCAAATTGTGACTGCGAATTCGTTTTTGTTTGTGCTTTTTTCAGACTTGGCACTCTCAGTGTTAGCATGTCTTTATTATATTGATTCATTTATTGGTAAACTGGTTCTTTATCATCTTGCCTGTCCATCTTTGTGGCAGAATAACTTCATAAACACAAATTACCTCTGGTCTTCAGTTATGACCCTTAATAGTCAGTAGTTTTAATTACATCATAAAATAGTAAAATATGAAAATATGACATTAGCAGATCACTTTACAGTTCTCAAAGCGTTTTCACATAGGTTAACTTACTTGGCCTTGGCAGCTCTTAGGGGGACAGGGAGAAAAACTGGCCATTATTGAATGGTAGGGATTGTGCTAAGTGAGTGCTTGACAGCTACCTAATATTCACTGTAATCCTCTAAATTAGGTAGTACCGTGCCCATTTTACAGATGAGAAAATTAGGGCTGAGAGTAGTTCAGTAACTTGTCCAAGACCATCTAGGACTATAGATGGAAGTTGGGCCCAATTCTGTTTGGCGACACTGCTTCCCTGCAAGATAATCAGGGGTTAACACCTTTATTAGAGGAAAGAGTAAACTGGACCTTTCCCAGAGTCTCATTTTATAGTTCCATAGCCTTTTCCAATGCAGTGTCTCACTCGAATCCTGCAAAAACCCTTATGAGGTAGGTAGTTAAGGAAGCAGGCTAATTTGCCAACCAGCAATTCATCAAAAATCAATTTATGAAATGGCCAATTTGCTGAAAGATCAATTTGCAAAACCTGTCTTTAAAAAATTTCTTCTTGAATATATTAAATTGACATAATTTTTTGTCTTGTATTTTTAGTATACCATATATCATTGTCCTAAATATTTTTATGGAAAGTAGTCTTCTTAGTAGCATTTTAAGAAATGTTCACTTTAGGGCGGGCGCGGTGCCTCAAGCCTGTAATCCCAGCACTTTGGGAGGCCGAGACGGGCGGATCACGAGGTCAGGAGATCGAGACCATCCTGGCTGACATGGTGAAACCCCGTCTCTACTAAAAAATACAAAAAAACTAGCGGGCGAGGTGGCGGGCGCTTGTAGTCCCAGCTACTCGGGAGGCTGAGGCAGGAGAATGGCGTAAACCCGGGAGGCGGAGCTTGCAGTGAGCTGAGATCCGGCCACTGCACTCCAGCCTGGGCGACAGAATGAGACTCCGTCTCAAAAAAAAAAAAAAAAAAAAAAAGAAATGTTCACTTTAGTGAAAGCTATATTGAAGAGTTGACTCATAACAAGAACATTCCTGAAAACAATTTTGTGGCAAATATACAAATTTGGGAAATGTGGTTATTCAGTGAATTAAATTTTTAAAAGCAAATTTGGCTTTCAGCTTATTGACGCCTGGCAAACTAGCTATTGCCCTTTAATTGCACTAGAATGGCTTAAATAGAGGGCTTTATATTAAAGTTTCTCCCCCAGTAGACAATAATCATTTTATATGAATATCAAATACATAGTTCTAAAGCTACACTTGGAACTCACCTAAAAACATCATCAGTGTTGTCTTGGCAAAGGCGGTCATAGCCATTCCTGTCATCGTGGTAAAAATCCCAATGAAGGCCATATGAATATCTTCCATACAATAAGAAAAAAGCCATATTCCTAGGAAACTAGTCAAAAAAGAGGCACTATTCAAAGCTGATCCATAACCTATAAAAACTTCATTCCAGCAGAGTGGTGAATCCAATTCATAAAGGATAAAAATTGGGGAAATGCCAATTACCACAAAAAAATAAGTGATCATTGTAAAAAGTAACAAACAGAGTAAAAGTCGTCTCTTACTGGAAGCATTTTTAAAAAGCATGTAAGTTCGGTAAAATAGGTTTTTGAAGCCTTCACTACATGGCATAGTAACATTCTGAGATGAAAACTCTTTCACTGGATCACCAAGAAAAAATAAAATATAGATCAAATTAACAGCAAGAGAAACAGCAATAATTAGAAACGACCACCCAAAACCTAGCCCTCTAATAAAATAGCCAGATAGCAGTCCCGTTAGTCCAGTAACAAGTCCAACTAGAAAGTCAATGATAGCTATTCGAATTGTTTTTTGTTTGTGTTCTTTACACTGATCAACTATATAAGCAAAGCAGGCTCCCCAAAATGTGGTATAATTGCCACAAAATGCACCAACGAAGGTAGATGCAATCAAAAGCTGGAATGGAAAGGCAAAATAGCAAAGCAAACAGAGCCAAACGCTGGTTGCAAGAGCACCAACAGAAGACAAAATCATAGGGAATTTTCGCCCGTAGTGATCACTAATAGACAGAAGTATGAATGTAGACACCAGACCAGGAATTAATCCACTTATGTCCATCTGCAGATTAAAACGTGACACTTTTTTCTGAACTTCCTGCAAAGAAATAAAAAGAAATGTGTTTACAGTAGTTTACACAATGTGCATACAAGTATCATGGTGCATGCTTTTTGCCCTGTGGCCAATAGGTTATGGATGAGGAATCTCTAGTGCATGGGCAGGACTAATACAGCTTACATTTTCATCCAGTTTACAAAGCAATACAGACTGAGTATCCCTTATCTGAAATGCTTGACACCAGAAGTGTTTCGGATTTTGGATTTTTTCAGACTTTGGGATATAAGGAGATACCTTGTGGATGGGACTCACATTTAAACAGAAAGTTCATTTATTTTTCATATGTACCTCATACATATAGCCTGAAGGTAATTTTATACAATATTTTAAACAATTTGTGCATAAAACAGTTGCCACTGAGTACTTGTGTGTGGAATTTTACACTCTGGTAAAATGTGGTGATCAAAAAGTGTCAGATTTTGGCTGGGCGTGGTGGCTCATGCCTGTAATATTCATATTTTGGGAGACCAAGGCAGGAGGATCACTTGAGGTTAGGAGTTTGAGACGAGGTTGGCCAACATGGTAAAACTCTTGTCTGTACCAAAAAATACAACAAAATTTTAAAAAAATTAACCTTTATTTAGGGAGAGCTTGGCTGTTGCCCTTTTTTTTAAACCTATGTCTTCACAGATAGATTAATGAGAAACATATTCCTTCATTTACTAAATAAAAGAACATTTAAAATAAGATAAAATTGAAAGAGGAGCCTTACAGTGTCTACAGATGGTAGCGTGCCATGGCTGAGTGTGGTGGCTTATGCTTATAATCCCAGCACTGTGGGAGGCCGAGGTGGGAGCATCGCTTGTGCCCAGGAATTTGAGACCAGCCTGGGCAACATAGTGAGACCCTGTCTCTAAAAAAATTAAAAAAAAAAAAAAATAGACCAGGCGCGGTGGTTCACGTCTGTAATCCCAGCACTTTGGGAGGCCGAGGTGGGCGGATCACTTGAGGTCAGGAGTTTGAGACCAGCCTGGCCAACAGGGCAAAACCCTGTCTCTATTGAAAATACAAAAATTAGCCAGGCGTGGTAGTAGGTGCCTGTAGTCTCAGCTACTCGGGAGGCTAAGGCAGAAGAATTGCTTGAACCCGGGAGGCAGAGGTTGCAGTGAGCTGAGATTGTGCCATTGCACTCCAGCCTGGGTGACAGAGTGAGACTCCATCTCAAATAAATAAAAATAAAAAGTAGATAAAGGTGGTAGTATGTCATGACCTGAGGAGTAAGATAAACTCAACTTCTAAGGACCAAAATGACAATGACAGATGACATACACACACAGATTGGAAGATGTATCAGTCATTACACTAGTTATTTGATGGAAGGAATTTTGCATGATCTTAAAACATTTTTTGCTTGCCATTTCTCTGTATTTTCCAAAGTCAATATAAAGTGTGTACCATTTGTACACTGGGAAATGCTAAGCTGATTTAAAAAAACAGATTTAAACCTTTTTTAGTCATTGAATGAATCACTGAAGGCAATGGTGGTGCCTCCTGGGAAATAAAAATGTTCCTTTGTCCTAAGGAGCAAATGGAGTGTAGGCCACCACTCCAGCATGGGTGGCAGGGTGAGAGTAGGGGTGGTTTCTGGTTCCCGGAGGTCTAAGAGCACCAACTTTAAGGGAAGGGATCCAGAGTAGCAGGTTCTCTTGAATATTAATCCAATTAAGAAACAATAAATGAAAAAGTCCATTTGAAAATTTGGCTAAAATCTTTGACATGAGACCACTGCTCTGGGCAATAGAGGCCTGTCAGCAGCTGGGCCAGGCTGGAGGTGGGCCAACACTTGCCACCTGTACGGTTGCAGAAGCCACCAAGCTGGCTGGACCAAGGCCTGTCTTCCCTCACTCCAAGAGGGCAAGAGCAGCAGACTTTCCCAGACATTCTAGTCCTCTCCTCCCAGGTCCCTCCCACTGCAACCAGGGGGCCTGCTCCTAGGGGTCAGCTGAAAGAAAGCACAGAATCAAACACAGAAGTTGAAGAGCCTATAAGAAGAGATTTGCTAAAAGATACAAAATTAAGCTAGACAGGACGAGTAAGTTACAGCGTTCTGTAGCACCACAGGGTGACTGCGGTTAACAGTAATACATTATGCAGTTTCAAAGAGCAAGGAGGATACTGAATGTTCCCAACACAAAGAAATGAGAGATGTTTGAGCTGATGGATATGCTAATTAGCCTGATCTGATCACTATACATTGTATGTATCAAAACACTACTGTATGCACCATGAATATGTACAATGATTATTTGTCAATTAAAAAAAAAAAATAATGCCAGGCACGGTGGCTCACGCCTGTAATCCCAACACTTTGAAAGGCCCAGGCAGGAGGCTCACTTGAGGCCAGGAGTTCAAGGCCAGCCTGGGAAACAGAGCAAGACCCTGTCTCTACAAAAAAAAAAAAAATTTTAATTAGCTAAGTGTAGTGGCAAGGGCCTGTAGTCCCAGCTACTCAAGAGGCTGAGGTGAGAGGATCACTTGAGCCTAGAGTTCAAAGTTGCAGAGAACTATCACCACACCACTCCAGCGTGGGCAGCAGAATGAGACCCTGTCTCAAAAAGTACCATACGTGCAGAAATACATAATAAACAAAAAACACTTCAGGTGATTCCAACGTTCAGTCAAGGTTAAAAAACACTGTGTGAGAGGTTCCAGGATGGGATTCAAGTATGTATACTAACAAACGTCTCCAAAGCCAAAATCTGAAGAGCATCCCTACCGCAGGACCCCAACTTTGAAACTAAGAGGATTTGTTAAACTCTATTCTGTTTATGTGTTTTTCTCAACCTAGAGAGACTCTGGGCTTCTCAGGTTCAGAGCCACTTTGCCTATCCTAGTCACCACAGGATAATGTGTTCTGTGCCAGAACCTTGATGTCTTCCAGGCTGTTCAGAAATAATCACTTCCAAGAAAACATTTCCCATGGGAATGAGGAAATGAGTAAGATTAGGGGTTGTGCCAAATTGCCTAGCCTCACCCCAGCAAGGTTCCACCTGACACCTCGGGAAGTGCTAGAATCTTGCCTCTAGGGCGATTTGCCATTTCCTCCTTCTCAGGCTCTTCTCCCTGTCACAGAGACTCACAGAGCCAGCAGGAGGTGACTCAATTCCTTTTAACTCATTCTCTTTCACTGGGAAGGCAGCACCACTCCTTTACAATCACAAAATATCCCCAAGAAGAAGAGTTTAGAGTTTACAGGTGTGATTTGTTTTTGAGGCATTGTAAGGAAAAAAAAAAAAAAACATTTCCAACCCTGGATACTATCTCTTTGCATTTTGAAATGGTAGACTTTTGTCAAAAACTGCCCAAGGGACCAGGAGAATGGTGAAGTGCATCCTGTTCTACACACCAAAGATTGGGGAGGTGGCTGGAGAGGGAAGAAGAAAGCCTCCTTAATAGCTGGCTAAACATTTTTGGTGTCAACGGGGGATACTCCGCACTCCAGATGTCCCCACACAGCTGCTCCTTAACATGTGACAGCCAAGGCTGATTTGACATGACACCACCACCAAACAATAAACGCTCCTTCACCCTACCCTATGACAGACACTGTCCCACAATCTCAGTGATGGGCCACTTTCCAGAGTCCCTGAAAACTGGGACATGCAGAAACAGTAAAAGGATTGGGGAAGAAGAGAGCAAGGGAGAGAGAGATGTCTCTCTCCCTTGTTTCAGCCACCCCTGTCCACCAGGTAGCCCATTCCAACCTGCCCTGCCCCAATTTTCAGACTTTTTTTTTTTTTTTGGACAAAGGAAGGAGACAGCCACAGAGGAGATGACACTGTGGTGACATTTTCCAAGAGAAAGGAGAAGAGCTAGTGTCGCAGAGGAGGAGGGTCTTTTAAGAAGAGGCAGATTTGAAAGGTGTCAGGAAACTTCAAATGGGGTGAGATCCCAGTAAAGGCCATTAGGTTTGGGATTTAGGACTTTGATGGCTGCCCTAGAGAGAGCAATGGATGACGAGTTCAGGGTTCTCTGACTCAAAAGCCCTGTACACATTCCCTTTTTTAAAAAATACTATGGATATTGTAATTTCTTACCTCCTGGAATGCAAAAATTGGACTGCTTTTGTTTTTTTCACACTCAGAAATATTGCTATCAGATGAAAACGTGTAGTTGCCAGTTTCTTCCCATATTCTCCGATAAACATATTGCGTTGTCAGCGGACCAGTCAAAGTCATAGCAAATGCACTAAGGAAAATGGCAGGTTCTACAAATAAAATCTTCATATTGCCTGGGTAGGTAGCCGTATTCTATAAAAAGTGAAAACAGAGAAAGATCATCTGTCTCATCCCAGAGGCTAGATATTCAAAGATGGGGAAGTTTGAGAAATTTCGTGGAGTAAATGTTAAGCAAACTAGAGAACAGAAAAGGCAGTAAGCACTTTCTCAGAGAATAACTTTTACTTTGGAGTAGAGTACTCTGTAGCAACCTGAGGCTGCAGTGCTTTCCATTTTTATGATTACGACATTGTAGGACTCAAGCTGCCCTTTGAGTCTTTGAAATAATAAATTGTCACCATCTTGGTTAGCCAATGATCACAGTACAGTTCCCACACTGTATACTGCCAACTGGTTTTTCATAAGTTCAACAATGAGGTTCCTTTTGGGAAGCCACAGTTGCACAACTGTTATTGTTATTTTGCTGCGTATTAACAACGGACAGGGAGGGGGCGTTTTAAAAAGCAGCTCCCAATCGGAAGGGCCTTATTTTTAACTCACCCCACGATTACAGTCTTCCTGCCAGGCTGGGCTCAGGTCGGGCCGTGCCCGGGGCTGTCGCCTCGGATGCCCTGCGCTCGCGCGCGCCCGGGTTCAAGGGCAGCCTCTGGACTGGGGCAACGGAGGACGCTCCGGGGACAGTAACCTCGGGCTGCGCGGCTGGCGCTGGGTGGGGAGGGGACTTTCCCGTCGAACTCGACCAAATTACGCTAGTCGGGGAGTCTCAAGCGTATTGTAAAGCAAACCACGGCAAGCGCACTTCCGTGTCCGGAGTGACACCTGCACGGTTCCCCGCGCAGCCCTCGGCTTCCTCGCGGCTCTGCGGACTTGGCCTCAGCGAGGTGCGGCGGGGCACGGGGCGGCTGCTCCTTCTGCGCAGCGGACACTTGGCCGATCGGTGCCTCTGTCGGTCGGTCCGCGGCCCGGCCAGCGCTCGGCGGTGACTCTGCCGCAGCCAGCTGAGCATCGCTGTCCGCCCAGGAGGCGGGGTCGGCTGCGGCGTTGCTGTCACTGTTCTACCCGGGTCTCCTGCGATTGGGCCCAGCAGCCGGTGCCCCAGCGGCGATTGGTCCACCCCGACGTCACTCTCCCCCGGAGAGTGGCTAGTGGATCGTGCACCCACCCTCGGAGTGGATCCCGCGCTGCGGAGCAGCCACTCGGCACCGCTGTTGGGTGCTGGGCCGCGCCGCAGGCTCAAAGGCTCTGAAGTTGCAAAGCGTTTCTGAATCCGAATATCGTTTCTCATATAAACACATAAAATAACTGTTGCAAAAGTAACATGTTTGGGCTGTAGCCCCCAGCAGGATCCCGGTCGGCCGGGCAGGTGCCCGCAGAAGAGGGGAAGGGGCGCGGTGGAGGGCATAGTAAAGAGAGTGTTCAATGCAGAGTTAGTGGAGGGTTGGAATGTGGTCGCTGGCTCTTCCTGGGCCGGAGGGAAGGGGGCGCTCTTGGGCAAATCGTTAAATTTTCATGAACCTCCATGTCTTTATCTGCCACGTGAGGATAATAACAGTCTTACAGGGTTGTCTAATTAAACACTCAGCATGTATACACAACATAGCCCCTGGACATAGGAGGAGTTGTCAGTGCTCTCCAATACACCCACCAGGAACACGCTTGTAGTGAAAGAATTGAGCTATTACTTCTTGAAACCAGGAGGAATGCATGCGTGAGGAACCGTGGGGGCATCTCAGTAAGAAGGTGTTAGATTTTACTATGGGCTTGTGTTATGTGATTTTGGGAAGAGTTCAAGAAAGCAAGGCCTTACTCTGGATTGGTTGCTGTAATTCTATGTGGAAGTGGCAGTAATTCTATGATTGGGTATCTTAATAAGTCTTATTTAGAAGGGGTCAAGACTAGACAGAGGCTAAAGCCATGAATGATAAAGAAGCAGCAGTCACACATATTTGTCATTTTTGTGGTTTAGTCAATGCCCAAATTTTGTCCGTGTTCAGACAAAATTATGACGTGGTCTTGTTTTTGTTTTGATCATGGTTACAGAATGCTCTTGTCTGACTTTGGTGTTCTGTGAAATTGTTTTCATTCGACAGAACACCATGGTCCAGAAAAGTTCTTAGCAACACCAAGGCCCAGCTGATAGTTCCAGCACCTGGATGTCAGAGCTGCTTTCTCTTCCTCAGCACTCCTTCAATGACAGTTATGTCACTGAATGTAGAGTTAAACGTCTTTGGTTTGAGTCCTAATATCTACTTAGTAGCTGGTAGACTTGGACTTGCCACTTAATCTTCTCAGCTTCTTCAAATCAGCATTTATGAAGCACTTGTTATGAGTTTCAAACAATGGAGCATGAATATTGGAAAGAAGATATACAAACACGAGTAAGATATAGTTTGCAAGGAAGACGTAATATTTTAAATTGTAGTACTTTGTGCTAAGAACGAGATTATTTTAAATGGCACTTAGAAGATATCTTTTTTTTTTGAGGTGGAGTCTCGCTGTGTCTCCCAGGCCGGAGTGCAGTGACAGGATCTTGGCTCACTGCAACCTCCGCCTTCCGGGTTCAAGCAATTATCCTGCCTCGGCCTCCTGAGTAGCTGGGGTTACAGGCGTGCGCCACCACGCCCGGCTAATTGTTGCATTTTTCGTAGAGGCAGGGTTTCACCATGTTGACCAGGATGATCTTGAACTCCTGACCACAGGTGACCTGCTCGCCTCAGCCTCCCAAAGTGCTCGGATTACAGGCATGCGCCACTGCGCCTGGCTGAAGATGTCCTTTCTTATGGGGCAAAAATAATTAGCGTCCAATATACTTCCACGCTTTGCATTCCTACTCTTCCACATGAAGAAGAAAGCCAGGTCTTCTTAATGAGTTCTGCTGCTGATCTCTATGGTGACAACAGTCATTATGGAAGCCTTTCTTTTTTTTTCAAGTAATATTAAGTGCTTCAGTATGTATTAAAGAAGCCTTGACTCTTTTGTCACTCTATTGGGCACAGTGGAGTAAAATTCTAAAACCAAGTATATGGAAACCATCAAGACCTGTCACTCCCATTTCTCCACAGCTATGGTTGCTCCTCACAGACTCCCACTCCAGCCTTCTTCCTTCAAAGACTCTGAGAGAAGAAATAAAAAATAAAAGCAAGTGCGCAAGGAGCAGTGGCCATTCACCAGACATAATCTCCCTGGCCGTGTTTCTGAAATGTAGATCAAGAGGCGTATTCTTTGGGAAAGGAGTCTCCAGGATTTTGAAATCTTATGTGTTCATTTAAATGACCTAGAAATTTTAATGTTAGCATATTATGAATTGTCTTGTAATCAAGTACTGACATTTTATGTCAGTGTCTATATTTGTATTTCTGCTTATGGTCACATTGGCTCCAAGCAGCCATACCTAAATGATGTCCGACTAATGAGAAAATAAGTGGACTAAATATGTAAATGATATGCCCAAACTAAGTGAAGTCCAAACAATGTCATATCATGCTGTTCAAGAGAAGTTTCCATAGTATTCCAATAAGAGGTATGGATGGGAGACTTAAGTCATCGCCTTACACACAAATAGACATACTGAACTCAGAAGAACACATACTGTGCTGGGCAGTGCCATGGTCAAGTGGCAAAAGCCAAAATGGAATAGAGTAGCTGTGAGATTTTGTTGGTTTCAAGAAGAAAGTGACTTGTTTACTTCTGATCAAATCAGCAAAGTAAGATGTGATGAAAAGATTTCAGTTATACCAATTACTGCTTAGTAGATGATTGTCAAAATGGCTCTGATAAGAGTAATGTGATACAACTCCAAGCACAAATTGCTGAAGGAAAATGTGATCTAATCATATGACTTGGTCAATAAGTTTCCAAAATAGGCCTCAGTAGGTCTTATCTACTTGAGAATTTCATAACCTGATGTCAGCCTTGTCTTTCTTGACCTCTGTTGCTTTGGACATTGTGAAATAGATTTCTCCTTCTGGAAATATTTTCCCCCCTTGGGTTCCATAACCTGACTGTCTTCCTGCTTCCCTGAGAGCTCCACCTCAGTTTCCTCTGTGAGCTTGCTTCTCGGATGGTGCTGTGCCTCAGGCCCTATCTCAGCTCTGACCTCTTCCCAGTCAATTTCGTATGCACTTATGATCAGCTACCACAATTATGCTGACCATTTCCAAATCTCTTATCTCAAGCCCACCCTCTTCTCTTGAACTTAACACCCAGAACTTCCTTTTATTTGTATTAAAAACAAAAGCAAAAAACAAAAATAAAAAAACCCAAACCCCACAAAACTGTACACTTTAAATGTATAAAGCAGATATCATTTTCCTCATACATCTGATACCCTTTCATAATCTTTGTTTCAGTCAGTAACATCACCTGTCCAGTTGACAGATATGGAGACTTTGGACTCATCCCTGACTTTTTGATCATTAAATGCATTGCAAATATTTTACATCATAAATAGAATTAATATGATCTATACCTTTTTCAGGTGTGTGGCTGTAAGGAAAGTAGGTCCCTGCTTTAGTAGCATTCAGACTGAACATCTCTTTTTTGGCTTGGCTAAGGTGATGGGCTCTGTCTTGCTATTGGCCTATTGCTGAGTGGCTTTTGAAAGTTGCTGGAGAGGTGAACAAAATGCAAAGCGATCAAGGAGTTCCCTTGTAAATCAGAACTCCTGACCCTTTCCCTCTAAGGTCTCAAGTTATTACAACACTTCTGATGGCCTGGGATGGCCCTAAGAAGGCTCAGTTGTCAGAAATGTACAATAACAGCCCTCGAGGAGAAATCCACCACGGTGGTGGTGACGGTGGTGGTGGAGTTGGTGGTGGTGTCTTATCCTGAGGGAGGGTCAGTGAGGAACAGAGTCACGTGATTGCACCACAACCTGATCTGCCACCTTGGACCCTGAGGTTCGTTGAGAGAAATGGCTGATTAACTGTAAATACAACTATCTGTCACTAGAGTTGTAACCAGGAATCTGGTGTCCCATGGTGTGGAGTACCCATTGCTACAACCTTTATGCCTGGGAGCTGAACATCTTGTTTCTGGTACCAGCCTCACCAGAGCAGTGGTTGGAACCTTAGGCAGAGTGACTGGACTTCTCAGTTTCTTTTCTGCCCAATGATGGTAAACAGGACTACCTCATTTGCACTAAGTAAGCTCCTGGAGGATTTTACTTTTCAAGGAAGGAAGAGCTCAGAGAATGAAGAACGCACTTCTTACAAGCAGTAGGATGGAAGCTCAAATTTGATTTGTCTGTGTAGTGATTTAAATTTGGCTTATTTCCGGCTGGGCGCGGTGGCTCATGCCTGTAATCCCAGCACTTTGGGAGGCCGAGGTAGGCGGATCACAAGGTCAGGAGAGCGAGACCACCCTGGCTAACACAGTGAAACCCCGTCTCTATTAAAAATACAAAAAATTAGCTGGGCATGGTGGCGGGCGCCTGTAGTCCCAGCTACTCAGGAGACTGAGGCAGAAGAATGGCGTGAACCCAGGAGGCGGAGGTTGCAGTGAGCTGAGATCGCACCACTGCACTCCAGCCTGGGCGACAGAACCAGACTTTGTCTCAAAAAAAAAAAAAAAAATTTTTTTTTGGCTTATTTCCTATAGCAGCAGGTAAAAGCTCCTAGAACAGGGGATGGTAATTGGTGGGTATTCAATAATGTGTGGATTTGAATCTCACTTATGCTTAATCAGACACACCTCGTACTATCTTTGAGAAATTATAAAGCACAACCTGGCCACCACTCCAAACTGACATTTCCCCTGCAGAAGAGTCAGTCCAACCTTAACGGGCTTGGGAATAGCAGGAAGAAAGGGTTTAAAGCCAGCGAGTAACTTAAAGTCCCATGCATGTGACTTCACAATATAGCCCTTGTTTAGAAGGTTAGCCCACCTGTTTCCACCTCCAGCTCCTTACCCTTACGCCATGCCACCACTCTTTCTCACTTGCATTGCTGCACTGTTTCCTACCTGGGCAATACAACATCTTCTGAAACTGTCAGTGGCCTCCCCACTTGAATTCAGAATAACATTCAACCTCCTCACCATGACCTGAAAGACCCCAAAGGATCTGGCCACATCTATTCTGCACCCTCAACCGGCCAAACTCCCTCCCACATCAGGATTGTCACACTGCTCCTTCCCTTCCTTTAGGTGTCAGGGGAAATGTCACCTTAAAGTATTCTCTTACTGTCACACCCAAAGCAGGAAAGTGCTATTCTCTAGCTCAATAGCTTCTTGTTTGATTTTTTTTGAACACTTCACATTCTATATTGTTTTATATATTTGTATGTTTGCCTTTTGTGGTCATCTGTGCCCTGTACTACAATGAAGCTCCATGGATGCAGGGACCATGGCTGACTCTTGTATGACTGTTTCATATCTAGAATTGGGGCTGGCATGCAGGAAATCTTAGTCAAATGGATGAAATGAGGTGGTTTTGTTCAGTACTCCTAAATTATGGAATTATACACCTTATCTGCCCATGGGAACCACAGAGAATAATTGTTTGATGTATTTATTTTTTTAAGAAGCTGAGTTTATGACAATAAGCTCTGTCTGGCTGAATCACTTAAAATACATGTGTATCAGAACATTCAGCAAACTATCATGACAAACAATATTGACATATGATATGTAATAACAGAAATGGAAAAGGTTTTATTTGTAAAACCAATCTAAAATGTGTCACTCCCAGACTAATTGTAATTCTATCTGAAATTTCATTCTCAATCAGAAAGAGGGACAAAAATGTCCAACCTTGCTAGTAATCAAATAAACACACACCAGGATAACAATTAAGGTATGATCGTTCACGTTCAAAATGAGCAAGTAGTTTGTTTTAAAGATAAAATTAGCTGGGCACAGTAGCTCATGCCTATAATCTCAACTATTTGGGAGGCTGAGGCAAGAGGATTGCTTGAGACAGGAGTTCCAGACTCGTCTGGGAAACATAATGCAACCCCATCTCTCAAACAAAACGAAACAAAACTGTATGTGTGTATATGTATACACATACATATGTGAACATATATATTCATTTGGCTAACCTGAGATAAAATGAACCAAGTGTCATATATTGCTAGTAAAAAGTGAATTAGTAAAACTTTTGTCAGAATTATAATTTAACAATATGCACTAAAATCATTATACGTTGTCGGCTCAGCAAGTCTTACTGACAAAATAATGGAAATTTTCATAGCAATTTAGCTATTTAGATTTTTATCAGGCTGTTTGCAATTTGAAAAGATCTAAATATATACCAAGATATAACTATAACTATGTATATATATAAACCACATGTTCTGTGACATGGAAAGAAAGAAGAAATATATAGATATACAATAATAGGGAACAGTGCATACATATGGTTGTATGTTGAGAAAGGTCGTTAGATTATTTTCATAGACTATTTAGTTACAATGAAAAATTTTCAGCCCATGATATTGAGTGTAAAAAAGGCAACAAAACATATTTGGCATAGCACATCCCAATTTAAAGAAATATATATATATATGTATAAATGCATAGAAAAAAGCCTATTAAGTAATATATCAAATGTTACTAACAATTGTCTCTGAGGGGTAGGATTATTAACAATTTTTGTTTGCATATTAAATACCATAGACAGTATGACTTTCTATATTGTCCACCTTTTTAGCAATGAATATATATTAATTTATAACCAGAAAAAGTTTAACTAAGAAGAAATGCGAGAGGAAAACAATAGAACAATTACATGCAAAGTCATTCCTACTTGTTAAAATGCTTTCGTCTCCTAAAACCTAGACCTTCTCAAAGGTTGGTACTTTCCAAGTGGTTCTACAAGCTTTAAGGCTGAATCAGCAGCGACATGGCAAAGTGACCTTCTGGGACGGTCATAGGTAGCCCAAGATAAGAGGATGGTGGATGTTAACTACTCACTAGCAGTCAAGAGTCCTTGATCTCGAAAAGTAAAGTCAAGAATGGAGAAATGACTGTTCTCAAGTGAAGGGAGGAACTGGGGGAACCTTTTGTACTGCCTGGATCAACCTATTTAAAACCAGATTCAGAATCAGTGAGACTCACGGCATGTGGAAATGTGCTAGTCCAGCCCCCTCACCCTACCCATAAGAAAACAAAAGCCACAGGTGAAATGACTGTGTTATCCGCCACGGAACACATTGCCCTGCCTTAGGCCTGTGCCCGGAGACTATGGCTGGGGTCCTCCCTGTAACCCAGTCCCTGCTACCACCCATCTGTCCACCTTCATTTTCCACCTTCTTTTTTTTTTTTTTTTTTTGAGACGGAGTTTCACTCTTGTTGTCCAGGCTGGAGTGCAATGGAGCAATCTTGGCTCACTGCAACCTCCGCCTCCGGGGCTCAAGTGATTCTCCTGCCTCAGCCTCCCGAATAGCTGGGATTACAGGCATGCACCACCACAGCTGGCTAATTTTGCATTTTTAGTAGAGATGGGGTTTCTCTATGTTGGTCCGGCTGGTCTTGAACTCTCAGCCTCAGGTGATCTGCCCAGCTCGGCCTTCCAAAGTGCTGGGATTACAGGTGTGACCCACCGTGCCTCGCCAGAAAGTGGAGTTTTTAAGGAGCAGTTTAAGGAGGCAGTTAAGAAACTTAAGTTTTGAGAAAGAGGAGCTCAAATTGCTGCTCACACCACAGGAGGGTAAAATGCCCTCTTATCTTTCCACTCCTGCAGCTGCTCCCATGTTACTCAGTTTTTACCACTGGTGTCCTCGAGGTCACTGCACTGCCCAGGGTTATGAAAACAGGACAGTCACCAACCAGCTCAGGGAGGGAGAGCTGCGTCCTTGGTTATCTTTAAATGAAGGGAGATGGAATTTGTCTGGTCAGCATTCATTCTAATCCTGATCAATTACGGTTCACTTTATTTCTATATCCCCGCAGCCCTGATGATAGATAGGTTTGCAATATGCAGGAAAGCTGTATGTAATCAGAGTGGAATCTACAAGTATTTCCTGCCATGCAACTTGTAAGAAAAGAAAAGAAAAGAAAAAAAAAAGGATCTGCAAGTATTCAGAACACAACTAAGCAAAACTCTCCAATTTTTCTTTTCTTTTTAAAAATTATTTTATTTGGTTAGGTGCGATGGCTCATGCCTGTAATCCCAGCACTTTGGGAGGCTGAGGCGGGCGGATCACGAGGTCAGGAGATCGATACCATCCTGGCTAACACGGTGAAACCCCGTTTCTACGAAAAATACAAAAAATTAGCCGGGCTTAGTGGTGGGCGCCTGTAGTCCCAGCTACTCGGGAGGCTGAGGCAGGAGAATGGTGTGAACCGGAGGAGTGGAGCTTGCAGTGAGCCGAGATGGTGCCACTGCACTCAAACAAACAAAAACAACATATATATATATATATAATATATAATTTTATTTATTTATTTCATTAGTTTTAAAATAAATAGAGACAAGATCTCACTATGTTGCCCAGGCTGGTTTCAAACTCCTGAGCTCAAGCGATTCTCCTGCCTGTGCCTCCCCAAGTGCTAGGATTACAGGCGTGAACCACCATGCCGGGCTGGCTTTTTCTTTTTAAAAAAATGTCCTTCCCCAAATAACCTGCTATCCCACACTATTCCCCATGTAATGTTCCACAAGCCGTGGCTGTGTCGAATTTTCCTGAAGACTCGAGAGTCAGTTTCCTAGGGCTGCAGTAACAAAGCACCACAGGCTGGGTGACCTACACAGCAGAAATGTATTCCCTCCAGTTCTGGAGGCCAGAAGACAGGAATCGAGTGTCACCAGGGTTAGTTCCTTCTGGAGAGTCTGAGGGAGAATCTATTCCACGGGCATCTCTTAGCTTCTGGTGGCTGCTGGCGATCCTTGACATCCTCTGGCTTGTAGCATCACTCCAGTCTCTGCCTCCATCATCACAGGGTATTCCTTCTGTGTGTCTGGGTCTCTGTGCCCCTCTTATAAAGACACCTGTCATATTGGATTGGGGCCCACTCTAATCCAGTATGACCTCATCTTCACTCATTATATCCTGTAATGACCCTATTTTGCAAATTTTTCAAATGAGGTCATATTCTAAGATACTGGGAGTTAGGACTTCATCATACTTTTTTGAGGACCACGATTCAACCATAACACCCGACATCTTCTATATTGGCTTTCTTTCTGATTCGATGGTTTACCAAGGGCAGGGAAGCAGGAGTGTTCTGCCCAGGTCCAGACAACAAGGAACAATTGTCTGTAAAGGATGTATAAATGTAATAAAAATGACTAAAGGATCCTCTGCTTTTTGTTATCTACTTGTGCCAGCAGTTCTAAACAATATCTATGAATAAAATAAGTACTCTCACCAAATCTGTTTGTTAGTTCTAAATAATTGCTGTGTGTGGTAGTTTAAAAATATATCTACAAATTTTTCCATACTCTTCCCTTCCAATTCCACTCACTTGAACGTGAGCTGGACTTAATATTTTTCTTTGGTAAGCAAAGGTGTTAGTTCACACATAACATATTACAGAATCTTTAAGTGAAAATTTATTATTTTTATTAATTGCTTTAAACTAAAGAAGGAATCAAGGAAACAAGCAAAAAATTAAGTATAACCATGAAATTATTTTTAGTAATTACTGAAAATAGTTTTATTGTTCACAGCCAAGGGGGTGTGGAAGAATGATTTGATATGGTTGTCAAATATGCTAGGCACTAGGCCACTGCTTTTACAGCATTGAAACTTGAGACTTAGAAAGAATTATCTGAGACAGTATAAAATGTCTCGTATCTAAAGAAGACCACCACATTTTCTTCATCATGACTCTTTCTGATGTCAGAGAGTTAGATCATCTAAAGACTGAAATTATATCCCTCCTTTAGCTGATGATAAATTCATGAAAGATTTCTTTTTTATTATTATTATACTTTAAGTTCTAGGGTACATGTGCATAACGTGCAGTTTTGTTACATATGTATACTTGTGCCATGTTGGTGTGCTACACCCATCAACTCGTCAGCACCCATCAACTCGTCCTTTACATCCGGTATAACTCCCAATGCAATCCCTCCCCCCTCCCCATAATAGGCCCCAGTGTGTGATGTTCCCCTTCCGGAGTCCAGGTGATCTCATTGTTCAGTTCCCACCTATGAGTGAGAACATGCGGTGTTTGGTTTTCTGCATGAAAGATTTCTTGAGAATCAACTATGTGCTTAGAACACATCTATGGACGAAACAGACTTAGGGAACGGAGACAGCAAACCAAAAGGTTAAAAGTAGCTGGGCAGGTGGCTCATACCTGTAATGCCAGAGACTTGGGAGGCTGAAGTTGGAGGATTGCCTGAAGCCAGGAGTTTGTCACCAGCCTAGGCAACATAGTGAGACCCCATCTCTTAAGGAAAAAAAAAAAAAAGGTTAGGGAAAAAAAGTCAAGAAAAGGACGTGAAGGATGTGCATGCTGGGGTGGGGTAGAGTGGGCAGGCTGTAGGATTATGCATTTGACGAGGGCAACTCTTGCTGAGGAGAGAGACTTGAGCGGAGACTTGCCGGAAGCCAGGCAGTTTTTCATGCAGATAGCTGGGAGAGCATTCCAGGAAGCAGAACAGTGAAGGTATGGCCTGTGTGGATGTGTACCTAGCATGCTGGAGGAAAGGCAAGGAAACCAATGCAGGTAGGAGCAAGAAGGAGAGGGGAGAAACTGCCCAGGAGGAGGGCATAAGCTTGGACGAGGCAGCGCTCTTCCATGGGGGATTGCCTGTAGGCCAACTGGGCTGACAGCCCTAAGGCCCCCACTCCCAGCAGCTGGGAAATGAGGCTTTAGCCCTGAAAAAAGGCTCAGGGCACCACTCCCAGCATCCCCTACAGAGCTGGATTTATAGGAGTCATTCCATTTGGATAGAGAGTTAAAGGACTGCCCAGGTTTGGAAGAGAAATTATATTTAAGCGGGGAGCGGGCGTGGTGGCTCATGTCTGTAATCCCAGCACTTTGGGAGGCCGAGGCGGGCAGATTGTTTGAGCCCTGGAGTAACATGGTGAAACCCAATCTCTAAAAAAAAAAAAAAAAAAATTAGCCAGGCATGGTGTATGTGCTTGTGGTTCCAGTTACTCGCAGGGCTGAGATGGGAGGACCATCTGAGGCCAGGGAGGTCAAGGCTGCAGTGAGCCGAGATGGCACCACTGCACTTCAGCCTGGGTGTCAGAGCGAAATCCTGTCTCAAAAAAAAGAGAGGGCTCACCCTCCTCCTCATCTATATCCTATAATTTGTTGCACAGCCTATTTGTTATCCTTAACTCAACTATTTAATTATTCCACACATTTCCTGGGAGTGGAGGATACACCCCCGGGACAGCCGTTGTTGGGTGTGGAGTTAAGATGCCCTTGGGGTCCCTGCCCCTCGCTCAGGGCTATGCTGACCATTCTGGTCTCTGCATTGAATGTGCCGTCAGTTTCTGCCCTCATCGTCATTGCCTTTTCTGTAGCCTCCTTTAATTTAAAAAAAAAAAAAAAAAAAAAGCCTGGCGTGGTGCCTCACGCCTGCAATCCCAGCACTTTGGAAGGCCGAGGCGGGCAGATCAGGAGGTCAGGAGATCGAGACCATCCTGGCTAACATGGTGAAACCCCCGTCTCTACTAAAAATACAAAAAATTCGCCTGGCGGGCGCCTGCAGTCCCAGCTACTAGGGCGGCTGAGGCAGGAGAATGGCGTGAACCCAGGAGGCGGAGCTTGCAGTGAGCCGAGATCGCCCCACTGCACTCCAGCCTGGGTGACGGAGTGAGACTCTGTATCAAAAAAAAAAAAAAATTTTTTTTTTTTTGAGACAAGGTCTCATGCTGTCACCCAGGCTGAAGCGCAGTGGTGCGAACATGGCTCTCTGCAGCCTTGACCTCCCAGGCTCAAACAATTCTCCCACCTCAGCCTCCCCAGTAGCTGGGACTATAGGCGCATGCCACCACCATGCCCAGCCAATTTGTGTATTTTTTGTAAAGACAGGGGTCTCACCATCTTGCCCAGTCTGGCCTCAAGCTCCTGGACTCAAGCAATGCCCCCACCTTGGACTCCAAAGGTGCTGGGATTATAGATATGTCACCACGCCCGGCCTGTAACCTCCTTTTATTACTACGGATCAATTCTGCTTTGGAATTCAGTATTCTTGCTTAACTCTGCCTCCACCCACCTCTCCTTCTACTTTGACCTGCTATAAATTATGAATCCCATATACCAGACTTGCCAACTGGGAACGTACGGTTGTCCAGTGAATTAACCACTGTTTGCCAGGGATTCTAGGTTTGAGGAAAAAGTAAATTTGAACACTTCTAATAACTCATCTAACTCCAAAACGTTATGGTATTAAGCCCTGAAAATGACACTAGGTAATGTAACATACAGTTATGGACTGAATTGTTCCTCACAATGCACTGGTTTGAGAACTTACCTCAAATGGGGCAGAAATACTTGGAGAAGGGTCTTTAAAGAGGTAACTAAGATTAAATGAGGTCTTTAGAGTGGGTCTTAATTCAAGAGGACTAGATGTCGTCATAAGAAGAGGAAGGCAGGCTGGCAGGGTGGCTCACACCTGTAATCCCAGCACTTGGGAAGCCAAGGCAGGCAGATCACTTGAGGTCAGGACTTTGAGACCAGCCTGGCCAACATATATGAAACCCCATCTCTACTAAAAATACAAAAATTAGCTAGGTGTAGCAGCATGTGCCTGTAGTCCCAGCTACTTGGGAGGCTAAGGCACAAGAATCCCTTGAACCCAGGAGGCGGAGGTTTCAGTGAGCCAAGATTGTGCCACTGCACTCCAGCCTGGGTGACAGAGCAAGACTCTGTCTCAAAAACAAAACAAAAAAACAAACACACACACACACACAAAAAGGGAAGAGATACCAGGGGTTCATGTGTACAGAGGGAAGAGCACAGCGAAAACACAGACATCCCTGCAAGTCAAAGTAGACATTTGCAAGCGTCAGCAGAAATCAAACCTACTGACACCTTGATCTTGAACTTCCAGCCTCCAGAAGTATGAGAAAATAACAACCCCAGAGCTCCCTGGAGGCCCGCTGAGGCCTTGGTTGTTGCTGCTTCTCCTGTGGCCTTCACTCCTCTCAGGCGTCCGCCCCAGGACTTCCTCAGTGCACTTCCTGTGCCCATATCTCCATCTTGGAGTGGGCTTCCTGGGAACCAGATCTATGACATGCCCTCTACCTTTCCATATTTCTCTTGCAGGGAAGAACATTTTGGCAGTGTATCAAGAAGGTGCCTCTTACTATCACAGCTTCTTCGAAGTGCAAAACTTAGTTAAAGAGTGACCCATACTGGAGGGTATTTGGGTGGAGATAAAGGGGTCTGAATAGATGTTTTCATAGGCCCTTTTATAGGACTTGCCTGTTCTAACTCATTGTCGCCTGATAGTTCTTCCTTAGTCAGAGGGTTTAGAGGCTCAAATAAAAGCAAAAATTACATGTCATGTGCCCAATTCTGTTGTTCTCAGGCCAAATTTAGCTTCTTTCCCAAGCTTCCAGAAGCCCCAAACAGTTTCACTTTCAACCTGCTTTCCTTTCTTGTACAAAATAAGAAAAGATTTGGGGTCATCACAATTTTCATTTCATTGCAGAAGTGAAATTGACAATGGACTGAATTTCTTTATTTTTCTTTTTCCTTAGAGACAAGGTCTTGCAATGTTGCCCAGGCTGGTCTCAAACTCCTGGACTTGAGTGATCCTCTTGTCTTGCCTTTCAAAAGTGTTGGGATTACAGGCATGAACCAATGGAGTGAATTTCATTGAGAATTTACTCTTTATTGAGCATCTTTTTCTGCAGGATACCCTACCGTGGAATATAAAAAAGGTAGAAGAAAAATCCTTGCTCTAAAGTGATTGCAAAACAGATAGAGAGGTGAATGATATTAGGCAGAAACTTGTCACTGTCACTGGAGACATGCACAGAGGGAGGCCATTGGCCATTTTAGAGAGGACCTGATGATGGCAGCCTTGCTCCTGGAAATCAAAGTGGCGTCCAGGTCTTATGACCTGGGATAACCTGAACCACGGGAATCTCTCATCACTGACATCACATAAGGACTTGTGATCATTTGTTCTGACTCTGCAAGACTTAGCCTTGAGCGAAAGGTAGGAGAAGACTGCATCTCCAGCTGCCTTGGAGTGAGGTTTCCCGTAACAGTCTTAGTGGCTCACACCTGTAATGCCAGCACTTTGGGAGGCTGAGGTGGGAGGATTGCTTGAGGCCAGGAATTCAATGCCAGACTTGACAGCATAGTGAGATTCCATCTCTACAATTTTTTTCCCCTAAAGCCAAGCATAATGGTACATACTTGTAGTCCCAGATACTCAGGAGGCTGAGGTGGGAGAATCACTTCAGCTCAGGAGGTTAAGGCTGCAGTGAGTTATGATCACGTCATTGCACTCCAGCTGGGGTGACAGAGTGAAACTCTGTTTCCAAAAAAAAAAAAAATCCAACTGTGTTAGGGTTCTCTAGAGGGTCAGAACTAATAAAATATATATATATGTGTGTGTGTGTGTGTGTGTGTATAAAACTCCCATATATATATATGGGAAGATATATACACGAAGATATACATATAATATATATATATATGAAGATACATGTATATAGGAGTTTATTAAGGAACATTGACTCACATGATCACAAGTTAGGGTCCCACAGTAGGCCTTCTGCAAGCTAAGGAGCATGGAAGCCGGTCCAAGTCCCAAAGCTGAAGAACTTGGAGTCCGATGTTTGAGGGGAGGAAGCATCCAGCACAGGAAAAAGATGGAGGCTAGGAGGCTAAGCCGGTCTAGTCCTTCCACGTTCTTTGGACTGCTTTTATTCTGGCTGCACTGGCAACTGATTACTCTGTGCCCATCCAGAATGGGGTCTGCCTTTCCCAGCTGACTGACGCAAATGTTAACCTCCTTTGACAGACACACCCAGGATCAATACTTTGCATCCTTCAATCCAATCAAGTTGACACTCAATATTAACCATCACATAAGTCATCACATAAAATGACAAAATCGAAGTATTACAAGTTCTGCTTCTTCATCTTCGCAATCACTGTGCTCTCCTCATTTATTTCAAGTCTGCCTTAGTCTCACTCTATGGCCCAGGCTGGAGTGCAGGGGCACCACGTCAGCTCACTGCAACCTCCACCTCCCGGGTTCAAGCAATTCTCGTGTCTCAGCCTCCCGAGTAGCTGGGATTACAGGCATTTGCCACCATGTCTGGCTAATTTTTGTATTTTTAGTAGAGTCGAGGTTTCACCATGTTGGCCAGGCAGGTCTCGAACTCCTGACCTCAAGTGATCCACCTGCCTCGGCTTCCCAAAGTGCTGGGATTACAGCTGTGAGCCACCACACCCAACCTTTTAAACACAGTAGCAGATGGTACCACGGGGTTGGAGCCAGGTAATGGGCCAGAAGCAAACTTGAGTGATTCTAAAGTGTTACCAATTTATTCTCAAAACACCTTTCTGTGGATGAGTCCTGGTAAGCCAGAATCACTGAGGATTCTCCAGAGTAACTTCGGTAAGTATAAGATGATGCTTATGAGAGAGTAAGTAATTCAAGTGTGTTAATTGGAAACTTACATATGTACTAGTAAAACTCACCAGTAACTGCAGCAATTGTTGAGAACTTACACCACAGAAAGATTTCTCAGGAAGATGCATTTTGTGTAGAATCGCTAATACCATTAGTTTTATGATTTTTTTTTTTTTGTCTCTACTTGTGATGCATCCCCTGTTGTCTACACATGGCTCCCTCTCCCACTGCTTACTTTCTTCCTCAGGGAGCGGGAATCTGGACTTGGAAGATATGGATGTAGTGCTTGGTGTATGACCTTGAGAGATGGACTAGTATTGTGGTTGCTGACTTATTAGTTAAATGGAAATGATAACACAGCTCTGTTGATCTCACATAGCTGTCACAGAGATTCCAGAACTATGGGCCTGAAACATGATCTACATATGCTAATCTGTACTCAGGCCATGACATTGCAATTTGCCACAGTAAGAGCCTCTCAGGCTCGTCTTGGGCATTCAGGGTGCACCTGTTGCTTCTGTCTTCCAGGTTGGCTCCTCTCTCTGTCTGCTTACTGAACACAGTGTGGGCATTTCCCCAGCTTCTGGCATTGGCTCTGGGCTCCTCTCATTTCTCCCTTTTCTGCCTCTTTTCCTCCTTTCTCTCCCTGCTGAGCTTACCCACGTATTGCTCTTACTAATTAGCCCAGCAACAGCTCCCACATCCACCCCTCCCATGAATGCCAGGCCAGCATTTCCAACAGACTGCTGTCTTCTGTCAGTCAGATGAACAAATTCAAAAATGGAACCTGCTATCTCTTCCCCTCCCACTTCACAGCAGCATCCTCCCATGAATGTGTCACTTTTGTAAACTGAAACCCTGTCTTCCAGGAACCCAAACCTGAAACATCAGCTTCTGCATCACACTTTCTTTCTATTAGTCCTTACAACCAAACAGAAATGAACCACAGTGGGCAGAGGGCACAGTTGTGGAGGAGCCGTGGAGTCAGCTGACTGGAGTCAGATCCTGGCTATACCATGTCTGACCTTGAGGAAGTCTTTTTAACGTCTATGAATCCTAGCGTTTTTGTTTGTTTGTTTGTTTGTTTTAAATAGGCAGGGTCTCACTCTGTTGCCCAGGCCCAGGCTGGAGTGCAGTGATGCGATCTTGGCTCACTGCAGCCTTGGCCTCCCAGGCTCAAGTGATCCTCCCGCCTCAGCCTCCTGAGTAGCTGGGACTACAGGCGCACCTACCATGCCCAGCTAATTTTTGTATTTTTTTGTAGAGATGGAATTTCACCCTGTTGTCCAGGATGGTCTTGAACTCTTGTGCTCAAGCAATCTGCCTGCCTTAGCCTCTCAAAGTGCTGAAATGATAGGCTTGAACCACGGTACCCAGCCTTAAAAGTGAGTTTTAACTAGTATTTTTCCATCTCCTACCTGGAAGATAGTCACAGAGATAATAATTTATTTTTTGTGTAATGTCTTTTCCCTTTAAGGGGTATTGAATCGTTTTTTAAATTATTTTTTTTTGAATCGTGGTGAAACCCACATAACACAGTTTATCATCTTAAACGTTTTTAAGTGGACAGTTCAGTGGCATTGAATACATTCACATTCTTGTGCAACCGTCAGCAGCCATCTCCAGAACCCTTTCTATTTACTCACACTGAAACTCGGTACCCACTGAACAGCTCCCTGTTGTCTCCTCCCCAAAGCCCCTGGCAACCACCATTCTACCTTCTCTATGTGTGAAGTTCACCCTTCTAGGTACCTCACATAAGTGGAATCATACAGTATTTGTCCTTTCGTGACTGGCCTATTACACTTAGCATAATGTCCTCAAGGGTCATGCATGTTGTAGCATGTGCCAGCATTATTGCCTTTCTTTTTTTCTTTCTTTCTTTTTTTTTTTTTTTGTTGAGGTGGAGTTTCGCTCTTATCGCCCGGGCTGGAGTGCAGTGGCGCGATCTTGGCTCACTGCAACCTCCGCCTCCTGGGTTCAAGTGATTCTCCTGCCTCAGCCTCCCGAGTAGCTGGGATTATAGGCGCCCGCCACCACACCTGGCTAATTTTGGTATTTTTGGTAGACACAGAGTGTCACCACGTGTCTGAATCAGGCTGGTTTCGAATTCCTGACCTCAGGTGAGGAGGTCGACCCGCCTTGGCTTCCCAAAGTGCTGGGATTACAGCCATGAGTCACCACACCCGCCCAAGCTTTCCTTCCTTTTGAAGGTTGAATCATGTTCCATTGTACGGATGGACCACATTTTGTTTCTCTACTCATCCTGTCAGTAGCACTGGGTTGTTTCCTCCTCTTGGCTATCGTGAATAATGAATAGGAACATGAGTGTGCACCTGTCTCTTCGAGTCCCTGCTTTCAAGTCTTTTGGATGTACACCCAGAAGTGGAATTTCTGGATCCTATGGTAATTGTATATTTAACTTTTGGAGGAACCGCCGTACTGATTTCCTTAGGGCTGCACTATTTTACATTCACACCAGCCATGTACAAGAGTTCCCCTTTCTCCTCATCTTACACTTATTTTCTGTTTTTAATATAAATTTTTTAAACATGAGGAATTAACTAGGTTTAGTCAGTGTTTCTCTAAACTTATTCTGAAGATCACTTCTCAGAATCATCGAGGTGGGGGGTGCTTATAAAAATGCAGACTTCTAACTCCATCTCAGACCAAGTAGGACCCCTGAGACTGGGGTCACAAAGTGTGACTTTGTGTATGTGTGTGTGTGTGTGAGTGTGAGATACAGGGTCTCACTCTGTTGCCCAGGCTGGAGTGCAGTGGTGCCATGACTTCTCACTGTAGCTTCCAGCTCCCAGGTGCAAACAATCCTCCTGCCTCAGCCTCCTGAATAGCTGGGACTACTGGTGTGTGCCACCATGCCCAGCTAATTTTTAAATTTTTTTTAGAGATTGGGTCTCACTTTGTTGCCCGGGCTGGTCTCGAATCCCGGCTTCAAGTGATCCTCCCGCCTTGGCTTCCCAAAGTGCTAGGATTACAAGCATGAGCCACTGTGCACGGCCTGAAGTGTGGCTTTTAAACAAGTTCCTATAGGCACTACCTCCTTCACCTACAGGAAGGCCTCCTGCAGGTGGGGTTCTGGACATTATTAGAGGAGGGGAAGAGAGATAGGAAGGGGAGAGGAACTTCCTGGCCCCCTAAAGCTACAGCACATAGGAGAACTCAAGTCACAGTCATCAGCATAATCTCATGTGTATTCAAAAGACCACAGAAATTAAACATTGCTATCATCCATATTGTTTTTTCAAGTTTTCAGTCTTTTCAGTCATGATCTACCAAAAACATCAAATCGAGGTCTGGAAGCATGACATTTTTAGCTGAGGAAATGCTCTTGATCAAAAACCAGATTTTGACAGGCAATACTCATGTGAAATACCTGATTATCAGCTTCCTACAGATCTCACCAGAGCCATTCTCAGGCATTAGGGAAGCAGTCGCCATGAGAGCCACTTCCCCGGCCACAGCGCCTACTGTGAGATGAGTCATGCCTTTTGTCTTGTGCCTGGAATTTGGGGATGTTTATGAAAAGTTGATGTAAATACTAGTCATAATTCCTCTCTTCACAGATTCTTTATTTCAGAAAATGAGTATTTCATCACGTACAAACGTCATATCACTTCCAGCTCCATTGCCACCTGGAAATGTTCTTTCCACTGTTTTACCAGGGATTATTTAAAGGCTGTTGGGAACTCTCCAGGGAATACAGTTTCTGGGATGCCTTCAGTAATGTTGAAACACACATTCGCGTCAACTGTACTGTAGAGGAAAAGGGATATTTTTCCTTCCCATTATGGCTGAGGCCCTTATAAGAAAAAAAGACAGATTAATAAGAGAAAAGCATCC
Organism: Trachypithecus francoisi; assembly: GCF_009764315.1. Taxonomy (NCBI): domain Eukaryota; kingdom Metazoa; phylum Chordata; class Mammalia; order Primates; family Cercopithecidae; genus Trachypithecus; species Trachypithecus francoisi. Next base: position 14,542,641 of record NW_022681433.1, on the reverse strand, counting down.
AAGTGTATTTGATATAAGTTTCACACGATACAAGACACTTTGTAAGGAAACGAAGATCCAAAGAAATTGGTAGACCTGTGTATTTTTTATGTTCCTTTTGATGAAGAAGTAGATAGTTGTGGAGAAGTACAATTGAATAAAAAACAAGTATGGTCGGGTGGTAACGCAATGCGAGGGGAGCTCAGCAGGTCCTGTTCAGATTCTTCTCTGTCGTCCTGTGTCTTCAGAGATAAGGATGTTCCTTTGCCTGGGTAGAGGGAGGGCACCTCTTGAAAAACAGTCTTAGGTCTGTCTTCAGGGAAAGGTAGGAGATGCTTTCCCTGGTGCTACAGCTTGCTTCAGGGGAGAAGAGTGAGAGGAAGGTGAGAAGGACTACCCCATGTTTTGGGGTCGTGTGTCATGAACCCCATCATTACCAGTTTTATCTTTTGAGTGCCGAGAGGAGATTCTTGAGGTTAAGAAGTACGTGCTAATGAAAAGCAAAGTATCTTTTTTTTTTTTTTTTTTTGGCAGGTTCTCGCTCTGTGGCCCAGGCTGGAGTGCAGTGGCATGATCACAGCTCACTACAGCCGCTATCTCCCAGGCTCAGGTGATCCTACTGTCTCAGCCTCCCAAGTATCTGGGAATACAGGCATGTGCTGCTATGCCCAGCTAATTTTTAAATTTTTTTGTAGAGATGAGGTCTTGCTATGTTGCCCAGGCTAGTCTCCCAACTCCTGGGCTCAAGCAGTCCCCCTGCCTCAGCCTTCCAAAGTGCTGGGATTACAGACTGAGCCACTGTGCCTGGCCCCAAAGTATCTTTTTAAATGCAGCCTCCTTGAGTTTCAGTACAACATCTATTTACTCGCTTCGTTTAAATTCTCAAAGCAGATGAGCTGTAATTAATACATATATCATGATGACATTTCCCATAGCACAATAAAACTTAACTTTCAGATTAAGCCACTCTGCTATTGAACATTAGCATTTTTAAGGTAAAGCAGGATGGTTCATACCTTTTAAAAAAATAGATAATGGGTCACATCAGCTTTCTTCCCCGGTGGCATCTCTCAGCATTCTACTGAATTCCTCAGACACAGGCACTAGATTAGCCCAGATGAACGTACTCAAGCAGGACATAGTCCAGACTTCCCAGCTAGTCTCAAACAAAACAGAGCAGAATAAAAGCCACAACATCCCATGGAATTCCTGTAAGCAGACATAATGTTATGCAAATGGCCATCCAACCTGTTTGGTACTTGGCCAGTTGTTACAGGAAAGGGGTCCGGATCCAGACGGCAAGAGAGGGTTCTTGTACCTCATGCAAGAAAGAATTCAGGGTGAGTCCATAGAGTAAAGTAAAGCAAGTTTATTAGGATAGTAAAGGAATAAAAGAATGGCTACTCCATAGACAGAGCAGCCCTGAGGGCTGCTGGTTGCCCATTTTTATGGTTATTTCTTGAGTATATGCTAATCAAGGGGTGGATTATTCATGCCTCCCCTTTTTAGACCATATAGGGTAACTTCCCGACATTGCCATGGCATCTGTAAACTGTCATGGTGCGGGTGGGAGTATAGCAGTGAGGACGACCAGAGGTCATTCTCATGGCCATCTTGGTTTTGGTGGGTTTTAGCTGCTTTCTTTGCTGCAACCTGTTTTATCAGCAAGGTCTTAATGACCTGTGTTTTGTGTGACCTCCTATCTTATCCTGTGGCTTGGGATGCCTTCACCATCTAGGAATGCAACCCAGTAGGTTCCAGCCTTTTTACCGACTCCTATTCAAGACAGAGCTGCTCTGGTTCGCATGCCTCTGACACAATGGTGATGGAGAAAGAAAAGAGAGTTAGAAATAAAATGATCATTTTATAGAGAAACCCAGTCCCTACAAACAGCATCCTGTTTTTGGGAAAAGCCCTGGGGGACAATGTCATAAACACTTCCCTCTCATTTTTCTTCCCATATTTCCGGTCCTGTCTGCTGCTTTATTTCACAAAAAGCATTAATTACATTTTGTCAGGAATGAAAGGTCATTTTGTACTGGTGGCCTGGCATGGAGAATATCAGGGACTGCGGACATTCAGTGAGTCAAAGATCAAGGCCAAATTGATAGTCTGGGTGACATAAGTATGCTGTTTATGGACGTAAGCATTTAAAACTGATTTTTTTAAAAATGTACTTTTAGGAGCTATGGGGACATACTGAAATAGACTTATTCTTTTAAAGTACAGTTTCATTCATGTAAACACATTGTTTTATAAAGGCTTGGAGGCAGATGAATTAATACTGGGGTGTTTGGTGCTAATTTTACTGTTTAACAAGAGAGAGAAGGCAGGCTGGGAGGAGCCCGGATTCGCCTTTGTTCTGTTCAATAGAGGGCAGAAGCAATGACTTCTTTCACGGAGGATCTAAAACTCTGGAGAACAGGGTCCCTCAGATTTTAATGTGGCTGCATATCGCCTGGGGACATTGTCAAATGCAGGTTCTCAAGGTTCTCATTTAGCAGGTCAGGATGGGGCCTGAGATTCTGCATTTCAAACAAGATCGGGCATCGCTGCTATTGCTTGGTGGACGGACCACACTTTGCGCTGTGCTGTCTTGGTGTAGCATTGCTGAACAAGTTGAATTTGCACCTCATTAAAATGATGCTTGTGCTAAGAAGCAAACAGGTGCTTTGTATCCTCTTAGACCTACAGAGCAGAAAGCCCTGAACCTCATTAAAATGACACTTGTGCTAAGAAGCAAACAGGTGCTTTGCCTCCTCTTAGAACTGCAGAGCAGGAAGCCCCAAAAGAAAGGAAGACCAGGCCTTCTGGGCTGTGCACCTGCTTGGCTCTCTTAGCAATTAATTGGAGTCCTTGTTTGGTTTGAGACTTAAAAGTGTACTTTATACTTTCCAGTGAGGTTGCAGAGTGCAAACGAGGCTTGGTGTGGATGGCTGATGATTCAACAGCTTCTCAGACACATTCGTGTTCCCAATTTTTTTTTTTTTTTTTTTTTTTTTTTTTTGAGACAGAGTAGCACTCTGTCACCCAAGCTGGAGTGCAGTGGCACGATCTCGGCTCACTGCAACCTCTACATCCCAGGTTCAAGCAATTCTCTCGTCTCAGTCTCCCAAGTAGCTGGGATTACAGGTGACACCACCATGCCTGGCTAATTTTTGTATTTTCAGAAGAGAAGGGATTTCACCATATTGGTCAGGCTGGTCTCGAACTCCTGACCTCGGGTCATCCACCTGCCTCGGCCCCCCCAACTGTTGGGGTTATAGGCATGAGCCACCACACCTGGCCAGTGCTTCCACTTTATAGAGAAACCCAGTCCCTCCAGACAGCATCCTGTTTTTGGGAAAAGCCCTGGGGGACAATGCCATAAATATTTCCCTCTCATTTTCCTTCCCATATTTCTGGTCCTGCCTGCTGCTTTATTTCACAAGAAGCATTAGTTAAATTTTGTCAGGAATGAAAGGTCATTTTGTGCCAGTGGCTTGGCATGGAGAACACCAGGGACTGTGGGCATTCAGTGAGTCAAAGATCAAGGCCAAAGCCATGAAGTCCTATGTAGAGAGGTTGCAACCAAATCTCAAAATCTGCCAGTGCTGAGCTTTCATCTTTGCATAAGATCATTTTCTTTATTACTGGATTTTCATAAACAGTCACAGGGCTGTGGGCAAAATAGTCTCAAATATTTTCTCTTCCTAAAATTCAAACATACCACCCTCTCTGTGACCTCGGGACCCACAGACATCTGGCAACTTCAGGATCCAGTTGCAAGTTCTTAAACTGGTAACGGCACGGTAGGTGTCTGTTGTCCTTGTCTCTGTAGTCATTGGCCACTCACTGCCAGCTCCATCTGACCCTTTCCCCACGTGCACATATACCTACTAAAACATTACCAATGTGAAAAGATATATTGAGGTGCTTTAAAATCTTAAAGGGTTTATTCACCTTATTCATAAACAGGGAGCGCCAGACCTCAGGCGATTTGGGGCTCTGGCAAAGGGGTGGGGGTCGGGGCGGGGGAGAAGTCTTTTACAAGACCAGTTCACTCAGAAGCAAGACAAAAAAAAAAATACTTGATTTGTTAAAGTACAGTAATAGCCTCATTTGGATTATTCCAGTGAGAAGTCCCTGGTTAGAGGTTGGTTGGTGGTTTCTGATTGGTTAACCCAACCACTGACATTGAGTTGGGTTCTGGATTGCTCACCTAGGAACCCAGGGCGTGGGAGCAACCCCAACTTAAAGGCCTCCTAATTTATTATTATTATTTTTGAGATGAAGTTTCACTCTTGTTGCTCAGGCTGGAGCGCAATGTCGCAATCTCAGCTCACTGCAACCTCAGCCTCCCAGGTTCAAGTGATTCTCCTGCCTCAGCCACCAGAATAGCTGGGATTACAGGGGTGCACCACCACACCCAGCTGATTTTTGTATTTATAGTAGAAACGGGGTTTCACCATGTTGGCCAGGATGGTCTCGAACTCCTGACCTCAAGTGATCCACCTGCCTCGGCCTCCCAAAGTGCTAGGCCTCCCAAGAGCCACTGTGCTTGGCCCTAATTAATTATTTTTAACACCTGTCATCATTCTTGAGTCCACTTTATGCAGGTCTTTAGTCTGAGATGCACAAGATTAAAAGGGGCCGTTTTTGGTGACCCCATACTTCCGTATTCTAACATCCAATTTCCTTTACTCAATGCCATTTACTCAATGTCGTAGTCACTAGGGCCACACATAAGTGAATAGTGCAGTCTTCCTTCTTCCTGGGCACATACTGCTCTGGCTTGGATGTGGTTTATCCCCACCAAAACTCATGTTGAAATTTGATCCCCAACGTGGTCGTGTTGGAGGTAGGGCCTAATAGGTTCTCCCTTGAATAGATTAATGCCTTACCAAAGAAGCGAGTGAGTTTTCTCTCTCCAGGGAATGAATTAGTTCCCATCAGAGTAGTGTTTGTTTGTTTGGTTGGTTGGTTGTTTTTTAATGAGACAGTCTCACTGTGATGCCCAACCTGGTCTTTAATTCCTGGGCACAAGTGATCCTCCCACCTCAGCCTTCTGAGTAGCTGGGACTACAGGTGTACACCCTGTGAGAGTGGGTTGTTAAAAAAAGTCTGGCTTCCTCGGTTTCTCTCTCTTGCTTCCTCTCTTGCCATGTGATGTTTTTGCACACACCTGCCCCGTTCTACTTTCTGCCATAAGCAGAAGCAGGGTGCGGGCCTCACCAGATGCAGCTGCACAGTCTTGAACCTTCCAGTCACCAGAACTGTGAGTCAAATAAACCTCTTTTTAAAACAAATTACCCAGCCTCATGGGCTTAGACATAAACTAAGTTTGCATTTTGTTGTCTTTTTAAAAAATAAGCATATCATGCCACTTGCTTTGGCCAATTAAATGTGGGTAGAAATTATATGAGACTTCCAGGAGGCAAGATGAAGAGCCCGTGAACAATTCTGTTCTCATTCTTCCAGCATCGTGGAAGCATTTACCTAAAGGGATCCTCTGTCAGCCTATCAGAGTCCTTGGATGGTTGCAATGAGCAGAGCACTCCCATCACCCATGAAACTTGTAATTCACACTGCATGTGGTCTGTGAGCCTCGAAGAAGGCCTTGTTGTGTTCACTGAGGTGTGTGCGTGTGTGTATGTGGCAGTGTTATAGCAGCCTAAACTATTTTACTCCAGCAAATCCACTGGCATCCAGCTGGAGGTGTAATCAACCATCTGTGAGTACAGAACTGCCAGGAAACTACCCACTGGCATAGGCTTTATTTTCCATTGTAGTGTGGGCAGTGTTTAGGAGGGGGTGAGTTTGTTCAGGTTAAGGAAACAATGATCATAACCACCAGGAGGCATCATTTCCTCATCTTCTCAAACAGCTGGCAGTTCAGTCAAGAGCTGGAATGAATTCTTGTGCATGGTAAGGACTCTATAAATATTTGTTTATTAAAAAATTAACATTAACTGTCCTGTCCACAATGCATTACTGCTCATTCTTCCAACACCTCCCTCAAGGTAATGTAGATACTGGATAGAGACCTAGCCAATCTTCAATGAGAGCTGGTAAAAGACTGACAAGTATAGTTAAGCACAGAGTCAGATAACACCCTTCTGTAAAAGGACGATAAACTCAAGTGCACAGGGGCGGTGTTTTGTTTGTTGGTTTGTTTTGTGGGAAGAATCAGGTACTCAACCATGTGGTGTTTTATTGTTTCTGTTCCACTCGGTCATTAATCTGGTCATTAAGCTGTTACAGAAGCTCAGGCATTGTTTGGCTTTTTTCTTGTCATGGCCCTGCCAGTTCTTCCAGTTCTTGACTTTCTCACCAGAATCCTCCCCCACATTTTCTACTCATCACATCGCACTTCTACTGCCATTACCAGGAGCTGGTAGTGACAAATCTGGGCCACATGGGCATTTTCTCCCATGTCTTTCTTCAGTCCTTCCTGAATTTGAAATTAATGTGAATAAAGAAAATAGTCATTTACTAATATTCCCTATTGTTTAAAATTGTTGACTTATTTGCCTAGAGTGCAATTCAGAAACGATGCACGGCTGGGTGCAGTTTGGGACCGGCCTGGGCAACATGGAAAACCCCTGTTTCTACAATCAGTACAGAAATTGGGCGTGGTGCTGTGCAACTGTGGTCTTAGCTACTCAGGAGGCTGAGGTGGGAGGATCTCTTGAGCCAGGGAGATGAAGCTGCAGTGATCCAAGATCGATTGTGCCACTGCATTCCAGTCTGGGTGACATAGTGAGACCCCGCCTCCAAAAAGAAAAAGACAGGGAAAAAATGGAAAAAGGAAGAAAGGAAACGACATAATGAGATATGTAAGGCTGAAAAGTTTTTTGCTGCATGAGATACGGTATTGTGAAAGGATTCAGATTTCGGCCTCTGAGCTCAGGTTGCATAGGTCCAAATCCCACTCTGGCACATAGCTGGGTGATCTTGGACAGCTCTCTCAGCCTCTCTAGGTCTTGGTTTCTTCATCTGTAAAATGGGGTGCTGATTGTGTGTCTTTCATTGGTTATTGCTGTGTGCATTAGAATTAGTACCTGTAAAGTCCTTGGAAAGGTGCTTGGGTCATTGCAAGTGTTAACAGCATTATACCCTACATAGGCCAGAAGGAAGGCACTAGAGCAGAGCCCACGGTACAGGCCATGGTGTCTGACTACATCTGTGGCCTCAGGCAAGGCAATGTCCTCTCTATGCTTCTGTGTCCTCATCTGGCAATGGGGACAATGCCCGTACTTCCTTCAGAGGAGTTTTGTGAGGCTAAAATGAAATTGCATGTGTAAAGCTCTTAGCAAGTGGTGTTGGCACATACAAAATGCTCCACTGATGCCAGTTATTTTATTATTATGATTTTAAAAATTCTCTGCATTTAAAGAAATCTGCCACCTCCTTTCCAAACACCCTATACTTTCTTCTTCTTTTGGAAGCATTTCTCTCATCGTTTGAAATATTTAATTCATGATGTCCAGTTTTTCTTTGAAGGGCTAGTTTCTTTGATCCAGGGAGATGCAGCATTTACATTGGCTGTCAACAGGGCAACGCCCAGGAATTATTATTTTTCTAATGATCTAACGTCATTTTCCAGAAATTCTCTAAAAAACAAACTTCTTCGGGAACAAAATAAATTTGAGACTTCCATTAGTTCTTGCAAACACTTTATAACCCATCTCTCAGATGCTAAAATTTTCCTGCACATTCTGACCTGGTGCCAGAAATCATATGGCTCTGACATCTAAAATGAGAATTGTTTGGGTGTACTCAGCACATTCTATTTGTTCTGAGGTATATTTTGTACTGAAAGTTTAAAGGAATTACCTTGTATCTTGTATTTAGACTACCGTAACTTGTTTTTCTCTTCTATATATTTATTCAGGTTTGTTTCCTACTTTATTTTACAGTTATCACAAGGGCACTACAAAGTCTCTCTTGTGAAATTGCCAAATGTTTCAGAATTCAACACACATTATTAACTGTTCTTTCACCCTCCAAGAAACTCTGCATTCATCTCAGTTCCCTGTATTGAAAAAGTCTCTGAATAAAAGTATATGGACATTTACTTATTATGAGGAATCAGCATTTCTATTTATCTCTTAACTATTATAACATTTAATCACATTTCTTGGTTCAAGGCAAGTACTAATTGTACTTCTCTCAAAATATGAGCACTGTATTTCTTCAGAAATAATGCTAAGCCGAGACAACAAGGCAAGACCCCATCTTTAAAATTTGTTTTTTTTTTCTTTTTGAGACAGTCTCGCTCTGTCGCCCAGGCTGGAGTGCAGTAGTGCGATCTCAGCTCACTACAACCTCTGTCTCCCCGGTTCAAGCGATTCTCCTGCCCCAGCCTCCCGAGTAGCTGGCCTTACAGGTGCCCACCACCACGCCCAGCTAATTTTTTGTATTTTTAGTAGAGATGGGGTTTCACCATGTTGGTCAGGCTGGTCTCGAACTCCTGACCTCAGGTGATCCACCCACCTTGGCCTCCCAAAGTTCTAGGATTACAGGCATGAGCCACCACACCCGGCCAAAAACTTTTTTTTTTTTAAGTTAGCTGGGTGTGTTGGTGCACACCTGTGGTTTCCAGCTACTTGGGAGGCTCAGGCCAGAGGACTGCTTGAGTCCAGGAGTTTGAGGCTGCAGTGAGCTACAATGGTGCCACTGCACTCCAGCCCCTGGGCCACACAGAGAGAGACCCTGTCTAAAAAAAGAAAAAGAGGAAAGAAGGAAGGAAGGAAGGGGGGAAGGAAGGAAGGAAGAAGGAAGGAAGGAAGGAAGGAAGGAGGACAGAGAAAGAAGAAAGAAAGAAAGAGAAAGAAAGAAAAGCTGAATGTTACAGATATTAATGGCCACAGAGAGAGAGACCCTATCTAAAAAAAGAAAGAAGAAAGAAAAAAGAAGAAAGAGAAGAAAAGGAAGAAGGAAAGAAAAAGAAAGAAGAGAGAGAGAGGGAGGGAGAAAGAAAGGAAAGGAAAGGAAAAGAAAAGAAAGGAAGGAAAGGAAAGGAAAGGAAAGGAAAGGAAAGGAAAGGAAAGGGAAGGAAAGGAGAAAACAAAGAAATGCTGAATGTTAGATATTGACACAGACACTCCTACATTGAAATGCATATTCTCTCTGGGCTTTTACTGTTAGGAAAGTGCTGAGTCACTGTCTGCCGTACTCATTTGCCTGTAGTTTATAAACCAGCCACACGCTGGCAGAGTCAGTATAGAACCAGTGGGCCATATGACCAGCCACATGCTGGCAGAGTCAGTGTAGAACCAGTGGGCCATGTGGACCTCTTGCTCCCCACCAGCCTTGCTTGTGACAGGGCAGAGCTCCTTAGCAGTTACTAGCAATGGCTCACTTGGTTGAAATAATTTTTTGAAGCTTTTGACAAATAATATAAAAATTACTAAGAAAGCTTGGCAGGTTGCGACAAAAATTATTTGCTTGAGCAAACTTTAGTCAGGTTCTGGAATCTTCTCCTAAGGCCTTGTGCACTTCCTTGTAAAATCCAGTTTTAGCAAAGAAACCTGCTAAGTGAGGTAAGCAAGAATCCTCCACCTACACTATCTGATCACCTTCACGTCTGGTTTCTTCTCCCTCCACTAGCCCCCAGGCGATGGCTGGTTTCCTGGCCTGTCTTCAGCAAGAATCCTGTTGTCCCTTTAGCTAAAATCTCCCTCAGTCCTGAAGTTCCCTCTTAGTGATTTTCCCTCCACTGACCCCCACCCTGCTCCTTGGCTATACATTCCTACTTGCTCATGCTGTATTCAGAGTTGAGCCCAATCTCTGTCTCCCACTGCAAAATCTCATTGCTTGGTGGTCCCTATACCTATTGCGATGGTCCTGAAGAAAGTCGGCCACACCATGCTTTAACAAGTATCATTGGGTCATTTTTTTCTGTAACAGTGACTACATCACATGGCCTCTGACACTGGCCAGACTCCTTAGAAAGGAGCTCAGGAGAAAGGGGAAGTCCCAGGGCGGCTGGGTTCACTGGGATTAGGAATAGAAGCAGCGTGCTGGGCATCTAAGAGCAAAGATGAAGCTGGTTATCTAACTAAGGAGTCTCTGGGTAAAATACGAAAGAAGAAAGACATGCCAGGGAAAGGGCAGAGCCGGCTAAAGGCCATGGGTAGTTGGACGTGATGGCCTGGGAGACAGTAACTTGAAGAAGGATGTGTTGAGACACAGCTGTAGCTAGCATATTTTGAGAAGCAGTCTGATATTTGGGAAGATAGAGTGTACGTGTCCAGGATGCCACAACTCTGCACGTCCAGTCGAGGTATACTACCTCGTTGCTCAGGCCCACAGCCCCGAACTGCCCCCGTGGGTGGTGCTTCGAGTACACCTCCACCAGTGGGCAGTGCGGTCCACGAGGATCAGGCCATTCTAGCCATAGGGAGGTTCTTCCTGTGGAGCCCTGAGCAAAACGGGACGGTTTGAGAAGGGTTTCATTTCTGGGTCTCTTTTCTGCGGTGTTCGGTGCCTTAACTGGATGCCCCTGCATCCCAGAGCCAGCCGGCCACCTTCTGCAGTGATGCTGTTCCCCGGGGGAACAGAGCCCGGCCCTGAAGCACAGCCGCAGGAACAAACGCCCTGGCTCCTGCGTGCCATTTCTGCCCGCTGCTGCTGCGGTGGCCTGAGGTCTTCGGATGGCCGCCTTCACTCCGCCTCTTCTTCCGGCCGCCTCCTCTCCCCAGGCCCTTGCTTCAAAGTCCTCCTCCCCTTCCTTTGCGCTGGTAACATCGAGCAGAGCCGGCTCCGTTTCTGGGCTTGTTACTGCCTAACTGAGCCTCTACACTGTGCTAAGGAGAGGCTATTTATTTTTTCTCAGGAAACCTCAACATCTAGGTGGGAAAGGGCAGGTTTCCTGGAAGAGCACTTCTAGAAAGACCACCCCCTCCTAAGAAACAAAACAAACTTTTAATCTAGGTACTTCCTGTTTCCTCCGTTTAAAGCACTCCCCCATCTGGCCAGAGCCTTGTAAAAGTACTTCAAAGGCTCAGCTGGCTAGGTTTGGACTCTAGGCTTTTTCCTTTTAACTCTTTGGGGTTTACTTTAATTGAGCTTTTAGTTGTCCTACTAAATGGTTTGTGGCTATTAAAAGAGCAAGGTTATGAAATCCTCGTCAATTCCGCTAAAACTCTTGTACGTATCCAATCTTGATGCATATATTATGTCATGCAGAGGGGAACGCATGCTATGTCCAGATGTCACTGGGGCAAAAGGCACACAGTGGATGCTGGGGTCACTTGTAAATGTAAATATTTATATTTATTTATTAAAATTTGCAAAATGCATACCCGTTACACTTTACTTGTAAAATTATGCTATTTTCTATTTCTCCTTGTAGTTATTCTCCTTGAGAGGCAAAAACCATAATGGCACATAAGAGTCTCAATATGACCAGGCTGGCCAACATGGCAAAACCCCGACTCTGCTAAAAATACAAAAGAAAATCAGCTGGTGTGGAGGCGTGTGCCTGTATTCCCAGCTACTTGGGAGGCTGATACAGGAGAATTGCTTGAACCCGGGAGGCAGAGGTTGCAGTGAGCTTAGATTGTGCTATTGCACACCAGCTTGGGCGACGGAGTGAGACTCTCTCAAAAAAAAAAAAAAAAGAGTCTCAAAATTAGGGAATCACTTCTTAGATACAAATTTTTTGTTTGTTTGTTTGTTTTAATTCCATTTTATAAAGTGAATCTTTCTTGGAGGGTTTATAAAGTGAATCTTTCTTGGAGGGAACATGCGAAGGAACTAGCCATCAGGTAAACCTCATTATAAATTAGTCTTTTGGAGATTGGAAAGATCTTGAAAAGAGACATGAGAACGGTGACCTTTATACACCTGGGCAGATTCCTGCCTCATTTTCCTGTGGAAAAGTGGGAAGGATGTCTGTCTCACAAAGGCTGAAGATCAAAATCCAGAGGAGATGATGAATGGGAAACCACTTCATCAAACTTGTATGCACTGACCAAAGGTCAAGGCTGTTATGGTTTTAACAGCAGCAGAGGAAAGAGGAGGCTGGAGAGGAATGAGCCTGGGAGTTCCAGACCAGCCTGAGAAACATAACATAGAGACCTTGTCTCTACAAAAAATCAAAAAATTAGCTAGGCATGGTGGCACACACTTGTGGTTCCAGCTACTTGGGCGGCTGAGGTGGGAGAATTGCTTGAGCCCATGAGACTGAAGCTGTAGTGAACCATGATCATGTCACTGCACTCCAGCCTGGGCAATGGAGTGAGAACTTGCCTCAAAAAAAAAACAAAACAAAAAAAAACACAAAAGAATAACCAAGTTTAACAATTTCTGTGGGGTCTTCATTTCCTCATGAAGCCTCCTATGTCATGTAACACTTAAATACATTTATATGCTTTTCTCTTGTTAATCTGTCTTTTGTTACAGGGGACTCAGCCATGAACCTAGAATGGGTAGAGAAAGATATTTTTCTTCCGCTATGCCTATATTCCACCTATTCATTCCTCCCTTCCTTCTCTCCTCTACTCTCGCTAATTTTTCGGTTACTGTTTTAAAAAACACAGAACATGAAAGATACCATCCCAACCATTTAAGTGTACAGTACGACAGTGCGAACTACATGCACCCTGTTGTGCAACAGACTTCTGAAATGTTTTTATCTTGCAACCCTAAAACTCTACACCCACTAGACAACAATGCTTCTCCCCCTCACACCAGCATCTGGCAACCACCATTCTATTTTTAATTTCTAAGAGTTTGACTACTTTAGATACACATATAAGGAGAATCATGCAGCATTTGTCTTTTCATAACTGGTTTATTTCTCTTACCATAACATCCCAACAAGTTTCATCCATGTTGTAGCATATAACGTAATTTCCTTTTTGAGGCTCAATAATTCTCCCTTGTATGTATGTACAACACTTTCCTTGTCTGTCTGTTCATTTATAGACACTTAGGTTACTTCTGTATCTTGGCTATTGTGAATAATGCTGCAATGAATATGAGTGTGAAACTATTTGAGATCCTGTTTTCAATTCTTTTGGAGATATATCCAGTAGTGGAATTGCTGAATCATATGGTAATTCTATTTTTAATTTTTTAGGAAGCCTTGATACTGTTTTCCATACTGACCACACCATTTTACATGCCTACTAACAGTCCACAAGGGCTCCAGTTTCTCCAAGTCCCCACCAACATCTGTTACTTTCTGTTTTCCTGATAGTGGCCATTCTAATAGGCATAAGGTAATAACTTAATGTAATTTTGATTTGCATTTCCCTAACAATTAGGATGTTAAGTATATTTTCATGTGCTTGTGGGCCATTTGTAGTTCTTGTTTGGAGAAATGTCTATTCAAGTCTCTTGCTCATTTTACATCAGGTTATTTGCTTTTTGTTGTTATTATTGAACTGTAGGGATTCTTTATGTATTCTGGATATTAGTCCGTCAGATACATGGTTTGAAAATATTTTCTTTTCCATTCTGTAAGTTGCCTTTTCATGCTGTCAATTATTTCCCTTGCTGTGCAGAAATATTTAAGTTTGATGTAGTCCCATTTGTCTATTTTTGCTTTTGTTACCTGTGCTTTGCCATCATGTCTAAGATCCTTATAAAATCTAATGTCATAAAACTTTTCCTCTATTTTTTGTTGTAGGAGTTTTATAGTTTCAGGTGTTATATTTAGGTCTCTAATACATTTTAGGTTAATTTTTGTTTATGTTTTAAAGTAAGGGTCCAACTTCATCCTTTTACATATGGATATCCAGTTTTTCCAGGACCATTTGTTGACAAGACAATCTCTTCTCCATTGCGTGATTTCAGCACCCTTGTCAAAGATCATTTGAGCGGATATGTGAAGGCTTATTTCTGCATTTTTCTGTTCCTTTGGTCTCTATGTCTGTGTTTATGCCAAAACCACACTCTTTTGATTACTGTAGCTTTGTATTCTGTTTTGAAATCAGGAAGTGTGAGGCCTCCAGCTTTGTTTTTCTTCAAGATTGTTTTGGCTATTCAGGATGCTTTGATATTCCATATGCATTTGAGGACTTTTTTTTTTTCCCCCATTTTTGCAAAAGAGGCCGTTGGGATTTTGATAGGGATTGCATTAAATCTGTGGATCAGTTTGGGTAGTGTGAGCATTTTAATAATATTAATTTTTCCAGTCCATGGACACAGGATATCTTTCCATTTATTTGTGTCTTCTTTCTTTCAGCAATCTTTTGTAGTTTTCAGTGTACAAATCCTTTGTGTTTTTAAGTTTATTTGTATTTTTTTCTTTTTGATGCTATTGTAAATGGGATTGTTTTCTCACTTTCCTTTTTGAATTAATTATTGTTTAGTATATAGAAACACAATTGATTTTTGTATCCTGCAACTTTGCTGTATTTTAAAATTACTTCTAATAGTTTTTGGTGGAATCTTTAGGATTTTATACATATTAAATTATATCATCTGCAAACAGAGAGATTTTTACTTCCTTCTTTCCCATTTGGATACATTTTATTTATTTTTCTTGCCAAATTGCACTGGCTAGGAATTCCAGTACTATGTTGAATAGAAGTGAGGAGAGTGGAAATCATTGCCTTGTTCCTGATCTTAGAGGCAGTTTTTCACAATTTCTATGGTGTTAGTTGTGGGCTGTTTACATATGGGCTTTATTATGTTGAGATAATTTCCTTCTCTTTCTAGTTTGTTGGGTGTTTTATCATGGAGGGTATTTAATTTTGTAAAATGCTTTTTTCTGTATCAATTGAGATGAGCATGTTTTTTTTTTCTTCATTCTTTTAATATGTTGTGTTATACTGATTGATTATCATATATTGAACCATCCTTACATTCCACAAATAAATCTCACTTGGTTATGATGCACAATCTTTTTTTTTAATACGTTGTTGAATTTGGTTTGATAGTTTTTTGTTGAGAATTTTTGCATCAATATTCATCAGGGATATTGGTCTGTAATTTTTTTTTTCTTTTCTTTCTTTCTTTTAATTTTTTTTTTTTTTTTGAGTTTGCTCTTTAGCCCAGGCTGGAGTGCAATGGCATGATCTCAGCTCACTGCAACCTCCACCTCCTGGGTTCAAGCAATTCTCCTGCCTCAGCCTCCCAAGTACCTGGGATTACAGGCATGCAACACCACGCCCTGCTAATTTTGTATTTTTGGGAAAGATGGGGTTTCATCACATTGGCCAGGCTAGTCACAAACTCCTGACCTCAGGTGATCCACCCACCTTAGCCTCCCAGAGTGCTGGGATAACAGGTGTGAGCCACTATGCCTGGCCAGTTTTATTTTCTTATAGTATCTTTGTCTGATTTTGTTATCAGAGTAGTGGGGTCCTGAAAAAATGATTTTGGAAATGTTCCTTCCTCTTCATTTTTTTAAAGAAAAGTTTAAGAAGAATTGGTGTTATTTCTTTCTGAAAGATTTTGTAGAATTCTCCAGTGAAGACATCTAGTCCTGGGCCAATGTAATTATTTGATATTGTATAATGCAATGTGTCTACATTTATAAGGTCTGTCTATACTATTGAACTAAATTTTCCAACTGACCAATGAGTGATGTTATAAAATCACGCATGGGCGAAAGAGTCATTCAAAGTACAAGATAGACCAATGAATTTTAATGTAACAGGGTGTAAAAAGTTCACTCATATAGTGTCTTTTTCTTCTTTTTTAGCTTCTACCTTGCTTGCTTTAATATATAGTGTAGTATAAAAAAAAGTAGTATCAAAAAAGAATACCCAGATTTATCTGAAAAGACTGTTACAGACTTATTCTTTCACAATCACCTATCTGTGTGAGGCTGGATTTTCTTCATGTACTTTAACCTGAACAACAGATTGTAACTGATTGTGAAAACAAGGTATTGTAATGTTGAAGAAGGCGTTTTTGCACCGCTTAGGGTATTGGTACAAATTGACTCTAAAAAAACTCAATTTCAATCCTGAATTCCAAGACTTTAACTTTTTAAAAGTAAGATTTAAGGCCAGGAGCAGTGGCTCATGCCTGTAATCTCAGCACTTTGGAAGGCTGAGGTGGGTGGATCATCTGAGGTCAGGAGTTCAAGACCACCCTGGCCAACATGATGAAACCCCATCTCTACTAAAAATAGAAAATTAGCCAGGCATGGTGGTGCATGCCTGTAATCCCAGCTACTCAGGAGGCTGAGACAGGAGAATCATTTGAACCAGGAGGTAGAGGTTGCAGTGAGTCGAGGTCATGCCATTGCACTCCAGCCTGGGCAACAAGAGTGAAACTCCATCTCAAAAAAAAAACCAAAAAAACCCAAAAACAAACAAACAAAAAAACCCATAAATAAATAAAAGTAAGATTAAAAAAACCCTTGCCTAAAAAGTGTTGTCAAATAGAAACTAGCAAATTGTTCTCATCTTTCTGTAATGCCACATGGCTCATGTATGTGTGTGAGTGTGTGTGTGTGTTCATTCATTCTTTTGCCCTGGTTATCTTATTACTAGGCATATAGTCTAAGAAACAGATTCTAAGGAATACTAAAAGACCAAAAGGAAATTCAAACAAATGTGTTTATCACAGCACAATTCACAATAGTCAAACAATGAAGCAATCCAAGTAAGCAATGAATAGCAAATGTCACGCAGACAAGAGTACATCAGTATAATAAAGCATTAGGTAACCATGAATATGGAAGTCTACAGATGACATTTTAAAAATGAGCGCACACAATCATTTATAGTAAAATAATTGATTCTAATGCTATAAAAATTCATGTTTGAATATAGACCAGGATGAGAAATCTTTTAGTTAAGTAGATTTTTTTCTGTAGTTATGTGCACATGAACATTTATAAATGACAGACAACCAGTGTAAGAATATTAAATTCTGGATACCAGAAGGGAACACAAACAGGTCAGGTGAACCATTTTAGTTTGGTGGAGGCCTCTCTATTTCCACTTTGGCCTCCCATTTCCTCGCAGTCTGGTCAGGGGGAGTAAGAGGGCAGTGCAGTTGTGGGGGCCGACAGGCAAAGGCACTGACTGGGGTCCGTGAAGAGGAGCAGCAGAAGCTGGGGCACCAGCCAGGGATGCTTGGTTGACTTGGCAGTACATCAGACGTCATCTGGTTTCCCTGCTTCTTCTTGGATTGGCAGGGCACAGGGGTTTGCAATCCAACCCAACCAGATTAATCACACATTTATTGAGTGCCTACTGTGTACCAGGCACTGTACTAGGCCTTGGAATCAAAGGTTGACTAAGACATGGGCCCTGCCCATAAGCAGCTCTCAATCTGGATGAACATAGCCAGGTATCAGGCAATCTGTATGAGCCATAAGTGCCTGAACTGGGCAAGCACTGATATTTTTAGATACTTGAAGACAAGACATACTGAAAACCCCCACTGATGAGTAAGTTTCATAAGTTTTAGAATAATTGACTCAAGCTGCTCACAGGTGGCCCTACATCTGTGTCTCAGTGACTCACTCCATTCCAGAGCATCTCGGATGGAAGCCTTTGAGGAGGCTCAGAAGGGGGAAAAGAGACCAGTGCAAACCAAAACAGCAACAACGTACACAGGGCAGCTTCGTCACAAATTGTATGACCTTTTGGAGGAAGATGAATGATAATAATTCTGTTTCTGAAGGGAAATGTGATGATTTGTCTCAAAATTGTTGTTCCTTCCTGCAACAACAACAAAGTGAAGGTAGTGCCAATGAAACTATCTCAAGGTCATCTGGGAGCCTAAAAATCGATGCACAAGCATGGCAGCACACAGAACAAGGAGAGAGGTCTGGGTTTTAAGCTCTTCTCTACTAACTAGCTGTGTGGCCTGGGGGAGCCACTTGCTCAATTCTTTGTTGTCAAATATTAGCTTCCTCACGGGAGAATTGTGAGAATACATAATATGGGATTGTGAACTGTAAAACAGAACAAAAGTGCCGGACGCGGTGGCTCACGCCTGTAATCCCAGCACTTTGGGAGGCCGAGGCGGGTGGATCACGAGGTCAGGAGAGTGAGACCATCCTGGCTAACATGGTGAAACCCCGTCTCTACTAAAAATTCAAAAAATTAGCCAGGCGAGGTGGCGGGCGCCTGTAGTCCCAGCTTCTCGGGAGGCTGAGGCAGGAGAATGGTGTGAACCTGGGAGGCGGAGCTTGCGGTGAGCCGCACTCCAGCCTGGGCGACAGAGCGAGACTCTGCCTCAAAAAAAAGAAAAAAGAAAAGAAAAAAGAAAAGAAAAGAAAAGAAAAAGAACAAAAATGTAGAATGGCCATTGCAGTAGCAGATCCTATAAAGTGTTCTGTAGTGATGATAAAAACAATGGTCATCTTTCCAATGCTGTTTTTTCCTAAGACTCCATGCATGCTATTACATAAAATAGCTCAAACCAAGCACAAAGCTTTCAGTAAGCATTTTGAACTCTACCCTAAATTCTAATTAATCCTGAGTCTTGGCACTTGGAGGGAGTGTTCCAAGTTTTCTGGAACAAAATCATTGGCAAGTGCCAGATAAGGTCCTCAGCCTGTCCGCTATGGTTCGCTAGAGGGCGCTGATGGTATTTCTGGTGTGTTTGATGCAATGAAGACGGTTGTCATTAGGAACTGCGGCCGAGGGAACAGAGGCTGACACCTGGAATGCAGATGCAACAGGAAAGATGACGGCGGCATGAGGTGGTGTTAGAGGGATGGGTCATGCTAGTGACTCACTCACTCTGACATCCTTAGCAACCTGGGACATCCCTGTGAGGGCAGCAATAGCTGCCTGGGGTCTCCCAGGCCCTCAGTGCTGTAAATAATGCCACAGGTCTCTGAGGAGGAGCTGGGAGGGGAGGGTAAGGGCTGTAGAAGCAAACTGAGAAGTCAGGAGCTTGCCCCCGTGCCCACTCCTCTGTCCATGCTGGCCTAGACACCCACAGTCTTCCATGGGGCAAAGGTTCTAGAACCAGGAGTATAGCAGCTTTGAGCTCAAAGCTTCTACTGGTGTGTGTGTGTGTGTGTGTGTGTGCGTGCGCGCATGTGTGTGTAGGGGCCTGGTACTCACAGGTACAAGGAATCCAGTTAGGAGACTAGGCATTGGCTGAGATGAGCTCCAGAGTGAGGTCAGCATACCCACTCTGCCCAGGGTGGGCAGAGGTTTGCAACAGGCTGGGCAGCAGCCTGAGAGCCTGGCAACAAGTCCTGATGGGGAACAAGTCCAGATGCGGCTCCAGGACAGACCCTGAGACCTGGGCCGGGCTGAGAGGGGAGACGGGGGAGAGGGCCTCTTTCTATTCAAGATAATTTATAAGTTTCCAAATTCTTGACTGCATCATTCCAGTTGCAATGTACATGCCCCCAGAAGGTGCTTAAGGTGGTGTTCTTCAACGGACAGCCCCCCAGATGCAAGCATCAGAAGCACCCAGATAACCCCGATTAAAATGTCTACTTTGATTTTGAGGGTGTAGGGTGGGGCTCAAGCATGCGCACTTTAAACATGGACTCCAAATGCTTCTTTTTGCATAAAGACTCCCCCTGCAGATAGATATCTTAGATGTCAAGACAGGAAGGTGGGGCAGATATTTTTTGACCAAGCTTTTCAGTGTTCCTCAAGTTACACTATATTAGTTGTTTACTCCATCAAACCTTGAGAGAAAAATATGTTTGAGGATGTAGAGAGTTGCATAATGTTTCTCATTTCCTTTTTCCTTCTCAGAATCAGTGCAATTCCTGAATTTCCAGTGAGAATTCCTAGCTTGGAGTCATGGATATCACCTGCCCCACCTCCCTTTCCTGGTGGGAGAGAGGTCTCCCACCAGGAAACAGAAACTTCATCATCAAGCATGCATTAGTTTTCTACACTGTGTAGCAGATTACCACAAACTTAGCAGCTTACTGCTCCCACCCATTTATCATCTCACCATTTTCGTGGCTCAGGAGTCCAGGCACAGCTTAGCTGGGGCTCTGTACCACAGGCTGCAATCAAGGTATTAGCCAGGCTGTGTTCTCATCTGGAGCTCAGAAATCTCTTCCAAGCTTTCATGATGGTAGGCAGATCTCACTTCCTTGTGGTTACAGAATGGAGGGTCTCAGCTTCTTACTTGCTTTTGGCTGGAAGCCACCATCAGATTCTAGAGGTGCCTGTAGTTACCAGCCACATGTCCTCTCCATAAACAGTCCACACCATGGCTGTTTGCATCTGAGACCAGCAGGAGAATTTCTCACTCTACAGGCAGCTAAGACAGGGTCTTCTGTAACATAACCTAATCAAGGGAGTGATGGCACATCAGCTTGGCCGTATTGGCTGTGTATTAGTTGGCCAGGGCTGCCATGATAAAGTAACACAGACTGGGGGGCTTACACAAAGGACATTTATTTTCTCACACTTCTAGAGGCTAGAAGTCTAAGATCAATGTGTTGGCAAAGTTAGTTTCTCCTGAGGTTCTCTCCGTGACTTGCAGTGGGCCACCTTTTTCCTGTGTCGTCACATGGTCACCCTCTGTGTGTGTGTCTGTGTCTGAATCCCTTTTTCTTTTTCCTTTTTTTTTTGAGATGCAGTCTTGCTCTGTCACCTATACTGCAGTGCAGTGGCATGGTATCAGCTCACTGCAACCTCTGACCCCTAGGTTCAAGCAAGTCTGCCTCAGCCTCTTGAGTAGCTGGGATTACAGGTGCCCACCACAAAGTCCAGCTAATTTTTGTATTTTTAGTAGAGATGGGGTTTTGCCATGTTGGCTAAGCTGGACTCAAACTCCTGACCTCAAGTGATCCACCGTCCTTGGCTTCCCGAAGTGCTGGGATTACAGGCATGAGCCACTGTGCACAGCCTGAATCCCTTTTTCTTATAAGGACACCAGTCACATTGGGTTAGGGCAAACCCATATGGCTTCATTTAACCTAAATCACCTCTCCAGAGGTCCTATCTCCAAATACAGCCACATTCTGAGGTACTGAGGGTTAGGACTTCAACATATGAATGTTGGGGGAACCTAATTCATCCCATAACACAGTGTGATGTGGGATATATGAGAAAAGAAAATGTGTGGTAAATGCAATAGTCAGGAAAATACAAGATGCCTTGGGCAAGTTCCTGGGAGGGTGGTCAGATCCAGACTCAGGTCAGGGTCAGATCCAGACTTTAGCCTTCCTGGAGGAGCTGAAATCTAAGGTTGGACATGAAACATCAGAAACAGCTAACAGGATGAAAAGGGAAGGGACCAAGTGTCCAGGCAAAAGGAATAACATCCTGTCAGTTAGGAATGATTTTGGATTCAAGTAAAAGTGTATTGCATTGATTAAAAGTGACTTGAAGCAGTTGGAGTCTATTTTCATCACATCCTAAGGAGGTGGCATAGGAAACTGCTGGCCTTGGTTCAGCAGACTGATGTCAGGTGGCACCCCTGTGATTCTCTTGGCATGTCCCTTACAGTCACAAGATAACTATTCCTGCCTGATTATCATTTCTGAGTTCAAGGCACAAACAATGAGGAAAAGTTATTAGCAATGTCTATCCTTTTAATCAGAAAAGCAAAACCTGTCCGAGAAGCTTCCAGGCGACCATGACTTAACTTCCATAGGTTAGACAGCGTCACAAATGGCTCCCTTAGCTTCAAAGAAGACTGAGAGCAGAAGTGTTTTGCCATCTCAACCACTGTTGTGGAAGTGGAAGGGAGACGGAAGCTGAGAGTGAATGTAACAGTCCATCAGGGTGGCCGTAAGCATCGAAAGGGCTGACTGTGAAGGAAAAAGCCTTGTTTAGCGAACTGACAGTGGTTAGTAGAGTCAGAGGATGGACTCAAGTGGGGGAAGTGGCAAGTGCAGGGATGGGGTCATGAAGGAGAGATTAACAAGTCTGGATGAAGATTAACAAGTCTTCAAAACCTTGAAGACATCAGAGGATGTCCCAGTTGTCTACTGCCATGTAACAAACTACCCCAAATGTAGTGGCACCAAACAATGACCATTTTGTTATGTGCAGATGCTGTGAGTCAGGAATTCTGACAGGCACAGCAGGGATGGCTTGTCCCTGCTATATGGTATGTGGAGCCTTAGCTCAAAGACTGAATGCCTGAACATGGCTCAAGTGGCTGGGGACAGTGTCATTGAAGACTTCTTTACTCACCTGTCTGGCGCCTGGACTGGGATGGCCTGAAGATTGGGATCAACTGGGCTGTGGACTGGAGACCACCATATAGCCTCTCCGTGAGGTTGTCTGGCCTCCTTACAGTGTGCTGCTGGGTTCTGAGAGCAAGTGCCTGGAGACTGGTCATATCAAGAGACCCAGGCTGAAGCTGCAAGGCTCCTTCCACCCTAGCCTTGGAAGCCACAGAGCACCATTTGGGTTCTGATGCATCCTCTTGGTTATATGGAAGCCACTCAGAGGCAGTCCAGATCCAAGGGAAGGTGAATAAGCCTCCACCTCTTGAAGGCGGAGAGCAAGATGACATTGTAGATGGGCGCGTGGATGGGAGATGTGGCAGCCATCTTTTGAAAATCCCATATGCCTTCGGGGGTGACTGAAAGGTTTTAGGCAAGAGGAATAAGTTTAGACTGTGCTTTTAGAAAAATAATAATGGCTGTAGTTTGAGAACTAGTTGGAATGGTCAAAGACTGTAGGTGGGGAGATGTGGTAGGAGGCTGGCCTCAGTAAAGATGGTAGGTGTTGCATTTGGACAGCCTGGAGAGATAATTTGCAGGTGGAATCACCAGGACTTAGGACTAAGTAAATGAGAGGTTTGAGGGAGAGGAGGAGTCAAGGTTCAGGATTAAGCAGCTGGTAACTGGTGCCTTTAACCAACACAGGCACACAGGAGTAGGGCAGATCTGGGAGAAGACAGAGGGCTCAATTGTGAACATTTGATGTTTGAGTTTCTGTGAGACATCCAAGAATAGTTTTCTAATCATTGGTTATATGGGTTTAGTGTTCAGAAAAAATTTCTGATCTAGAGATATTGATTTTAAAATCATTAATTTAGAGTTGGTAATTGAGATGTTGGGAGAAAATGAAATTTACCATGGATAGAGTGTAGAATGAGAAAAGAAATGAGGATAAACAGAACTCTGGGGAGCACCAATATTTAAAGTCCAGGGAAAGGAGTCTATAAAGGAGGCTGATGAGAGGTCAATGAGGTAGAAGAATGTGGTAGGTTGATAATAGCTTCCAAAGATAGGTCCAAATTCCTAGCATGTTACCTTATTTGAAAATGGGTGTTTGTAGATGTGATTAAGGTAAGGATCTGAAGATGAGGAAACTATCCTGGATTTATGGATAGACCCTAAATGCCATGACAAATATCCTTATAAAAGAGAGGCAAGAGGGAGATTAGATATGCACAGAGGAGAAGGCGATGTGAAGATAGGGACAGAGTAAAGTGATGTAGCCACAAGTCAAAAAATGCCTGGAGCTACCAGAAGTGGGAAGAATCAAAGAACAGGTTGTCCCTAGAGCCTTCAGAGGGAAGATGGTCCTGCTGACACCTCAATTTCAAACTTTTGACCTCCAGAACTGTAAGATAATAAATATCTGTTGTTCTAAGCCACTTAGTTTGTGGCAATTTGTTACAGCGCCCCTAGGAAACTAATGCAGATGGAAATCAGAACAGTGTAATATCATGGAAACCAAGGAAGAGAGGATTTTAAGAGGATGAGTGGTAAATTCATTTAACAAATAGTTTTGGGAATAGTTTTTGTAGCAGATCCTGTCCAAGGTGCTGAAGATGCTGTCCTCATGAAGCTTACATTTATTATTATTATTATTATTATTATTACATTTATTATTATTATTATTATTTTAAAGTGAAAACAAGTATATTAAGAAATTAAAGGAATAAAAGAAAGGCTACACCACAGGCAGAGCAGCCTTGGGGGCTGCTGGTTGGCTATTTTTATGGTTATTTCTTGATTATATGCTAAACAAGGAGTGGATTATTCATGAGTGTTCTCAGAAAGGGGTGGGCAATTTCTGGAGCTAAGGGTTCCCACCAACCTTTTAGACCATATTGGGTAACTTTCTGATGTTGCCATGGCATTTGTAAGCTGTTATGGCACTGGAGAGGGAGTGTCTTTTAGTGTGCTAATGCATTATAATTAGCGTATAATGAGCAGTGAGGATGACCAGAGGTCTTTTTTTTTTTTTTTTTTTTTTGAGATGGAGTCTCGCTCTGTCACCTAGGCTGGAGTGCAGTGGCGCAATCTCGGCTCACTGCAAGCTCCACCTCCTGGGTTCACGCCATTGTCCTGCCTCAGCCTCCCAAGTAGCTGGGACTACAGGCACCTGCCACCATGCCCGGTTACGTTTTTTTTTTTTTTCAGTAGAGATGGGGTTTCACTGTGTTAGCCAGGATGGTCTCAGGCTCCTGACCTCATTATCCACCTGTCTCAGCCTCCCAAAGTGCTAGGATTACAGGTGTGAGCCACCGTGCCCAGCCAACCAGAGGTCTTTCATCACCATCTTGGTTTTGATGGGTTTTGGCCAGCTTCTTTACCACAATATTTTTATCAGCATGGCCTTTGTGAGCTTTATCTTGTGCCAGCCTATCTCATCCTGTGAATTAGAATGCCTAACCTCCTGGGAATGCAGCCCAGTAGGTCCCAGCCTCATTTTACCCTTTTCAAGATGGCATCACTCTGATATATTTCCCCCTTCCCTTTTACAAGGGAACCCTTAATCCTAAGGGTTGTAGAGAGACAAAGATCCATCTTCTGTAACTTCTTCAGGCTGAATAGGGGTGATGATATTCCTGCCTAACTATTAGGGTCTCTTGTATTCAGGGTAGAGAGGAGCTCAGTCAGAAAGCATGGATATGTCGAGGACCACTCATTATTCTTGAGTCCTGACAAAAGGTGATATCTGGAAGATTAATAAGGGTTCAATTTAAGAGAACATTGAGTAAGCTTGTCATGCATTCCTACACATAGAGTACAGCAGCAATATATTTTACAAGAGTAAAACAAAATAAGTAAAACTATCCCAAATAAACTAAATAAGAAGGCTTTCCATGAACTGGGCAACTGCTGGAACCAAGCTGATATGGGTTTGCTAACTGATTCCAATATGTGCCCAGAATTAGAACACTAATCCAAATTGTTACATTACCAATCCCTCTGATTTATTCTGAGCTGCAGTCAGAGATCACTGATTGGTTCACAGGAATAAGCAGGGTCAGTCTAAATTGCAGGAAAAAACTGAAAAACAACTAATTGGACTATATCCTAATAACAGAGTATACCATAGTTTTTGAAATGTATTTTTCCTCTCTTCAATCTTCCACTTTTACTAAAGACAAATCATGGTAAGATCAGTTTGCTTGATTATTCTTGGCCTGATTATTTGCATAAAGTGCAGCAAAAATAATTATTTTTCACATAGGCTTTAAAAATGGGCTTGATGAAACTTTGTTCCATAGGCAAATCACAAGTAAAGACTTTTTTTTTTTGAGAGGTGCAATCTTGGCTCACTGCAACCTCTGGCTTCTGGGTTCAAGCAATTCTCCTGCCTCAGCCTCCTGTAGCTGGGATTACAGGCACCCACTACCATGCCTGGCTACTTTTTTGTATTTTCAGTAGAGATGTGGTTTGCCCATGTTGGGCAGGTTGGTCTCAGGCTCCTTACCTCAGGTGATCTGCCCGCTTCAGCCTCCCAAAATGTTGGGATTACAGGTATGAGCTACTGCGCCTAGCCAAAGACTTTTTTTTAAAGCTAAGCCCACCATGGGTTTGTACCATAAATTCCTCTGCCCTTGAGGACCCAAGGTAACTGGGACTTTCAGAAAGTGACATTCTTTAATTATCACAGGTCAGAAAGCCTGTGCAGAGACTGTGTAGATAGGTATGAGGCCAGGTTTCCCAAGGGGCTTTTATTGGCTCTATAAGTCAAATATGATTCCTTAAAGGAAAGCATATCATTACAGGCAAAGCCTTGCTAAAATAACCAGTTTCTCCATTGTGTCCTATTGCAAAAGAAAACAGATTCTTAATGCATTTATATAATTAACTATATTGCCGTAAGTTAAGAATACTCACAAATGGTTTTTAAATTCTGAAGAAATCAGGTAGAGAGAAACAAATATGCTCCAAATTTTGTTCACTCAATTGTTAAAAGCTGTCAGTAGCTCAAAAAAAAGTTTCACTGACTCTGAAACGCAATATGAAGGATTAGCAATGTTTAAAGCAAAAAGTCAAAAAGATTACTTCAGTCTTCCATTAGTTCAGTCCTTACAGTTAACTCCTGTTCTGCTTGACATTCATGAGTATTCCAGCTCTCCATGAGAGTCCTCAAAGTTTTTTCTCCATTCTAATGTCACAATCTCCAAAGTTACCAGAAACCTGCATTCAAGAACACCTGTTAAAGTCCTGTAGCTGTTTTTAAACCACCTTTTAAAGAGGATTAAAACAAGACAACGATTATGGATGACACAACATCTTAGTTACGACAGCCAATATTAAAGCCATAAATGAAAAGGAAATTTTGGTTACTTCTGTGGCATACAACAATTTTACATAACAATCATAACTATTAATAACATACACTAAGTCATATCAGAATTATAGGAGTTTCCCGTAATTTTGGAACACATACCAATAACATGTGTATACAAATAAAGCCCAAAGAAAGCCTAACACCATTTCATATTTGATAATGTTTCCTGTATGATTTTATGCCAAATAAGCCAAATATGTCATATTTGTACTTTAGGGGACCTAATACCTAAAAGATTAATTAGGTCAGAAAACACAAAATTTATTTTTTCTAACTTTTTATTTTATTTTACTTCAAGTTCTGGGATACATGTGCAGAACGTGCAGGTTTGTTACATAGGTATGCATGTGCCATGGTGGTTTTCTGCACCTATCAACCCATCATCTAGGTTTTAAGACTGGCATGCAGTAGGTATTTGTCCTAATGCTTTCCCTCCCCTTGACCCCCAGATCCTGACAGGCCCTAGTGTGTGATATTCCCCTCCCTGTGTCCATGTGTTCTCATTGTTCAACTCCCACTTATGAGTGAGAATATTCAGTGTTTGGTTTTCTGTTTCTGTGTTAGTTTGCTGAGGATGATGGTTTCCAGCTTCATCTATATCCCTGCAAAGGACATGAACTCATCCTTTTTTATGACTGCATAGTATTTCATGGTGTATATGTGCCAAATTTTCTTTATCCAGTCTATCATTGATGGGCATTTGGGTTGGTTCCAAGTCTTTGCTATTGTAAATAGTGCTGCAATAAACATACATGTGCATGTGTCTATAGTAGAATGATTTATAATCCTTTGGGTATATACCCAGTAATGGGATTGCTGGGTCAAATGGTATTTCTGATTCTAGATCCTTGAGAAATGGCCACACTGTCTTCCACAACGGTTGAACTAATTTACACTCCCACCAACAGTGTAAAAGCATTCCTATTTCTCCACATCCTCTCCAGCACCTGTTGTTTCCTGACTTTTTAATGATCACCATTCTAACTGGCGTGAGATGGTATCTCATTGTGGTTTTGATTTGCATTTCTTTAATGATCAGTGATGACGAGCATTTTTTTCATATGTTTGTTGGCTGCACAAATGTCTTTTTTTTTTCTTTTTGAGAAGCATCTGTTCATATCCTTCACCCTGTTTTTGATGGGGTTGCTTTTTTTCTTGTAAATTTAAGTTTCTTATAGATTCTGGATATTAGCCCTTTGTCAGATGGATAGATGGCATTTAGCCCATTTGCATTTAATGTTAATATTGTAATGTGTGAATTTGATCTTGTCATTATGACACTAGCTGGTTATTTTGCCTATTAGTTGATGCAGTTTCTTCATGGTGTTGATGGTCTTTACAATTTGGTATATTTTTGCAGTGACTGGTGCCAGATTTTCCTTTCCATATTTAGTGCTTCCTTCAGGAGCTCTTGTAAGGCAGGTCTGGTAGTGACAAAATCTCTCTGCATTTGCTTGTCTGTAAAGGATTTTATTTCTCCTTCGCTTATGAAGCTTAGTTTGGCTGCATATGAAATTCTGGGTTGAAAATTCTTTTCTTTAAGAATGTTGAGGCTAGGTGCAGTGGCTCACACCTGTAATCCTAGCACTTTGTGAGGTTGAGGTGGGCAGATTCCAAGGTCAAGAGATTGAGACTATCCTGGCCAGAATGGTGAAACTCTATCTGTACTAAAAACACAAAAATTAGCTGGGCATGGTGGCATGCACCTGTAGTCCAACCTATGTGGGAGGCTGAGGCAGGAAAATTGCTTGAACCCGGGAGATGGAGGTTGCAGTGAGCCAAGACTGCACCACTGCACTCCAGCCTGGGCAACACAGCAAGAGTCCATTTCCAAAAAAAAAAAAAAAAAAAAAAGAGTGTTGAATATTGGCTCCCACTCTCTTCTGGCTTGTAGGGTTTCTGAAGAGAGATCTGCTGTTGGTCTGATGCTCTTCCCTTTGTGCATAATCTGACCTTTCTTTCTGGCCGCCCTTAACATTTTCCCCTTCATTTCAACCTTGATGAATCTGATGATTATGTGTCTTGGAGTTGCTCTTCTTTGGAGTATCTTGGTGGTGTTCTCTGTATTTCCTGAAGTTGAATGTTTGCCTGTCTTGCTAGGTTGGGGAAGTTCTGGATAATATCCTGAAGAGTGTTTTCCAACTTGGTTCCATTCTCCCTGTTACTTTCAGGTACACCAATCAAATGTAGGTTTGCTCTTTTCACATAGTCTCATATTTTCTGGAGACTTTGTTCATTCCTTTTCCATTTTGTTCTCTAATCTTGTCTTCATGCTTTATTTCATTAAATTGATCTTCAATCTGTGATATCCTTTTTACGCTTGATCAGTTTGGCTATTAATACATGTGTATGTTGTTCTCCTGCTGTGTTTTTCAGGTCCATCAGGCCATTTATGTTTTTTTTAAACTGGTTATACTAGCTAGTCTAACCTTTATTCAAGGTTCTTAGCTTCCTTGCATTGGGTCAGAACATGCTTCTTAAGTTCGGAGGAGTTTGTTATCACCCACCTTCTGAAGCTTACTTCTGTCAATTCATCAAAATCATTCTCCATCAATTGTGTTTCCTTGCTGGCAAGGAGTTTTGATCCTTTGGAGGAGAAGAGCCATTCTGGTTTTTGAAATTTTCAGCCTTTTTGCACTGATTTTTCCTCATCTTTGTGGATTTATCTACCTTTGGTCTTTGATGTTAGTGACCTTCAGATGGGGTTTTGTTTGGACATCCTTTTTATTGATGTTGATGCTATTCCTTTCTGCTTGTTAGTTTTCCTTCTAACAGTCAGACCCCTCTGCTGCAGGTCTGCTGGAGTTTGCTGGAACTCTACTCCAGACCCCATTTTCCTGGATATCACCAGCAGAGGCTGCAGAACAGCAAAGATTGCTGCCTGTTCCTTCCTCTGGAAGCTTTGTCCCAGGGGGCACCTGCCAGATGCCAGCCTGAGCTCTCCTGTATGAGGTGTCTGTTGGTCCCTGCTGGGAGGTGTCTCCCACTCAGGAGGCACAGGGGTCAGGGACCCACTTGAGGAGCAGTCTGTCCCTCAGCAGAGCTGGAGTACTGTGCTGGGAGATCCGCTGCTCTCTTCAGAGCTGCCAGACAGTAACATTTAATTCTGCAGAAGCTGCACCCACAGCCGCCCCTTCCTGTCCCAGGAAGATGGAAGTTTTGTGTATAGGCCCCTAACTGGGGCTGCTGCCTTTCTTTCAGAGATGCCCTGGCCAAAGAGGAGGGATCTAGACAGGGAGTCTGGCTACAGCAGCTTTGCTGAGCTGTGGTGTGCTCCATCCAGTTGGTACTTCCTGGCTGCTTTGTTTACACTGTGAGGGGAAAACTGCCTACTCAAGCCTCAGTAATGGCCGACGCCTCTCTCTGGACCAAGCTTGAGCATCCCAGGTCAACTTCAGAGTGCTGTGCTGGCGGTGAGAATTTCCAGCCAGTGGATCTTAGCTTGCTGGGCTCCATGGGGGTGGGATCTGCTGAGCTAGACCGCTTGGCTCCCTGGCTTCAGCCCCCTTTCCAGGGGAGTGAACAGTTCTGTCTCACTGGTGTTCTTGGTGCCACTGGGGTATGAAACTTCTCCAGTTAGCTCAGTGTCTGCCCAAATAGCCGCCCAGTTTTGTCCTTGAAACCCAGGGCCCTGGTGGTGTAGGCTCCTGAGGTAATCTCCTGGTCTGTGGGTTGGGAAAAGTGTAGTATCTGGGCCAGAACGCATTGTCCCCCATGGCACAGTCCCTCAGGGCTTCCCTTGGCTACGGGAGGGAGTTCCCTGACCCCTGCACTTCCCAGGTGAGGTGACGCCCCACCCTGCTTCATCTCGCCCTCCATGGGCTGCACCCACTACCTAACCAGTCCCAGTGAGATGAGCTGGTACCTATGTTGGAAATGCACAAATCACCTGCCTTCTGTGTTGATCTCACTGGGAGCTGCAGACCAGAGCTGTTCTTATTCAGCCATCTTGCCAGCCACTCTACCTTTTCTTTCCACAATTCTTTTATGAGCTAAATGATATGCAATTTTCCCCACAGTCTAAGGCTTGTTTCACATTCTCCTAACAGTACATTTTGAAGAGGTTATGTTCTTAATTTTAACCATGTCCAATTCATATATTTTTTCTTTTATAGACTCTGTTTTTGGTATTATCTAAAAAATTTTGCATAACACGAAGTCAAAAAATTTTTTCCTTTATTTTATTCTAAAAGATATAAATTCATTGGTTTTACATTTAAGTCTATGATCTACTTGCATTAGTTTTTGTATATAGTGTGAGGTGTGCCTTGAATTTTTCTTTCTTTTCTTGCTTAAGGATATGCAACTCATTTCTATTTTTTAAAATAATAAAGATATTTACTATTATTTAAAAGAAGAACAAATATTTATGCAAACTGTGAAAATGGAGGCTATCCCTGCCTCCTGTTTCCGGGAAGACGGCAGAAGTGGGTGGGCAAGGGAAAGGTAAGGGTTTTGAGCGCAACAAGGTCTGTTCAGTGTGGGCTCCGCAGGCTGAGGAGGGGCGGGGCTGGGGCTGGCAGAGCGGTCAGCTGAGGCAGTGGGAAGTGCCCTGGTGGGGTCAGTGGCTCCTGCGGGGGTAAAACAAGGGTCAATAGGATGAGGCAGTCTGGAGGCTTGGGAGAATGTGGCAGGGCCCTGACTCTGAGCTGGGCTGCAGGCTGAGTGTGCTCAGAGGTGCATGGTCCTCCCGGGGCGGCTCCTTGGAGTGTAGGAAGGCCCAAGACAGAGACATTGC
The DNA here is from genome assembly GCF_009764315.1 of Trachypithecus francoisi. Taxonomy (NCBI): domain Eukaryota; kingdom Metazoa; phylum Chordata; class Mammalia; order Primates; family Cercopithecidae; genus Trachypithecus; species Trachypithecus francoisi. Next base: position 14,511,528 of record NW_022681433.1, on the reverse strand, counting down.
TGCACCTGCTCCTAGAGCTCCGGCGGTGGCTCTTCAGCTGGGCTGTGGCCGGCGTCCTTCCTGCAGTAGGGCAGGCGGCGGGCTGAGGAAAGGCTGCTTCTCCTCGAAGACACTGCTGCTGGAGAGTGCAGGCTTCTGAGCCGCCCAGGCCGGGGCACAAAGGCGGGGACCTCTCCATGTCTCCTGATGGGCTTGAAGGCAGATAGCCTGGGTGACGGGCTCTGCTTGCTACGCTTGGTGTCTGAGACCTCAAACCAGAGTGTCTCGTCCAATTTTCTTCTTCCCTTGCTGCACTGGCTGAGGGCCTTCAGCACGGTCTCCCTGGCACAGGGATCTGAGGCCTCAGGGGGAGGTGATGCTTGTACACGCTCCCCTTTGTGCTCCGGCGGGGCGATTTTCACGGTCACCAGGCTGCGGACGGGCCGGGGGTGCTCGGCCTTCCAAAGCCACCGCTTCATGTAGGCCACGTGAGCCTCGGAAAAGTCTGGCCCAGTGATGCTCAGGAGCGGTGGCCTGTTGGGAAAGCGCCTCCAGGCCTCCGGGATCAGCTGTCTCCGGATGCGGGCGTAGTCCCAATCGGCAGGAGCGGTGGGGAGGGGCCGGGTGGGGACCCAGCGCTTCCCATGGACGTAGACGACTTTGCAGCGGTCCTGGACCTGGGAGCAGAGGACAGGCCTGGACGGCAAGGATCGGTGCTTCTGGGCTGGGGGCAGCACCCTGGCCCGGGACCAGCCCAGGAACCAGCTCAGGTAGTTGCCCATGACAGCAGTGCAATCGACGGGACCTTCCGTTAGAAATTCGGCTTCCAGAAGTTTCCGAAGTCTGCGGCCGGGGCCAAGTGTGCTGAGCTTGGTGACCGTTGGCCTCAGGACTCCAGAAAGCGCGCAAAGCATCGCGCGCTGGGTACCCTCTGGCCACGCCTCGCGGAATCGGGGACGTCACAGGGCGCAGCTGCAGGGGGAGGGCAGCACCCAGAGGAGCTGGGGGACCAGGGAAGCTCAAGCCTCCGTCCTTCCCCCTGATGGTCCCAGTCACTTGGCTCTGGGAAGAGGGGCCTAGCAGCTGCCTCTACTTTTGTGCCTGACTTTTAAAGGTGGAAGATAGAATTTCTGCCAGGTCCTGAAAACTGCAGATGCCTGTTGACAGAAGGGTGCTCTCTCTGATCAGTGTGAAAATGAACACAATACACTTGGATACTCTTTCCAGGAAAAACAAATAATTTACTTATATCAGTAAAGGTGATGTGTGCTTCATTCTTCCAGGATGGATGTTAATGTCACTTTTTGGAATTTTGCTTTTAAGAAAATGGAGAGTCATCAGGTTTTGTTTTAGCACAGGCAATGTTGATTTTATGTGGATTTCCCATAATTTCCACCCTTCCTACATCCATGAATAGATTGTCTATCTCTGAACACTGTCATTTCTCTCCTTTCGCTTTATTTATTTTTAAGAATTATTTCAGTAGTTTTTTGGGGAAAAGGTAATGTTTGGTTACACATATATGTTATTTAGTTGTGATTTCTGAGGTTTTGGTGCACCCTTTACCCAAGCAGTGTAAATTGTACCCCATGTGTAGTCTTTCATCCCTCACTCTCCTCCCACCCTCTCCCCAAAGTCCCCAAAGTGCACTGTATCATTCTTATGCCTTTGCATCCTCATAGCTTAGCTCCCACTTGTGAGTGAGAACATAAGACGTTTAGTTTTCCATTCCTGAGTTACTTCACTTAGAATAATGGTCTCCAACTTCATCCAGGTTGCTGCGAATGCCATTATTTCATTCATTTTTCAGGCTGATTAGTATTCCATAGTACGTTTGTACCAAATTTTCTTTATTCACTCGTAAATTGATGGGCATTTGGGCTGATTCCATATTTTTGCAATTGCTATTTCTGCTGCTATAAACGTATGTGTGCAAGTATCTTTTTCGTATAATGACTTCTTTTCTTCTGGGTAGGTACCAAGTAGTGGTATTGCTGGATCAAATGGTAGTTCTACTTTTAGTTCTTTAAGGAGTCTCCACACTGTTTTCCATAGTGGTTTATACAGTTTACATTCCCACCAGCAGTATACCAGTGTTTCCTTTTCACCACATCCACACCAACATCTATTATTTTTTTATTATGGCCATTCTTGCAGGAGTAAGGTGGTATCACATTATGGTTTTTATTTGCATCTCCCTGATGATTAGTGATGATGAGCATTTTTTCTTATGTTTGTTGGCTATTTGTATATTTGAGAATTAAGAGTTGTCTATTTATGTCTTTAGCTCACTTTTTGAGTAGGATTATTTGTTTTTTTTCTTGCTGATTTGTTTGAGTTCCTCATAGATTCTGGATATTATTCCTTTGTCAGATGCATAGTTTGTGAAGATTTTCTCCCACTCTGTGGGCTGTTTATCTGCTGATTATTGCTTTTACTATGCAGAAGCTTTTAGTTTAATTACGTCTCAACTATTTATCTCTGTTTTTATTGCATTTGCTTTTGGATTCGTGGTCATAAAATCCTTGCCTAAGTCAATGTCTAGAAGGGTTTTTCCAATGTTATCTTCTAGAAATTTTATGGTTTCAGGTCTTAGATTTAAGTCTTTGATCCATCTTGAGTTGATTTTTATATAAGGTGAGAGATGAGGATCCAGTTTCATTCTTCTGCATGTGGCTTGCCAATTATCCCAGCACCATTTGTTGAATAGGGTGTCCTTTCTCCACTTTATGTTTTTGTTTGCGTTGTTGAAGATCAGTTTGCTGTAGGTATATGGCTTTATTTCTGGGTTCTCTATTCTGTTCCATTGGTCTAGTAGCCTATTTTCATACCAGTACCATGCTGTTTTGGTGATTATAGCCTTATAATGTAGTTTGAAGTCAGGTAATATGACACCTCCAGATGTGTTCTTTTTGCTTAGCCTTGCTTTGGCTAGGCAAACTCTTTTTCGGTTCTATATGAATTTTATAATTGTTTTTTCTAGTTCTGTGAAGAATGATGGTGGTATTTTGACGAGAATTGCATTGAATTTGTAGATTGCTTTTGGCAGTGTGGTCATATTCACAATATGGATTCTACCCATCCATGAGCATGGCATGTGTTTCCATTTGTTTGTGTCATCTGTGATTTTTTTTTGGCAGTGTTTTGCAGTTTTCTTTGTAGGGGTCTTTCACTTCCTTGGTTAGGTGTAATATACTCCTAAGTGTTTTTTTGTTTGTCTGTTTGTTTGTTTTGTAGCTATTGTAAAAGGGGTTGAGTTCTTGATTTGATTCTCAGCTTGGTTGCCGTTGGTGTATAGCAGTGCTACTGATGTGTGTATATTGAGTTTGTATCCTGAAACTTTGCTGAATTCATTTATCAGTTCTAGGAGCTTTTAGGATGAGGCTTTAGGGTTTTCTTAGTATACCATTATGTCATTGGTGAACAGCGACAGTTTGACTTCCTCTTGACTGATTTGGATGCCCTTTATTTCTTTCTCTTGTCTGATTGCTCTGGCTTGGACTTCCAGTACTACGTTGAACAGAAGTGGTGAAAGTGGGTATCCTTGACTTGTTCTCAGAGGGAATGCTTTCACCTTTTCCCCATTCAGTATAATGTTGGCTGTGGGATTGTCATAGATGGCTTTTATTATCTTGAAATACATCCTTTCTATGCTGATTTTGCTGAGGGATGCTGGAGTTTGTCATGCTTTTTCTGTGTCTGTTGAGATGATCATGTTATTTTTGTTTTTAATCCTGTTTATATGGTGTATCACATTTATTGACTTGCGTATGTTAAACCATCTTGCATCCCTAGTATGAAACCAACTTGATCATGGTAGATTATCTTTTTTGTATGCTGTTGGATTCCATTGTATGCTGTTGGATTCCATTTGTTGAGGATTTTTGCAACCATGTTCATCAGGGATATTGGTCTGCAATTTTCTCTTTTTGTGATGCTCCTTTCTGGTTTTAGTATTAGGGTAATACTAGCTTCATAGAATGATGTAGGGAGGATTGCCTCTTTCTCTATTTTTTGAAATAGTGTCAGTAGATTGATACAATTCTTCTTTGAATGTCTCACAGAATTCAACTGTGAGCTCGTCTAGTCCTGGACTTTTTCTTGTTGGCATTTTCTTTTTTAATTACCATTTCAATCTTGCTGCTTATTACCGGTCTATTCAGAGTTTTAATTTCTTCCTGGTTTAATCTAGGAAGGTTGTATATTTCCAGGAACTTATCCAACTCCTCTAGGTTTTCTTTCCATGTTTAATGCTTCCTTCAGGAGCTCTTATAAGGCAGGCCTGGTGGTGATAAAATCTCTCAGCATTTGCTTATCTGTAAAGGATTTTATTTCTCATTTGCTTATGAAACTTAATTTGGCTGGATATCAAAATCTGGATTGAAAATTATTTGCTTTAAGAATGTTGGATATTGGTCCCCACTCTCTTCTGGCTTGTAGGGTTTCTGCAGAGAAATCTGCTGTTAGTCTGATGGGCTTCTCTTTGTGGGTAACCTGAACTTTCTCTCTGGCTGCCCTTAATATTTTTTCCTTCATTTCAACCTTGGTGAATCTGATGATTATGTGTCTTGGGATTGCTCTTCTTGAGGAATATCTTTGTGGTGTTCTCTGTATTTCCTGTATTTGAATGTTGGCCTGTCTTGCTAGGTTGGGGAAGTTCTCCTGCATAATATCCTGAAGAGTGTTTTCCAACTTGGTTCCATTCTCATCATTTTCAGGTACACCAATCAAACGTAGATTTGTTCTTTTCACATAGTCCCATGTTACTTGGAGGTTTTGTTTGTTCCTTTTAATTCTTTTTTCTCTAATCTTGTCTTCTCACTTTATTTCATTAAGTTGATCTTCAATCTCTGATATCCTTTTTTCCGCTTGATTGATTCAGCTATTTATACTTGTGTATGCTTCACGAAGTTCTAGTGCTGTGTTTTTCAGCTCCATCAGGTCATTTAGGTTCTTCTCTAAACTGGTTTTCTAGTTAGCAATTCCTCTAACCTTTTTTCAAGGTTCTTAGCTTCCTTGCATTGGGTTAGAAAATGCTCCTTTAGCTCAGAGAAGTTTATTACCCACCTTCTGAAGTCTACTTCTGTAAATTCTTCAAACTCATTCTCCATCCAGTTTTGTTCCCTTGCTGGGGAGTTGTGATCCTTTGGAGGAGAAGAGGCATTCTGATTTTTGGAATTTTCAGCCTTTTTGCACTGGTTTTTCACCATCTTTGTGGATTCATCTACTTTGGTCTTTGATGTTGGTTACCTTTGAATGGGGTCTTTGAGTGGTCACGTTATTCCTTTCTGTTTGTTAGTTCTTCTTCTAACAGTCAGGTCCCTCTGCTGCAGGTCTGCTGGAGTTTGCTGGAGATCCGCTCCAGACCCTGTTTTCCTGGGTATCACCAGCGGAGGCTGCAGAACAGCAATGATTGCTGCCTGTTCTTTCCTCTGGAAGCTTCGTCCCAGGAGGCACCTGCCAGATGCTAGCCTGAGCTCTCCTGTATGAGGTGTCTGTTGACCCCTACCGGGAGGTGTCTCCCAGTCAGGGTACACAGGGGTCAGGGACCCACTTGAGGAGGCAGTCTGACCATTAGCAGAGCTCGAACGCTATGCTGGGAGGTCCGCTGCCCTCTTCAGAGCCATCATACAGGGACGTTTAAGTCTGCTGAAGCTGTGCCCACAGCCGCCCCTTCCCCCAGGTGCTCTGCCCCAGGGAGATAGGGGTTTTATCTGTAAGTCCCTCACTGGGGCTGCTCCCTTTTTTTCAGAGATGCCCTGCCCAGAGAGGAGAAGTCTAGCAGTCTGGCCACAGTGGCCTTGCTAAGCTGCAGTGAGCTCTGCCCAGTTCAAACTTCCTGACGGCTTTGTTTACACTGTGAGAGTAAAACTGCCTACTCAAGCCTCAGCAATGGCGGACACCCCTCCCTACACCAAGCTGGAGCATCCCAGGTCGATCTCAGACTGCTGCTGCTCTGCTGGGAGTAAGAATTTCAAGCCAGTGGATCTTAGTTTGCTGGGCTCTGTGGGGGTGGGACCTGCCAAGCTGGATCATTTGGCTCCCTGGCTTCAGCACCCCTTTCCAAGGGAGTGAACGGTTCTCTCTGGCGTTCTAGGCACCACTGCGGTATGGCAAAAAAAACAAAAACAAAAAAAAACAAAAAAAACCCCTGAAGCTAGTTTGGTGTCCACCCAAACGGCCACCCAGTATTGTGCTTGAAACCCAGGGCCCTGGTGGGGTAGGCACCAGAGGGAATCTTCTGGTCTGCAGGTTACGAAGACTGTGGGAAAAGCGCAGTATCTGCGGGGAGTACATGGTTCCTCCGGCTCAGTCCCTCACGGCTTCCCTTGGGTAGGGGAGAAAATTCCCCAACCCCTTGTACTTCCCAGGTGAGGTGATGCCCCACCCTGCTTCGTCTTGCCCTCCATGGGCCGCACCCACTGTCCAACCAGTCCCAGTGTGATGAACCGTGTACCTCAGTTGGAAATGCAGAAATCACCTGCCTTCTGTGTCGATATCGCTGGGAGCTGCAGACTGAAGCTATTCCTATTGGGCTATCTTGCCAGCAAAATGCTTCCAGCTTTTTCCATTCAGTACAGTATTGGCTGTGGGCTTGTCATAAATAGCTCTTCTTATTTTGAGGTTCGTTCCATCAATACCTAGTTTATTGAGAGTTTTTAGCATGAAGGGGTGTTGAATTTTATCAAAGATCTTTTCTGTATCTATTGAGATAATCATGTGGTTTTTGTCATTGGTTGTGTTTATGTGATGGATTATGTTTATTGATTTACATGTGTTGAACCAGACTTGCATCCTAGGGATGAAGCCCACTTGATTGTGATGGATAAGCTTTTTGATGTGCTACTGGATTTGGTTTGCCAGTATTTTATTGAGGATTTTCACGTCGATGTTCATCAGGGATATTGGCCTGAAATTTTCTTTTTTTGTTGTGTCTCTGCCAGGTTTTGGTATCAGGATGATGCTGGCCTCATAAAATGAGTTAGGGAGGAGTTCCTTTTTTTCTATTGTTTGGAATAGTTTCAGAAGGAATGGTACCAGCTCTTCTTTTTTACCTCTGGTAGAATTTGACTGAATCCGTCTGGTCCTGGGTTGTTTTTTGTTGTTGTTGTTGGTAGGCTATTAATTAGTGCCTCAATTTTAGAACTTGTTATTAGTCTATTCAGGGATTTGACTTCTTCCTGGTTTACTCTTGAGAGGGTGTATGTGTCCAGGAATGTATCCATTTCTTTTAGATTTTCTAGTTTATTTGTGTAGAGGTGTTTATAGTATTCTCTAATGGTAGTTTGTACTTCTGTGGGATCAGTGGTGATATCCCCTTTACCAGTTTTTATTGTGTGTTTGATTCTTCTTACTTTTCTTGTTTAGTAGTCTGGCTAGCAGTCTATCTATTTCATGAATATTTTCAAAAAACCAGCTCCTGGATGCATTGGTTTTTTGAAGGGTTTTTTATGTCTCTGTCTCCTTCATTTCTGCTCTGATCTTAGTGATTTCTTGTCTTCTGCTAGCTTTTGAATTTGTTTGCTCTTGCTTCTCTAGTTCTTTTAATTTTGATGTTAGGGTGTCAGTTTTAGATCTTTCCTGGTTTCTGATGTGGGCATTTAGTGCTATAAATTTCCCTCTAAACACTGCTTTAGCTGTGTCTCAGAGATTCTGGTATGTTGTGTCTTTGTTCTCATTGGTTTCAAAGAACTTATTTATTTCTGCCTTAATTTAATTATTTACCAGGTAGTCATTCAGGAGCACGCTGTTCAGTTTCCATGTAGTTGTGAAGTTTTGAGTCAGTTTCTTAATGGTGAGTTCTAATTTGATTGCACTGTGGTCTGAGAGACTGTTAGGATTTCCATTCTTTTGCATCTGCTGACGAGTGTTTTAGTTCCAATTATGTGGTCGATTTTAGAATAAGTGCTATGTGGTGCTGAGAAGAATGTATATTCTGTTGATTTTGGGTGGAGAGTTCTGTAGATGTCTATTAGGTCCACTTGGTCCAGAGCTGAGTTCAAATTCTGAATATCCTTGCTAATTTTCTGTCTTGTTGATCTGTCTGATATTGACAGTGGGGTGTTAAAGTCTCCCACTACTATTGTGTGGAAGTCTAAGTCTCTTTGTAGGTCTCTAAGAACTTGTTTTATGAATCTGGGTGCTCCTGTATTTGGTGCATATATATTTAGGATAGTTAGCTCTTCTTGTTGCATTGATCCCTTTACCAGTATATAGTGTGCTTCTTTGTCTCTTTTGTCATTTTTGATCTTTGTTGGTTTGAAGTATTCTATCAGAGACTAGGATTGCAACCCCTATTTTTAAAAAAATTTTTCTTTATTATTTATTTATTTATTTTTTGAGACAGTCTCACTTTGTCACCTAGACTGGAGTGTAGTGGTGCGATCTCGGTCCACTAAAACCTCTGCCTCCCAGGTTCAAGGAGTTCTCCTGCCTCAGCCTCCCAAGTAGCTGGGACTACAGGCACGTGCCACCATGCCTGGCTAATTTTTTGTGTTTTTATTAGAGATGGGGTTTCACTGTGTTAGCCTGGATGGTCTCGATCTCCTGACCTTGTGATTTGCGTGCCTTGGCCTCCCAAAGTGCTGGGATTACATGCCCAGCTCAACCCTTGCTTTTTTTTTTTGCTTTCCATTTGCTTGGTAAATATTCCTCCATCCCTTTATTTTGAGCCTATGTGTGTCATCACATCTGAGATGGGTCTCCTGAATACAGCACACTGATGGATCTTGACTCTATTTAATTTGCCAGTCTGTGTCTTTTAATTGGGGCATTTAGCATTGTTATTGTGAATATGATCCTGTCATTATGATGCTAGCTGGTTATTTTGCCTGTTAGTTGATGCAGTTTCTTCATGGTGTCAATGGTCTTTGCAAACTGGTATGTTTTTGCAGTGGCTGGTACCAGTTTTTTTTTTTCCCCCTATATTTAGTGCTTCCTTCAGGAGCTCTTGTAATGCAGGCCTGGTGGTGACAAAATCTCTCTGCATTTGCTTGTCTGTAAAGGATTTTATTTCTCCTTCACTTATGAAACTTAGTTTGGCTGGATATGAAACTCTGGGTTGAAAATTCTTTTCTTTAAGAATGTTGAGGCTGGGCATGATAGCTCACACCTTAAGCCCAGCACTTTGTGAGGCTGAGGTGGGCAGATCATGAGGTCAAGAGATCAAGAGTATCCTGGCCAAGATGGTGAAACTCCATCTCTACTAAAAATACAAAAATAAGCTGGGCATGGTGGCGTGCGCCTGTAGTCCCAACTACATGGGAGGCTGAGGCAGGAGAATTGCTTGAACCTTGGAGGCAGAGGTTGCAATGAGCCAAGATCGCATCACTACACTGCAGCCTGGTGACAGAGCAAGACTCTGTCTCAAATAAAAAAAAAAAGGACGTTGAATATTGGGTCTCACTCTCTTCTGGCTTGTAGGGTTTCTGCAGAGAGATCCTCTGTTAGTCTGATGGGCGTCCCTTTGTGCATAACCCGATCTTTCTTTCTGGCTGCCCTTAACATTTTTTTCTTCATTTCAATCTTGGTGAATCTGACAATTATGCGTCTTGGGGATGCTCTTCTCAAGGAGTATCTTAGTGGTGTTCTCTGTATTTCCTGAAGTTGAATGTTGGCCTGTATTGCTAGGTTGGGGGAGTTCTGGTGAATAATATCCTGAAGAGTGTTTTCCAACTTGGTTCCATTCTCTCTGTCTCTTCAGGTATACCAATCAAACATAAATTTGTTCTTTTTACGTAGTCCCATATTTCTTGGAGGCTTTGTTTGTTCCTTTGCAATTTTTTCTCTAATCTTGTCTTCACGCTTTATTTCATCAAGTTGGTCTTCAATCTGGTATCCTTTTTTCCACTTCATTCAGCTATTGATACTTGTGTATGCTTCATGAAGTTCTTGTGCTGTTTTTTAGCTCCATCAAGTCATTTATGTTCTTCTCTAAACTGGTTATTTTGGTTAGCAATTCATCTAACCTTTTTTCAAGGTTCTTAGCTTCCTTGCATTGGGTCAGAACACGCTCCTTTAGCTCAGAGGAGTTTGTTATTACCCACTTTCTGCTGCCGACTTCCATCAATTCATCAAACTCATTCTCTGTCCAGTTTTGTGCCCTTGCTGGAGAGGAGTTGCAATCATTTGGAGTAGAAGAGGCAATTTTCAGCATTTTTATGCTGTTTTTTTCCTCATCTTCATGGATTTATCTACCTTTGGTCTTTGAGACGAATGACCTTTGGATGGGTTTTCTGTGTGTGGAGGTCCTTTATGTTGATGTTGCTGTTATTCCCTTCTGTTTGTTAGTTTTCCTTCTAACAGTCAGGCCCCTCTGCTGTAGGTCTGCTGGAGTTTGCTGGAGGTCCACTGCAGACCCTATTTGCCTGGGTATCACCAGTGGAGGCTGCAGAACAGCAAAGATTGTTACCTGCTTCTTCCCCTGGAAGCTTTGTCCCAGAGGCACCTGCCAGATGTGAGCCTGAGCTCTCCTGTATCAGGGGTCTGTCGACCCATGTTGGAAGATCTCTCCCAGTCAGGAAGCATGGGGATCAGGGACCCACTCGAGGAGGCAGTCTGTCCCTTAGCAGAGCTTGAGCGCTGTGCTGGGAGAACCTTCTTTGTCAGGATCCACTGCTCTCTTCAGAGCCAGCAGGCAGAAACATTGAAGTCTGGTGAAGTTGTGCCCACAACCACCCCTTCCCCCAGGTGCTCTATCCCAGGGAGATGGGAGTTTTATCTATAAGCCCCTGATTGGGGCTGCTGCCTTTCTTTCAGAGATCCCCTTCCCAGTGAAGAGGAATCTAGAGAGGCAGTGTGGTCACAGCTGCTTTGCTGTGCTGTGTTGAGTTCCACCCAGTCCTTAACACTGTGAGGGGAAAACCGCCTACTCAAGTCTCAGTAATTGTGGATGCCTCTCACCCCACCATGCTCGATCATCTCAGGTCGACTTCAGACTGCTGTGCTGGCAGCAAGAATTTCAAGCCAGTGGTTCTTAGCTTGCTGGGCTTCATCAGAGTGGAACCCGCCAAACGAGACCAGTTGGCTCCCTGACTTCAGCCCCCTTTCCAGACTAGTAAACAGTTCTGTCTTGCTGGAGTTCTAGGCACCACTGGGGTATGAAAAAGAAAACTCCTGCAGCTAGCTTGGTGTCTGCCTGAACAGCCACCCAGTTTTGTGCTTCAAACCCGGGGCCCTGGTGGTGCAGGCACATGAGGGAATCTCCTGGTCTGCAGATTGCAAAAACCATGGGAGAAGCGTAGTATCTGGCTGGATAGCACAGTCCCTCACAGCTTCCCTTGGCTGGGAAAGGGAGACCCCCTGTCCTTGCACTTCCCGGGTGAAGTCATGCTCCACCCTGCTTCTGCTTGCTCTCTGTGTGCTGCACCCACTGCCTAACCAGTCTCAATGAGATGAACCAGGTACCTCAGGTGGAAATGCAGAAATCTCCTGCCTTCTATGTTGGTCTTGCTGGGAGCTGCAGACCAGAGCTGTTCCTATTCGGCCGTTTTGCCAGATCCCCCAAAGACATAATTTATAATTTGATTTTGGAAAGTTTGTCAAATCTCAAATGTTTAAATGCTTTATATTTTAAAGTAGAATTTCAGGTTACCATAAGTCATTCATTTTGCCAAAATGATAACTTAAAATTTTTTTAAAGACAAAATATTTTAATCATTAATAGAGGGAAGACTTAGCTTTCCAAGTTTTATGTCTCTTTTCTTTCCCTTCTTTTTTCTACAGTTTATTCAAAAAGCAAACAAAAATCTTTGTTTTGATATTACATGAAAATCTTGTTGAAGAGAGAAAGCCAAATGTCATCCCTGCATTAGTGTGCTATTGATTTCAAAACCAATTCTTAATAAAACCTTATAGACAAATTTATCTAATCTTAATCCGTTTGACCGTAAGGTAAGACACCATAAACCTTTTGTATCCCTTTATAAATTTTTGTGAAAGAGCAGATCAGTGCTCTGTGAAAAACCTGTTGTGTTTTTATTCCAATGTTCAATTTATGGAAAAGCTGAATAATACCCTTTTAACTTTAGCCAATATGTTCACACACAGAATTTCTTTTACAAGATTAATTTTTCACAATCCTTCCACAATGTGCTCAAACCTTCAGCTTTATCTTATCCAACTTAAAACAATTCTTTAACCCTTTAATCTAGGCAAAAAAAAAAAAAAAAAAAAAAAAATCCACATTCCCATGCCGTGTTATAAATCTTTTACCAAAAACACATTTCACTTCCCTTATATACTTTGCATGTAAAAGTGTTCTTATTTCCCAAAAATTACTTAAGTCACATGAACTAAAAGGCATTACACTTTTTACTTTTCTGACAAAATATTTGATTTAAGCACTTATTATTTTTAAACCAATTAATCGAAGCTCTTTCATGTTACACACAGAACACACATAAATACACAGAAGATCCAGTGCTTGTATGATTTTTCATTTGCCAGTTTCTTAATTGGATTACTGGCTTCAGGGTGGAACCCTTGGAGGAACAGGACCAGGAAAGCATGCAGTTTCTATGGACTAATTAGCAGGCACAACTGGGATGCGAAAACAGATCCCCAAAATTAAGGATTCCATTTTTGTACTGAATCCTGGATCCCTCAAGAGAAATGCTACAGAACAACAATGCCATGATTGTACTGTGCATTTCATTGCAAAGCAACCCAAAGCCAATCAGCCCATTCTGTGATTAGCCCATCCCCATGGGAGTCTTATCTCTCAGTAGGGGGTGGGGGAGTGGAGACATCTCCATATCTTCCAGATGACCAAGAGCATGCTTCTCTGATCCAACCATGCAAAGAACCGAGTATCCCCCCATAACTGCCATTAGCTATCCCCAAAACTGTACTTCCTACATAGTTATTAGACACCAAAACTCTCTGATAATGCGAAGTGATTTCTGATACCCCCAAAAGTCAAAACCGTCAGTTAATTCAGTGTAGAACAGAACAGAGCCTTAGATTTTGAGAGGGCTCTCTCCACTGTTAATTAAGTTGACTTTTAGCCATTGCGCTCTTTAAAGAAAAAAATTTTTTTTAGATCTCTTATTACCCAATTATTTTAACCATGCCAAACTGCCAATATTTCTGATTTTTAAACTTTACCAAAGGTTAACTTCTAGGTGAAACCAATAAGCCTGAATGAAGGTTATGACTTAACCACGAGTGCACCAGGTCGAGCTCCCAAGGACATAAAACAAGAAGAGAGGGAAACTTCATCTAGTTTTTTTCGTTTGTTTCAGGGACTTCCTACCAGGAGTTTCATCATGTGGTCTCTGGGCAAGACAGTCGCCCTGAGTAACAGAAAAGATAGGAAAGGAAAAGGAGAGAAAGAGAGAGAAAAGCATTACCTGTGTGGTGAGGTGAGGAAGGCGAGCAGCTCAGGGAGGCCAGAGAAAGACCCACCCATTGCAGCGACACTGGAAAGTTCAGGTGGCCGCTTGTCAGTCGTGAAGGGATCTTTTCCAGCAGTCCCATCAGCTCTCAAGTTTCCCCTTTTGGGGAGAAAAAAGCTCCCCATGACCCATGATCTTGTAGATGCCTAATCCTGTCACCCATAGCTGTCAGCATTTTTAGTAAAGGCGACGTTTTGCCATGTTGCCGAGGCTGGTCTTGAACTTATGGGCTCAAGTGATCCTCCTGCCTTGGCCTCCCGAAGTGCTGGGATTACAGGCATGAAACACCATGCCCAGCCTTATCGTGTATCTTATCCTATTTCCCTCTCTGCAGGTGAGCATCTCTTCTTAACCAGTGGAAATCTTGCCAGCTGTATGACCTTCAGCAAGTTGCTTAACCCTCTAAGCCTCACCTTGCTAATTGGTTCAATGGAAGACCAAAGTAGTACCTATCCCAGGGCACTGTGCAATCGCATAAGAAAATGTGTGCAAATCACTTAGCAGAGCCCATGCCTGATATACAGTAGATGATCACTTCCCATTAGCTATTATTAACGAGCATCTCTGTTGGGGCCTTTTTGATGTAAGAAACAACTGGTACTTCTTCTATAATACAAGTCTTTACTGAAGATCATCTCTACAGTTTACTGAGGCCTCCATGGACCCAATAAGTAACATTATTATACGAGAGGGCAGGCAAAGAGTCTGTGAGCATCTTATTGTTCTTACGTCTTCAATATGCACCCAGTTATCTTTTGTCAGCAAACACTGGTCATGAGCATCCTGTCAGCACAGCTCTTCTCCTCCTTACTGTTTACCTTCACTCCTTTTTTTTTTTTTTTTGAGACAAAGTCTCACTCTGTCGCCCAGGCTGGAGTGCAGTGGCACGATCTCGGCTCACTGCAAGCTCCGCCTCCCGGGATCATGCCATTCTCCTGCCTCAGCCTCCCGAGTAGCTGGGACTACAGGTGCCCACCACCACGCCCGGCTAATTTTTTGTATTTTTTTAGTAGAGATGGGGGTTTCACCATGTTAGCCAGGATGGTCTTGATCTCCTGACCTCGTGATCCGCCCGCCTGGGCCTCCCAAAGTGCTAGGATTACAGGTGTGAGCCACTGCGCCCGGCCTATCTTCACTCCTTTTAATGGAGATTAGTTTAGGTCCACATTAAATCCACCCTGGATTTGATAGCAGGTACAGAAATGCAAAGTCATATCTATATGGATCTTTTCCACTCAGTTACTTTTGTCCCTGGCTTGCTGGTTTGGGAGATGAGTGGTGCGGGAGGCATTACTGTGACAACAGCCATATCCCCTCCCCAGAGATTTACTTGCTCTGAGGAAGAATGAGCTGAACCATCAACTCTGTCACAAGGGCCTCTCCGCCCATGGCCCAGCTGCTCAACTTTGAGGCTAATCTGGCAGAAAATAAGACGTGCACTTAGTTAATGAGGATCAGATTTTACATACCTCTGTAAGACTTTCCCCCCTTTTCTGAGTTTGTGTTTTTAAATGAATAGATTAAGAAATCTTACTTATTTAATTTATCATCCCTAGGTACTTGGCTTTGACAACTGGATTATTATTACTATTATTAAAATTTTTTTTCATAGAGTCAGAGTCTTGATGTATTGCCCAGGCTGGTCTTGAACTCCTGGGCTCAGGCAGTCCCCCTCCTCAGCCTCTGAAAGTGCTGGGATTGTAGGCATGAGCCACTGGGCCCAGATGACAACTGTATTATTTAGGGAATTGGGTATCAGTCATTCATTCAACATGTATTTCTTGAGAACTGCCCATGTTACAGACACAATTCTTGATTCTGGAGTTCCAGCAACAAACAAGGGCAGACAAGATCCCTTTCCTGATGGAAGAGAGTGAGAGGCAGAAAACAGACAAGAAAACAAATAAACCAGAAAATATCAGACCAGGTATACCAGGTATAGATTTTGCTTAATAACAACAGAAACTGACTTGAACAAAAGGCAAAAGAAGGATTTTACTGGGAAGATACACAGTTGTTCACAGAATCAAAGAAAAAGCTGAAGAACCAAGATTTGGAAGTTCCAAAACCAGAATGACTTTGAACATCTAGGAAACTAGAAGTGACCGACTTTCTTTTTAGGACCACACTGGATTCAATGAGCTCCTACTAGTACTTCCTTCTGGGTCAGGATGCCAGAAAGAGAAAGAGTGAGCAGTGGGTTGGTCTGGCTTCACTCACTTGACCAACTCCTGGCCAGGGTAAGACATACCATGTGCAGCAGCAGTTTCTCCATCTCCATCTCCAGAGAGTGGTAATTCTCCAAAGCCAAATTGTTTCACAGTTGCAGAAGAAGAAATGGATACTGAGCAGTCAAAAAGGACAGATGTCCCCTGATTTTAAGGCAGTGTACGTAGAATAGGCTTAGGCGTTTTAGTTTTTGCAGGTGTTCCATAAATGCGTGTGATTTGGTTGCATTAATTAAATTCACCTGGGTTTCAAGCAACTAAAAGGCGATAACCCATAGTTCCCTATAGTGGTGAGAATAGGATTGAGAATTTAAATTTAGTAATTTTGAGAAGGACATTGGTAAATTAAAATATATCAAGGGTAATCAGGTAATCAGGAGGATCTGGAAAACTTCATCTACGAAGAGGAACGAACCTGCTTTAACTACTTTGGAGCTTCTGAAAGAAATATTAGCTGTCTCACTATTGTCATGTATTCTAAATAAGTTAAACAGTAAGTTTCATTCCTTCTTTAAATTTAATTTATTATAGAATTTTATTATGTCAAAGACTTCATTGTAGAAATAACTTTAAAATAGGTATTTCAAAGTCTGAAAACTTGTTATTTCTGCATTTTTGTTTATTCTTCTGTAAAATGAATTTGAACGAGATCGCCTTGGAGTCTCTTCTAGTTTCAAAATTCTGTGTTCTGCAAATCCGATCATTTTTACCCATCTGTTATAAAGCAACTATGTTGTAAATAACAATATTATTAACATGATACTTTTGCTTGCCAAAATGTATACTATAGTATTTTTGTTTTTTCTAAGAGTGTTAAGTTAATCTTCTTAATCTCCTTTTAAGTCAATAAAAGTCAGATGGAATTTCTTCCATTTTAGAGATTAGGAAATGAGAAACATAGTGGTTCATGACAAGGAGAGGATACGTTTCATTTTGTCTGATGACCCTGAAGTGTATTATTCTTCTCCCTTTTGTAATCATTATACATCTACTATTAGATAATCATGTATCCAAAAGTTATCTGTGGTGTAAAGTCTACTTGGTTACTTAGTTGTGGCAAGGTTTTAAAAATAGTTAAAATAAAACTTGAGCACAGGAACTTGACTATAAAATTTAAGATCTTCATTTCAAGAGGAAGAAACAATTAGAATTTTCAATTTAATTAGGAAAACGCAATTAAAGGGATGCAGTGTCTATTCTCCTGCTGAATATTAAAGTTCAACACAAAGGAAACCCTCACATGCAATGTGGTTGTGGCTAATTAGCTGCAGTAATGGGCTGGAACAAGTGGCTTGTTCAGGGATAGACAATGAACTCCTCAGGGGCCAAAGATCAATGATCATTTAGGAAGCAAACACTTAGAATCACATGGCTTAGAATATGCTTGTCTGTTGCAATGTTTCACAATACATAGTACACTCCCTATGTTTTCTCTCCATATTCGATATGCAACTGCTAAGAAACATTATAGGCCTGGCCTTATTAATACAGAATTATGGATATGCTAACGCTGAACTGAAACCAAAGCAAAGCTGACTGATCTCTGGAAACAAGCTGAGTAAACTCCCAAAGTCCTGGGCCACTAAGTAGAGTGGTTAAGGACAGTAGCTCTCCTCTGCTGCCTCCTGACCTTGAATATAAAACTACAAGCTCAGGTTGCAGACCACATGTTCAGAAAAGAATGATCTCTGAAAACAGCACAAGATAAAATTCAAAAGAGTCTTGGGTCTTTTAGTTTTGGCTCTGCCACTATGAGCTGTGTGATGCTCTGTAAGATCTTTACTTCTCTGGGCTTTCTATATTTTACCTGTAAAGGGCGTGATTAAGTCACTCTCTAAGGGTGTGCGGTCCTGCCTCCTCCCCGTCTCCCGGACTTGGGTCTGGGTCACCCGTTCCTGCTCCTGCTCAGAACTGCTGCTGGCCTTCATCCTGACAGGCCCGACACGGTGCCCCTCCCGTCCTCCACCAGATGGGCAGGGCAGGGTGGGGGCAGGGTCAGGCATGACCCTCTGCACCTCATAACCACAGGGCGGGCCCCTGGTGCCCTAAGGGTCTGCACCCAGCCTGCCAGCTTCTCTGTGCTTGAGGGAGTGTGACATTAAATAGCAAACAAAACACCTGGACAGGTCAAGCGAGAGAGACTGGAGAAGAAACACTTTTTTCCTCTTTTTTAACAAGGGACCTGCATTTCCATTTTATGCTTGCCCCTGGGTGATCTTGACCAGGAACGGTGTCACCCACGCCTTGGCCGTCGCTTTCTCTCCGTGGACCTCCGGTGAAGCCGGCTTTTAAAGCGGGTGAATAGTCTTGCACGTTCCCGTGGGGGCTGTTGCCCTCTGCTGGGCAAACTAGGCATTAGCTCTACTTCAAAATCTGTGAAGAAAACGCTCCCAATTCGAGTTTCAAAACCCAATTTGAGACAACGGTTTGATCATCAATTTTCTCCATCTGCACTTTTTTGAAGGCTGCTGCAGATTTGAATAGCCTATTCTAAAGTGAATTGGCTTGTAGGAAGGTGACTTTTGCTTAAAACTAAGCAGTCACAAACATCAGTATCCACATCTACCATGCAAAGTACAACAGAAACACAACATGTGAGCTGTTGGTTTTCCTGTTTAATTGTGCCATCATATAACCTTGCTTACTGTGTATGAAGTATTCTTTATAATCTTTAAAAGTGATTGGAATGGGCCTACACCTTAATGGTACTTTTGTTCAGGGCTTAAATAATGTAATCACTCCCATTTCCAAGTTCTCAACATCTGGTGACTTTTTATTTTACTGGACTTAGGGAGAATTACCTGCGAAATAGTACTTTAATGATTTTAAGGCATGAAGAATTTTATATGTAACCATTAAATCACTGCCTCTATGATAACCTTTCTTTTTGGCAATGACGGAAAATATTCTGTTAAACCTGGTGGACTTTTGCTGTCTTTCCCTATTTTACTGTGTGTGTGTGTGTGTGTGTGTGTGTGTGTGAGAGAGAGAGAGAGAGAGAGAGACAGACAGAGAGAGAGAGATTGTAAAGCATAAGTAAAAACTGAAAGATGGCCATGCAGTGGCTCATGCCCCTGCATTTTGGGAGGCTGAGGCAGGTGGATCACTTGAACCACTGGAGTTTGAGACCAGCCTGGGCAACATGGTGAAACTCCATCTCTACAAAAAAATACAAAAATCAGCTGGGCATGGTAGTGTGTGCCTGTAGTCCCAGCTACTCAGGAAGATGAGTGGGGGAGGATCACCTGAGCCCAGTGAGATTAAGGCTGCAGTGAGCCGTGACTGTGCCACTGCACTGCAGCCTGGGCAACAGAGGGAGACCCTGCCTAAAAAAAATTGATGAAAGATGAGCTTCCTCTGTGTATAAGCACAGGCGTGTGATTTACACAACGGAAGTCCCTGTCTAAACTCTACTGTGTGCTAAGCACAGTGGCATGCACTTCATACATTTTGTCTCACTTAGTAACATTGCAAGACAGTCTTTGTATTTCCCATAGAAAACTGATGGTCAGTGAATTTAAATAATGTGCCCTAGGTTGTTAAACTAGAAACTGATATTTTGCCCTCAGTGCCAGATCTACCTGACTCCAAAACCCCCCCTTTTTCCACTGTGCAGTGTGGTTGCCAAATGAATGATTCTAACCCTGGTTAGTTTTGTAGAGAACTAAAGCCCTAAGCAGGTGTTCGGGGGAAGAGCTGGACTTAGACTCCATGTTTCCTACCCTAATCCAATTTATTATATTGCTAGAATAACTTAGCTTTAGGAACCGGGGATGGTTCTTTCAAATTCCCCCTTTCTTATCTCCTATGTGGTGTTTGGGTCCTCCAAAAATTATCTAGATTGAGAGATACAAAAGAATGACCATTTTGGCCAGGAGTGGTGACTCACGCCTGCAATCCCAGCACTTTGCCAAGGCAGATGGATTGCTTGAGCCCAGGAATTCAAGACCAGCCTGGGCAACAGGGTGAAACCCTGTCTCTATTGAAAATACAAAAGTCAGCTGAGCGTGGTGGTGGGTTCCTGTAATCCCAGCTACTTGGGAGGCTAAGGAAGGAGAATCACTTGAACCTGGGAGGCTGAGGTTGCAGTGAGCCAAGATCATGCTACTGCACTTCAGCCTGGGCTACAGAGTGAGACTCTATTTCAGAAAAAAAAAAAAAAAAAGGCCGGGCACAGTGGCTCACGCCTGTAATCCCAGCACTTTGGGAGGCTGAGGCGGGCGGATCACAAGGTCAGGAGATCGAGACTATCCTGGCTAACACGCATTGTGGCAGCACCAGAAGTCCCAGCTACTCAGGAGGCTGAGGCAGGAGAATGGCGTGAACCCAGGAGGCAGAGGTGGCAGTGAGCCGAGATCGCGCCACTGCACTCCAGCCTGGGTGAAAGAGCAAGACTCTGTCTCGAGGAAAAAAAAAAAAAAAAAAAAAGGAATGACCATTTCAACAATAGTTGAAGTGGATTATCCATTGATCTTGGTCTAACTGTTCTGGAGAACAGAAGCTAAGCAAATAGGCCGCCCACTTTAACCAGTGTAACTATCCAATGAGTTGATCCATCAGCCAATATTTATTGAGCATCTCCTATGTGATAAGGACCAAGATAGGTTGTAGACAACTAGAAATAAAAAAGGCATGAGGTCAAAGGGGATGAACAAACACGTAAACAAAAGTACATTGCAATGCAAGTTCTACATACACAGAGCCGCGGGATTACAGAAGGAAGAGCGA
Organism: Trachypithecus francoisi; assembly: GCF_009764315.1. Lineage (NCBI taxonomy): Eukaryota > Metazoa > Chordata > Mammalia > Primates > Cercopithecidae > Trachypithecus > Trachypithecus francoisi. The sequence goes on along the minus strand of NW_022681433.1, from coordinate 14,491,196 downwards.
CAGATTCCACCTGGAAGAATGGCGGAAGGCTCCTCTGAAGGACACTAACCCATGCCAGCATACCTTCAATACACAGAAGCCATTTGCATGACATGTTTCTAGTTATTTTAACAATGAAGTGTACATTCTTCCATTCCAGATTGTACAGACAAGAAATTTCATAAGATAATCCAGAAACTGGAAATAGTAAATTTTTTTGAAAGCAACGTCATTATTTTGGCTAATAAGTAACAGATATGTGAATTACCATGAGGTTCTAGTAAATTTAGATTCTCTAGAAAAATTGGGCAGCAAATGGAAGCTTAATTACAACTTGGTTAAACACAATGTAATTGAAATAGTTGCACTTTGGGAGGCTGAGGCGGGAAGATCACAAGGTCAGGAGATCGAGACCATCCTGGCTAACACAGTGAAACCCCATCTCTACTAATAATACAAAAAAATTAGCCAGGCATGGTGGTAGGCGCCTGTAGTCCCAGTCACTCAGGAGGCTGAGGCAGGAGAATGGCGTGAACCCAGGAGGCGGAGGTTGCAGTGAGCTGAGATGGCGCTGCTGCACTCTAGCCTGGGTGACAGAGCAAGACTCCGTCTCAAAAAAAAAAAAAAGCATGCAAATTTAATTAAAAACTTGAGCCAGGTGCAGCGGTGGCTCATGCCCGTAATCCCAGCACTTTGGCAAGCTGAGGTAGGAGGATCACTTGACCCCAGGAGTTCAAGACCAGCCTGGATAACAAAGTGAGACCCTGTCTCTACAAATAAATAATAATAATAAAAAATTAGCTGGGCATGAAGTCTGCTGGTTACACTGGAGGCTGAAGTGGGAGGATCACTTGAGCTCAGGAGTTCAAGGTTACAGTGAGCTGTGATTATTCCACTGCTCTCCAGCCTGGGTGACAGTGAAACTCCACCTTAAAAAAAATTAATTTTATTTTAGATTCAGGGGGTACATGTGCTTGTTTGTTACATGAGCATACTGGAGATTGGGCTTCTAGTGGACCCATTACCCAAACAGTGAACACTGTACCCCACAGGTAATTTTTCAGCTCTTGCCCCTGCCCATCCTCCCCTCTTTTGGTGTCCCCAGTGTCTATTATTTCCATCTTTGTGTCCATGTTTACTCATTGTTTAGCTCCCACTTATAAGTGAGAATGCGTGGTACTTGGTTTTCTGTTTCTGAACTACTTCACTTAGGATAACGGCCTCCAGCTCCATCCTATGTCACTGCAACGGACATGATTTCATTTTTTTATGGCTGCATAATATTCCATGATGTATTAATATATGGACCACATCTTCTTTATCCAGTCAACTGTTGATTGACACTCAGGTTGGCTCCATGATTTTGCCATTGTTCTTTTCACAGTTTCTAAATACAGCATAATCAAATGTTAATATAAGACTTATCTTGGAATGCTGCTAGGTGGGCCAACAGATGACTATGCCAGTTTGGGACCTCTGAAAAGCGGATGTCAAGATAGGATTAGATGTGCCAAAATATTTTAAAGACAACGCCCGTTCAGGATAGTGCAGGAGGGAGAAGGAGCCTGGCATGCAGGTGAGGAGAGCCTTCTGACAGGTCTCAGTGCAATACAGGTCTGACACTTGTGAACGGAGAGAGGGAAGGGAAGACGATTGGGTTGGAAGAGCTCCAGACTGCAGCACATTCTGAGAAAGGCGTGGTAGAGTGGGAGGAATTCCAGAGCAAAGGCCGCTGGTCAGAAGCAGAAAGGGTGTAGCTCTAGTGCTCTCACCATGCTCAGTTGTGAGCCGGAAACAGCTGGGGAATGTGTGACCTTGGTGTGAGCTCTGTGGTGGATTCAAATGTGTGACAGCTGCAGGCTGTCAGTTGCTCAAGCTTGCAAGATCTCAGGGGATCACCTCCATGCCACCACACAGACAGGTATCCCCACACATAAATCCACATAAATGGAGGTACTGGACCATCTTTGTAGGATTTGCTAAGTTAGGGTTCCGCTACCTTCAGACCAAATTGAAGGAAAGGAGGGAGCAATCAAGGGAGAAGGTTGGTGATGAGAATGACATGGTGCTCACAGGGAGAAGAAGGAGGACCCACCCACTTCATGCAAAGAAAGGCATGCTTCCAGAACCTGCATGTGTCACCTGGAGTGTGGGGGACATGCAAGAATCCAGAGATAGCTGCCTGAGAAGCTTCAAGGAAAGCGGTTGGTCAGAGCTGCCTGTGACCAGAGAATAGGACAATACTGCAGTGACAGTGGCCTGCACTTCTATAGCGTGATGGGCCAAATGCCAGTTGGTGTCCGTGGGTCAGCATGCATATTGTGGAAGGTAGCTGGGACTGACTGCCAGGGCATGTTGCCTGCGTGAGGCAGACCACCAGTGAAGCTGAGGCTGAAACAGCTGCAGGGTCAGAACCCCACCCTGCTCAACTTGAGAAACCAGTTTTTTTTTTTGTTTTTTGTTTTTGTTTTTTTGTGAAACCGGGTCTCACTCTGTTGCCAGGCTGGAGTGCAGTGGAGCAATGCGGTGTACTGCAGCCTCCGCAGGAGAATCGTTTAAGCGATTCTCCTGCCTCAGCCTCCCGAGTAGCTGGGCCTACAGGCACGTGGCACTATGCCCAGCTAAATTTTTTGTATTTTTCATAGAGACAGGGTTTTACCACGTTGGCCAGGATGGTCTCGATCTCTTGACCTCGTGATTCATCCGCCTCGGCCTCCCAAAGTGCTGGGATTACAGGCATGAGCCACCACACCCTGCTTCTTTCTTTGACAAAGGCTTGCTCTGTCGCCCAGTTGGAGTACAGTGGCATGATCTTGGCTCATTGCAACTTCTGCCTCCTGGGTTCAAGCGATTCTCCTGAGTAGCTGGAATTACAGGTGCATGCCACCACACCCAGCTAATTTTTGTATTTTTAGTAGAGACAGGGTTTCACCATGTTGGCCAGGCTGGCCTTGAACTCCTGACCTCAAGTAATCCACCTGATTCAGCCCCCCAAAGTGCTGGGATTACAGACATGAGCCTCCGTGCCTGGCGGTGGAACCAGTCTTCACAGCTACCTGGGGAGGACACAGAAGCAGGAATCAAAGGTCGTTTTCCTCCTCCTTGCAGGCTTCTGAGCTTGGGTCAGGTTGGGGTCTGGTGGGTGGTGGGAGGCGAGTGGGGAAGGCTTGAATGGATTGTGATTAAAGTTTTGATTTGGATTGGACTAGACTTTTTAAAAATTTTAATTTATTTATTTATTTAAGACGGAGTCTCGCTCTGTCCCCCAGGCTGGAGTGCAGTGGCGCCATCTCGGCTCACTGCAAGCTCCGCCTCCTGGGTTCACGCCATTCTCCTGCCTCAGCCTCCCTAGTAGCTGGGACTACAGGTGCTCGCCAACACGCCCGGCTACTTTTTTTCTATTTTTAGTAGAGACGGGGTTTCACCTGTTAGCCAGGATGATCTCGATCTCCCGACCTCGTGATCCGCCTGCCTCGACCTCCCAAAGTGCTGGGATTACAGGCGTGAGCCACCGCGCCTGGCCTGGACTTTTTAATATCAGGAAATCTGACTGTTTATGAACACCTGAAAGTGACAGGAAAAGCTATGAAATTTGTCCTAGATTCTTTCAGGGGAAAAGGAAGGCTGATGGAATAATTTTAAAAGACAGTGGTCTGAAAAAAAAAGTGCCATTTCGTGATTTCTCTTCACCAAGTAGTCCAGTTGGTTAAAAAAAAAAATTAACTGGCATAAAGTATTGCTTAACACAGTGGTTTGGAAAGACATCCCCTAAAAACAAAAAAAAAGCCAACCTAAATAGTGCAAAGACCAGCAACATCGTTTCATCTTTATAATGGTAAATCTTTATTCCATTGCTGTTTGAATCAGAGTCTGCAAAAGTCCTCTAGTTACACTTGCCTTTGCAAACCCTCCAGATGCACCGCGTAGGGGAGCCTGAGCATTCCAGGTAGGACTGGAAAAAGGTCTTTGAGAAATCATTAATTCATCTATTTACTATAAGAGCAGTCAAGTCTCGCTGGAACCCCTCGGACAGTGGGGAGGCACATTTGGTGCTCATTAAACACAGAAATAAGCTTTCTTATAGAAAGAAACGCCTGCCTTTTGCTCAAATCTTTTCAGAGACTGGCTTTGGGCTCCTGTGAATCAGGCACCCTAGCGTCCTCCAAAGTTCTTCCCGATGCTGAACCCCAATGCCTCTTCCTGCGCCTAATTCGAAGCGGCTCCCTCTTCTGTTCTAAGCGGAAAACAGCGGAACCTATTCCTGGAGGCCTGCCCTGGAGCCGCCAACCCAGTCTTACTCCTTCTTTCTCCTGAGGTCTCCCGACGCTCGGGCACCGCGGTGACCAGCGGAGCAACCGCCCACGCCGTGCCCGCCTCCTGTGGAGGCTGAGGATGAGGATGAGGATGGGGCTGGGGCTGGGGCTAGGGCTAGGGCTGGAGCTGGGGCTGGGGCTGGGGCGGGCAGGCGCGCGCGCAGGAGCCGGCGCAGGGGCGGTCGGCAGAGGGCGCTGTGGCTCCCGGCTGCGGGGCTGCGACGCGGGGCGCAGAGTGCGGGCCGGGAGGAGGCGCCAGGGTCTCGGCGAGTGCGTCTCCGGGCGGCCGGGAGGGGGTGCGCGCATCAGCTGCCCCGCGCCGCCTACCGCTCGGGCCCGCTCGCCGCCTGGCCGCTGTCACCGCGGACGGCACCTCGCGGGCGAGGCGCGCGCCGCGCGCTGCGAAGGTTGGGCTGGGCGGCCGCCGGCCCCGCGGCTTCTCTTTGTCCGGGCGAGGCGGCCGGAGGAGCAGCCGCGGCCGCGGTTGAGCCGGGAGCTCCTGGGCGTCGCGCGGGCGGCTCCGGTCCCAGGCTGCGCCCCGGCGCTCGAGCGGGGGCGGCGGCCTGGGCGGTGCCTGCGCCGAGGTGAGTGCGGGGGCGCGGAGTGGGGCGCAGCCGCGACGCGGGCGTGGGCGGGCGGAGGTGATAGCGAGCCGCGGCTGCTCCAGGTGCGGGGGCGCCCCTCGCGCTCCACCTGCGCCGCCGCCGGCTCTCAGGGTAAGTTTATCTTCTCCCTTCTGCGGAAACGCTTGACCGCTTAGCGGAGTACACACCTGTCGGTAAATAGAAAACTCGAGCTGGAGGGGAGGAGGAAGCAGCGTGGCGGAACCTGGCCCGGGATGAGCGTCTCGGTGAGGGCAGTGGTGGCTTCTTGGACATTACATCTTTCTTGGCTCTTTTCGACCCAGGTGAGCGAATCCTCTGCTGCACTGTCCGGCGGGGTCGGCTGGCTCTGTTGGCCGCCCTCTGGACGCGCCGGAGACAGGTGCTTGGAGTTGGGGAGCGCGCAGCCGGGCTCGGGGCAGCGCCAGGCTGGTTCGGCCTCTGGTCTCCGGAGCGCTGATGCTTCCTGCCCACATCACCTGCTCTGGTTGAGGGACTGCAGCTCTTTTGGCACCTTCGCGTGCTGCCAGGTTCAACACCCCCTGCTTTAGAGGCGTTGGTAGGTTAGTTAAAGCGAGTTCTCCCCTACCCACCCCCAGCTTTGGATAATTTGGTCTGAGTCTTCGTCTTAATTTAGTATGAGTGTGTGATTTCCTTCAAGCTTTATAATGGTAAAGCAGTGAAGCGGCTCGCTACATCCATTTTTTTTTTCATTCTGAGCCTATGCACAGAAGGAATTACAGGCACACAAGTGATGTTACTACCATTCTATTTTAAATACAAACACGGAAAGAAGTACTCTTGGCAGGATACCAAAGGCGCCTGTACTGTTCGTTATATAAGTGCTTAACAAAATATTTGCTCATTGGTCAAGTTATGTGTGATTACCAGGGCACCTAAGAAGACAGTGTCATACTTTAAGTTTACTTGGAGATAAGCAGTGGTTTTAGCTTGAGGTACCCTTTTAAGATAATATAGGACCCTATATTAAAAAAAGTCGTTAGGTAAAATTGTAAAGCATTGAAAAATTGGTTTTGTAAAGTCTATTATGAATTGGTGAGAATTCTTTGACTACTTATTGGTAAAAAGATCCTACGTGTATCCTTTCTAGTTTTCGAACTATTGAATGATTTTATTTTTATCTCTGATGGAAATGTGGTAATAATGAGTTGCCGGTTATTAAAGGTGTATCTCTCTTTCCCTTGCCTTTCCACAGGCCCCAAAACCAGTACTCACATTTATGGCTAATTTTTTCAGGTAAAAATACAAAAGTAGAAAACATCAGATATACTGATGGCTGGGAAGACCCCTTGTCCCCCCTCCACCCAGTATTCTGTTTTAATTGGTTTGGGGTGATGCCTTCATACCTGTAATGTTAAAAAGCTTTCCTGGTGATTCTAACGTGTAGCAAGGGGTGAGACCCATTGTGGAGCATTGTTTTGTCACTTTGTAGCCTATGGTGTTGCTACAGTGGTTTAAGGTAAGTCAAAAATGCGTTGTTAGAAATATGGGAAGAAAAAAATGGTATTTAAATGGGGACACATCAAAGAACTACAGCATGTGGACTTTCGTGTTTTGGCTAAATGCTCTTTATTGTTTTTCCTGCAAAGAGTAGTTGATGTTTATCAGGGACCCATAATTCCGTGTAGAATACTTTTGGGAATCTTAAGTGATGTGTATTTCATTTGCGGAAGTACCAATGAAAGTTGAGTAGTAGTGGCAGGATTCCTTTATGTTTACAGGGTAAAGTAAGTCATAGGAAAGATTATTTTCCGTATCAAATTAAAAACTTACTATATTACTGTGAACTAGTAAATTAAGTGCAAAAAGCTTTGATTGTTTTTAAGGTCAGAAAGAAACCTGGCGTCTGAGTCAGTGTTTTCTGTCTTCCTTATGTAATCCCAAATATCCAAATCTAGAAGCAGATCTTATGGATGGTTTATGAAGGCTTATGTAAGAACTCTGACTGTGCTTTTGGTACTCCATTAAACTCCCTGTTTTGGCTATTACATAATTGACACGGAACTAGACTGTTAAAGCCAAAATCCGGGAGGATGCCCAAACCCACCCCGGCATACACACTTTTATAATGAATTGCTGTTGGCAAATTAGAGGGAACAGCAGGGATGGTGGTTTGTGAACGAGAGGTAAGAATAGCGTCTGGGGGATTGATGTAATAGAAGACTGTTATGCTTAGCGATTTTCTGGAGATCTGAATGCTGTGGCAGAAGCCTCTCTAGTCCTTTCTATCTCCAGCGGCGGCAGATCGACTGGGGAGCTAATGAACCTAAGCCTCAGGTCCCTCCCTCACACAGGCTTCTTCGGAGCCCTCTGGGAGGGGCACTGGCAGTGTGTTCATGTGGTCATCCCTGAGTTTGTATTTGTACTTTTGGATTTTTTTAAAAATAGGGAGAGTACTCTTTCTACCTTCCCACCCCCCAATTATATAAACCCAAGGTTCCACAGACCCTGCATCTATCCCAGGCTCCAACTTATCTTCAAATATTAACTTACAAAATTGCCTATTCTTAATATAATTTTTATCATCTGAAAAGATAAAAAAAAGAATCTGTGCAATATCGTAGTTGCCTTGCTGAGAAAATGCAAACTGCTATAACCTAGGGCTGTGTGGAGCCTCTGAAATCAGGCACTTACCTGGAGAACCAGTTCCTTGCCTCGTAATCTCACACGCATGAGACTGTTTTGGATCAGTGTGTGAGCTGTAGGTGGAGAAGGGTGGAAACGGGGTGGGGAAGGGAGGAAAGTGGGTTAAAGCTTTTCTTCCTCTCAGAGGCAGGATGCCAGGCGGAAAGGAAGGAAAAAACCCTACTGAAAGATGCTTCATTAATAAAATGGTAATAGGAACAGATAGCATCAGCTCCATAGGAGAGCCTTCTGTAAGCTTGTTAGGATTGGTCTGTAATATGAATTTTCAACAGTGAGCAAACAAATTCATTCCTGGAAAATATCCTACAGGAAACAAATGCATGTTTGGAAGGACTAGATGAATATCAGCTTGTTCCCATTAGCAGTTTTTATGAGCAAGTGGGAGGCTTATAATATCCACCACACACGTGTTTGAAACGAATTGTTGAAAAGAGTCAAGGAGTTTCCCCTTTTCTCTGAAATGATTTCTACTTCCTGTGTGAATGTGGGTGCCTTTAGATCTTATCATCTTGACCCTTCTCACCAACCCATATACCTCGTCTGTCAATTTACATCCATCAGTCATCTGTCTACCATCTACCCACCCATCCACAGAGACTCTCTTTTTGACCAAACTTGAGCCAGGCTCCCCTGAGCCCTCTTCTCAACTGGACCTCAACCTTGGCCTGTAAGAACTGCAGTTTTCAACACAAACAATTTTGTCTGTGCTCCCACCCTCCGAGGGATCTGAAAACACTGTCACATGGTGTATTAGCCTGTTCTCACCCTGCTGATAAAGACATACCCGAGACTTGGTAATTTATAGAGGAAAGAGGTTTAATTGACTCATAGTTCAGCATGGCTGAGGAGGCCTCAGGAAACTTACGATCATCATGGAAGGGGAAGCAAACACGTCCTTCCTCACATGGCAGCAGGAGAGAATAATGAGCAAAAGGGGGAGAACACCTTATAAAACCATCAGATCTCATGAGAACTTACTATCACGGGAACAGCATGAGGGAAATCGCCCCCATGATTCAATTACCTCCCACCTAGTCCCTCTTATGACGTATTGGGATTATGGGAATTACAATTCATGATGACATTTGGGTGGGGACACAGCCACACCTTATAACATGGCATCTAGCAGCCTAAGGCCATGTTCCTGGGATGACCCAGCCTCACTTGCATTCCTGCCTACAAAAGCTCAAGGCTGCCCCAAAGAATTTGTCTTGTTCTAGCCCACACAAATGATAATAGGCCCCTGACTTTCATTTTGTTAGATTGTGTATTAAAAACTTACAATTGTAATTCTTTCTCTGTGCCTTTGAGAATATGTGTATCTCCTACCACCTGGAGTGTCTTCCTCAGTGTCTGTGAGCCATTCCTTTGACATGTAATCATCAGGGAGGATAGGGCTCTGTCCTCTAGTCTCTGTAGGTGGCTAGGAGCTTAACTTTGACAAGTGACATTTAGGAGTCACAGATGGCGTAGTCTCATTGGCAAACCCCCTGGCCTGCTTGCTGTAATATTCTATGTCCTTGACCCTGCTTGAGCCCACACACATTCTCATTTTTCTTCGCTAGTTCCTCATTCTCTCTTTAAAACACCCAGTCACCTCTGCCTGAATCGGAGTTGAGCTCAGCTCTATACTGAAGTCTCTTTCTCTCACTGCAGTAGTACAGAGTAAAATCTGTCCTGACTGCCTTTAACCAGTGTCCAGAATTTTTTTTTTTTCCCCACACCAGCCAACAAAAAAGTTTGAGTGTCACCATAGGCCAGGCACTGTTCTACATGTTAGGTATAGAGCAGCAAACAAAACGGACAAAAACTGTACCCTTAAGGAGCTTACAGTATAATGGAATGAATCAGATGAGGTTAAGTACTTAATATATCAGGTATGGAGAGTGCTGTGGAGAAAATCAATCAGAGACGGGGGAGCAGGAGTGGGAGATGGGCAATTGCTCTTTCAAGTAGTGTGGTCAGGGGACGCCTCACTGAGAGGAGATGTTGAGCAGAGCCCTGAAGGAGATGGACGAGTGAGTCACCTGACCAGAGTGCAGCTGGCATTGGTGGGGAGCACAGGGAGGCAGCTGCCGGCCGCAGTGGGGGATCTCATGCTCATGGCCACCTTTTCCTCACGACAGCAGCCCTATCCCCCGCTCCAGCCACCCGAGTCTGCCCACGAACACTGGTGGTGTTCTTGGGGCCTTAGTAGTGTGGTGGCTTGGAACTGAGGGCCTCTTAGGGCGTCGGAATCCAGCCTAGACCATACCTGAATATGAGCAGGGAGGGAGAGTATGTTTTCAGTGATGGCTCCCACTGGCTTGTCATAGGAAAGGGGCAAGGTCACTCCAGCCTGGACTCCCTGCAGTCACCCTGGGAACAAATGCAACTATGATGTATAAAAGATGTGGATGGTGGAAACCACACTGCTCTTGCTTGAGGAATGTCTTAATACCAAGAACCTAGAACAACTTGCTGAGTGGAACTGAGCCAGAGAGAATCCCCAGCTTAAAGGCAACTGGGGTTGGTTAGGGTTTGAGGAGGGGAAATTACTCAGATGTTGACTGAGGCTCCTGCATGCCCAGATGGCTGCCCTGCATCTGCTAATCAGAACACCACAGACACAGACACACACACACACACACACACACACACACACACGCACACACACACGTGGACCTGGCAACAGGCTGTCATGAATTTCTTAGTGGAGAAGGTGAAGAAGCCATTGGGGAGCTGCAGCCAGGGCCTGTCTGCTGGTGTTTAGTTACAGCCTTCCTGTACTCATGGGGACAGGGATATGGAACCGGGATATGGAACCGGGATGGGATAGCTGTTTCATTTTTTAAGCTGTTAGCTTGTAACAATTGTAAACTCAACAACCGAAACAGAAATCTGTCATATAGAGTTTCCTTGGATTGTTTGCTGGTGGTTAGGGAGCATCACAGCAGCTTGAGTGAACATATGCAGCTGGCGTTGGGGAGGTGGCATTTATAGGAGTCTGGTGTTCCTGGCTCTCTTCTCTGTGCCTGTCATGACTTCATGCGGTCTCTTACTTTGCAAGCTTCTCTCACGTGCCCTATTGTATTTGGAAAATGGGGCCTTAAGGTCATTCCTGGGTATTTGATATTCTTCTTTAGCTTTTGTAAATGGGCCTTCTTGTAATTGGTTGTATATATTCTATATGTTGGTTGAATTACATATAACCAATAATTGATATATAGAAGGCTATTCTAAAATGTAATGTAACCAAGCACTTTTCAAACTCTTATTAATTATAACCTTGTTTTGTGGTTATTTTCCTTGGATTTTCTAGATAGATGGTCATATCATCTGCTAAATAAGTACATAAATCAATAAATTTAAAATAAATGATTTTAATTTAATTTAAAATAAATGGTTAGATGAATGAATAGTTAAAATAAAAAATGATTACTTTGGTCTCATTATTTCTATTTTTTATCAGTTAGACTAGATAGAAGGAGAAGAGACTGTTTATCTGTTGAGAGATTTTAAAAACAAGATTATTGTATTTCAGCCAAATGTACTTCCCTTGTCCCAGAGAGGATAGGCTGTTTGGTCTCTGAGGTCCTCTCCTTGTTAGTCTTTTTACTGTGTTTACTGTAGACCCATTGTACCAGTATGTTCAGTTCCCATAGAAAAACAAAACAGTGTGTACACACAGTCACTATAGGTAAGTCAGCAGTGTATGTGATTAGGGCCAAACCGGTGTTGATGATTGCCTGATACTGATTTTAGAAAGTTTGACTCACCTTGCGGAAATGAAAAGCCAACATCGTGCATTAGCATCTATGAAGACTGTAATAAGGCAAATACATTTGTCCAGAAACAGGCTGATATTGATACAGTGATTTTAAGTGCTTTCCCCAAAAGTACCATAGAGAAAGCAAGGAATATAGAGCCGTGGGTTACAATAAATGATAATAAAACAGCAGAAGCAAATAATGAACACTTAATAGGGAAGTTTATTTTCCACGCTTCATCAGATGGCTACTGCAAAGTACTAGTCTGAAAACTTAACATGAACACCGTCTCTGTAAATATGGGAGAAGTAATCTTAAATCATCCAGAATTAATTATCTTTGTACTAAGCTGTTTAACATTACTCATTGAAAATAGCTTCTCAAGACAGGCAGTATTTTTCTACACACAAATAATTGTTTTCTCAGGTTGGAAATGTTGCCACATATTAAACCAGACACATTTTTTGCTTCTAATTCTTATATTACTATCAGTTTGTTTCAGGGGAAGTTAATTTGAGAATTGAAATCATGTAGCAGAATGATTTTGGTTGAAATTGATGTTTCTAAGCCCGATGCATTTTCTATTAGTGTTATCATTGGAAGTTTGTACAGTGAACATGCCAAACATTACATTTAGTTTTCTGAAAACTCTAGCAAGTATTCTTTTTTTTTTTTTTTTTGAGGCGGAGTCTTGCTCTGTCGCCCGGACTGGAGTGCAGTGGCCAGATCTCACCTCACTGCAAGCTCCGCCTCCCAGGTTTACACCATTCTCCTGCCTCAGCCTCCCAAGTAGCTGGGACTACAGGCGCCTGCCACCTCGCCCGGCTAGTTTTTGTATTTTTAGTAGAGACAGGGTTTCACCGTGTTAACCAGGATGGTCTCGATCTCCTGACCTCGTGATCCACCCGTCTCGGCCTCCCAAAGTGCTGTTTTAATCCACATTATATTAGTTTAACGGGCAGGTAGTAATTAGTTTTATATTGAGTTAGCTAATTTGCCACTACTAGCAGATTTTGAAGTTATTTTAATATAAATACATTGTCCTGTACCCCCAAACTTTATACTGAAAATTTTCTGCTAAATTTTAGGATTTTGATTTTGATAATGGCGCAAGATATTGGAATAAAATGTAAATGTGAGTTAGCATTAATATCTCAGTTTAGGGAATAACAAAGCAGGAATGTGGCCTGCAGCCACATTTCTCCAGGGTCAGCACTAGAGAGAGGGTAGTTGAGCCCTTGCCTGAGGCAGAAAATTTAAGGGACACCAAGATAGTCAGTAATACAAATACAAATTTTATGTGGTTTAGAAAATCAAGATTAATGCAAACAATCTATAATGAACAAAATATCAAAATTTTAAAGGAAGACAGGATCAGTATTACTGATTTTTCCTTTTGTGTCAGGCTCCAGTTTGGTTGGGAACAGCACTGTTACTGATTCTATCTGTAATTAAAGTTTTAGTATTTCGTTCATCATGGATTTTTTCCCATTAATTATGATTTCTTAAAAATATTGCATTAATGTATTACTTATCTTGGAAGCACATCTGAATTATTGTAGTAAAGACGTTCTGAAAAGTCTCTCCTGCACAACAACAATGAAAGCACTGGCAAAAATACCAAAATAAACTGTTTTAGAATGGTGGAAATTAACCAAGGGTTTATAACAATCTGAGGAATATTTACTCAAGAAAAAGGCCTGAATCTCAGAACAGTGAACTTTGTGATTTTTAAACTTACCTTATTCCCATTCTTTCCTCTGCAGCTCCATTGTAGCCCTCAAAACTAATAGCCTAAGCTAGGCGCAGTGGCTCACACCTGTAATCCTAGCACTTTGGGAGGCCGAGGCGGGCAGATCACCTGAGGTCAGGAGTTTGAGACCAGCCTGGCCAATGTGGTGAAACCCCATCTCTACTAAAAGTACAAAAAAAAAAAAAAAAAAAAAAATTAGCCGGGCATGGTGGTGTGTGCATGTAATCCCAGCTACTTGGGAGGCTGAGGCAGGAGAATCACTTGAACCTGGGAGGTGGAGGTTGCAGTGAGCTGAGATCACACTACTGCACTCCAGCCTGGTTGACAGAGCAGGACTCTGTCTAAAAAAAAAAACAAACAACCAACCAAAACAACAACTAATAGCCTAGAAGCCACTGAAAGGAACAAAACAGGTTTAGAGCCCTCCAAGATCCCCAGTCTCAGAAAATTGTCACTATATGATTGCTCTAGAAGCTTCCTAAAAATCTCCATTCTCAGAGCTTGTTTTGCAGAGCCCTGGGGCATTTGTGGAAAACAATCAGCAGTAATTGTTTAATCTCTCAGCTGCCTGAGGCAATGACACCAGTTGGGGTTAACCAAAAAACTTAAAAGGAAACATTGGGAGAGGAGATATCTATGGGGGCTTTAAAAACTTTTGACACAGTCTTTGGAATCTAGAAGGCCTGTGTCTGTATGTCCAAGAAATACCTAAGAAGGCCTTAATCTGTCATCTCAGACTAACAATGAGGCTTTGCATAAGTAAAGTAGGAAGAGAAGACTAAGAGTTGTAAACTACCTCCTGGAGTGTTGAAAGCATGTACCCCACCCCCCAACACACACAATCCCTCAGCAAAGGCTGTAATATGTATTGGTTCAAGACAGAAATCTCTGTCCCATCATTAGCTGACCGCTGAAGCTAGACTTCAGCAGCTGAACATGGTAAAGTAGACTTCACGTAATTTGGGAAATAGCAATAGAAACAATAATAGCAACAAATATAACAACAAACCTTTATGCAGTGTGGAATCTTATTTCTAGAGTTGCCATATTTTTTTAAATCCAGTTTTCAACATAAAATTTCCACACAAGCAGTAGCATATGGGCCGTAACAGGAAAAACAAAAGTATCCCTGAGAAAGTCCAGATACTGGACTTATTAGACAGACATTTTAAATTTGCTATTTTAAATGTGTTCAAAGAGCTAAAGGAAACCTTGTCTGAAGAATTAAAGTAGGAAAATGATGTCTCATCAAATAGAGAATATCCGTAAAGAGGGGGAAATTATTAAAAAAGGAATAAAATAGAAATGAAATTGAAAAGTACAGTGATTGAAATGAAAACAATTTATTAGAGATGCTCATCAGCAGTTTTGAATTAGCAGAAAGAATCAGCAAACTTGAAAATAAATCAGTTGAAATTATATACTATGAGGAACAGAAAGTCAAAAGAATGAAGAGAAATGAACAGAACATCAGATTTATGGGATACCATTATGAGTACCAACATATATATAATTGAAATCTCAAAAGGAGAAGAATGAGAGAAAGGGGACAGAAAGACTACTTGATGAAATAAGGGACAAAAACTCAAGCAGCAAGAGAGAAGTGAGTAATCATGTACAGAGGATCTTCAATAAGATTAGCAGCTGACTTCTTATCAGAAACCGGAGGCTAGAAGATAGTAGAATGATGTATTCAAAATGCTGAAAGACAAAAAATTGTCAATCAAGAATTCTATGCCCAGCAAAACTATTATTCAAAAAAGAATGAAAGATTAAGATGTCTCAGAAAAACAAAAAGAGAATTTGTCACTTGCAGACTGCCCCTGCAAGAAATATTAAAGGTAATCTTTCAGTTTGTAACTAAAGGACACAAGTCAGTACTAAAGGACACGAATCCACAGGAAGAAATAAAGAGTAGCAGTAAAGGTAATTGTATAGGTAAATATAAAAGAGTACACACCACTAAGAAAATAACTAAAAAATGTATAGTAAAAGAACTAGAATGAAAATGAGACACCGAAAAATGTCTGTTTAACACGAAAGAGGGCAGTAATGGAGGAACAAAAAGACATCAGACGTAACAGACAACAAATAGCAAAATGGCAGATGTAAAATCCTGCCATTTTTTAGTTTTTACTTTAAATGTAAATGGACTAAACACTCTAGTCAAAAGGCATAGATTGACAGAAATTAATAAACATGAAATAAACATGACTCGACTGTATGCCATTCACCAGACTCACTTTATACATGAAGACACAAATACTGTGAAAGTGAAAGAATAGAATAAGATATAACATGAACATAGTAATAAAAGGAGAGCTGGAACGGCTGTACGGATATGAAGTGAAATAGATTGTAAGTTGAAAATTATTACAGAAGACAAGGTCATTACCTGTTGTTAAAGGGATCAGTTTCTCAGGAAGTCAGTTTGAACATACATGTATTTAACGGTAGATCCCCTAAATATGTGAAGCAGAAACAGAATTGAAAGAAGAAATAGAAAATTCAACAATAATATTTGGAGATTTCAGTACACATTTTCTTTCTTTCTTTTTTTTTTTTTTGAGACAGAGTCTGACTCTGTTGCCCAGGCTGGAGTGCAGTGGTGCCATCTTGGCTCACTGCAACCTCCACCTCCTGAGTTCAAGTGATTTTCCTGCCTCAGCCTCCCAAGTAGCTGAGACTACAGGTTCATGCCACCATGCCTGGCTATTTTTTTAAATATTTTTTTTTTAGTAGAGACAGGCTTTCACTATGTTGGCCAGGCTTGTCTCAAACTCCTGAGCTCAGGTGATCTGCCTGCCTCCACCTCCCCAAGTGCTAGGATTACAGGTGTGAGCCACTGTGCCTGGCCTCAATACCTCATTTTCAATAATGGGTTGAAACTGAGAAGATCTTATTTTTTGCTGAAGATCAGCAAGGAAATAAAAAGCTTGAGCAACTTTATAAGCCAACTGGAATTAACAGACACCTAAAGAACACTTCACCCAATGGTAGCAGAATACACATTGTTCTTAAATGCCTCTAGAAAATTCTTTAAAATAGACTATGTCACAGAACAAGTTTTAATGAATTTAAAAGGGCTGAAATAATACAGAATATGTTCTCTGACCACAATGGAATGATATTAGAAATCAAGAATAGAAGGAAATTTCAGAAATACAGAAAATGTGGAAATTAACACACTGCTAGTGGGTTAAAGAAGAAATCGGAAGGCAAGTTAGAAAATAGTTTGAGAAGAATGAAAACAAAAACACAACACAATAAAACTTCTGACATGCAACTGAATGAATAGTTACAGGGATTTTATCTATTAATAACTATATTAACAAAAGAAGAAAGATCTCAAACCAACAACCTAAATTTTCACCTTAATAATGTAAAGAAAGAGCAAACTAAGTAAACTAAATATATATTTATATGTAATATGACATAATATATTAAAATTGTATATATTTAAAATTATGTATTTATATATGTATAAATAATAAACTGAATATAAACTAAATATAGTAAGGACTAGAACAGAAGTAAATGAAATTGAGAATAGAAAAACAATAGAAAAAATCAATAAAAACAAAAAGTTGTCTTTTGAAAAGATCAAAAAATTGACAAACCTTTACCTAGCTAGTAGAAAAAGAGAGAAGACTCAGTTATTAAAATCAAAATAAAAGGAGAATCACTACCATTTTAGAGAAATTAAGAACATTGTGAATAAATTTATTTCAACAAATTATATTAACTGAATGAAATGGATAAATTCCCAGGAAGACGTATACTACCAAACTGACTCAAGAAGAAGGGGCAGATCTGAAGTGACCTATAACGAGAAAGGAGACTGAATTAGTAATCAAACATTTTTCCACAAAGAAAAGCCCAGACTGGGATGGCTTCACTGGTAAATTCTACCAAATGGTTAAAGAATTAACAACAGTTTTGCATAATGTTTTTCAAGAAGATAGACAAGGAGAGAACATTCTTGGCTCATTCTTTGAGGCCAGTAGTACTTTGATACAAAAGCCAAAGACATCCCAAGAAAAATATCAGCTGTTATTCTGTATGAATATAGATACAAAAATCTGCAAAGAAATACTACCAAACAGAAATCAGCAACGTATAAAAAGGATTGTATACCATGACTAAGTGGGATTTATCTGAGGAAGGCAATGCTGGTTTAACATCTGAAAATCTATCAATTTAATATACCGTATTAATATAATAAAGTACAAAAACTTCATAATCATTTGAATAGAAACAGAAAAAAAAAGCCACTTGACAAATTCAAACAGCATTTCATGATAAAAATACAAAACTAGGAATGGAAGGGAAATTCCTCAACCTAATGAAAGGAATCTGAAAAACCCACAGCTAAAATCGTACTTACGAAAGACTGTTTTCCTTTTAAAATAAGGAACAGGCAAGGATGTTTACTGTTTTCACATTTATTCAGCATAATACTAGACGTTCTAGCCAAGGCAGTGAGGCAAGGAAAAGAAAGAAAAATCATCCGGATTGGAAAGGAAGAAGTAAAATTACCTCTTTGCAGATGACGTGATCTTGTATGTAGAAAATCCTGAGGACTCTTTACACAGACTGTGAGAACTAAAAAACAAGTTCAGTAAGGTGGCCATATACAGGATTAATAAAAATCAGTTGTGTTTCTGTGCACTTACAATTGACAATATGAAGATGAAAATTTCCGTTTGTAGTAGTAACAAAAACAATAAGATGTTTAGGAACAAATGTAACAAAAGATGTTCAGGACTTGTACATTAAAAACTGCAAAACATGGTTAAAAGAAATTAAAGGTAACGTACATAAATGAAAAGACATCCTGTGTTCATGGACTGGAAGACTTATTAAGGTGACAATGCTTCCCAAATTGATCTGCAGATTTAATGTAATCTCTATCCGAAACAGAGGTCTTTTCCTTCCAATAAATTGAAAAGCTAATCCTCAAATTGATATGAAAATGCAAAGGACCCAGAATAGTCAGTGTAATCCTGAAAAAGCAGAACAAAGTTGAAGGAATCACGTGTCCCAATTTCAAAACTATTTTAATATAAAACTAAGGTAATAAAGACAGCATGGTGCAGGCAAATTATATCCTTATAGATCAGTGGTATAAGATTGATCCATAAGGCCGAGCAGCAAACCCTTGCATTTTTTATTAATTGGTTTTCAAAAAGGTGACAAGATAATTCAATTCAAGAAAGATTGATCTTTTTAATAAATGGCACTGGAATAACTAGTTGCCTATGTGTAAAAGAATGAAGTTGGATCCTGCTTCATACCATATACAAAATTAACTCAAAATGGATTATTGACTTAGATGTAAAATATAAAACAGTAAGTCTCAGAAAAAAAAGTAAGAGTAAATCTTCATGATCTTGGATTAGGCAATATATTCTTATATGTAACACCAAAAGCAGGAGTGATGAATATATAGGTTAGTCTTCATAAAAATTATAAAATTGTTTCCTTCAGAGGATATCATCAAGAAAGAGAAAAGACAACCCAAAGAATGAGATTAAATTTTTGGAAATTACACATCTAATAAGGATCTTCTATCCAGAATATATACGAATGATTTCACTCAACAGTATAACTTTTGGGGGGTGATAAAGACAAATAACCCAACTAAAAATTCGTCAAAGGATTTGAATTGACATTTCTCCAAAGAAGATACACAGGTGGCCAATAAGCATATGGAAAGGCAGTCCACATTAGTCATTAGGGAAATGCAAATTAAAACCACAATAATATCTCACTACACATCTACTAAGATGGCTAAAATTAAAAAGACAAAATTAAGTGTTGGTGAAGATGTGGAAATACTGGAGCCGTGATACTTGCTGGTGGGAGTGTGAAATGGTGCAGCTGTTTTGGGAAATAGTTGATAGTTACTCAGATTATAGACATAGAGTAATAACATGACCCAGAAACTCTATTCCTAAGTGTATACTCAAGAGAATTGAAAACTTACATCCATATAAAAACTGGCACATGAATGTGTACATAGTAGCCTCAAACTGGAAGCAATCCAAATGTCCATTAACTGATTAATAGATAAGATGTGGCGTGTTCATACAATAGAATATTATTCAGCCATAAAAAAGCAATGAAGTACCGATTTCTGGTACAACATGGCCGAACTTTGAAAGCATTTTGTTAGTTGAAAGCAGCCAGACACAAAATACCACGTGTTGTATGATTCTGTTTATATAAAGTATTCAGAATAGGCAAATTCAAGTGACAGAATAGATTATTGGTTGTCTGGGGCTGGGCTAAGGAGGGCTGTGGAGTATCTGCTAATGGTACGGGTTTCTTTGTGGGGTGATGAAAATGTTCTGGAATTTGATAGTGGCCATGCTTGCATGACCTTGTGAATATGATAAAAACCATTGAATTGCACCTTTTAAGATGAATTTTATGGTATCTGGGCTACATATCAGTAAAGCCGTTATTTAAGAAATTGTTTATCTTCATTTCTGAGAGTTTTAGTTCCCCCCAAGGCAGGTGCTCTGCCTTGTCCTGGTCCTGCTCAGATTTCGGTAAAATATCTAGATTGGAAGATAAGAAACCTGAGGAGTTACATGTGAAGTGCCAGCAGCTATAGTAGAGTAGAAGCTTAGTGGCTCAGTGGAACTCTTGAAAGCAATATTCTGTGAGCTTTAAGTGTCGGGACAAACTCTGTGTGCTTAGCAGGGCCGTGTTGTTCGGCACTGCAGTACAGTCTTTGATGCTCTGGCTCTATGTCATTCGGAAAGGTTAAATTATACTGAGCATCATGTTAATGGATTTATTAATAAGAAAGAGTTAAGGCATACTTTATAGGGTATATTTCTGTTCAATAGAAATATAACGTGAACTGTATATGTAATTTTCTGTTTTCTAGTACCTGCATTTAAAAATCAAAAAGAAACATGGAATTAATTTTAATATATCTTATCTAATTTGAAATATTTAAAATATCATTTTTCATGTGGGAATATTCTACATTTTTTCATGTTGAATCCTCAAAATAATGTATTTCGTTTAAACATCTCAGTTTAGACTAGCCACATTTCAAGTGCTCATTGGCCACCCCTTGCTGAGTGGCTACTGTCTTGACAATGTTAAGAGTGATTTTCATGAAAGTAGATGAAAAGCTTTCAGAGACGCAGCATGGTATACTGGTTTTGAGTTGGGTCCAGATTCAGATTCTGGCTTTGGCTCTAGCGCTGCATTTATTTATTCTTAAAATATTTACCGACATCTGTTCTCAAAAATCATAGTCTATTTCTACATAGGGTCAGGCATATGAATACTGGAGAGAAGTATCATGTTTTTATTGTGCTAATTATTGCAAGACCCAAGGAAGGGAGTGGTCATTTTTATCTAGGAAAGAGTTGGTGGTGGTCAGGAAGGGCTTTGCAAAGAGGAGAGGTCTGAGCTCCATCTTGGAAGAGGAGGTAGATTAGGGCAGAGGCGTTCTAGGAGGAGGCAGGAGCAAGGGCAGGGAGGAGGCTTGCAACAGCACTGCCCAGGCGATCGCTTATAGCTTGGTTCACATGGAGCAGGAATGGTTGGTTGAAAGGGTGTTGTGGCTGAGCTGGAGTTGAGGGCCATGTTATTCCAGGGCACCTGCAAGGGGCTTTAGAAAGCATTCCTTTTTTCTTTTTTTTGTTTTTTTATTCTGAGTTCAAGATTTATTATCAAGCTGCGTTAATCAGGACAGTGTGGTATTTGTGCTAAGTCATTAAGTTATACAAATAGATGAATGGAATTGACTACGAACTGGAATTAGATCCATACATATACAGTCAATTTATATACAATGCATTTCATATTAGACAGTGAACACCCATAGAAGAGCTTCAAGAAGTAGGTGATGAGGTGGGATTTGATCTTTCTTGCGTTGTTACCTTGGGCAAGTTATTGACCTTTCAGATCTGCTCCCTTAGTCTCCTGTTCTGCAACATTGGGTGATTGAAATCTACTCAGGCTGTTGCTATGAAGATTAAGTGAACTAGTATATGAAGCATACCTGATGGTCCAGCTCAGACTCCTGCTGAATCGAGAGACTGCTTCTCTGGTAGTGTCCATCTGTTGCCCTAGCTCCTGTTCCTCAATGTAGTTGTGCTGCAGCAGTACCCAGGGAAAGCTTTCAAGAATATAAATTGTTGGAGCACAACAATCAGCCTTAGGGTGGTGTCCAGGAATCTATGTTTAACAAATTCTCTCCGTGGTTATTATGCAGCCACCTGTTTTGGGTTTGCATAACAATGTGTAGAGTTCACGTCCTCAGCTCTTGTCTAGGACTCTGGGCCATTCGGTAACATCGGCTCTTCCTGCCTCTTACAACAGCTTCCATGTACTGTTTCCTGGCTGATGGTCTTGTAGACCCTAGTCTGATCACAGTGGTAATTACCAGCGGCCTCAGGCTACTCTGTTTGAGGTTGCCCAGTTGGTTCTTAGGTTGCTCTTCACAGATTGGCCTCATTGAAATGGTACCTGACATCTTCTACACATGTATATATCTACTTCACAGACCTTAGCCAGTACGCCTTAATTTTGTTCACACTCTTATTTAATTTCCGTGTTAACATAAAGTCACTTTCTAACTCAATTCCACAATGTGAAGTATAGTTCCAACTGGTCTATTAATTCAGAGCTGTTCTATTTACAGCTCGTTATCTATGACCGTACCCATAATAATAATAATAATGACAATTTTGTTTTCTTTTTTTTTCTGTTACAATTAGTACTATCATTGCCATCATTGATACGTTTACCTTTAACCCTGTAGTGGTCCACAGTAGATCCAGATATCTCTGTTTAAAGGGGAAAGTCGCTGTTGGAACAACACAGAGTGCCTCTGAATGTCAGATTTACTTTGCTTGCATTTCATTTCATGGTCTTACGTGTTTTTAAGATTCTGATTGGATGTGAACAAAATGACAGGTTTCATCTAGCATATCAACTTTGACTTTGTCACCACCGTTCTGTGACCATGTCACAGAATGCTGATTTTAATCCTCCATCTTATCCTCACATAATTAATCTGAAAAATAGGGAATGAGAAATGGGTGGTACTAAAAAGAGATTAAAAAGTTTATTTGGCAGCTGGCTGCTCTTTCATGCAAAAATGAAACAATTTATAGTAGGCTGCTGGTTTAATGGGTCTCCTGATGGGAGGGAAAATTATTTAAACCCTTTTCTATTCCTTCTCAGAAGAAAACGTCCTTTGGGAACTTGTGAATTTTCTGTACCTGGGGTACCCAAATGGCCTTGATTGGACTAGTTTTTACTCCCATTAGCGTTATGCATGCTTTGAGTTAACGTTACCGTGGGGTGGTTGTGATGCTGTTGTGCTGGTGGTGGTAGTTGTGGGTAGGTCCTAAAATAGTTGGGTTACTACATTTATTACAAGACAGAAGTAAATGTTCACTTCATTGCCCCATGGACTTGGGCTTGGACCTGTGTGAGGTGCTGCTCCCTGGCCACGCCTGTCCTGAGCTAGTGAGCAGCTCTTCTGCATGCTTCCCTCTGCATCTTATTCCTGCATCCACCCGCCCCCTGCATCTCATCCCTGGCTTGCTCTTGCCTGCTTTCCCTTTCACCTGGCCCTGTTAGAGATCAGCGTGCTCCCTCTCACCTTTTTGTCTTCCAGCCCTCAGCTTTTCTTTCTGTCACATCTGTGCTCTTGGAAAAGAGTTTTATGTTGCAAGGGGGAAGTCGAGGGGGTTGGAAGTAAACGGGGGACTGGGTGGAAAGAAAGAATTGAAAAGATATACATAAGCCCTTTCACATGCTGGAGGTCATTCCTTTCCTTTCTTATCTTTTAGATACCACTGATGGTAAGTTAGATTGGAATCAGTTACTCATACCCAGACCATTGATGTTGCTCAGAAAAATGATGTATGTTGAACAACAGGTAGTTTAGAAAATGTCGTTGTTTCATTGTCACCGGGGTTTTCAGTCCTGTTTTTTTTTTTTTGTTTGTAAAAATTATGAAATTGCCATGTGTGTAGGTAAGAAATGGTTGAATAATCAGCCATTTTGTATAAGTCAACCTACTAATAGCAGCCATCCTGTGGTATATATGCCAGTAACATTTGGGAGGAAAATTTACCTCTTTTCTACCCCTAGTAACTAATCTTCCTGTTGGACAATTTAGAGAAGAGAGTTATTTGCTGATTTTTTGAATTAAAGTTTTCTTAACGATTTAATTAATATTAATGTTAATATTGTACGTAGGATTCATAATTCCTCTGGTTTTTTATTGCTTCCGAATTAGAAGAAAATAAGCATGACAGTATAAATTTGGTACATAATATGAAAATTAAGATCTATAAAATGGACATGATTGTTCATATATCAGAGGTATTCTTCCCTTGACAAAAGCTCTGTCTTAAGTCTTTAAGATACTTCATTTATATGGTGTATTTAAGAATCAGTTTGCAGATCATTAACTACTTGAGGGATTAATATAGAAAGAAAATTGAAGTCATGTAATCCACTGAGGATTAATCTGAAAATAAGATTAAGTATCTCTAAAATCCTACACTCAGCTAATGGAAAAAATGGTGAGTTGATGAAGCAACTCCAATTATGAACAGTTTGTGGTATAATTATTGCATAGATTCAGGGATTTCTGAACTAACTATATGTTTTGGTGAGAAGACCTATTATAATGAAATTTACTATTTATGCCTTCCTGAATCTTTCTCCTTCTAAATTTTCCTATATCTTTTTCTTTTTAAGGTTTCCACAGCTGGATTGTTTACTAGGGCCCATTGTCACCAATGGCAGTAAAACTCATTTTCTGGCAAGCAGGGTGAGTTCATGTGGGTTTCTACCTGATTCATTATTCCATTCGATTGGGGCCTGTGATTGTCTCTCAAATGTTGTTTATTTCCTGATACTCAAGGTAAATAGCTGGTGGTAGTTTTTTTTTTTTTTTTTTAAATAAATGATATGATTAATGAAACAAGTAAATGAAAATAAATTATACGAAAGCTTAATTTTTTTTTTTTTTTTAAAGCTGTGAGGACTCTAGTTAGATATTGACTGAGTTCAAGTAACGTGTTAGTGATTTTCAATTTGTGGGGAGTGTTTAGAATTGACACCTCTTGATAGCAATTGATCTTCTGTAACAAAGGGTCATGTTAGCATGTGTTTAGTAATATTAATGGACAGACATAGGACACGAGCTTTAAGTAGGGGATGTGCTTGATAACTGAAGTTACTGAGGGGAGAAGACCAGATTGGGAGGAAAAAAGTGAATGCAGTGCAAACAGTCCATTAAACTAAGAGCAGAAGCTTTAGTGAACAGCCAAGACCACAGAAAGCTTAAAACGTTTGAGGGAAGCTTTTCTGAAGGCTGCTGCTGGTCCATATGGCGCTTTGTGCAAATTAGACCAAGGCACCCCTCTGTAAGACATTTCACTTCCATCTGATGGGAAATTAGTCAGCTATACTGATTTTTAGTACAAGACATTTTATTGCCATGTGCTAGAAAATTGTAATAGAAATAATCAAATTACCCATCTTTAAATCATCAAAGTGTTAATAAAAATACGAACAGCTTTTAAACGAGTAGAGAGATGCTTGCGATGAGACTGATGGCTCCTTAAACATAGTGCTCTTCCACAGTGTGCAACCTGAGCAACTGGCAGGTTGGCTCTGCCTTGTTGGGATTCAACTCAAGATAGACTCTAAGGAAGGAACACTTTTTATTAAGGTCTAGTCATAGGGGACAGAGGATAGAAACAAGAGTTTGAGGTTTGGCTTTGACTAGAAACTTGGGTGGCTTGAAAGAAACTTACTGGAAGCACAGTAGCTATAGGTTTGGGGTCCCAAAGGGGTAGCCTGTGCTTTCTAGGGCTAAAACTAGGAAAGAAACACCTAAACTGTGCTTTAAACTAAATTTATGACTGAGTTGCTGCCATGTGGTGATTTATAGTGTGTGCTTTCGCATTCGCCCTACTTTAATCGTGAAAGCTTCGTTCTATAGATCACCACCTGTGTGGTGTCCTTGTTCTCAAAGATGATTTAAACTTGGACTGCTTTTCTGCGTAAAAGAGATTTGCTTTCAGAATGTTGAGTGCATTCATAATAGATGGTTCTTCATTACTTACAAATTTTTGTAAATAATCTTCTGATGAAACAAAAAGCTATGATGTTGCTGTTAGGTGTATTTGATAGATATTGGTTGACAAATACAGGCTAAGTGGGATGTGGCAATACTTTGGGGACAGATTTAGGGGCTATAGGTGGAGTATGTGATTGGTGATTGAAAAGTTATTGAGGAAATTGAAACAGATATGGGAAAAAGTCATATGCAGTGCAGGTAGGTGGATGTGGCAGTCATGGTAGTTGGAGTCATGGTGAAAGTGATGGAGGTTGTGGGGTGGTGAGGATGGTGGTGGCTGCTGGAGTGACTGGATGGTTGGTAGTGGAGGGCTGGTGTTTGGACAAACGGAGGCAAGATGGTGCACTTCGGGGTTCTTCACCAACTTTTCCCGCGCGCGCGAAAATGCAGCCAGCGCCCAGGGAGGATGCAGAGCAACCGGGCATGCGCCAGGTGACGTCAATCCGAAGAGACCAAGATTTACCTGGTCGCACCTGCAGAACGCCCCCCGACACGCCCGTGCCCCGCCTATTGCCCTCCCACTCCTAGAAAAGCTGCTCCGGACGGACGCCATGCGCGGCCTTCCTCAGTCCTCCACTCCTGTCGGGATGTCGGGACTGCAGGAACTCTGTCCGAGAGCCCCACCGGCGGACTCTGTCAGCCTTCTTTGCCGGAGGCTGACAGACCTCTTCCCCACACCTTAGGTGACCAAAATAAACTTGCAGTTTTGCTCCTACACTTGCCTACTCGCTGGTTCTTTTGTGCCTGCTCTGGTGGTCTTAGAAAAACAAATCAGCTGGCAGCTGCCACTGTGGCGCTGAAGACACATAAGAAGGAAGAGATGACAGATGGAAAAGATACCAGGCTGTGGACACAAATTATGTGGCCCAAGTAATAGCTTTTGGTTTCTTGGGTGCTGTAGACAAATTGACCAGAGGGATATTCAAGGGGCCCTCTCTCTTTTTTTTTTTTTTTCTTTTTTTGATGTGGAATCTCACTCTGTCACCCAGGTTGGAGTGCAGTGGCACAATCTCAGCTCACTGCAACCTCCGCCTCCCAGGTTTAAGTGATTCTCCTGTCTTAGCCTCCCGAGTAGCTGGGATTACAGATGCATGCCACCACGCCCAGCTAATTTTGGTATTTTTAGTAGAGATGAGGTTTCACCATGTTGGCCAGGATGGCCTTGATCTCCTGACCTCATGATCTGCCTGCCTCAGCCTCCCAAACTGCTGGGATTACAGGCCACCGTGAGCCACCGTGCCCGGCCAAAGTTTGTTTTCTTATTGTATCATTTATCCCCTTCTCCCCCATTTCCCTCTATGTGTATAGTGGAGGATTTGATACTCTGAATACAGAAGCACAGAAACATGAGTGATTACAAAAACCATTCATTCAGAAACCATTCACCGAGGCAAAAGGCCCCGGAGTTTACATCTAAAACGACCTCCCCTCTGCTTCCTCAACACACAAATGATCCATGTTTTGAAGAAAGAAATGTAGATTTTTTTTTAATGAGTGGAGGAAGCAGAAGGAAAAAGGGAAACCAGATAAAGAAGGCTTAGATCAATTAATTCCTCCCACCCCTACAGTTGTTTAGCTGTCTGTTCTACTTTGTGGATATTATCCTTGCCTGTGGAACACCAAGGGGAGTGAGAATATAAAGGCACTTTGGATCTGATGTTTGGCACCTGTGATACTGAGCTAATAATTTTGTGTTTCATGTTTCCTTATCTTTCAGTAGAGAGAATGATATTCCTTATTAGAAAACACAGAGGGAATATTTGTGAAAACACTGGCTTAATGAATATTAAAATGAAACAGAATGATAGGTTTGATGATGATCTGATATTCTCACTGTCCTGGATCTTCATGATTTTTGGATTGAAATAATTTGTGATTGCATGGTCCAAATAGTTGTCCTCATTCTTTTAAAGAAGAGATCGTTTATGGTGATTCTGTAAAGATGTATATACTCTGCAGCAAGAGAGATTTAGGATAGCGCAACTTTTGAAAGAGGGGAGTTAGTGGGTTATCCTGCAGTGGATGTTAGATTAGGTATAGAGCACCATGTGCTTGATGCGTGCTTAATGGGATAGAATGACTTTACCCTGTGCAGATGCTAGTAACAGCCATGTACAGTGGGTGCTCCTAGTTCAGTACTGTGCTGAGCCCGGAACCCCATCTGGGGAGGTGCTGCCATGGCTCTCGTTTTACAGCTCTGAGAGGTGAAGGGCAGAGCTACTGTTGTAGCCAGCCATGCCCGTTGTCACTAGGCTTTCTGGCCTCCTTGGAACCTGACTGGCTCCACTTTTTAATGTCTTTCTCATTTCTCAAATATTATGCATTTCAGACCAGCCCATCTCATCCCCTAGAGCTGCTTTAAAATTGAGCAGATAATTCTATCATTAGAGGACACCAGCTGAACAAGGCCAGGGGAATCCTAGAACTAAATTTGTGCCACATAATGAGATGTGAGGGGATCGTTGGTTGCAGTTGGTTTCCTGGAGACCTTAGAGATTTCTGAAGCTTATTATTATTATTTTTTTTCTACCAAAGAGGGTCCTGTGATTCAGAAGTATCTAAATCATTGAAATACCTCAGATTTGAAGAATGTGAAGAAACCCGGCAGTGTGTGCATCTTATTTTCTGCTTTAAAATTATCCTCAAGAATAGATTAGAAGCACTGGGGTCACAGAGTCTGTTTTTTGAGGCAGGGTAAGGGTAGTCCTTTCCCTAATTCATCTTTTTCATTAGGCAGAAAACACAGGAGGAAAAAAAAAGACCAAATACATTTTAATATTTAAATTCATAGTTCCAGAGCCCAGAATTTTAGTATGTTGGTTATTGGGATAAAGGGAGTGGTGGATTCAGTAAATGTCACATGGGCAGTTCTCTTAAGATGATAGAAACCATATAAGCTTCTTTGTTGTCCATTTTTAAATGGTGCGTAAGACTGTACAATTTTCCCTGCACCACTCTCTTGTATGTACTGTTATGTAGCTGCTGTAGCCAGGAATTAAACCTGTGATCTGTTTGATATGAGGCCAGATTTTATTAAACTAGGTCATCAGGGCACACACAGGGGGCTGGGTCATGCTGGCACTGTGTCATCTTTGGAAATTAACTGGGTAAGCATGCCAGTACGCAAACGAAATGACTTTGCTTCTACTATTAGAAGCAGATAGCAGGGAGCTGTGTAATATTTGAACATGCATCCAGTTAATGATGAATTACAATGAGAATCCTGGAAAAGTTCCTGCAATACTCATATTATGTCAAAGGAGTTCATCATGTTTGAAATTATCACAGGAATTACAGAATAATTCAAAATGAATGGGTAATTATTCAAGTGTTGTATGAGTTATTGCTTCAGCTTGCACATTCTTAATACAGTGATTTCTGCCCTCTCCTTGTAGAAGCACTGAGAACCGGAGCTGACATCAGCCATTTGGTCACGATTTCCTGGGGCAGAAGCTGGGGAGTTTGCATAGGGAGATCATTTATGTTCTTCTTTTGAAGGTTGAGTGTGGTTCTGTCTAGGAGATAGGAGAATGAATTAAATGACATTTAAAAAATGGCTTTTTAACATCTGCTTTTGCCTGAAAGGGATTTTGTATTTAATTCTTTGTCATATTTATGTAGTTGTTATTCATTGTACTTAGCGTCCTGATTTTTAAAATGCTGTGTGTGTGTGTGTGTGTATTTAATGTTTAGTTGCTAATATGGGGATATTTCTCTGAGATGCCAGAATAGGAGAAAGGCCTTTTCAGAAGTGCTTGTCCACCCCACATGGCTTGGGAAGCAGCTTTGGCACATGGCGAGGGTGGAAGGGGTCTGCAGCATTTGTGTGCATATGTGTGTGTGTGTGTGTGTGTGTGTGTGTGTGAGAGAGAGAGAGAGAGAGAGAGAGAGAGAGAGAGAGAGAGAGAGATGGAGTCTCACTCTGTAGCCCAAGCTGGAGTGCAGTGGCACGATCTAGGCTCACTGCAACCTCCACCCCCTAGGCTCAAGCAATTTTCGTGCCTCAGCCTCCTGAGGAGCAGGGACTACAGGTGCACGCCACCACACCCAGCTAATTTTTTTGTATTTTAGTAGAGACAGGGTTTCACCCATGTTGCCCGGGGTGGTCTTGAACTCCTGAGCTCAGGAGATCCACCCGCCTTGGCTTCCCAAAGTGTTAGGATTACAGGCATGAGCCACCGTGCCTGGCCAGCATTTTCTTTTTTTAAAATTTTAATTTAATTTAGTTATTAATTTATTTTTTAGAGATAGGATTTCACCTTATCACCCAGGCTGGAGTGTGATGGTGTGATCATAGCTTACTGTAACCTTGAATTCCTGAGCTCAAACAATCCTCCCATCTCAGGCTTTTGAAGCTAAGACTGTAGAAGGGTCACCAGACCTGGCCAATTTTTTTTTTTTTTTAATTAAATTTTTGTAGAGATGGGGTCTTGCTGTGTTGCTCAAGCTCATCTCAAACAACCATCCTTCTGCCTCCACCTCCCCAAGCACTGGGGTAACAGGCGTGAGCCACCGATCCTGGCCAGCAAAATTTTCTAATCTTTCTGCCATAGATTCCACTTGTCACTAGAATGTAAACTTCTCAAGGGTAGGGATTTTGTCTGTTTATTCACTACCATTTTGCTGACACTTTGACCAATAAATGCCTAATGTGCATTGAGCACTCAGGAAATGTTTCTAGAATGAATGAAGCAGCTTTGAATCTTGTATCTCTGGGAAGTAGAATTCTTTTTTTTTTTTTTTTTTCATCTCAAAGGAAAGCAAGATTTACTTAGTCTTTTGCTTATTCTTTCAGCAGCACAGAGACATATTGAGAGATCAGGGTGACAGTCAATTATTTTATTTTATTTTTTTAGAATGATGTATGTTGAATGAAATGTCACTATGTAAGCAGTGACCACTTTATAAGTAGTACAGTTTCCCTCACCTTTTATTTTTTAGAAAATAATTGAAGTCACTTTTCTCTGTGACCAATCCTTCTTTTAGAGTGAGGATTAAAATGTTATTTCTATCGTTCACCTGCATGAAAGCAGTCATCATGCACATTTACACCAATGCCTGAAAGAAAATGGAATATTTCAGTACCACAGAGAGCTTCATATTCTTGAGACAGCCATCAACCATTACATTATGTGAGGAATTCCACATTCCTTGAAAAATATGCTGGAAATGATGTTATATCCATTGTATATATACATTTGCTATAATTTAGTTTATATAATAAATCTTAAATTGACTTATTTCTAAGTTATAATACAATAGGTAATTTCACAGTACTTGAAAAAAATTCCAAATTAATTAGTCAACCATTATAACACATAAAGCTAGGTATGAGTATTGAAGTATAAAAATATGTTGCATCTTTGACATTTGAGAAATGTTTACTATTTCAAATCACTTTGAAATAGAAAGAACTATATAGGCCTGAATCAGGATAAATAGAAGTCCGTAAGTGGGCATTAAAACGAAAGCAAATAGGATGTTTTTCTCATAGGATTAAAATAACATGCCCTGTATACCCATGAAACCCATTACTTTAAGTTATTAACATTCCGAACTGCTTACCTATGTTTAGTTATTTTAAAATTACTTCAGTATGTTACTATCTCTTTAACTTTTTAATTCTATTTTATGTATGCGTACTATTTTAGAAATAAAATATATTTAATTACTAACAAAAAAAAGAGAAATTGGAAGGAAAAAAAATCCTTTATGGTGTAAAACTTACTAATGGAAGGACCAGCTTTGTGGTAGAGGTCCGTGTTGTGTTCCCTCTCTGTTTTGTTTTGTTTTTTAACCTAGACAACTTGCTATACATGCTGCTCAGAATAAGAGGGTGCATAAGTCATCAGATAGCCACAAAGAAGGACGATGTAGACTGTGATGACACTCTGGCTCATATCTCAGCTCTGGCATTTTTTAGTGTGTGACTTTGCTTGTGTTCCAGTTTCCTTACCTTAAAAGGGGATGGTACCTGGCTTGCAGCTCTGTAAGGATTACATGAAATGAGAAGGGAGAGCACTCAGTAATATAACAGTGCCTGCTACAAAGTGAATGTTGCTTCTAACTTCCAAATGAAGCCTCATTTAAGTCTCCTTTAAGAACCTGACATTACTAGACTTGCTAATTTAACTGCTTTTCTTAAAAACATATATGCAGTTTTTTTTTCTTAAAAAATATTTATTCCTCCTTCAGAATGGGGCATATTAAACAGAGTCCTGTAAGAAAGTAGAGCTGCTCGAGTTATAGCCTGGCACTGTGGATCATGTTTAGGCATTTACATAACTGCACTGATCTGAACTAGTTTGTTAATGAACGAACATTTCTTAAATATGGAACCCATGTGAGAGGCCACAGGGGAAATCTAAACTAAGTTTTTGAGGTCTCCCAATCCAGGGCAGCTCTCTCTTTGGAGTTTAAAGGAATCGTCAGGTCTCTGTAATAACTGAAGAACATGAAAGAGTTATATTGAAAACACTTGGCTAATTATAACTTCTAAAAGGCATTTCAGTTCACTCCAGCATTTTAACATCCACCAGGACATACAGATATACTTCTCAGTCCATCAAGTCAGAAGCTGTGTGTGGCTTTTAAATGTTTTAGTTGTAGTTTTCTTCTTTCCTCTTGAGGAGAAATTAAATGATCAGGGCAGGTTAATCTCCACAGACGATTATAGATGTGCAAATAATATGCCACTTACAGTGCATTTTTAATAGACTGCTTGTCAGAAGAACTCATGTTTTCTTCCGCTTCACATGGAAGCAGTTCTTGTATATGCATTCAGAAAATAAAGTAGTCTTTCATTTAGTAAGCAAATGCACTCTTAACAAAACAATGCGTCTTAATAGGAAGAGGGTATCAGGACTCATCTTCCTTCTCAAAGGCAAACATAATGAAATTGATAGTCTGTGAAACTCCCTAGTGTCTCCTAGCTCCATGGTGATTTTTCATACCTCATGCATCCCTGTACCTTGTACCTTGTTATTTGTGAACAGACATTATTTCCTTACTGGGCCCTGTGCTTCCTCAGTGGTGTCTCCATGTCTTATTCATTCCCAGTGTTGTTTGGCAAAGTGTCTTACACATAATGGGGATCCATAAACATTTGGTGAATCAATGAGGATTCTCTGAGCAAAGTGCAGAGGGCCAGATTCATTGTCTGGTTCTCATAGTTTTAATTGGGGGTGAAGTGGAAGAGTTCATGTCCTCGTTAGGTTCCGGCTGAGCCAGTGTGCTGTACTGTATTTAGGATGGTAAGAGAAGCCTGCCAGAAAATTATCTAAGGTAATTTTTTTTTTTGACAAACTGGGAAAATATTCAAATAGGCATGAACAATACAAAGTTTCTGACAATAAAGTCAGTATCACTTGAGGTTTTTTTTGGTCCCTTTGATTCTTCTGGTTGGCTCTAGTGCAAATGAGAAGGTGGGGATGAGCATGGAGTCTCTAAGTTTTTGCCTCCCAGATAGAGGGACAGAGGGCATAGGAGCTCTGATTTTGGGTTCCTCAGTGCGAAGGAAGAGGGAGGCGAGTGGCCCAAAAGAAAAGGTAAGAGGATCTCTAGAAACGGGGCTCAGTGGAGTGTCAGGCCTGGATTCTTCTAGAGGACCCTGAGGATAACTTTTGAGACTTTCGAGACTTACTGTGATTTTGTACCTCTCCCCCGTGCCTATCAATTTCCACTGCGTCCTCTGTCTTGTTGTGGCTCTGGCAAATTGATAAGGAGTCGGCACGGTGGTTTTGCAGGGAAGGCCTCATTTCCTTTCCTGTGTGACCTAGTTCTTCCATCTATGTCTCTCTCGATTGCATCTTCCCAGACTTGTTTCATTCTTGGCTTTTTCCATACCTCCCAGGCCCATCTCCTGGCTGGTCTCAAGTCCTGCTAGGGCACTGTCCAAGGAAACTATGCAGTAGCCCTGAAGACTGATGCTGTCTCAGAGTTATGCTTTCTGGTGCTGGATGGACCTCACATAGATGCAGCTTCTGGGCGCCCATCTTATGCAAAGCTCAGGCTTGGGAGGAGAGCGGGAAGGAGGCGAGTAGCTAGGCCTGTGCACTGTCAAAGGTGGGCTTTCCCCAGGGCTTTCTGTCTTGGCCAGGCTCAGCCCTCCTGTCGTCTGACCTCTGCATACATTTATCTGCAGGGTAATGCCCCGATTTCTTAGCAGGAATATAAGACCCTTCCCACACTACGTGTTTTATCCACATTTCCTGTCACACACTCCTTTTCTAGTTCAGGAATATATATATATAATATATAAAATATATGTTATGTATACATTATATATTATATACATTGTATACATTATAACTGTATATGCATTATATATTATATATTTTATATTATATATATATAGAATGCCTGCTTTGTGATAGTCACTGTGCCAGATGCTGAGAACGTCAAAAGGAATGAACTTTGGTTTCGGCTTTCCAAGAATTTACTATCTATTGGGATAGCTCAATATACAAACAACTTCAGAAAAATAGTTTAAAGGAATGTTAATGGGGAAACAAAGAGGTGGGACTCACAAGCCCCTTTTCTCCATCCTTCCTAAGCCACTCATGGTTCATATGTATGGGGGTCAGCCAATATTGGTTTGATCGTGATGTTTTATATCCGTAATACTGTATGACAGTAATTGCTCTTCTGAAAAATAGTATTAGATACCATAAGAACGATACTAGTCAAAAGGATTAAATTATACTACTTATCTTATGGATTAAATAATAAAAACAAGCTTGTTGTAATGTTAGTGGTACCTGGTGTGTGAGTGGTATCTAATGTGGTAGGAAAAGAGATAAATATAAATCAGAAGTATTTTCAGTAACAAGGGATGTGATTATTGAGTTTCAAAGAAAATTAACTTAGAAGAGTCTTTCAGTAAACATTCCTGTTATCACTTTATAATAATAATTGTTATTTCTAACCCCACCCTATTCCCTGCCAACCCCTCTGCTGTTGAGGAAGAGATATTTTTGGCCCGAATGGTCTAGATGTCAACCTACAAGGATTTGCCCACTCTCCCAGTGGACATTTGGCAGTGTCTGGAGACATTTTTGGCTGTGCAACTAGCGTCTAACCGGAAAAGGCCAAGGATGCTGCTCGTCATCCTGTAATGCATGGGATAGCTCCCCACGAAGGATCTTACAACCCCAAATGCCAGTAGTGCCAGAGTTGAGAAACCCTAGTCTGGATGAATAGCCCATATTGCTGCATGGTCTTCTTATAACAGCCTTGTTATGATTTAATCCATCAGGTGAATAGTTTTGATGATCGCTTAGCATGTTTTGGAGAACTTTACTAATAATGTATCCCCAGTGTCTAGTACAGGCCCTGTAACCTAGTCCACAATTCATATGTATTTGTTGGTTGAATGATTGAGTGTATATATTCCTGGAGATAATAGCGTTTTATTTGTTTTCCAAACACTCCTTTTGTACTTTCAGAGTTAGATAAATGGAAAATATGTGCCGGAGTTTATGAGAGTCATTTCAAAGATTCAAAGCAAGTTTTAGGTCAGTAAAAATAAGACACCTGGATCTCTAAGAGGGAGAAGATAGAAAGTCATCAACTCTAATATCAGCTTGTTTGCAAAGCTGAACAGGCAAAAACATGGCAGAAGTTCATGAAAGCCCAGTTGGTCTAGAGCCACAGAGGAATATGCTCTAAGCAAACAGCTGCACCAAAAAGCAAACTCAACACAAACCTGTAATAGGAAAATAAGTGGGCATCATACAGAGTCCTTAGAGAACTAGAAACTGAGCTTCACAGCAGCACTACCTGCAGCTAGGGGCACAGACAGATATAACTACAGCCAGCTCAGAAATTACCTTGCACTGCCCCGTGGACGCCATCTGTGCTGGCTCTGCTGGGAAAGCCAAGTGCTTGACTTCCCAATTTCTCTGTCACCGTTTTCCTGCTTGGACCCTTTGCCCCAGCCAGACTTTCCTTCTTCTCCTCTAAACATGCCTTGTGCTGCCTCCCTCTCATTGACCATGACGTTCTTCTGTCTCGAATGCTGTTTTCCCGCTTCTCTCTACCTCTGAGTTTTCTAAGACTCAGCTCAAGTTCAGCAGCCTGTATGAAGCCCTTCCCAAGTTTTTCCTGCATGAAAAGTCTTTAACAACCCGATTTTCCCCTCTTACCCCCTCCGAATCCAGGAAACAAGGTACTGTTATGGTTTATCAGATCTCATTCTATAGAAACCTCAGGTGCTTCAAAACAATGAATGGGACAAATTCATCTTTTCGTGGTTGTTGGAACAGGCCATAAGGATGGGAGAGCATCTCCCTTTGGTTCATCAGGGCCCATTGGATGGACGCCTGACAGAGAGACTGTACGCAGCAGTCTGCTCATTGGTGTAAGGTGCCTTTGAATGTTCTGATAGTACTTACTTGGACAAAGAAAGGGACCTGAAGGAGTACTTTTATATTGTCCACAAGCTCTAGAAATAGACAAAAATGTAAATGCCATCCTGACATTAGAGATACATTCTCCTCTGTATAGGGCCCCGTCCCAGTTTTTGGACACAGGTGGAATAAAGCCAGCCCTGTTTTCTCAGGGTTCAGGTACAACATGGAAGGTGTGTGTGTCTCTTCTGGTGCTCTGATCTTGGCTCGTGGCAAATTCAGGGAGAGGGGCCAAGCTTGGCTAATTGGCCAGCAACAACCCTGCTGGGCGAAGCCTTCTGTCAGTCTCACCAGGCACCTTCTCTCTAGATTCAACTCAGAACTTTGCAATATTGTGTAGAATTCCCAGCAGCAGTGGGTTCTGATCAACACTATTTACAAGAGCAATATTAAAAACATAAATTGCCCAGAGGGTATGCTTAACACTGAAGTGTTAAACAGTAGAGGGAGAAGGGACTTGTAAAAATGAAGTTTAATTTTGTTACAGAGAACTTTCATTCTTTGTGCAGGATGTCTTAAGGATGTCTCTAAACCATCCTGGAGACTGGTCTTTAGACAGTTGATTCATTTTATAGCAAAA
Source organism: Trachypithecus francoisi (assembly GCF_009764315.1). Taxonomy (NCBI): domain Eukaryota; kingdom Metazoa; phylum Chordata; class Mammalia; order Primates; family Cercopithecidae; genus Trachypithecus; species Trachypithecus francoisi. The sequence continues at coordinate 14,455,002 of NW_022681433.1, read as the reverse complement.
CTCAGACAGATATATTAAAATTAAAATCTCATGCTGGGTATAAAATTTCATTATTATACCTGTTCTTATTACAATCACTTGTTTTCTAGTCATACGAGATCGTTGGGTAGAGAAAATTTAACTTGATTTTTGCATTCAGAATTCAGTTGCCTGTTTACCATGGTTTCATTTATTTTTAGATGAAAATTTCCCCTTTTTATGTGCAGCTGAATGTATCTTTCAGTTGCCAGAAAGGAGGGGAATATCCCTGTTAAATGAGGATGAGCATTTATTTGCAAGTTAAAACATATTCTGAAGGATGGAAGCTCGTTCTTGCCTGAAGCTTGTTTGTTCTGTAAGGCTTTGAGGTGTCTCTGAGGGCTGTCTCTATACTCTATTTTGTCTTGTTTCTTAGCAGTAAGGCCTTTACTTATGTTGGTATAGGAAGTAGAGAAAAGTGATAAAAATGTCTGGAGTGGACCTAAGAGGAATAAGAAATCTGTAACATTTGCATAATTCAAATGCAGGCCTGGTGATTCTGAAACATTCAGAATTGTGTTTTTAAATGCCATGATGTAAGCACATACATCTGTCCATTGACCGTGATGAAATTCATTTTAAGTGACCAGTGGTTCCCAAAGCCATAGTATTGCTGATCCACAAAGAAAAGGAATCAGAGAACCTGTTTCAAAAACAAATCATCACATGTATATGCAAATAATTAAGAAACTATGTACTGAGTGACTACAATGAATTGGGCACTATGCAGGTGTCAGAGATATGAAAGTGTATGTGATATGATCCTTGCCCTCCAGGCACTCAGAGTCTAAGAGGAAATATAGATGAGAATAGATCGGGTACTTCTGGTACCTGCTGAAAAGGACTCTGACCAGAGTCCTGAAGCACACACAGTTCCAGAGGCCCTCCTTAAAAAATATGCAAAATTACTAAAGGAGGTAGAGAGATGAGTGTGTATGTTGAAGGGGCTTGTGCAAGTGAGGACCCCCGGAGTGTCACTTTCCACCCCTTGCCCTGTGGGATATATCTGAGTGGGTAGGAGCACTTGAGCAGGACTCAGCGCCCAGCTTGGCCTGGGGCACTGCTTCCTGGAGGCGATGGCATCGTAGGGGTGTGCTGTTTCCACTCTTCCCTCCTGAAGTCTACTTTCCACACAGGAGCCAGCGTGAGTCTTTAAAACCTACGTGAGGTGATAGCCCTCTCCTGTTCACATTTGCTTTCCATCACACCGGGACTTGAACCCCACATCTCTCCCACTCCCCCTCGCTCCTCATGCCTCCTTGCTGTTCTTAGAGCCTTCAGTCATCTTCCTGTCTCAGGGGTTGCATTTGTCGTGCCCTCTGCTTGCAGGATTCCTCCTTTCTATTTAGTACAGGGCTGGCTCCTCTCCACCTGCTCAAATATCTGTCCTCAGAGGGGCCTCACCTAATCACACTATCTGGTGCCCCTCTGCCTTCCCTGCCCTTTTTATTCTTATTTTCTTCAGAGCATTCTCCCTACATTACATACTCCTTTGTTCATCTGTCTTTCCAGTTGGAATGGAAGCTCTGGGAGGATGGCAGTATGGCTCTTACTCTCTGCTGTTTCCCCACACCTTGGGTGGGGTCTGGTATACAGGAGGCACTCATTAAATATCTGTTAGAAGAAAAAGTGAGTGAAAGTAATACAGACATGGTGTGGGGACAGTAGCTGGGAGGTCTGTCTTCAACAGTTTGTGAAAAGGGAGGCTAATGGTCTTCCAGGACTCTATTTTGAGAGGCTAAAAATGTATTTGTTTCTGAGCAACACTAATTTACAGAATTTTTAAATTCCTTGGAAAAAGGCTGGGTGCAATGGCTCATGCCTGTAATCCCAGCACTTTGGGAGGCTGAGGTGGGTGGATCACCCAAAGTCAGGAGTTCGAGACTAGCCTGGGCAACATAGTGAAACCCCATTTTCACTAAGTATACAAAAATTAGCCAGGTGTGGTGTACATCCCTGTAGTTCCAGCTACTCTGGAGGCTGAGGAGAGAGAATTGCTTGAACCTGGGAGGTGAATCACGCCCCTGCACTGCATCCTGGGTGACAGAGTGAGACTTTGTCTTAAATACATACATACATACATACATTCCTTGGAAAAAACTTTTCATGCCAGATTCCTGTGGATGGATGGCATCTGATGATCTGAAAAAGGTCTGAGATTATATTCTAATGAACAGTTACTTAAATGTTCTGTTGTCTCAGATGCCTTCGTGTTGGATCTGGTTGGAAGAGATTTAAATCTTGAAAAGTGGGAAAGGGAGGGGACAGTTCAGTGTATGAGTGTGTGATAGGAGAGGAGTTTAATTTTCAAGAGGTAAAAAGTCCTATCTGAAATGTTTTCTCTACTGATTATGCTTTTGTTAACTTTTTGAAAATGTATTTGATCCTGAAAGCAGCAGCATGTTGAATTGTGAAAGTGATCTCTTGTTCTCCATGTTCCTACTGGTTACATATTCCTCTTCTCTAGAATGGCAGTGGCTGGAGTAGATGCCTTGGAGGCTCCTAAAATTCTGCTGGAGTTGGCTGATGAGACAGAAACTAAGCTTTTATTATATTTTGCTGTAAGGACCGACAAGTTGGCCTCTCTTGGGCAACCTGTAAGGCTCTGAACCGAGGTGTCTTGAGGCAGCTGGTGGAAGGTCCATTGCGTGGAGGGGAAACAGTGACACCTTCATACCTTTGTCCTTTTTGTCGCATATGTGTACGGGATTAAGTAGATTTACAAATTACATTATCTTTTTTTTTTTTTGAAACGGAATCTCGCTGTCTCCCAGGCTGGAGTGCAGTGGTGCGATCTTGGTTCACTGGAAGCTCCGCCTCCCGGGTTCACACCATTCTCCTGCCTCAGCCTCCTGAGTAGCTGAGACTACAGATGCCCGCCACCAAGCCCGGCTACTGTTTTTTGTATTTTTAGTAGAGATGGAGTTTCACTGTGTTAGACAGGGTGGTCTCAATCTCCTGACCTCATGTTCCGCTCGCCTCGGCCTCCCAAAGTGCTGTGATTACAGGCGTGAGTTACCGCGCCCGGCATACGTTATCTTTTTTAACCAAACTGACCTTCACGAAATAGAGAATTGGCTTAAAAACCAGAGGTTGGCCATCATGTTAGAAAGTAAAAGTGCAAATGAGCATCAAAGAGATGGCAGAATTTCTGTTCCTTCTACTACTGTTTGTGTGAGAATTGCCTTAGCCAAATAAAAACAAATGATAACCTAATCCTACTGGATAAGAAGTTGGCCAAAGAATTCAAGATCATAAAGAAGATTATTTGAAATATGGATTCATAGCTATTATTTTAACAGTGTATCTTGTACTATCTGTATAGGATGGCTTGTTGCAGTAGTTACTGGTCAGAATACATGTAATCTACAGTGCATGAATAAACAAGTATACTTGTATTGGGGGATGCATGCTCAAAGCTTCTTACAGTTAGGGCTGTCCACTTGAGAAAGCTTAGTGTCCACTGTTTGAGGGACTTGCTATTCAAAGCATGGTCTGAAATGAGGCATCAATTGGGAAGCTTTCGGAGATGCAGAATCTCAAGACTCACCCTAGACCTCTGGAATCATAGTCTGCATCTGAACAAGAATCCCAGGTCATTTGTATGCACATTCCAGTCAGGGAGACACTCCTATGGAGTATTTTATAACATGCTGCTTCTGTGCATCTGAAACCAGGGAGTCATTTCTCTCCACAAAGAAATTGTGGAACTAAAGATGTCTGATTTTTACTTCTGGTTATGTCGCTGACAAACTTGGCCTTTGGCAGCTTAATGACCTGCTGAGATTCTGTTCCCACATGTGTAAAACAGAGAGAACAATCCTTGCCTCCCAGAAGATTTGTAAGAGTTGTGTGAGTGTGAAGCCCTCTCAGGAGCCACAGCTCAGTCTTGCGTTTTCCACTCTGCCTTGTTAGTCCATGAACACATTTAGGGAGGGATAGCTCTTCTCTCTCTTTGTATTTCCCAGCACAGAGATCTTTAAACTTTTACTCATGTACCTCCTAAAAAGCCTTGAAAAATCATATATACCTGCCCATTTTTAAAAGTTCCATTGGTTCCTCATAAATTTTAAAAGTTGCGAAGTCATCCCTAGGTTATTGTAAACATTGACATTTAAGAAATAAAACCCACTATATCCCTTTTTTCAGTCTAGCCAGTAGAATCTGATCCCCGGGTAATTTGAGAGACTCTCAGTGGGAGGAGCCAGAGAATATCTTCCCTCCCTCTCCCTGACTTCTGTGAGGCGTCCAGTAGCAGCGTAGTCTCCTGGCAGTTCTCGCTCCCACTGGATGGGCTCATGGTGGTTCCACCTCCCTCCTGGGGATGCTCTGGTGGCACATCTCCTCCTTTTGTCCCTTTAGCTCAGGAGTGGTGCTAGCTTCCATCCCTTACTCATCTTGGTGTTTCTCCGAGGTTCCCAGCTGGTTTACCAACTCTTCCTTCGTTGGTTTAATCAGTGCCTTGCAGTAATTCCCTCTATGCCAGATAAAGTAGATTCTTTCTTTTTTGTTAGATCCCAACAGATAAATATACCAATCTTTATTGATATGCCAAGAGGAATTGTGGTTTTGTCACTGGAAGTTTTTAATTTTATTTTATTTTAATGGATTATTCTTTAGTAGCAGAATTCTGTCATCCCACAGGCACTAGCCATTTTTTTAAAATTAAATTTAAAGTTCCAGGATACATGTGCAGGACATGCAGGTTTGTTACATAAGTAAACGTGTGCCATGGTGGCTTGCTGCACCTGTCAACCCATCACCTGGGTATTAAGCCCAGCAGGCATTAGCTATTTATCCTGACGCTCTCCCTCCCCCTAGACTGCCCCACTACCGACAGACCCCAGTGTGTGTTGTTCCCCTCCCCGTGTCTGTGTGTTCTCATTGTTCAGCTCCCACTTACAAGTGAGAACATTTGGTGTTTGGTTTTCTGTTCCTGTGTTAGTTTTCTGAGGAGAACGGCTTCCAGCTGCACCCATGTCCCTGCAAAGGACATGATCTCATTCCTTTTTATGGCTGCATAGTATTCCATGGTGTATATGTACCACATTTTCTTTATCCAGTCTATCACTGGTGGGCATTTGGGTTGATTCCATGTCTTTGCTATTGTAAATAGTCCCGTCCTGAACATACACATGCATGTATCTTTATAACAGAATGATTTATATTCCTTTGGGTATATACCAGTAATGGGATTGCTGGGTCAAATGGTATTTTTGGTTCGAGGTCTTTGAGAGATCACCGTCCTGTCTTCCACAATGGTTGAACTAATTTACATTCCCACCAACAGTATAAAAGCATTCCTGTTTCTCCACAGCCCTGCCAGCATCTCTTGTTTCTTGTCTTTAATAATCGCCATTCTGACTGGCGTGAGATGGTATCTCATTGTGGTTTTGATTTGCGTTTCTCTGATGATTGTCACTGGAAGGTTTTATACCCCACATCTCTGTACCCTGGAAAGATTCAGGATGGGAAGGGTAGTTGTGAGAGAAAAGATGTTCCCAGGCAGAACAATTTTAGGAAAAAGTACAAATAGAATGTAAGGTTCTGTAAACTGATTCCCTTAAAATGAGCACCCTTGAAATGTGTCTGTGAGCTCCAGTTTGAAGATTGCTGACTTGCAAAGCTGAACACAGTGCACATTTAGGCACAGTAAGTATTGTTTGAGTAAACGGATAGCTGCATATGTAGGGAAGTCCCAGATTGTCCATAAAATCTTTTTTTAGCACTGGTGAGGCCCAAATGCAGCCAACAATGTGGGATGCATGCTCAGTCTGACACATCCTGAGGCTGCAGTTCATAGCTGGTCAGACTGGGTGTCTCCAAGGGCCTGGCACTTGGCTGAACAGATAGACCCACTGGGGAACCTGGCAGGATCTTGGAAGCCCGAGCAATAACGGGCCATCAGCTGGAAACAGGGCTTCTGTTGTCACTTTGCCAGCAACACCAGCAGTGGTGCTGATGTTTGCAGTTGTGTGCATCTGCAGATTTGCAGAACTCTGCGGCTTATCTGGGGGAAATCTCTCTGACAAATTTGTTTACGGAATATCAAGTTGTACATTTATGGCTAGCCAACAAACTGAAAATGGCCTAAGGAGGATTTAAAAAATGACTCTTTTTCACTGGCCATAGAACAGAAGCGCCCCCCCGCCCCCCGCCAAAATAAAGAGTACTATTTTACATCTTTGTTTGCTTTTTGCTGTGATTTTGTTAAGCTGCAATATGTCCAAACAACCTCTCCCACAAGAAACTCCACTAAAACTCCAAACCAAAAAAGCAAGGCACTTGTGCAGAGAGAGACTCATGTCATTTATAGTGTGCTAACACAGCTTCGTAGCCACTAAATCAAAACATCTGAGCGGCTGAGCAGATTCACCCTAGACTCTCTAAGGAAGTGGGGGGCTGATGTTTCCTGAAGGGACTGATTGCCCATTTGCCTGCTTTACCTGGCAGGGGCAGACCTTGGCATTGAGTGTATTAAGACAAGTTAAATTTAATTTACAGTAGCTATTAATACTGTTGCAAAGAACCATCTCAGGTATAGAATTGGTGGCTTCCTACAGGGAATGTTGTACCAACTGAGAAAATTTGTGAAGATGATCGTTCTGGAAGACAAAGGCAAGTCTTCTTAAATGTAGAAACATGCCCATCCAACTAGTGATTCTTCTTTTTAAACATTTGAAAGGCTAAAGTCATAGGGTTCATGAACTTCCTGGAGGGATGGAAGATCAGAGATCAGGTTTTAGGAAGATGATCATGTGGGAAATGGAGTAGAGACTCGGATAAGAACAAAGTTGGTTCTTGAAAGAAAAGGTAAAGATATTACACATGTGGAGTGAGGTATCCGAGAAGAAAGAGGGTTTTCCTATCAAGAGGCAGCCGAACAGGCTGCCTTTGGGGAAAAGGCAGAAATAGATAGTGGTTTTGAAAGTCAAACTACAGAACTGCCCTTTTCAAGTGTTTAATAAATTCAGAAGGGAATGGAAATACATTTGACATAGTAATATGGAAGCACTGAAGGACATGTTAATGGAGCTTTGATGATCACTATGTAAGAAAGTACTTAGGGAATGAGAATATAAACACATCAAGGTCAGGAGAGATGCCTACTTATGTTCAAGTTTGCTCCAGTGTTCTGCACAGAATCTTACCTTACAGGTTCACTTTGGTATTTCCAGCATTACCCATCATCATCTATCCATCCATCTACCTTTCCATTCTTTCCAGAAATCGTTTTGAGTCTCTGCTACATGCCCTGAGCCCTGGACTGGGCACTAAGAACACTGTGGTGTATAAAGTCACGCTTGGCCCCTGCTGTTTTAAATCTCATTAAAAGCACAAGTGTACGATTGCAACAGCGGTAGGTACCATGCAGGAGAGCTGTGTGGTGCTCTGGATATAAAGTAGAGGGATTTGACCTAATTGAAAAATGAGAAGGAGAAAGCCTGTGAGTGGGAATGTGCCTTTCCCTGAGAGGCTGGGTCTTCATATGCTTGGGAGTTTGAGGATGTGTAGCTTCCCTTAAGTTGAAATTATTTTACAGGAAGGATTTTTGAATGAAGGTATGTAGGATTGAAAGACTTTTCTACCTTATATCAGATTTTTAGTTTATGTAAGTATATTATACTGGGGTTCTGGCTCAGGAATTAAACCCATGTCTAAAGAAAAAAGCTTGGAATTGCAAATTTGTCTTTTTCACTGACCTGCTGGGCAAAACTATACTAATTACATAACAATTACTAGTTGGCTGAGTTCTTTCATATAGTTACTTAAACTTGTATCTCTACTCTGTCCCTGGCTCTCCTTCCTCCCATTCTTCATCCACTACCTCCCAGGCAGGCAGGACAGGCAGAACATCATTGTCATTATCTGCGGCAACATCAAATGTGTTTTGAAGATTTGCTGCATTGGAAGTTGACAATAAAATTATAGCATGTGCCCACCATCTATCCCCCACCCTCAAACTTAGCACTTAGAGAGGGGACATATACTTTGAAATAGAATGTGTTAATTTCTCCAGAGGCATGTGTACAAGGCTTATCGGAATATGAAGGAGGAACCCCTAATTCAGACTGTTGTGTGAAGAGGGGACAGGGAGTAGGGTGTATGTTTGTCGGGGAGCTTCCTGCAAAATCTGGAAGAACAGGGAAGATTTAGCTGGATGAGTGACCAGGTGGGTGGGGAGGAAGTTCAGGTAAAGGTTGAGTTTTGCCAGGTGAGGAAACGGGACAGCTAGAGTTGAGGTCAGATCTGTCAGTTCCTCCTCCAGGGCACACTCCCTGAACTGAGCTGCCACTCAGGTGGAGAGAGGAGTGGGGGTCGGTAAAGACAGCCAAGAAGTGGGGTAACCCTCCAGGAAGGGAAGCAAGAGTACTTTGGTAGCAGGAGATGGCAAGTACTCAAGACAGGCTGCTTTTGGGGAAAGGGGGAAGTAGATAATTACGTGGGAGGCCCTGTGCGGTCATCACATTTGCTGTCTCCACAACATCCTGAATTAGATGCTGCTGGCTGCATTTTACAGAAGGAGAAGTTGAGGCCCAGTGGGGCTAGAACCAGGTTGGACTTGACCCTGTGTTGCCCTGTTAAGTGATTGGTACTACAGGGGTGGCTGGGGCCCAGTGGGAACTGTGGGCTGCTGGTGGCATCGTCCCTGGTTGGATGTCTGAAGACAGTCCCCACAGTAGGCAGGCATGGCTGCGTTCTTCAGAGACATAATGAACAAAAGAACTTTGGGGACTAACTCAGGAACCTCATCCTTGCAGTCCTGTCACTTACGTGGAAAAATGTGTTTACAGCCCCATTCGTAAGCTGGCCCTATCTGAATGCTCCTTTACTTTCTAGGACTGGGGAATTAGGCGTGTGCTGGCTGCTTAGGCCCTATGTGTGTGGACATCTGCCAGCTTTCTAAGCTGCGGTAATGAAGGCTCTCATGAGTTTGCAGAACTCAGTGTCATGCGGAGTAGAAGTATCCATTATTAGACTTAACGACAGAGGTAAAGTTATATTTTTGCAAAACATACTGAACTTGTGCAGGATGATGGGGGAGATCATCCTGGGACTGATTTAAGAAAGGCTGTGTTTCTTTAAGGAGCTGCACAGAGAAACATACAGGAGAAAGGGTAGAATATGGGAGATGCGTATGTTGTTCAGGGACAAAGTTTGTGAGGGATGACCAGGATCCACAGATGGGGGTGGGTGGAAGCCCTTCCTGTAGCATGTTCCCCTGAAGCCCGATGAGAGAGAGAGGCAGATTGTTGGGTTTTATTTCAGAATTAATCTTGCGGATCAATACACTCCATCCTGCCTACTTTTATTGCAGAACCTTGTGCTTGGGTTGAGGCCGTGTTGGAGGGAGGGATTGATTTATATTACATTTAGTTGTGATCAGTTAGACAAAGTGGTAGATAATCTTTGGCAGGGTGGATTTAGAATTTGCTTAATTGCCATGTGCCATGATGTTCTGCCATCTGTAGGGAGAGCTTCCATTTGGAGATAAAATCAAAATACAATTTTATGATTTTATTGAGGGTCCTCCTCCCTTAAACAAATACTGTTGTTTCTTTTTTCCTGATAACTATTTTCATTTTCTGTGAAAACATGCAAATGACTCAATTGCTAGAGGAGAAATGAGGCAGCATTTCTAATAGTCACTCCTTTGCCAGCTTTTTGTAGGAATCAGGTTGTTTGACTTTCTTGCTCCTAAGAGGATAGTGTCTGAAATGATGTGAGCAGAGAACCCCTGAGACGTCAGGTACCATCACCAGGCTGGAATGTGGGATTTGGAAAGGAGACCCAGGTCTTGGCTTTTTCAGACTCCTGAAACCCAGTGTCATGTGGAAAATGCAGCTGGGGAGGGGCTATGGGGCCTTCAGTCAAGGTGGCAGCAGTAGAGTGCACCTTAGCAGAACATCGCCACGTGCTGCGTGTCAGCCTAGTGGGGGACGTGCACGAGGCTTATCCCTGGATGTTTGGAGTCTGACCGCTCCAAACATCCAGGGATAAGCTGACCTCCAAACTGACCGCACCCTCCTCACATCCATCCCCCTCAGATGTTTCCCTGTGCGTGCTGGATATTGGAAGAACTAGGGCAAGTCATTCTACACTGCTTTTAGAGAAAATTCATATATATGTCAACTCTCCTCCTGTCACACTCAGTTTTTGCAAACACTGGAGGTTACATGTCGGGTACAGTGTGACAGTGTGCATCCCTCATTTTGCATGGTACCTGTTGTAGGGCTGTGCTGGATAGCCGTGGCTTGGCCTGAGAACAGAACCTCGTCAGTGTGAGGCAGACAGTTCCTTGCTAGTTCCATCAGTAAAAAATGCTGTTCTTATCATGATGGTAACCAGTCTGTTAGGGAATCTTATCAGCCTGCTGGGGAGAGCCGGCACGTAAAGATGGTTAAACATCTGCAGGGCAGGGACCAGGCTGGTGGAGGGCAGGGTTCCTTGCTGGACAGTGTCTCTGTTTGGGGCCCTAAGGGGGGCAGGTTCCCAGTGCTGTGGCATTAAGTAGAGAAAGTAACCCTCTGGAGTTAGGGTGGTACATACAATGGGAAGTCCTATGTAATAGAATGTAGTACTTCTAAAATGTTCGTGTGAGAGTCTGTGGATTAATTGTCCATTTAACAATGATTGCTGGAGTTAGAGAATGAATCCCAGGTAGTCAGCACATCCATGTTAATCTCTGCAAAATTATTGCTCTCTATGTAGTGGAAGGCTGTGGGACCCGACAGGCCTGGTGTGGGTACCATTCTGTCACTTAACGCCTTTGTGTAGGCATGTAGCCCTTCTGAGCCTCTGGTTTTTTGTTTTTTTTTTTGGTAAACTCTTAATGGTGTTAACACAGCCCAAGGGTTGTCTTGAAGATTAAATGAGATGATTTTGCATGGATGTGAATAAAGAAGCCAAATGCCTGGCGCTTAGCAATCAGTAGGCAACAGCTGCAGTTACATGAAGGCCACAATGTAATCTTTGGGAATATTTGTCACCAACGAGAGTCCAGGGTCTTTGTTCAGTGGTGTTTTTGCCGAGCCTACAACAGTGCCTGGCACATGGTGGGCACTCAGTTGGCACTTACTGGCTGTGTGGAGGAATCGGGAAAGTGAGGAGGCAGATACTGCCCATGTCCAGCAGCCTGAGGAGTGCCTGTGTGAAAGGGAACTGCTCTGGAGGCGTGAGTGGAGGTGGCGACCGCGTGGAGTGTTTGAGTGGCAAATGCCCTCGTGTGCTGGTTTCCCTGACCCCTCCCTAAAGATTCCCAGGGAACCCCCATACGCTTCTTCCCTTCAATTTTTGCCGCAATCTTCTACCCCATATATACCCAATTCCCAAAAATGTGTGGGAAAGAAAGCGCTTTTTAGTTTTCATCCTTAACATAGGAGAGAGAGAGGCTAAATTTATAAAGGAACTTGGAAGCTGACCCTAACACATGCATATGTGTATACCCCTTGTCTGTAGATATCCCCTTGACCTCACACTTGAATGGAAAGCATGTGTATGGCAAAGGAAATAGCACAGGTCAATCTGAATGGGCTTATTCGGCATTGAATAAGCTGGTTTGAAATTTGGGAAACATTTATGTAGGCTGATACCTGCTAGGATGTACCCAAATTCTGCATGATTACATAGTAAATTAACAGCAGGAATGCAATCAAACATTAGAAAAGCCAGAAGAAAATAGAATTTAAATGGCTGGGCATGGTGGCTCACACTTATAATCCCAGCACTTTGGGAGGCTGAGGCGGGTGGATCACCTGAGGTCGGGAGTTTGAGACCAGCCTGACCAACATGGAGAAACCCTGTCTCTACTAAAAATACAAAATCAGCCGGGTGTGGGGGCGCATGCCTGTAATCCCAGCTACTCTGGAGGCTGAGGCAGGAGAATCGCTTGAACCCGGGAGGCAGAGGTTGCGGTGAGCCAAGATCGCACCATTACACTCCAGCCTGGGCAACAAGAACGAAACTCTGTCTCAAAAAAAAAGAAAAAAAGAAAATAAATGTAATATTTATGAAGCTCCTGGATGACAGATGACTTTCAAGCACTAGAAGTGATCAAGGAATTTGACTACATGAAAATAAATGTATGTCAACAAAATGTAGCCAAAGTGAGAAATATATTTGCCTGAAATATTATCAAGTATAAATATATTTGTTATACAAAGAGCTTATTCAAATTGAGAAATGGTAGATAAATGGGCGAAGAACGTGAATAGACAATGTGGAAGAAATGTACCTAATCAACATATAGATATAAGCCAGCCTCAATCGAATTAAAAAAAATGGAAAGAAGGTACAGTTTGAAAAGAAATCAATGAGAACAATATGTGGGTTGGCAAAGACATACTCTTCTATGTTTTGGGTTGTATTGTATTTGTTTTTGGTTGTATAGAAAGTTAGTTTAAAACTTTGGAGAGCAATTTGGCAGGTAATCCAAAGATCAGTCAACGTGGGATATCTAATGATTCAGTGTCCCGTTTGGAATGCATCCTAATGAACTAGTACAAGAAAGAAAACCTGCAGCCGGCATGGTGGCTCACACCTGTAATCCCAGCACTTTGGGAGGCTGAGGCGGCAGATCACCTGAGGTCGTGAGTTCGAGACAAGCCTGGCCAATATGGTGAAACCCTGTCTCTACTAAAAGTACAAAAAGATTAGCCAGGCATGGTGGCGCACACCTGTAGTCCCAGCTACTTGGGAGACTGAGGCGGGAGAATCGCTTGAACCTGGGAAGTGGAGGTTGCAGTGAGTGGAGATCACGCCACTGCACTCCAGCCTGGGCACGGCAGAGCAAGACTCCCTCTCAAAAACAAAACAAAACCAAATCCTCTACATACAAGTTGTTGATTGTAGCTTTGTTTATAATAGTGGAAAATTGGAAACATCATGTGCTCAGAGATTGGGATACATTCCCTTGGTGAATTCTCCAGTCATTAAAAGTGATGATTTTGAAGATTATTATAACATAAAAAATTGAACATGATAGTAATGGAAAAATAAGAATAAAAATTTTATATACAAAATGACTTCAATTAAACATGTATGAAAAAGAAGAAATACATCATAATAGATATTTCCCAGTAGAGTCATGGTTTTGTGAGTGATTCTTCCTTTTCTCTATTTCCCAAATGTGCAAAATTTTTGTTGTTTTATATTTTCAGACGTTATATATTTAAGTGATTACCTTTAGTCTGCTGAGGGAGATCAAAATGAAGAAATTATAGAAAATGCAAACATGTAAAAGTAACTCACATGCTGTCTCATCTTTTGTTTCTAAACATTCCACTAATGTGCAGGAGAGCTTCGGTGATTAAGCTTCATCTTTATCTAGAGAAGGTTATAACAGAGCTGCAAGCTCATCAAATTGAGGAACTTTTTTCTGCATTCTCTCCTGCTTCCAGCTTTCCTTGTGTTTCCTAAGCAGTTGCCTTCCAGGGCTCTCAGAAGCTGGTCTACAGGCTTTGTCCCCGGGAAAACAGATTGTTCCTAATTAAAATCCAGTCCCTTTTCTGTTTCAAATCTTTCAGGTCCTCTACAAGCCTCCCACTTGGTTACAATTTGTTGGTTCCCACCTTGAGCCTTTATGGAGGAACCCACAGTGTCATTAAAGGTGTTGTATCAAGCCTTGTAAATGTTCTCATATAGCCCGAGGCTGAGGAATGCTGGCCTTAGACATAAGAGGGTATTAGCAGACACCGTTTCTTTCTGCTCCTTGGCTGCAAGTGTATTGTGAACTTTGTACTCCTGTCTTCCTAGGTTTGCCTGGAGTAGGCTTACCAGTGAGGAAAAAACACATCTTAGCAGAAGAATGTCTCACAGGTGCTGCAAAGTGCTTCTACATTCTTCTGAAAATAGATGTTTTTAAAATTTACTTAAAAATTTATATATATAAATATATTTATATAAATATATATGAAAATATATTTTTTTTATATATAAATTAATTGGGAATGTATCCCAATCTCTGAGCACGTGATGTTTCCAATTTTCCACTATTATATTTATATAAATATATATTTATATAAATATATTTGTGTATATATATATATTTTTTGAGACAGAGTCTCGCTCTGTCGCCCAGGCTGGAGTGCAGTGGCCCAATTTCAGCTCACTGCAAGCTCCGCCTCCCGGGTTTATGCCATTCTCCTGCCTCAGCCTCCCGAATAGCTGGGACTACAGGCGCCCGCCACCTCGCCCGGCTAGTTTTTTGTATTTTTTGGTAGAGACGGGGTTTCACAGTGTTAGCCAGGATGGTCTGGATCTCCTGACCTCGTGATCCGCCCGTCTCAGCCTCCCAAAGTGCTGGGATTACAGGCTTGAGCCACCACGCCCGGACTAATTTGTATTTTTATATTTAAAAATGGTTTAGAGATAGGGTTTCACTCTGTCACCCAGACTGGATTGAAATGGTGTCACCTTTTCTTCCTGCAGCTTCAAACCCCTGAGCCCAAGTGATCCTCCTGCCTTAGTCTCCTGAGTAGCTGAGGGTACAGGCATGCACCACCACACTTGGCTAATTTTTATTTCTTATAGAGATAGGTTCTCGCTATGTCACCCAGGTTAGTCTTGAGCTCCTGGGCTCAAGCGATCCTCCTGCCTCAGCCTTCAGAAATGCTGGGATTACAGACATGGGTCACTGCGCTCAGCCCCACATCTATTTTAATATAAGTTGATTTTCAGCCCCCAGCCTCCGTGCTGTTCGTTTTCTGGGATTCAGAAGCTATGGGCTAGGAATCACTAATTATATCCCCACAACTTGGGTTCTCCTCTTCTACCACTTTGCCTACTTGTAAATCTATGAAGATTGATTCAGGTGAAATTCTAACCATCTGTACCTCCTCCGCTACACATTAGCAAACACAGGATGCTTACTAAGAAACATACCAATTATGAGTCCATACTGTAACAGTTGTAAACTACATGCTAATCATAGCAAGTCCATGAAAAATAAAAGGAAAATGGGATTGTTCTCTACACTCTTTTATGGGGTAGGCAAGGTTGAGCTGATTTCAGTATGTCATGTTGAGCTGATTTCAGTATGTCATGTTAGACCACAGTGTGGGAATGTGTTGTGGCCAGAGACTGATTCTCAGACCTCCTGACTCATCAGGTCGGTGAGGGAGGAGCAGCTGCTGAAATTTACTAGATTTCTGCTGCCCTAGTAGTTGCTACCTGGGTCCTACTGGGTACCTGGGTGGTTTGGTGGAACTGAAAGACTGAGCAGGGGTGGATGTGGGCACATCTCACCGGTGGAGATATAGGAGGTGCTTGAAGGATACTCAGGTAGCTGAGACCCTGACTTCATTCAGTTATTCAGCATGTATTTGTTGAGTTCCGATTATTTGTCATTGTGAATAGTGTGTTTCTTTCCCATTATGTTGAACCCAGCTATCGGCCTGATCAGTTAGAGAGGGCACTGTTAACTTTTGAACTACATTCAGTCCTCATGCAGGCCAGTTTAAAGATGCTGCTCTCTGCTCACAAGCAAGACTTTAGCTCCAGCACACTGTCGTGCCAGTGCCTATGTTGGTCACCAAGAGACCCAAGTTGGGTTGTGGGTGCCTTGGTTCGGTTAATCACCATCTCTGGAATGCACATTTGAAGTTTCTGTTGCTTTTTTGTCAACGAAGGGCAGTCACATAATTTAATATTCTATTTCAGAATATAATGAAATAAGGGCATAATGTTCTGTTGGGTTCATTTCTATAAGAATGTATCCTCTCAGTAATTAAAAGCCAACTGCTTGATGAAGTGTTCCATGCAAACACTGAAAGGAATAAGAAGTCCTTTGTTGTGTCCTCAGAGCTAAACAAGGCCGCCTGAGAGCACCAATCATCAGCCCAGCAGAGGTCTTCAGTATGGGAAAGGACATGGAAAACTGTTCATGTCTTTAAAAGACATTCTAAAAAAAAAACACCCGATTTCCTGCAATGCCCTGTGTAGGAGGACAGGCATTGGAGGAAACAGAATATTCTTGGGGTTCAGTACAATATTTTGAGCTAAAACAAATCTGAGAGTTCTAGACATTACATGAGCTTTTTGTCTATTTGAGGTGACAGAATATTTAGAATGACCTGAGGTAAGATGCCTTAGCTTCTTTTTTGCAATAACAACAATTATTTACCATTAACAATTCCAGGATGTAAATATGTCAAAATCGATGTACCATGTCCTATGGAATCATAGATCAGAGCAGGTGGTGAGAATGTTTTGTGGTAGCTCAACTGATGTTTCAGGATCTACAGTGAGGGATCCTGAATCCAGTTTCTTAGGGTAAAGCTTAGATTGTTCTATAATTTACAATCCAGGTTTTGGTTACCTGCAAAGAATTAGAAGACTTTAGTTCTCAGTCTTATTTGAAGAGAATATTAGTAAGCGTGGGACAAAAAAACTTTTTAAAGGCTTTTTCTGTTTTTTAAAAATTATTTAACAAATTTCAAACAAGTCCTAATTGTTTGAATTAACATAAGTTAAAACACATTAAATTAATAGCTGAAGACCATGGGTTTAAAAACCCTATGATGATAGCTTAACAGTGACCAGGCTAAATTAAGAAGATTAAAAAGGTGTGGGCCTGAGACTATGCTTGATCAAGAAGTTGTAGGGTTTTAAGTTTACTAAACAAAAATACCCCGCTCAGAATCTTCACACCTAAAATGCTAGGGAGTTACTTAGTTCTATTGGGCATTTTCACCTCAGTCCTCCCTTGAGGAAAAATTGGGTGTTTTCCCAGTGAGGGAGACCCATACATTGGTGGCTGGTCAGTGTGAACCTTGGTCACTAGCTTATTTTCCTGGGCATTGTCCTTTTTTGTTTTTTTTAATATTTGATTTTGCTCCCATGTACATAATTGACAGCTTTCAATAGTTGATGTTTTTGTTTAGTATAGATATAGCAACTCGCTCTTGAAGAATATGAAACTATATTTGTACTTTTGACTTAA
Organism: Trachypithecus francoisi; assembly: GCF_009764315.1. Taxonomy (NCBI): domain Eukaryota; kingdom Metazoa; phylum Chordata; class Mammalia; order Primates; family Cercopithecidae; genus Trachypithecus; species Trachypithecus francoisi. The sequence goes on along the minus strand of NW_022681433.1, from coordinate 14,438,042 downwards.
AGTTTGAAATAACATCTAAAATTCTTTCAAATGACTGCAAACGCGTATGTGTCTGTGTGTATGTGTGTGTGTCTATGTCTGTGTGTGTCGATATGTGTGTGTGTATATGGGGGTGTATCTATTCAGCTGATCTACCTGTCTGGGAAGAAGATGACCTCGATGGCTCCTATGACCCTTGAGAGTCTAGTTGAGTAGCACTGGGCTGGGGTTGAGGACTCTGTGTCTCTAACAAGCACTATTGAAGATTGGGCTGCAGGTGGTGCAGAGGTCCATGATTTAAAGAAACATTGCTTCGGAGGAATGAGCATGGTGCTAATGGAGTCCTTTGTATTTTCATGGTGGTTCTATGTCTTTCCCCAGTTCTTTGGGTCAGGCCTTCACTCATGTGTCAGAGTCAAATTAAAGTGATGAAACACCCAGAAAATAGGAAATCATCATATTAAGTTGGCAAATTGTCATGCTTTTCTCAGCCATTTGTGCTTCCAAGCGTGACTTTATGATTCCTCTGTAAGTGCTTGATAATGAGAGGCTGAGCTTAGTTATGCAAATTGTTTTAGCATCAAGTATCCATCATGGGCTGCACATTTTAATCACGGAGAAAATACAACTTGTCCTGTGTAACAGTCGGGGCTTTGGCTGACGGTGGAATCTCCTGCACCATGGATGGATTATGGCTTCTCTGGGGGTGTTTCTCTTGAAATTAGCCCATTGATTGAGCCGGCAGAGAAAGAGCAGTATTTTTGGGAGCCAACTATCAAGTTTCCCCTATGATGACATTCCGGGTTGACTGGCCACACTAGAGTGATGGTCTTTTGCAGGCTCTGCTGTTGCAGGTCTTTGTAATTGCGTTTCTCTTATGATTTCCTCAATGAGTGAGACAGACTGTTCTCTGGAAAACAATACTAGAATCAAACTATCTGAGGCAGTTGGAGAAATCTGCCTAGAGTTTGGATTTCTACTTTTCTTCATGTCAAAAGCGAATAGAATGTTTTTTAGGTTTCTTACCTGTCTGTAGAAGGCCAAGTATGAACAAGGGGGAGGGCTGTTCACTGATGCTGTATTTAAATTTCCATCAGCACAGAATTTTAGTGCCTCCCCAGGTAGGTGGTTCTGGTGGTAATTAGAGAGAAGATGTTTGCTCTCTGCATGGGAGCACATGTGAGCACAGAGCTTGTGTCTGGTACGACATGGTGCCACGTTTCTGGTGCTGATTACTGCACTATCTCATTGTTTTGACCCTGTGAGCTTAAATGTCAGTGAAACCACGGCTCACATAAGCTGTGTGGCTTTTTCTTCTCTCTTGTGAAATTCACATCAGAGCATCCTTTTCCTGAGTTTCAAGTAGTTGGTAAGGGCAAATGCTTATACAAGTGTGCACGAAGAGCATGATAGTAACAGAGAGCTGTGTGCTGCCTCGAACTTCTTGGCATGTGGCCTTTGTGGTTTTTGTTATTGGTGCTTATGGCATCTGTGCTTCTTGGATTAGAAATATTGTGTATCTAAATACTAAAATGACTGATTCTTGGTTTTAAGCCAGGTTTCAGAAGTTATTCTGCAATGGTTTGAGATAAATACTTACATTTATTGTAAACTGTTTTCATGTAGTTATCTTATTTTAAAGATGCTTTTGTATGAGATTTAGAGCGTGGATGCCAAGAATGGGTTTTAGATAAAGTATATGTAATTTTCATGTTAACTTGTAGTAGTTTGAATGCAGCCTTTACTTTTGCTTGAGTGCTAGACAGGTTCCTCTGTCTTGTATTATTTGATTAACGGATACCCTTCTGTATATGTCTACCATGCCTGCATTTTAAAGTCACTACATCCTCCTTGAAATATATATATTTAATAATGTATTATGAGGATTGACTAAAAGTATAAAATGAATTTAAAAATTCAGATAAAGTTTTTAAGGACAGTAGTAGGATCATGAATAAATCACAATGCAACATCTTACACTTGTTACCTCAAGTAAATGTTTAAGTTACATAAATAATTCCTAAATCCCTGCTGAACCATAAAAACATTAGGGAAGTTTTAAATCATACTTACCCTATTTCACTGGCAGTTGGTAGACATGGAAGGGTGGAATCATGGTGAGAGAATGTAAGCTGGTCTAATCTTCTGCAAGACAGTTGCCAAGAATGGCAACATTTTTAGCTTCTGAGGGACTCTTGCTCTTTGATATTAAGCAGATACTTCTGTCACTCTTACTACTAAGCAAAACTTGCTCATGGCTCTAGCCCTTAGGCATATGTAACCAAAGCTCTTTTTTTCTTCCCTATTTCCCCTCAGACTTAATTTAATATAGATTTTTAAATGTAAGAAAACAAATTATAAGAAAAAATGTGGAGGAGAAGGCATCGTATTGACCAGCAATACAAAGTGAAATTTCTAGACCCACTGAATGTACTAGGGGCTTCTGGAGAAGGAGAATGTAATTTAGAACCTCAGTAAATCTCTTGAGCGAAGTTTCACTGCTGGTTTTCTTTTCTGCCAAATATCACTTTGTATTGCTTAAAACATACCCAAGGGAAGGAAAGATGAAAGCTTTTCATATTAGAAGACTCACCTATTTAAACTCTATTACAACTCTTAATCTGTGGGTATGGGTTTTCTTCCGTAGTAAGAGGAAGAATACTGGAAGCTACTCTATCTAGTAGAGAGTGCAGCATTTTATTGTAGGTCTTGAGTCTAGGCAGCGTGACTTGGCCCCGCTATCATGAGGATGTCGGCAGCTTTCACACCTGCATCCCGTGCCTACTGTTTGCCGAGTGACTGACTGTTGCAGCTCCTGTTCTTTTTCCTGAAATACTGTACAAGGATCCATGGCAGCGATGGCATTCCTGAGCCTTTTCTGCACAGCCATCATCGCCAAGATGTGTGTTGCTTGCTCAGACTCTAGGGCCCTGATGGTTTGATGTCCTGAGATAGCTGTGATTCTTTGGGAATCCTGAAAAGACCATCACAAATAGACAATTGCATTTTTTCTTGTCTACTTCCAAGGAACTCAGAACACTTTCTGGTCAAATCATTCATCTTTATCTGCTTGTAACAAAGATGAAGGGATTACAGGGCTGCTTTAAAGAAAAAAAATGGAAGGAAAAAGATGTCAGCAGCATTTTCTCACAGATTCAAAGTCTAGAGGATTTTGGACGTTCATTTTATCCTATTCAGGTGAAAATTCACATTGTGATATAATAATTCATAATTTATTATCTTATAATAATGTTATTCTTCGTGATAGATTTGCCCATCTGTTTCTTGCCTTGGAACCTTTATTTCTGCAGTGGTTTAGCTCTCACCCTGAGTTATCGGAAGTACTATAATCAGTGGCAGCACTGGTGTTTTTTCTTCGTTACTAAGCTCTTTTTCAACCTGCTGGGTTGGCGCCACAGGCTCCATGTTATATGCAGATTCTGGTCACATCTGCCCACGGTGTTCCTTTTGTTCACTTTGTGTCTGGTTATGTTGCTCCTCTTGACGGACTTCCATCAGCAGGAGAATTCAGGCCTTACAAAGGGAAGGATGGGAATACGTGAATGTATCCTTAGGTTTGTGGATTTCAGGAACCAGATATTCCTGGGAAAAGTACCCCAAATTTATTTTGACAATCCAGTGGTTTTAAAATATCCTCAGTATCACCTGCCACCATCAGTGTCATTCTCTCCATATTTTGTTGCTCACAGAGAGTTCATAAAAGAAAAGACATTTAACTCCAGAAAAGTAAGAGAACTATAACTTTAGACTATCAGTCCTTTAGAAATGGAATACATTCACTTTTATATAAAGGTCCCTATCTGCCATCTTTTAAACACTTCACCGTAGGCTGATTGATAAAAACTTCATTTCAGACCAGACTTTGGGAAGTGCTGGGCTGAGTGATCCCTCATGCTCCTCTCAGCATCCCATTCCATGGCTTGTGTGTGTGCGGGAGGTTCTCAGTCTCCCTTTACTCTTAGGTGCAAGCATGAAGGAGGAGGCTGGTGGACATTTAACTTGTATCCAGAGCATTGCCAGAAACTTCTCTGGGATTTCTTTTGAAACCACTCACCTGTAAGGTTTACACAAGGTTGATTTGATAATCTGCACACCAGCTGCAGATTCTTCACAAAGAAGAACCATTTGGAGCTATTGAAGAGCTCTTTGGAATCTTGACCCTGGCTTCCACTCCTACACGCATTGGCCCTAGCTCTCTTAACTTGCTGTAGGTTTCTGAATTCTCAAAGTTAAGTGATTAAAGTTGGCTCTCTCAGTTCCACTGAATTTAACTGGATAGCTCATTGTTCAAATGACTTCACATTGACCTTGATCATAGGGACTTTTCAAAGCAGTTAAATGCCAAGTCGTTTTTACTGGCGTTTAAAGTAATTCTACAAAGGATAGATTTGGGTCCATTTGTAAATCATGGAAGAAATTTACAAGAAATTGTGAAGAAAAGACTCTTTTTCCTTTCAGGAATATTCATAAGACTTTGTTAAAAATAGATAGTAAAGGCCAGGCACAGTGGCTCATGCCTGTAATCCCAGCACTTTGGGAGGCTGAGGTGGGCGGGGTCAAGAAATAGAGACCATCCTGGCCAACATGGTGAAACCCAATCGCTACTAAAAATAGAAAAAATTAGCTGGGCGTGGTGACGCGTTCCTGTAGTTCCAGGTACTCAGGAGGCTGAGGCTGGAGAATCACTTGAACCTGGAAGGCGGAGGTTACACTGAGCTGAGATTGCACTATTGCACTCCAACCTGGTGACAGAGCAAGACTCTATCTCCAAAATAAAACAAAACAAACAAAAGTAGTAAAACCAAAAACGAAGTGAGCAGACCCCTATATTTATATGTCTGTCTTCTGTGCAATTCATAAATTTTTCTTACCGTCAGATATTTAAATTATTAAGATGTTAACTTTTAAGTGGATGCAGACTCCAGTTTCTTTCTTTTTTGAATGTTATGTATAAAATTATTTTATATACATTTTCTGTATTTTTAAAATTAACAATAATAATTGCACATATTCATGAGTATGGGTCACACAGTGATATTTCAATACATATCATGTATAGTGGTCAGATCATGGTAATTAGCATATCCATCACCTCAAATATTTATTGTTCCTTTATATTGGGAACCCTCAATATCCTCCTAGGTATTTGAAAATGTATATAACACACTGTTGGTAACTATCAGACTGTGATTTCCTTATACATGTTAGTAACAAGGTGTGTGAAATATTATTAGATTGAACATTAATGAAATGTTTACTTTAAAATGTCTTGGATTTTTTTTTTTTTTTTTTTTTTTTGAGACAGAGTCTGCCTCTGTCGCCCAGGCTGGAGTGCAGTGGCCGGATCTCAGCTCACTGCAAGCTCTGCCTCCTGGACTTACACCATTCTCCTGCCTCAGCCTCCCGAGTAGCTGGGACTACAGGCGCCGGCCATGTTGCCCGGCTAGTTTTTTGTATTTTTTTTAGTAGAGACGGGGTTTCAACGTGTTAGCCAGGATGGTCTCGATCTCCTGACCTTGTGATCCGCCCATCTCGGCCTCCCAAAGTGCTGGGATTACAGGCTTGAGCCACCGCGCCCGGCCGTCTTAGATCTTAAGAAGGAATCCCAGTGAAATGTCTCTTACTGTTTCAGTAGTAAAACAACAGCAATCTTGATAATATATCCATTATCCACCTGGCTGGACAAATGGCCTTGCTTGGTAAGGCAGACAGATGACAGAGTATGGGAGGGAGAAGGAGACCCATTGGAGTGGGACTCCATGTCACAGCCTCTCCCATCATTTTTTCAGTGAAGTTCTCTGGTTGGCCCATTCCCCATCTCCTCACATTGACTGCCCAGGTTATGGATATCTGTGCTTCTGCTGGGTAAGCTTGTTGATTAGTTGAGAATTATCTTGTTTGATTAAATTTGCAGTTGGTCAGGTGTGGTAGTTAGGAGTTTGTAGGAGCAGATCCTGAGAGAGATAGTAGGGTGGTTTGAAGCTGGAGACTAACTTGGATAGTCTGGCTGGCAGTGGAAGAACTGCAGAGCTATAATTTGTTTAAGCATGGGAGACCAGTAAAGTCACTGGACTTGCTGATTTTCTGAGAGGAGAAAGTGGATTGCTTTGAAATCCCCCTCTCTTCCTCTTCCACATGAACGACACCCAGTTGTTCAGTTTTAGATCTTGGCACAGCTTGCACATGGAAAGAATTCTACCCCTATTTATAAATTTATGTCATAATTTCTATCATATTCTAGTTGTTTTTGATAGCAAAGGAGGGAATTTTGGTGCATCATTATCAAATATCTACAGAGCTTTTAGTAAGTCCAAGGCACTGGGCTAAATGTTGGGAATACAAAGGTATGAGAGACATGGCCCCACCTACATTAACGATGTAACACATGTTTATTAAGCACCCTCAATGCTACAACTAGTGTCATTTGCTTTAGCTTGTATAATCCTTATAGCTTCATGCCAGATAAGTTAAATAGGACACCATATTTATTTATTTATTTATTTTTAATTTTTATAATTTTAAAATATTTCTTAACTTCTGGAAGAAAGGACACAGTGTTGGTAGCACTGACCCACAAGCCCGTCTATCTCCTTATGTTGTTTCAGCGGGAATGAAATTTTTATGTAAGTGGGAGGGGAAAGAAAAAGCTGGAAGGTTTTGACTGTGTCCTAGTTATGAGGAGCTTTTCATATCAGGTATGGGCATCTGGACTTTATTCTGGGATTATAGTGGCTCAGTGAAGTTTTTGAATAGGGGCTTATAGTAATGAGCACTTATTTTATACGATGATAATGGATAGGAGAGAAATAGAAGAATGAGAGAGAAATTACAGTGGGTATCTGTTTCAATGAGATTTACATTCATTTATTTACCCCATAAATGTTGAGTGCTTACTATATGCCAGCTACTCTGTTAATCACTCAGGATATTGTAGTAGGCAAAAAGGACAAAATCCCTGTCCTTGTGGAGCTTTTATTTTAGTGGTAGGAGCTTTTATTTTATTTTAGTGGTAGGACTATTTTACAAATAGTCATATGAAAATACTTTATGTAGTAATAACTACTGTTAAGAAAGTACAGCAGGATAAGGAGATAGTGCTGAAGTGGGGCGATTACTTTAGAGTGGTTAACGAAAGCCTCTCTATAGAGTTGACATTTGATCAGAGACCTGTGTCATGCAAGAGAGCCCAGCATTCCAATATCTCAGGGGAGGAGTGGCCCAGGTAGACAGAAAAGCAAGTGCAAAGGCCTGATAGAGGGATCAAAGATCTACAGACCGGTGAGTCTGGCCAGACCAGGAGGGAGGAGGCTGAGAGGGAGGAAGGAGGCAGATCACAACAGCTTGGGACCTTATGCTAAAGAATGGAGTTTATTCTACATGTGACAGGACATTGGGGCTTTGTAGGAAGAGAGAGAAGCATATGAGTTGACTCATGTTTTAAAATGTTGACTGTGGGTTATAAGTGGGTATTAGACTGTCAGGAGCCCAGCTGGGAGGCTCCTGGAGAAGGTATCTGGGTAGGAGACAGTGGTATGGATCTTGGTGCTGGTGGCTCAGTGGAGGAGGAGTGGATGAACTTAGAGGATGTTTTGAAAGATATGTTGATGAATTCATGGGGGGGTGTGAGAAAAAGAAAGGAATTGAACAGCACTCCTAGGTTTTTGTCCTGAGCATTTGAGTAGATATGATGGCTTTTACTTCATTGGGGGAATACTTGGAGAATAATCGGTTTTGGGAAGAAACCAACATTTTTGTTTAGGGTAGATCGAGATCCATATTAGGTGTCTTGGTTTGTTTTGAGTTGCTGTAAAGGAATACCTACAGCTAGGTAACTTATAAAGGAAAAAATATTATTTGGCTCATTATTCTGCTGGATGGAAGATTGGGCATCTGGTGAGGGTCTCAGGCAGCTTCTACTCATGCTGGAAGGTGAAGCGGAACTGGCATGTGCAGAGATCGCATGGCAAGAGAGGAAGTAACGGAGTGGGTGGGAGGGAGCTGATTTAGCAATGAGCTCTTGTGGGAATGAGTAGAGTGAGAACTCACTCACACATTGCCCCCTCTTCCTGGGGAAGGCATTAATCTATCCATGAGGGATTTGCCTAACATCTCCCTTTAGGCCATACCTCCAACATTAGGGATCACATTTCGACCTGAGGTTTGAAGGGGATAAATATTCAAACTATAGCCATCCAAGGAGAGAGCTCTGGGGCATAAGCAATATTTGATGAGATGATGGCTGAGAATTTTCCAAATCTGATGAAAGATACAGGAAAATTACAAACCTCAAATACACGATTCCTTCAACAGGCTAACAGTACATCTGACAGCTGACTTCTTAGGGGAAACAATGAAAGTTAGAAGACAATGAAATGATGTCTTTAAAACTCAAGGAAAGTAACTGCCAAACTAAAATCCTATAGCCAATGAAAGTATCACTCAAAGATAAAGGCAAAATAAATATATTTTTAGACAAATGAACACTGAAAAACTGTATTTCCCACAGACCCAAATGGAAGTATGGAGATGTGGGGTTGAATAATATATTTCAGTGACACGTTTGAGTTCCTTGAACATACCATGGGGGAAAACTTTCTTCCTGCCAAGAGTGTTTGAGGCACATTCCGTTCACTCTGTCTGATGTTTTCCTCACATCTCTTTGAGAAGTTAACTCACTCTGATCATTTAGATAGAAGCACAAATGCCACTTTCCTGAAGCCTTCTCTGAACCCTGTCTAGTTTAGAACTAAATCAAGTCCTCTTGTAAAGGGTGTCATAAATATCCAAATATTAATTACTAGAGTATTACACACAACATTGAATAGGGCAGTTATCATAACATGAATATTTGTGAACTGACAACATATAAAGTTAGTTCCCACTCAGACTTTTTGCCTTAAAACTAGTGTTTATCCTGTCAGTATCTCGTATCCATTAATCTCTTCTGGATAGTTGGATGTTTACAATAATGCAGTACAAATGGGTTTCAAAGTAAAATCACAAATATTGCCAGCTATGCAGAATTTCTTGAATTTTGATGACAGTGATATTGAACTCCTGGAATCACATGCATTGGTAATGACTGGTAAAGATCTGGCAGAGTTATTCATAATTGAAGAAGACAGAATGGACATTTAATAGACAATAATTTGGAAATTAAAGAATTACAAAGAGGCTTTTGGGAAAATTGATTATTTTTACAAAAATTACTCTTTTATAGTCCTATAAAAGTTCCAAGTGACAATAAGCATTTTGTGTTATACTATCATTTGGTAATGTTATCCTGCCCTCTAATCAACACTTGATTAATATTTTCATTTTAAGAATGATTTTCTTAAATATTCTTAAGTGTTGGATGAGATGAACTTAATTTCTTTTTTTTTTTTTTTTGAAATGGAGTCTCATTCTGTCGCCCAGGCTGGAGTGCAGTGGTGCAATCTCAGCTCACTGCAACCTCCACCTCCTGGGTTCAAGCAATTCTCTGCCTCAGCCTCCCAAGTAGCTGGGATTACAGATGCCTGCCACCACATCTGGCTAATTTTTGTATTTTTAGGATGTCTTGGCCAGGCTGTTCTTGAACTCCTGACCTCATGATCTGCCCGTCTCAGCCTCCCAAAGTGCTGGGATTACAGGGGTGAGCCACTGTGCCCGGCCACTTAATTTCATTTTTAGCCATCTTTCAAGATAAACCATCCAATTTATTTAATGTTGTATAATAAATCCTACAAAAACTTAGTGGCTTAAAACTATGGGAGTCATTTGTTATCTGTCATGGTTTCTGTTAGCCAGGAATTCAGGAAGGACTTGGCTAGGTGGCTCACTTTTAGGATCTCTCAGACAGTTGTAAACAGCAGTCATCTATAAGTGTGACTAGGCTGGAATGGCTCACTCATATGGCTGGCTATTGGCTTGGGGCCTCGGTTGCTTCCCATGTGCGTCTTTCTGTGGGGCTGCTTGAAGGTCCTCAAGGCATGGTTGCTGGCTCCCCAGCCATCCAAGAGGCCAAGGTAGAAGCTGCAATGCCTTTTATGATCTAGCATCAGAAGTCACACTGTCACTTTCACCAACTTCAGTTCACACAAGGAGCAACCCTAGTTCACTGTGGGATGAAGCTATGAAGCTATGTAAGGGCAGGAATACCAGGAGTCATGGATCATTGTGGGTAGTCTTGAGGGTTGGCTACCACATACATTATCCTTTCTTTTTCATAATGTGTTATGAAAATTTTGTTTTGTTTGAAATAGATTCCCTCTAAGAAGTCCTGATTTGATGTCAATTATCATGAGAGAAGTAGGATCTCCTATACCAGTCTTTTGTTTATATTCTTACCACAGTTGTAGTTCACATATATTGATGGAGGTATTTTGTTGTCTCCCCTTTAGAACAATGTTTTGTGAAGGCTGGGTCCAAGGCAGCACCAGATAGCACAATACTTGGTACATAATGGATGCTCAGTAAAAATGCGTTACATGAAAGAATAAATGAATCTAGTAGATGCTATTGGTTCTTGATTAGAGAAGCTCCAAACTTAGATAAAGTGGATTTGTGTTTTGTTTCATTTTGTTTATTATCCTGGCTATGCCCTTACATTGCTGTCGTAGTTAACCTGTGTCTTCAGTGCTCTGTATTCATGTTAATGTTTATTTTTAGAAGAACTATTAGTATGTGTGCTGTTGTGGAAGGGGGAAAAAAGAGCCCACATAAGTAAATTTGCACTGTTGAATTGTATGGATTTAGCCTCTTGCCAGGGAGAAAATTATTCAGCTGATTTCTGTAATCGATCATTTGCTATTAGAAACTTAAATGCTAGACCTAAAACCACAAAAACCCTAGAAGAAAACCTAGGTAGTACCATTCAGGACATAGGCATGGGCAAGGACTTCATGTCTAAAACACCAAAAGCAGCAGCAACAAAAGCCAAAATTGACAAATGGGATCTAATTAAACTAAAGAGCTTCTGCACAGCAAAAGAAACTACCATCAGAGTGAACAGGCAACCTACAGAATGGGAGAAAATTTTTGCAATCTACTCATCTGACAAAGGGCTAATATCCAGAACCTATAAAGAACTCAATCAAATTTACAAGAAAAAAACACCCCCAGCAAAAAGTGGGCAAAGGATATGAACAGACACATCTCAAAAGAAGACATTCATACAGCCAACAGACACATGAAAAAATGCTCATCATCACTTGCCATCAGAGAAATGCAAATCAAAACCACAATGAGATACCATCTCACACCAGTCAGAATGGCAATCAAAAAATCAGGAAACAACAGGTCCTGGAGAGGATGTGGAGAAATAGGAACACTTTTACCCTGTTGGTGGGACTGTAAACTAGTCCAACCATTGTGGAAGACAGTGTGGTGGTTCCTCAAGGATCTAGAACTAGAAATACCATTGGACCCAGCCATCCCACTACTGGGCATATACCCCAAAGGATTATAAGTCATGCAGCTATAAAGACACAAGCACACGTATGTTTATTGTGGCACTATTCACAATAGCAAAGACTTGGAATCAACCCAGATGTCCATCAGTGACAGACTGGATTAAGAAAATGTGGCACATATACACCATGGAATACTATGCAGCCATAAAAAAGGATGAGTTGTGTCCTTTGTAGGGACATGGATGCAGCTGGAAACCATCATTCTCAGCAAACTATCGCAAGAACAGAAAACCAAATACCGCATGTTCTCACTCATAGGTGGGAATTGAGCAATGAGATCACTTGGACACAGGAAGGGGATCATCACACACTGGGTCCTATTGTGGGTAGGGGGATGGGATAGCATTAGGAGATATACCTAATGTAAATGACGAGTTAATGGGTGCAGCACACTGGCATGGCACATGTATACATATGTAACAAACCTGCACGTTGTGCACATGTACCCTAGAACTTCAAGTATATAAAAAAAAAAAGATTTTTGATGACCATTTTCAACAGCTTGGGGTGAGTAAGGAAGATAAAGTTATATAAAAAATGGTTTCTATTTATTGATGTTAAGGATATATGGGTAAGAATTATTCTTATTAAAAAGACAACAATTACTTAAGTGATCATTTTGTAGGTTAGCTATTTGTAATGTTCTAGAATTTGTTTTATTCATGATTTGTTTTGTCTACTAAAACTCGTTTAAAATTTTCTTTTAATTTAAACATTGATGAGACTTGGCTGGGTAGCAGAATGCCAGAAAGGACCAAATTCCTGCAGCTGCCTGCATACCATTTTTCTGAAATGCTGCTATTTAAATGACTTAGCTAAGCGCTGAAACATTACTCTCTGAGGAGGGTAGTAGCCCCACTAATTTTCTGCCTTGGCCTCTGCCTTTCTTCTTTTCCTCTTCTTGGAAGTTGTTTTCTGAGTGTTAGTCAGTGTACACGTTCCTTATGGATTCCCAATTGGAGATGAGGGAATACCCTGGTGAGTTGTGGACACAGCATCACAGAGAGCCTAATACTGAATACTGGGCTGGGGTCTCTGTTCTTCCCTAGATTAGAGATTCTGAAGCAAAGAGACAATGTGTGACCTTCAGAGGTTGCTTTCAGATGTTTACACAGCATATCCAGTTAAGATTGGTTGAAGAATGAGATGTATTGGCACACATAATATGGACGCTGAGAAGTTAGGGCGGAGTTCCCACATGACATCATCTGGTGGGTCCAGATTCATTTCCATGTGACTGTCCTGGCTCTCTTCTCCACATCCCCAAGCCATCCTAAAGATGGCTGCAGCAGTTCCAAAGCTCTCTTCTCAACTCACTGTCTAGAAAAAGAGATAATTGTTTCTTGAAAGCTGCAGAAGATCGAGGAAGATCTTTTCCAAAAGTGTCCATGAAAGTTTCCACCCTCATTGTGGGTCTTTGGCCTAGGTTGGGCCACGTTCCTGAACCCATTACTAGTGATGGGAATGGAATTACCCTTGGATCAGTCAGACCCATCCATGGAGTGAGGGGAAGTGTTGGAGGAGAGGTGAATTCCTGAACAGAATCAGGGTTTCACTAGGAAGGAGGGAATACACGCTGGGTAAATGACCAAACAATGTTCCTTATCCTCTTTGTTGTGTCCCCCATACCTAGAACAATCCCTGGCACATAATAGGTTGTCAGTATTTATTAAATTAATTCACTCTTTTATCTTCTGGTTTGATTTCCCAAGCTCTATGATTGCTTTTGTTTCCTGAAAGATAAACATTTATACGTTGCTTATTGTCTACTTTTAAGAGAACTTTAAAAAATACTTATTTAAGGCCGGGCGCAGTGGCTCACGCCTGTAATCCCAGCACTTTGGGAGGCCGAGACGGGCAGATCATGAGGTCAGGAGATCGAGACCACCCTGGCTACAGTGAAACCCCGTCTCTACTAAAAATACAAAGAAAAAAATTAGCTGGGCGTGGTGGTGGGCGCCTGTAGTCCCAGCTACTCAGGACTCTGAGGCAGGAGAATGGCGTGAACCGAGGAGGTGGAGCTTGCAGTGAGGTGAGATCGTGCCACTGCACTCCAGCCTGGGTGACAGATCGAGACTAACGTCTCAAAAAAACAGAACTTATTTAAGTAGCCTGTTATTTCACTATTAATGGAATTATTAAAAATAATTTATAATTAAAAGAACTTGGTAGGTATATATTCAGATAGCTTTGCTGGCATATTACAGTCTAAGGGTTTATCCTTAGGAAAACTAAGAAAGGAAATCTGATTCATTATTTATAGCTTGTAAGACAGTACAAATATAACCGAGAATGTCATATTATAGTCATGGCATATGGTAGGAGCCATAAAATCTCACATTACTCATCGAAACTTGTTCAGTTAAAAGAAGTGAATTTGGTGTGAGATTACTATAAATCCTGTGAGTAATGTAGTGATGATGATGCTTTGTTAAATGAATCCATAAGAAGATACTCAGAAGCTTTCGTGCTGATCCAGAGTAATATGGGATATGTATATTTTATCTCTTGATGCCATAATCTGTAATTAAATTCTTCTATTGCTGGTGCCATTGTTGGTTTACTTAAAATAAATTTAGCATCTGGATTCCTTAGCGGATTCTCTATGCTGGCGCTTATTGTTCTGCGGGTAGTTCAGACCTCAGAGGTGCTGGCTTGTCTGTTTTATCATATCCGAAAAATGTGTTCTCTTGCATTTGGAAATGAAGCTACTGACCTCCTGAGTACAGGGCATGGGCTGAGGTATTTTCTTTCATTATGATGCCAAGTTGATCATTTGAGTAGTGGCTGGTGGATTAGGGTGCATGCTTTGTAGCTCTATGTAGCTTTAATTGATGTGTATGAAAATCAAACTTTGGTGACATTTAGTCTGATTTGGAGACGTTTAGTCTAATGGCCCCAAATACTTTCAAACATTGAACTTGGTGGCTTAAAAAAGAGTATATATGTGTGTGTATATGTAGGTGTATATATATGTGTGTATATGTATATGTACATATATGCATATATGTACATATATGTCCACACACACTTTTTTTGTTTTATTTTCTTCAACTCTAAGTCCTGGGGTACATGCACAATATGTGCAGATTTGATACATAGGTAAATATGTGCCATGGTGGTTTGCTGCACAGATCAACCCATCATCTAGGTGTTAACCCCAGCATGCATTAACTATTCTTCCTGAGGCTCTCCCTCCCACCACTGTACTTACAGGCCCTAGTATGTGATGTTCTCCTCCCTGTGTCCATGTGTTCTCATTGTTCAGCTCTCACTTATAAATGAGAACATGTGGTGTTTGGTTTTCTGTTCCTGCATTAGTTTGCTGATGACAGCTCTATCCATGTCCCTGCAAAAGACATGATCTCATTCCTTTTTATGGCTGCATAGTATTCCATGGTGTATATGTACCGTATTTTCTTTATCCAGTCTATCATTGATGGGCATTTGGGTTGATTCCAGGTCTTTGCTATTGTGAATAATGCTGCAGTAAACATACATGTGAATGTACTTTATAATAGAATGATTGTTATTCCTTTGGGTATATACCCAGTAATGAGATTGCTGAGTCAAATGGTATTTCTGGTTCTAGATCTTTGAGGAATCGCCACACTGTCTTCTGCAATGGTTGAATGACTTGTGCTCTCACTAACAGTGTAAAAGCATTTCTTTTTATTTGCAACCTCACCAGCATCTGTTGTTTCTTGACTTTTTAATAATTGCCATTCTGACTGGCATGAGATGGTATCTCATTGTGATTTTGATTTGCATTTGTGGAGTGATCAATGATGTTGAGCTTTTTTGTCATATGGTTGTCGGCTGCATGAATGTCTTCTTTTGAGAAGTGTCTGTTTGTGTCCTTTGCTTACTTTTAATGGAGTTTTTTTCTTTTAAATTTGTTTAAAAGAAAACAAATTTTTGCAATCTGTCCATCTGACAGAGGTCTAATAAAGAGTCTGCGAGGACTCTGGATATTAACCCTTTGTCAGATGGACAGATTGCAAAAATTTTCTTCCATTCTGTAGGTTGTCTGTTCACTCTGTTGATTTTCAAAAAAAGAATATATTTTCCTTAAGTGCCTGCTGGTGGATAGGAAAACTCAAGTGGGAATGATGTTTTCCTCAATCATTTATGAAACCAGTGGGAAGCAATTTAATTACTACCCGCTTTTTAATTTTTTTCTTACGTTCATGTTCCTTTGTGTTGTTAATCCTAACAAGCATGTTCACATTTTAGAACCTGAATGTAAGGTCATAGTATAGGTAGTAGGACAGGGCCTGGGTGGGCTCCATTTTACTTTTTAGAAGGTGTATTTCATTGGTTGCCAAGACCCATTATTCTGACCCATTATTTGGTGAGCTAGTTATGTGAACTGCTGATGTTGAAATCTTGACCTGGGGCCTCTCCTTGTTTGAAAACATTCTTGAAACATCATTGCTGTAAATTTGAGAGAGAGTGAATTTCTCCTGAATAGGATATTTTGCTCTATCTGCTTTAAGAGTTTTAAATGATTTTCATCAAATCATAAAGCCCCTTGATGATCTAGCAGAGGTTGTAAATTGATGAGAGGGAAAACTCTCTAAAGTGAGGTCAAAGAATTTCCTGTTAGGGTTGAGTGTCCAGCTGATACTGATATTAGAGATGTATCTAAGTGTGATTGGCACAGTTCCATGGCTTTCAGGGTCAATATTCAACAACCCAGGTGGAGGTGGTTGAATTGATCCAGGTCAGGGAGATAAGGAAGCAAGCAGTTGAGGGTGTTTGTGCTAATAATATCTGAAGTTGTAAGGTTGAGGCAAAGAAATAAAGCTCGAAAGGACCTGATATACTGAGAGAAGACAAGAGATTCAGCTACTGAAAGACTCCATTCACCGTTTCATTACATATCTTGCCAATTTTTGTCGATACTTCATTTCACCAACATGTGGTCTCACTGTTCTATTCAACACATTTTGGTTAATGTGGTTTAAGGAGGAAATCTGTATTCATTGTGCTCAACTCACACCAACTCTCTGAAAAACATGAAAAAAGCATTTACTGTTGGTGAAGTTGAAATCTCATTTCCTTCCTGTCTACTGGTTATTGTTTCCTATTTGCATATCACTCCAGGCTAATAAGGAAAAAAATAAAATACATTTTATTAGGATCAGAATAAATCAAGCAAGGTTGATTCCTGAATATTTATGACACACAGCAGTAAATGAATAAAGCAAAGCATGAATCAAGTTTGTTGTTCTATCTTGGATTTTGTCAAGTGGAAAAGGAAAGTCCAGGACTCATGGTAAACACTGGTGTATTCATGCTAACAACTTAGATGGTAACACAGTGCTTATCCGTCAAAAAGCAAAGGTTATAACAAAAGGAAAATTAAACATTGAAGATCTGTGTACTTGTAATAAGAAAAAATAAGTCATAATGTAACATATGCATACTTTGGAAAATTTGGGAAACTGTTAAAAGGAAAACCTAGTCATCACTAGTCACACTACTCAGCTGTAACCACAGATAATATTTTGAGTGTACCAGATTTTGTTTTTCTATGTACAGATTATTTTCCTTTTATTAAGTGTTAGGGATTATTTTTAGTAGGTTTCAGCCATTCCTGTTGCTTGAAAAGAGGAGGCAGATATGATTTTACCCATGGTCAACATTACAGCATGGTCTCTTTTTGAGAGAAATCTTATAAAACGTGGAGTTCTAGAATAGATTATAGTTAACCATTTGTTTTTGTGAGTATTTTTGATAGAACTATGTATGTAAATATGAGGTGCTTACGGAAACACAGAGGACCTAGAATCACCGAGATGCTTTTGTTTTTATTTCTTTATTTTTCATTTTTAGGCTCAGGAGGTTTGTTACCTGGATATACTGTGTAGTGGTGAGGTTTGGACTTCTAGGGTACCCAGCACCCACATAGTGAGCATTGTACCCAGTAGATAATTTTTTAAGCCCTCACCACCGCCCCCCAACTTGGAGACACTGGGGTCTCCGCGTGTACCTATTGTTTAGTTCCCACTTGTCAATGAGAACATGTGGTATTTGATTTTCTGTTTCCGAGTTATTTCACTTAGGATAATGGCCTCCAGTTGTATTCATATTGCTGCAAAGGACATTAGTCCATTCTTTTTTGATGGCTGCATAGTATTCCGTAATGTATGTACCACAAATTTGTTTTCTATCCAGTCATTCATTGATGTACACTTAGGTTGATTCCATGATTTTGCTGTTGTGAATAGTTCTGCGATAAACTATGAATGCAGGTATCTTTCTGATAAAATGATTTCCTTTGGGCAGATGCCCAGTAGTGGGATTGCTAGATCATATGGCCATTCTATTCTTAGCTGTTTGAGAAATGTCTAGACTGTTTTCCAAAGGGGTTGTGCTAATTTACATTCCTACCAACAGTGTATGAGCATTCCCTTTTCTCCGTGTGCTTCCACATCTGCTGTTTTTTGACTTTTTAATAGCCATTCTGACTATTTAACAATTATATCTCATTGCGGTTTTAATTTGCATCTCTCAGGTGATTAGTCATGTTGAGCAGTTTTTCATATGTTTGATTACCACTTGTGTATCTTCTTTTAAGAAATGGCCAAGACAGTTTTGAGAAAAGATGATAGTTTTGAGAACTTATATTACTGAATTTGGCCATAGCCAAAGATCAATGGAGCACAATAAAAAATCTAGAAATGAGCCTACATATTTATGGCCAATTGGTTTTTGACAAAGGTATGAAGATATTGCAATGGAGAAAGGATCATCTTTTCAACAAATGGTGCTGAAACAACTGGATATCCATGTGCAAAACACAGACTCTTAGATCCTTCCCTCACACCATGTGCACAAAAATTATTTCAATTTTTTTTCTTTTTTATTTGAGACGGAGTCTTGCTCTGTCTCCCAGGCTAGGGTGCAGCGGCATGATCACAGCTCAATGCAACCTCTGCTCCCCAGGTTCAAGCAATTCTTGTGCCTCAGTCTCCACAGTAGCTGGGATTACAAGTGCATGCCACCCACCTGGCTAATTTTTATATTTTTAGTAGAGGCAGGGTTTCACCATGTTGGCCAGACTGGTCTCAAACTCCTGACTTCAAGTGATCTGCCTGTTTTGGCCTCCCAAAGTGCTGGGATTACAAGTGTGAGTCACCACACCCGGCCAAAAATTATTTCAAAATTGATCATGGACCTAAATGTAAGATCATATCTTAAATGTAGAATCATATGCATGGCCCATAAAAGAAGACATTAATAAAATAGACTTTCGGAACTGGGTGCAATGGCTCACACCTGTAATCCCAGCAACTCAGGAGGCTGAGGTGGGAGGATTGCTTGAGTACAGGAGTTTGAGAACAGCCTGGATAACATAGTGAGACTCTGTCTCTACAAACAAAACAAAACATTACCTGGGTGTGATGACACATTCCTGTGGTCCCAGCTACTCAGGAGGCTGAGGCAGGAAGCTCACTTGAGCCCAGGAGTTTGAGGCTGCGGTGAGACATGATTGTGCTATTACACACGAGCCTGGGTGACAGGGCGAGATCCTGTCTCTAAAAAATTTTTTAAAAATAGACTTAATCAAAACTAAAAACTGCTTTTCAAAAGACATCATAAAAAAATGAGAAGGCAAGCCACAGTTAGAAACTTCTGCTCTGAAAAGCAAAAAGAGGATGAAAAGATGAGCTACAGACTGGAAGAAAATGTTTGTAATCCACATATCCAAAAATAGACAGTATCTAGAATATATAAAGAACTCTCCAAACTCAGTAATAAAACAATCCAATTTGAAAATGGGCAAAGACATGAGCAGACTTTACAGACATTTCAGTGAATAGGATATACAGATGGCAAATAAGACATGAAAAGATGTTCATATCCTTACCCATTAGGGAAATGCACATTAAAACCACAGTGAAATGCCACTGCACACCTATCAGAATGGCTAAAATAAAAATAGCGAGAATACCACATACTGCTGAGAAATCAGAAATCCTGGATCACTGATATATTTCTGGAGTAATGTAAAATAGTACAGCCACCTTGGAATCCAGTTTGGCACTTCCCTGTAAAACCAAAAATGTACTAACTACACAACTCAGCAATTGCGCTATTGGGTATTTATTCCAGAGAAGTGAAAAACTTATTTTCACACATGAACCTGCATGAAAGTGTTCATAGCAGCTTTATGCAGAATAGAAAAATAATGGAAGCCACCAAAATATCCTTTAATGAGTGGATTAACAACCGTGATACATCCCTACCATGAAATACTATGTAACAATGAAAAGGAATGAGCTGTTGATACATGCAGCAACTTGGATGGATCTCCAGGGAATTATGTGGATTGAAAAAAAAGCCAATATAAAAAGGTTAAATGCTATATGATTCTATTAACGTAACATTTTGGAAGTAACAAAATTATAGAGATGGAGAACAGATAGTGATTGCGAGGGGTATGGAATGGGGGAGGGTCTGGCTATAGAAGGGTAGCAGGAGGAGGCAGGATATTTGTGGTGATGGAGCAGTTCAGCATCTTGATTGTGGCCATGATTACATGATTCTAAACATGTTATCAGATTGCACTGAAGAAATGCTTAATATCACTAATCATTAGGAAAATGCAAATCAAAATTGTAGTGAGATACTTCTTCACACCCATTGTAATGGCAATTATTTAAAAAGTTAGGGAAATTACAAGTGTTGGTGAGGATGTGGGGAAGTTGGAACTCTTGTGCATTGCTGGTGGGAATGTGAAATGGTGTAACTGCTATGGAAAATAGTATGATGTTTCCTCAAAAATTAGAAATAGCTGTTATATGATTTAGCAATTCCACTTCTGGATATATACCCCACTTCTGGATATATAGTCTGAGTGGAAAGCAGGGATTCAAATAGATATTTGTGCACTCATATTCATAGCAGCATTATTCACTGTAGGCGAAGGTGAAAACAACCCAAATGTCCATTGATGGATGGATGGATAAGCAAAATGTGATATATATATATGATGGAATATTATTTAGCCTTAAAAAGGAAGGAAATTCTGACCCATGCTGAGGTATGAATGAACCTTGAGGACATGATGCAAAGTGAAATTGACCAGTCACAAATGCACAACTGTTGTATGATTCTGCTTACATGAGGTACCTACATTAGGCAAATTCATAGAGACAGAAAGTAGAATGGTGGTTGCTAGGGGCTGGGAGGAGAGAGGAATGGGTATAGACTTTGGCAAGATGAACAGAGTTCTGGGGATGGATAGTGGTGATGTCTGTACAACAGTGTAAATGTACTTAATGCCACTGAACTGTACATTTAAAATAGTTTAACAGCTTAATTTTGGGAGTATTTTACCACAATAAAAAAATGGCATAGATCTACACAGACGAGCACACACATGGCACACACACACACACACACACTTGGGAGCGGGGAACGGGAATGAGTGCGTTTGAAGCTAGTGAAAACTGAATAAAGTTTGTAGATGCACCAATGCAGTTTTCTGGTTTGATATTTTACTCTAGTTAAGCAGGGTGTTCTCACTGGGAGAAGCTGGGCAAAATGTACATAGGACCTTGCTGCATTTTGGTTACTTCCTGTGAATAAAGTAACGTGTTTTATTTTAAAATAAAACTTTTTTTTTGTTTATTTTTTGAGACAAGCCACAAATTTTCCTGGCATACAGGAAACAGAGAAAACTAACTGCATTTATTGGGAAAGTTTACCAATTGTTGGGAGAGTTTATCATTTTGTCAGTTTTCGTGTGTGTGTGTGTGTGTGTGTGTGTGTAAAAATTGCACCTTTTAAGTGTTTTTTAAGGTAAGGGTCCAGTTTTTGAAATTTATCCATCATTTTGACTTCTGGTCATTAATCCCCTCGAGTAAATAAATAAATTTCCAAATGGTAGCTTTATCTTAACAGATTTGGTTTGGGTGTTCTAGGAAAAGCATCAC
This sequence comes from Trachypithecus francoisi, assembly GCF_009764315.1. Taxonomy (NCBI): domain Eukaryota; kingdom Metazoa; phylum Chordata; class Mammalia; order Primates; family Cercopithecidae; genus Trachypithecus; species Trachypithecus francoisi. Next base: position 14,416,639 of record NW_022681433.1, on the reverse strand, counting down.
TCATATTTTGCTTTTTTTCTTGCTCTGAAGTGATTCTGTTTTGTTTTATACATCATCTGATAAACGTTAGTGAGAAAGTTTGGCGAGAATACAGACATATGTGTTCAACTAGATTGAAAAATGTTCTTGGCAACTGAATGATACCAAGAGGTCAGTAGGGAGGAGTGGCTGGGTAGGGGTTACCTCTGTGGATAAAGGGAAGGGAAAGAAGCTGACATTGATTGTCAACATTTATGGAAGCCTGTTCTGCAACTGCTGTTATACTTTTATATGTGCCTTGTTTAAGGAAATTAAGTGTTCTTTACAAGGGAAAATTGAAGCCTAGAGACACTGAGTACGTTTCCCAAGGTTAGACAACTGGTGAATGCCCAAGCTGGGATCCAGACTTATTTTGGAGAGGCATCAAAGTATGGCACCATGAGTTCCTGGAGTCAAATTTAGGAAGACACCAGTTCTACTACCTTTGTTGATCTTTGGCTCTGGATGGCCATGGTTTATAAGCAGGAAGTGTTTACAACACATGCTTGTATGGATCAGTCTTAAAGATGGATATTCAACACTGTATTTCTGAGAGCAAATAGCTGTTGATTTGATATATATCCAACAGGTATTTATTGAGTTTTTAATGATCCCAGGCAATGTTTTAGGGACTGAGGATATAGTAGTGGACAAAACAGATCAAAATCAAGGAAAACAAGTAAAATATATGTAAGATAGTGATAAGGACTATGGGAACACCTTTGGAAGGGAAGACTGTAGGATGGAGTGCAGTGGGTTGATATTTTGATAAGTCATCAGGGAGAGCCTCACAGGGTGGGTGGCACTGGGCCACCTGGAGGCAGTCAGGGAGTGAGGCTTGCGGAGCAGTTGGGGAAGGGCATGCCCCACAGAGGGAATAGTGAGTCTCCAAGCCCCAGACGGGAATGTGCCTGGTGTGGCATGGAACAGAGAGGCCAGTGCGTCTGGGCAAAGTTGCTGGTGGGGAGAGGAGTGGTCAGGAGTGAGATCAGAGGGAGGTAGGGGCCATACCAGGAACGTCCTTGTAGGCCATTGTTAGGACTTTTGCTTTTACTTTGTGAGATGGGAAGTGGCTGGAGGGTTTTGAGCAGGAGTGCTGTCATCTGACTTAATTTTGAAAGGATCACTCAGGGGCTTTGCTGAGAGGAGACGGAAGCGGGGGCCAGCAGGGGAGCAGGGAAGTAGGTTCAAAGCCATCGCAGTAATGCAGGCAGGAGATTATAGAGACCTGGGTCCAGGGTTAGTGGTGGAGGTGGGGAGAAGTGGTCGAAATCTGATTGTACTTTTCAGACTGAGCCCACAGGACATGCTGATGGATTAGCTATGAGGTATGAGAGGAAGAGAGGCATTGAGAAGGACTGCAAGTTCTTTGGTCTAAGTAAGGCAAGAGATGAAGTTGTGAATGCAGTGTGCTGAGATGGGGAAGAGTGTGGCAGGGCAGATCAGGGGCTCAGTTATGGATTAAGTATGAGAGTGCTAAGGGGAAATGTGTGTTGCCTATGTGCAAATCATCATGGTAGCACTTCTGAGCAGACAGAAGTGTGAAATGCTCTCCAGAAACTCACTGATAAATAAGGGGAGATAAAGTACGCACAGACTTACAAAGTACATGAAATGTATGAATGATAAACCATTCATTGTCACCATTGAGACCAAAGTTGCTTCAGCACTTCAGATGCAGAATGTCGGCCACAGGCACAGCAATTTAGGATTAGGTGGACGGTGATGAGCAGCTGGAGCTTTTCCTTGGCTTTGAAGCACTTGTAGGGCTTGGCAGGTTGGAGAACTGGGAGGCCATTGTCTATGGAGTAGTGCAAGGTACAGAGTGTGTTCAGCAACAGGGAATAAATTGTGTTGACCAACATGAGGTTCAAGTTGGAGATCAGTGGAGGTAAAGGTTGGAAGTACATCCTGCTTGAGGAAGGCGCTGGGTAATGGCTAAGGAAGTTGGCCTTCATTTTGTGGATAATTGGCCATGATCGAAAGGGGTTGATTCTGGTAGAAGACCTGATTGAACTACTGCCTTGGGAAGTTTGATCATTCCGTCAGGTTTCTTAGAAGTAGGCCTCTTTGGTGTGTAATCATGCTTATTCTCTGGGCAGCTTTGACATAGCTGACTACCGTCTTCCAGCTGCACTCGCCTCTTTCGGCTCCGTGGACGCTGCTCACTTCTGACACACCTCCCGTCTCTCTAACCACAGCTGCCCCATCATTGACTCAGGAGATACTTATTGAGAGTCTGCTCTGTGGCAGCCCTCGTGCTGGACACACGGGGCGAGGCAGGCAGGGTCTAGTGGGGAGCAGATATTTCATAAATGGTCACACACACCGCTGCGTGGTTTCAGGTTTCCTAAGCCCTGGGAGGGGAAACTACAGAGCACTTACTCAGCTTTAAAGCTGAGGAAGAGGTTTTTAAGCTGAGGGCTGGACTTCAGTGGGCCAAAGGGAGTGGGGAGGAGCATTCTGGACCTTGCAGGCATGTGCCAAGGTGGGATGAGCTTCATGCCCTTGGGCAAGAGCAAAGGTCCATGTGGCTGCCGGTGTGAGGAGTGTCCCCTGAGGTCTGCTGTAGGACCTTTCTTCTCCTATGCCACTCCCTAGGGCTATCATCACTTCTCTTGATCTCAGCTATCCTCTGGGCAGTTAGTTTCTCTTCTTACCTCCCTGATGACATCTAGACTGCCCACTGTTACCTCTACCTGGGAGTCCCAAAGGCATGGTTGACTTCCTGAGTCCTAAACTCTAAACTCCAAGAAGTATCTTCCCACTTTGCCATTTCTACTTTCCTTCAAGCTTTTCTCCTTGTCCCGGACACCTTTTCTACCTACTGTTGCCCGTCCAGTCGCATAGCTCTAGCGCCACTCTTCTGTGAAACCTTTCCTACCTGTTTATTCCTACCTGTCTCCCTGGCAGAACAGTTTAATCCTGGGACCCTGTAAAATACTGTTCATTCCTCTCTGTCCATTATTTGTTTGAACTGTTGACTATTGTATATTTGTTTGAGTTCTTAATGGATTGAATCCTTCTGAACCTTATGTTGCTGGGGCCTTGCATGATATGTGGGTCTCAGAGTTCTACTAAATAGCATTTTATGAACACAATAAAAATAGCTATTGAAACACTGGTAAAAATGTTTTAAATAGGATAGTGAAAGTAGAGAGAACAGAAAGAGTCGTGCCTAATACAGAATGTGAATATATCAGATGGAGAAGACCCATCTATCTGGTTTCCTCTTGGCATCTTTGTTTGTTTGTTTGTTTGTTTGTTTTTTTGAGATGGAGTTTCGCTCTTGTTGCCCAGGCTGGAGTGCAATGGCGTGATCTCGGCTCACCGCAAACTCTGCCTCCCGGTTTCAAGCGATTCTTCTGCCTCAGCCTCCTGAGTGACTGGGATTACAGGCGTGGGCTGCCATACCCAGCTAATTTTTGTATTTTTAGTAGAGATGGGGTTTCTCCATGTTGGTCAGGCTGATCTTGAACTCGTGACCTCAGGTGATCCACCCACCTCAGCCTCCCAAAGTGCTGGGATTACAGGCGTGAGACACTGCGCTTGGCTTCTCTTGGCATCTTAATCAAGGGATGCTGTTGATTATTATTCTGCCTGCAGACCCCATATTGATCTTGTAAAATCTGAAAAACAAGGGATATTTCAAGAGAGAGAATTGGTCCCTTGAGATATTGCCAGCAACCTTTGGGTTGCATCCTTTGCATTTAGAATTGCATTGTCAATGTCCAGGGCAAAGGGTAAGGGACCACCCAATTCATTTGGAAAGATTAAAGGATAAGAAATAAAATTGTATGCTAGCTTGAACCATCCCCTCCACCCCCCTCCCAGGAAAACTGTAATTGATAGTGAAGTTCCAACAACCAAGTATCTACTTGGAAGTAATTCGCATTTGCCGAGGGTGCGTCATAGAATCCATTTGTTTTAATTTCTTTTTAATTCCTTGTGATGATGGTGGTGACAGGCTCATTGTTCATTTGTTCTCAGCTGTTCCCTGGAGGTGTAGCTCTTCACCTGCTCCTGGTTCTGTGTGGCAGGCTTCAGAAAAAAAAAGAAAGGATCTCATGTTGGTTCCATTGAAGAGGAAAAAAAGTCAGAGACATTTAGGGTTCACTTACTCGCAAAGATTATTGAATTAAGATAAGCGTTGCCTACCCCATAGTAATTAAACTCACTTGCACAGTAACATTTTCTCTTCTGTGCTCGCGTCATGCTTGCAGGTACATGTTCATTATTTCAGGCTTTCTAATTGTAGCTGTCATCACAGATTTTGGTGAGCTACCTTGTTATCAGGTAATAACTCTCTCTGTTGTTGGGCTTGCATCTAAAGTTGTGATGAAGGGGAAGTGTGCACTGAGCGTGGGTGTGTCTTTTTTCAAGGATTCCACGTGTTCCCTTGGTTTCTGTATCTCTTGCAAACACTTATAGAGTGGTGCCTTGTGATGCATGCTGAACTTTGCATTTCAAAAGAAAAGATGAGAGATTCTTTATCCTCTTAGATAGAGAGTAGCCATGCCCGGGGAAACATGGACAACACAGTAAACTCTGAGATGCTCTAATTTTGTGATTCTACGTGATTCCATAAGAAACAATCAATAGCAATAAGGGTAAGAGCCCCTAAGAGTAGCAATTAGAGACCCAGGTATGACCCCCATAAGCTCCCACTTAGTGTACGTGTGTGTTTTCTGCTTTTAAGTGGAGTTTGGGTATGAGAGGGCAGATCTGTTCCACTATAGTGCAGGTGTATGAGGCTGAGGTGGGGGATGCAGGATGTGGGGTGCCCCAGTGATATTCAGTTAAGGTCTTGGCTGCATTTGTCCACACCTGCATTGCAGTGTTTGTTTTGGAGAGCTTAGCAAGAAAGTTTCTATGCAACATAGCAACTTTTTATGAGACTGTAAAGCACAGTGTTGTCCCTGGAACATCCTTATTTTTGGCAGTGTAACTTCACTTCTGATGATTGGTACTCTGTGATCGCAGAATGGCATAAGTTATAAGACCTCTCAGTAGTTACATCATAATTCTGTAAGATGGCTCAGAAGGGACCTTATTGAAACATCTAGACAAGTATGTTTCAAACACCAGTGATTTGAGTGCTGTAGCCATGCTTTTTGCAATATACAAGAACTACCATTATTAGTTATATCTCTCTGGATTCTATCCTGTGCTTAGCCTCATCCGAAGCATACTGTTTGGATTTCATAATGTTGCAGCGAGGACTCTGGAGCCAGACTACCTGGGTTCAAATCCTGGCTCTCCATCTTCCTGGTGTGGTCACTGGGAGCAAGTCACTACATTTCTTTGTGTCTCTGTTTCCCTGGGTGCAAAATGGAGACAATAATAATCTCTGTCTCATAGTGTTTTTATGAGAATTAAATGAAAAAAAAGTAAAATATTTACAATAGTGCCTCCTAGCACATAGTAAGTGCTCACAGAATGCTAGCTATTCTTATTAGTTATATATTTTTATATCTAGAAATATGTGTAGAACTAGCCATTGAAATGAACAGTTACTTTTATGCTACTTACAATTAGATTTTATTAGTGGGCTATTTTTATGCTACCTAAAATTAGATTACATTTTATTAATGGAGTATGTCTTTTTCTGTGAGAAGCATTGATCTTGTCATCTAGTCTCATGGCTTTTTAGTGTTTAATTATTTCCTACATTGCCCTAGACTGAAGCCTCCGGGGATTCCGCTTCATTTGAGCCAGCTGTGTCTGTTAGAACAGCTTTTCGTGGGGCAAGTTCCATGGCTTCCTTCCATCCATTGCGTTTTACCCTTTGACATCAGAGGGACCAGCTCTAATCTCTCTTCTCCATTACAGCCCTTTGCATAATTAAAGAAAGCTGTCCTGTTTCCCAGCGTCTCCTCTTCGTTAGCCCTATAAAGTGTCAGCTTCCCCTCTGGACGAGCCTCTGACTGCCTTGCTTGTCTAAAGTCAGCCTTTTGCAGGGGAATGAAGCTATGGGAGAGGAGATCTGTCTGAGGACGTGTGGGATGCATTTTGCTTGTACTAATTAGTGCTCGTAAATGCTATGAGCAACTGGAAGCTGGAAGCAGCCAATATCTTCTCAGATGCAAAAGTTGCAGGTGGAAAGTGGATCCAGCCAGTATCCCTGTAAAGAGCCAGAAACGGTAATTTAAAGAACGCTTGGAAAACTGGTGCTTGTGGTCTCCTCTTGAAAGGGAACTCAGTGGCAGGTGAACTTACTTTTCATCATCTACTCTTTTATCTTTCACATTTTACACCATACAGTGTATTGCCTATTCAAAAATTCACACACACACATTAAAAAAAGGCAGAATCGTAGGCTGTTGAACTGAAAGGCATTAAAAAATAGTAAGAGGGAGGAGCTTTGTGAATGTTAAGTTCCTGACTAAGGGAACAATAAGATACTAGGGGCAATGTGCTGAAAGGAGAAGATGACATAAATAAGAACACAGGCTGGGCATGGTGGCTCATGCCTGTAATCCCAGCACTTTGGGAGGCCGAGGCGGGCAGATCACCAGGTGGGGAGATGGAGACCATCCTGGCCAACATGGTGAAACCCCGTCTGTACTAAAAATACAAAAATTAGCTGGTCGTGGTGGTGTGTGCCTGTTATCCCAGCTACTTAGGAGGCTGAGGCAGGAGAATCGCTTGAATCAGGGCGTCAGAGGTTGTAGTGGACATTGCGCCACTGCAGTCCAGCCTGGTGACAGAGCAAGACCCTGTCTCAAAAATAAAATAAAATAAAATAAAAGAACAGATGACAAAACCTTATCTGTAGGCTTTTCCCTCCCTTGATATACTCCGTTTGGTCCAGCTAATTCCTACTTCTCCCCTAAGATCCAGCTCAGCTGCTGTTTTCCCCTGGGAAGCCCTCCTTAACCCTCTGACCCCTTCACCAGCCTGGCTCCAGGGCTTCCCTTCCTGTTTTCTCAGCATCTCATGCAGCCTTCTAGGCTTGTAAGAGTCTACTTAATACAGATATCATTATCCATCTTCTCAGCCTTTTTCACTCCATATCCTGGACTCCTTGAGGGATGGACTGTCTCCTTAGTATTTATATGCCCTGTGTCGTGTCTGTGAGATGCCCGGCATAGTGAATGCGTGGGGTGTATCTATACTGAATGAGCACACGTGTGCAGGTGGTGCTTGGGGCTATGGGTGAGGTATAGGAAGGCTTCCTGGGGGGCAGCTGGTGCCGGAGCCATCCTGAGGTGTTGGTAAGTATTTGCCAGGCTGGGAAGATAGAGACAACCCTCTGGGCAAGGCGAACAGCAACTTCAAAGGCACAGAGGCAAGACTGAGGCTATCCTTTTATCCCATTCTAAAAAAAAATGCTTTAACCCAAAACACACCTCACATTTTATAGCAAGACATACCTAATATTTACCTGCATTATTACAAAAATTGTGCTATTTTGCTTTTTAATGTTTACTTCAGATTGAAGATGACTGTGGGTTCATTGAGTGCATTTTGAATCACCTGATGGGGTTGGATGAGAGGTTATCTGTATTGGGATTTTTTCCTTCTTGACACTTCTCTCCTTCTCATTCTTCTTTTTCCCTTATCTCCTGATTTCTGTAAGAATCTACTATGTAAAACACATTGCCCAGCATGTGGGGGACCTTGGTGAGGAGCTTATGGCGTTGCGATGAACCTCAGGTACGAGACTCCAAAACAAGGCAGAAAGTGATGCAAGCCACAGGAGAAAACCTGTTGGTGTCTATGAGAGTTCACAGGAAGGAGGACCTCTTTCCATCTAGAGAAGACCAAAGAAGGCTTCATGGTGGGAATGACTTTTTTTTTTAGCATGTGGAATTTAGGTGTGGGGAGTCTTGGGGTGGTAGGCATTCCTCAGGGAGAAAACAGCAGAAGCAAATGTCTGCAGACAGGATGGCCTCCCACATAGCTGGAGAGGAGGAACAGCAAGAAATAACCTTGGAGGGTTCATTTTCAGGTGTATATGGAGGTTCTTACTGCAAGGGGAGAAGTTTGGACTTTCTTCCTTAGTCAGGAGCTGGTGAGATTTTTGAACATGCAGTTAATGTATCAGAGCTGTAGTCAGAGTCAGGTGTCCTAGCCAGAAAGAAAAACCAGGTTGAAAAACTATCAAGCCAGCTGGGAAGAGGTATTCATATAGGGAAAGAGAACCAACAAAATCAGGAAGGAAAGTAGTTCTGGCACATGGTGCTTTGAGATCATTAAGGATTCATTCTGTCTCCAGTTTAATACAGAAAGTGGCACAGGGCAAACATAGACTGGAAGTGGGCAAGGAAACAGTAAGAGTAATACGATCTTTTCCTAAGTGCCGAAGGTAAAACCATTGGTCAACTGATGTGATTTGTTGTCAGAAGAATCTTGGAACTGCCAGGTATGGGCTATATTATTGGTCCATTATGTACGTTTCTATTGGGATTGGAATGTCCAATACCAATGAGAACATGTGGCGTTTGGTTTTTTGTCCTTGTGATAGTTTGCTGAGAGTGATGGTTTCCAGCTTCATCCGTGTCACTACAAAGGACACGAACTCATCATTTTTTATGGCTGCATAGTGTCCCATGGTGTATATGTGCCACATTTTCTTAATCCAGTCTGTCATTGATGGACATTTAGGTTGCTCCCAAGTCTTTGCTATTGTGAATAGTGCCCCAAGAAACATACGTGTGCATGTGTCTTTATAGCAGCATGATTTATAATCCTTTGGGTATATCCCCAGTAATGGGATGGCTGGGTCCAATGGTATTTCTAGTTCTAGATCCTTGAGGAATTGCCACACTGTCTTCCACAATAGTTGAACTAGTTTACAGTCCCACCAACAGTGTAAAAGTGTTCCTATTTCTCCACATCCTCTCCAGCACCTAGAAGAAAACCTAGGTAATACCATTCAGGACATAGGCATAGGCAAGGACTTCATGTCTAAAACACCAAAAGCAATGGCAACAAAAGCCAAAATTGACAAATGGGATCTAATTAAACTAAAGAGCTTCTGCACAGCAAAAGAAACTACCATGAGTGAACAGGCAACCTACAGAATGGGAGAAAATTTTTGCAATCTATTCATCTGACAAAGGACTAATATCCAGAACCTACAAAGAACTCAAACAAGTTTACAAGAAAAAACCAACCCCATCAAAAAGTGGGCAAAGGATATGAACAGTCACTTCTCAAAAGAAGACATTTATGCAGCCAACAGACACATGAAAAAATGCTCATCATCACTGGCCATCAGAAAAATGCAAATGAAAACCACAATGAGATACCATCCTTCCAAGTGGTTTTTAAAGCTACAGCTGACTAAATGAGAAGACAGGTTAAACAGACATTCCATATGAATAGAACATGATTATAATTATTCTTATCCTTGAGTTGTGAGGCTTAGTTTCTGTCATGTGCAGATTTGCAACTTTTTAAGACTCAAAGAAATATGTTGTAAAGCTAGGCACTAGATCGACATTGTTTTGGTTTTGCTAAAGATTTGAGGTTTTGCATGTACAGCAAGTAAGTCACACTTTGTTTTATAGTGATGCGCAAAAGGCACATAGAGCGAGTTTGTTGTTGAGAACTTACAGAGTTGTACATTTGGCTCTTCAGGGTCTGCCAGGCTATTCCTCACTGTTTAACTTCCCTCTTCATCTCTTTTTGTGCTATGGACTGGATGGTGTACCCACTCCACCGTTGCCCCAAAATTCATATGTTGAAGTTCCAGCTCTTAACACGATGGCATTGGAGATGAGGCCTTTGGGAAGTCATTAGGTTTAGATGAGGTCACGTGAGGGTGGGTCCCTGGGATGGGATTAATGTCCTTATAAGAAGAAGGAGAGGGGGCGGGGGGAGCGAGAGGAGAGAGAGAGAGACAGAACGAGAGAGAGAATAGAGCTCACTGTCTCTGCTGTGTGGGGACACAGTAAGAGGGTGGCCATCTGCAAGCCAGGAAGGGGATACCGTCACCAAAAACAAAATCTACTGGCACCTTGATCTTGGACTTCAGCCTCAAGAACTGAGAAAATAAATTTCTGTTGTTTGAGCCAGCCAGTCTGGCCAATCTATGGTGTTTTGCTGTGGCAGCTCAAACTGACCATTATGGTGCTACCATGTGCAAAACCTAGGACAACCGAGGATTCAAGATCATATGTTTATTACATAGAAATGCTATACCATTCCTTAGACTGTATTGTGGAGTCCATTTTGACATATAAATGTCTAATAGAGACAGGCCAAGGTGAAAAACTGGGGTGGGTTTGTGTGACAAATTTTAGTAAAGGGTAGGGCATACTTTGCTTAAGAATCAGTAAAATCTTTGCAGCCAGGGACACTGTAGGCTGTACGTATGGACTCTTGGAGCCTTTTGTGTATTTTACTAGCTTCATGTAGAAATATAGAAGTTTTTGGATGTATAGTCAGTTTAATGAGTTGACTGATTTATGATTAATATCAGTTTTGGGGACCACAGTAGCAATAAAAGAAATACCTAAGATGAAACAGTTTAAAACAAAAATGATTAAAGAATGTATTTCAAATATCTCAAAACCCATCTGTCAATTTTAGCTCTCCTAGAAATCATTTGTTCACAGTGGCTGAAGGCCAACCTCATATATGCCAAGTTATATTTAGAAAAACAAAGGAGGAAGGGGACACTCATCTCTCTTTGTGGAAGTAGTCCCAGCAATGTTTTTGTACCTCCCAGATCCGAAATACAGTGGGACTCCCTTAGAATGCAGTTTCCCGGGCCTCTGACGCAGCATCTCTCCTGGAAGAGAGCATGTCCTCTAAGTCTTTGATTGTGCTAGGCTAATACAGTGACAATATTTCATGGGTTTTACTTGACTTGTTTTTCATGCTAATTTGTGTAATAATGAACTATGCTTGTGATGGACTTTTAGGATATAGAAAGCTATTTTGAGGAATTCTGTAATTCAAAATTAATAGTTGAGTATTATGAATTTGGAACCACATAACTCCCCAATATTAATTCAGACAATTAGAGAGTTACATTTATTCTTTTAGATTAAGTAGTAGTATTAGATAGTGTGTATCTACCAGGCATCGTTAAAGCAGTAGGGAGAATTAGTATATAATCTTTGGAAAACTTGTGCCCTTAAAATATGGGTGACTGTCTATAGGTCCATGAAGGTAAATATTAAGTTCTTCGGAAATCAAAACAACTGATTTGTTCATTGTGCACACATCTGCACCAGTGCCATGGAAACTGCAGAGAAGCAGTAGACCTCCGCTGTTGGATATGGTAGCCGCTAGCACAAGTGGGAATTTAAATGTAAATGAATTAACATTACATACAAAGCAAAATTCCGTTTCTTAGTTGCACAGCCACATTGCACATACTCATTAGCCAAAACAGCTAGTGGTAATTCTGTGAGATTGTGCAGGTGTAGGATATTTCCACCAGCTCAGGAAGTTCCATTGGATAATGTGGGGTGGGAACATTTTTTTCTGCCCCTGATTAATTTTAAATCTATTTTAAATCTGGGATAGAAAGATGTGTAGAAGGATAGGATAAAAGAAAACATAATTAACATTTTTTGTCAGCAGTGTCTCTGGGCAGCATGTGATTGATTATTGGAGTAATTGTATAGGTAATAAATAATACAAGATGTTAGAGTGAGATGATTAGGGAAGAGTTGAAATTTTTGCTGGATTTCCAGTTAACCAGTGGGATTCCAACAGCAGTGATGAAGTGGGAGGCATTCTATAAGAGAAGGTTGAAGTTTTGTTGGGGGGCTGGGGAGTTGGCAGTATAAGATGTGTTTGATGCAGGAACAGCTGTGTAATTTGAAGGATCCAGTACAAAATAAAAATATGGGGTTTCCTGTTAGAAAAATTCTTAGGTATTTCTAGTCCGTGACAGAAGAGCTTTAAACCAAGCACAGAAGCCTTCTAAATCATGGGTTGCATGGGATGGTTTAAAGGCTGGTGAGTGAGTCAAATTGGCTAGGTTCTAATGAGTTCTAAAGGTGAGTAGGAAGAGATACGTGGCCAAAAACACTATCACAACCTAAAAACCTTTTTTGTCTCAGCTTCACCGTATCAGAGCATGGTATGTTCCTCAAGGATTGTTGTTTGGGACCAGAGCCGTGCTCTTTCCACAGTGGTTTGTCTTTCCATCCTGAACATCACACCGAAGATAGCATTATTGTTCTGAATCCATTGTAAAGCAAGAGTACATGATGAACTACCCCATCCCTGCTGGTTGCAAACATTATCTCTTCAAAGAAAATAAATGATGTGGTTTAGAAAGTACCATCTGAGTGCCACACTAGCTGGGGGCTTGGCATTCATTAGTTTGTTAGCTGACAATTACACCAGAACTTTCTCTTTCATTTTGAATGTCTCAATGGGAATCACTACTGCAAATAAAAAAAAAACAAAATAGAAATCATTGTGGAGACATTACATTTTTATTTTAGACATACTTTACAAATAATGTTATGTAATAGGCTGGGAATTCTTGGCACTTAAATCCTGATTTCACACGAGCTATGGTGTGTGGATCATCTTTAGTTAAATGTGTGATTGATCTATGTGTAGAGTATTTGCCTGCCATATGGCTGCTTAAGGGGAATAAAATAACACAGACTCAATGAAGTTGCATACCTTTTATTTGGTAAATAATTCAAATTCCCTTTCCTCCCACCTTTTTTCAGTCCCTACCACAAACCACACCAGCTTGGCAAGGATTATGTCTCAGTTTTTCTTCTTCAGGCAATAAACACATTTACCCTTGACATTATTTAGTTTTCTGTTTTGGGATAATTGTAGATTCACTTGCAGTTGCGAGAAATAATAGAGGTCTCATGTACCCTTTATCTAGTTTTCCTCAATAATAATTATCTCACAAAACAATAGTAAAATATCACAATGTTAAATCAAGTTTAGCCTGAAGCTGCCTCCTTACATATTTTAAGTTCAGCTGAAAGGTTTCTCTGTGTATCGTCAACTATAACCTAAATGGACTTGTAAACAGAGTGTAGCCAATCCTTGTGCCAATCACCAAATTTTCACCAAAGGTGGCCAGCTGTTCAAACCGTGTTCAAATAAGGCAAATGCCAAGCTGTAAGCAATCCAGCTGTTTCTATACCTCACTTCCATTTTCTGTGTGTCACTTTCTTTTTTCTGTCCATAAATCGTCTGCTACCACGTGGCTGTGCTGGAGTCTCTGAACCTGCTAACGTTTTCGAGGCTGCCTGATTCATGAATTGTTCTTTGCTCAATTAAACTCTTTTAAATTTTTTTTTATTTTACATTTTTTGAGATGGAGTAAAAAAGTACTCCATCACCCAGGCTGGAGTGCAGTGGCAGGATCTCAACTCACTGCAACCTCTGCCTCCAGGGTACAAGCCATTCTCCTGCCTCAGCCTCCCAAGTAGCTGGGATTACAGGCATGCACCACCATGCCTGGCTAATTTTTATATTTTTAGTAGAGACGGGGTTTCACCATGTTGGCCAGGTTGGCCTCGAACTCTTAACCTCAAGTGGTTTGCTCACCTTGGTCTCCCAAAATGCTAGGATTACAGGCGTGAGCCATTGCGCGCAGCCCCAGTTAAACTCTTTTGGCTAAAGTTTTTCTTTTAACAACAATTAGAATATTGGCATTGATAACAATCCACTTATCTTGTTCGGATTCTCCCACCAGTTTTAACCTGTAGTTGTATATGTGTGTGTGTTCCATGCAGTCTAATCAGTGTGGGTTCATGTATCACTATCACAGGCGAGATTCTGAATTCCTTCACCACCAGGATCCCTCATGTTGCCCTTTTATAACCACAGACACTGTTGCCCCAACCTGCTCTCTGCCATCATCCTTAATCCCTGACAACTGCTGATCGGTTCTCCATTTTTGTAATCTTGTCATCTCAAGACAAAATAAATGTAATAATACAGTATGTAACCATTAAGATTGACGTTTTCCACTCAGAATAATTTCTGAACATTAATCCAGGTTGTATCAATAGTTTGTTCCCTCTCTCTGCTGAGTAGTAGTAATGATATGGAGGTACCTCAGTCCGTCTAGAGGACATCTAGGTGGTTTCTAGTTCTAGGCTGTCGCAAATAAAGCTGCTACAATCATACATCGTATTAGTTGACTAGGCTGGCGTAACAAGGCACCACAAACTGGGTTAGACAACAGACATTTAGGAGTTCAGCATATGATCTGGAGTGTGAGACTCAATTCAGCACTTAACATTCATGTGCAGGTTTTCCTGTGAAAGTCACTTGTCATTTCTCTGGAGTAAATGCCTAAGACTGCAATTTCTCAGTAGTATTGTGATTGCATGTCTAGGCTTTTAAAAAAGTGCCAAGCCGTGTTAGAGAGGCCGGACCAGTTTACATTCCCACAGTGTGCAAGTGAACCTGTTTCCCCACATCCTCGGCAGCATTTGGTGGTGTCGCTCCTTCCTATTTTTGCCATTTTGATAAATGGTATCTTATTGTGATTTTGATTTGCATTTCCCAAATGAAGAATGATGTTGAGCATCTTTTCTTGTGCTTATTGCATCTGAATATCCTCTTTGGAGAAGAGTCTATTCATGTCTTTTGCTCACTAAAAAATTTTTTTAACTCTTGACTTTTGAGAGTTCTTTCTATATTCTGGATACGAATTCATTTTCAAATATGTGGTTTGAGAACATTTTCCTCCAATGTATAGCTTCTCTTTTTATCCTCTTGATAGGGTCTTTCACTGAGCAAAACTTTTCAATTTTGAAAAAGTGCAATTTAATGTTTTCTTCTATGGATTGTGCTTTTGTCTTTAAGCCTAGGAACTCTTTGTCCAGCCTTATATCCCAAAGATTTTCTCCTACTAGTTTTTAAATAAAATGTTTAGGTCTTACATGTAAGTAGTTCATGATCCTTTCTGAGTTAATTTTTGCAATAGGATATAAGCTTAGGTTGAGGTCCTTTCTTATGCCTATAGATATCTAGCAGCTCCAGCACTGTGTGTTGGGAAGGCTCTCTGTCTTCCATTGAATTGCTTTTGCTCTGTTATCAAATATTAGGCATATTTTTGTGAATCTGTCTCTGGATTCTCTGCTCTGTTCCATTGATCTGTGTGTCTATATCTCTACCAATACCATACTATTTTGATTACTGTAGCAATAAAGTAAGTCTTAATAGGTAGAGTAGTTCTTCCTATTGTGTTTTTTTCCCAAGATTATTATGGTAGGGTTTGTGCCTCTTCATATAAATTTTAAAAGAAGCTTGTTTATCTGCAAACAAACAAAAACCTTGCTGAGATTTTGATGGTAGTTGCATTAGATTAGTTTGAGAATAATTGGCATCTTTACTATCTTGAATATTCTAATATATGAAAACAATATGTCTTTCTATGTAGATCTTTGATTTCTTTTGTCAGAATTTTAGAATTTTCAGCTTAAAGTTTCTGTATGTGTTTTGTTAAGGGCACACCTAAGTATTTTATTTTTTCTGGAGAGATTATAAATATTGTGTTTTTAATTTTGGTTTATACTTGTTCTTGTAAGCATATAGAGACATGATTGATATTTACATGTTGATCTTGTGTCCTGTGAATTTGCTGAACTTATTATTTCCAGGAGATTTAAAAAAATAGTTTTCTTGGGAAATTCTATGTAGAAAATTATATTATATGCAAACCAGGATAGCTTAATTTTTTTACTTTCTAATCCAAATGTATTTCTTTTTCTTGCCATATTATTGCTGGCTAGAATTTCTAGTACCATCTTGAATAAGAGTGATGAGAGTAGATCACCTTAACCTGCTCCTAATCTTAGGGGGAAGCATTCAGGCATTAAGAAATGCATTTCACTTAAGTATAGTGTCTCCTGTAGGTTTTTTTTGTAGGTACTCACTCTTGAACAAGTTAAGGAAGTTCCCCTTTACTCCTAACTTGCTGAGAGTATTTGTCATGAATGGGTGTTGGATTTTGTAAAAAAAAAAAAAAAAAATTTAACATTAATTGATATAATCTTGCTCCTTTAGCTCACATATATAGTGGACTACATTGATTTTCAAATGTGGAACCAACCTTGCATACCTGGAATAATTCTAGTGTGTGTAATTCTTTTTATACACTGTCTGACTCAATTTGCTAATATTACGTTTAGGATTTTTTGTGACTAACTTCATGAGAAATACTGATCTGTGGACTGTCTTTTGTATTGTCTTTGGTTTGGTCAGGGTAATAGTGACTTCTTATTAAATAGAATGGTTTGGGAAGTGTTTTCTTATTTTCTGTTTTCTGGAAGATACTGTGTAAAATTAATGCTAATTCTACTTTAAACATTGGTGGAATTCTCCAGTGAAACCAGCTGGACTTGGAGATTCCTTTTTGAGAGCTTTTGTACATGGTGAATTAAACTCTTCAATAATTTATAGGGCTATTCAAATCATTTCTTTCATATGGATAGAGTTGTGGTAATTTTTGGTTTTTGAGAAATTGGACCATTTCATCTAAAATTCCTTCTATTTGAAGAAATTCCTTTAGCCACTCTGTAAGGCTAGGTCTTTTAGAAATATATTATTTTAGTTTTTCTTCATGTGAGATTGTCTTTATTTCCCTCTTTATTCCTGAATGATAGTTTTGCTGGATAAATAATTTGCGGTTGACAGTTCTTTTCTTTCAGCACTTAAAAAACCATCCTTCTGGTCTCCATGCTTTCAGATGAGTAATCTGAATTGATGTTTCCCTATGGGCCATCTGTTATTTATCTTTGGCTGCTTTCAAGATTTTTCTTTGTGTTTAGTTTCGAGATGTAATCGTGTTGTGTCTTGGTGTGAATTTTGGGGTGTTTATCCTATTTGGAATTAACTCAATTTCTTGATTCTCTAGATTTATGTCTTTCACCAAATTTGGGATATTTTCAGCAACTATTTCTTTTTATTTTTTAATTTTTGTGGCTACATAGTTGGTGTATATGTTTATGGGTTACATTAGGTATCTTGATACAAGCATGCAATGCATAATGATCACATAACAGAAAATGGGGTACCCATTCCTTCAAGCATTTATCCTCTATGTTACAATCCAATTCTACTCTTTTATCTTTAAATGAGCAATTAAACTATTATTGACTGTAGTCCGTCTGTTGTGCTATCAAATACTAGGTCTTATTCTTTCTGTATTTATTTTGTACCTATTAACCACTCCCACTTCCCTCCATCCCACCCATTACCCTTCCCAGCCTTTGGTAACCATCTGTCTACTCTCTATTTCCACAGGTTTAATTGTTTTGATTTTTAGCTCCCACAAATAAATGAGAACATGTGAAGTTTCTCTTTCTGTGCCTAACTTATTTCACTTAACATAATGACCTCCAGTTCCATCCTTCCATCCATGTTGTTGCAAATAACAGGATCTCATTCTTTTTTTGTTCTTCATTTTTTTCCCCAGTTTTTAAGTTCCAGGGTAGGTGTGCAGGATGTGCAGGTTTGTTACATAGGTAAACGTATGCCATGGTGGTTTGCTGCATATATCAACCTATCACCTAGGTATTAAGCCCAGCATTCATTACTTATTCTTTCTCTTCCTGATGCTTTTCCTGCCCCAAGCCCCCCAGCAGGCCCCAGTGTGAGTTGTTCCCCTCCATGTGTTCTCATCATTAAGCTCTCACTTATAAGTGAAAACATGCAGTGTTTGGTTTTCTGTTCCTGTGTTAGTTTGCTGAGGATAACAGCTTCCAGGTCCATCCATGTCCCTGCAAAGGACGTGATCTCATTTCTTTTTATGCTGCATAGTATTCCATAAAGTGTGTGTATCACATTTTCTTTATCCAGTCTGTCACTGATGGACATTTAGGTTGATTCCATGTCTTTGCTATTGTGAATAGTGGTTGCAATGAACACACACATACATGGCTTCTTTTGTTTTTGAGACAGAGTCTCGCTCTGTCGCCCAGGCTGGAGTGTAGTGGCATGACCTCAGCTCACTGCAGGCTCTGCCTCCCAGGTTCATGCCATTCTCCTGCCTCAGCCTCCCAAGTAGCTGGGACTACAGGCGCCCACCACCACACCTGGTTAATTTTTTGTATTTTTAGTAGAGACGGGGTTTCACCGTGTTAGCCAGGATGGTCTCGATCTCCTGACCCCATGCTCTGCCTACCTTGGCCTCCCAAAGTGCTGGGATTACAGGCATGAGCTACCACACCAGGCCTTTTTTTTTTTTTTAAATGGAGTCCTGGGCTGTCAGCAGGCTGTAGTGCAATGGCACGATCTTGACTCACTGCAACCTCCACCTCCTGGGTTCAAGCAATTCCCCTGCCTCAGCCTCCCGAGTAGCTGGGACTGCAGGCAGGTACTACCACGCCCAGCTAATTTTTTATATTTTAGTAGAGACAAGGTTTCACCTTGTTGGCCAGGATGGTCTCGATCTCCTGACCTCGTGATCCACCCTCAGCCTCCCAAAGTGCTGGGATTAGAAGCATGAGCCACTGTGTCCGGTCACATTTTTACAATAGAATAATTTATTTTCCTTTGGGTATATACCCAGTAATCCTTTGGGATTGCTGGGTAAAATCGTATTTCTGCCTCTAGATTTTTGAGGAATTGCCACACTGTCTTCCACTATGGTTGAACTAACGTACACTCCCATCAACAGAGTAAAAGCTTTCCTTTTTCTCCACAACCTCACCAGTATCTGTTGTTTCTTGACTTTTTAATAATTGTCATTCTGACTGGTGTGAGATGGTATCTCGTTGTGGTTTTGATTTGCATTTCTCGATGATCAGTGATGTTTAACTTTTTTCATATGTTTATTGGCCACATGAATGTCTTCTTTTGAGAAACATCTGTTCATATTCTTTGCCCACTTTTTAATTTTTTTTTTGTAAGTTTGTTAGGGTTTTTTGTAGACTCTGGATAGTACACCTTTGCCAGATAGATACATTGCAAAAATTGTCTTCCATTCTGTAGGTTGTCTCTTCACTCTGATGATAGTTTCTTTTGCTCTGCAGAAGCCCTTTAGATTAATTAGATTCCATTTGTCAAGTTTTGCTTTTGTTGCAATAGACTTTGGAGTTTTCATCATGAAATCTTTGCCCATGCCTATGTCCTGAATGGTATTGCCTAGATTTTCTTCCAGGCTTTATTTTCTTTTGTTTTTTTAAAAATATAGTTTTGGGTTTTACATTTCAATCTTTAATCCATCTTGAGTTAATTTTTGTATATGGTGTAAGGAAGGGTTCCAGTTTCAATTTTTTGCATATGGCTAGCCAGTTCTCCCAGCGCCATTTATTAAATAGAGAATCCTTTCCCCTTTACTTGTTTTTGCCAGGTTTGTCAAAGATCAGATGGCTGTAGGTGTGCAGTCTTATTTCTGAGTTCTCCATTCTGTTCCATTGATGTATACGTCTATTCTTGTACCGTTATCATGCTGTTTTGGTCACTGTAGCCTTGTAGTGTAGTTTGAAGTCATGTAGCATGATGCCTTCAGCTTTGTTCTTTTTGCTTAGGATTTTCTTGAGTAAAGGGCTCTTTTTTGGTTCCATATGGGTTTTAAAAGAGGTTTTTTTTTCCTAATTCTGTGAAGAATGTCAGTGGTAGTTTAATGGGAATCGCATTGAATCTTTAAATTACTTTGGGCAGTATGGCCATTTTCAGGATGTTGATTATTCCTATCCATGAGCATGGAATGTTTTTCCATTTGTTTGTGTCCTCTCTGATTTCCTTGAGCAGTGGTTTGTTGTTCTCCTTAAAGAGGTCCTTTACTTCCCTTGTTAGCTATATTCCTAGGTATTTTTATTCTTTTTGTAGCAATTATGAATAGGATTTCATTCATGATTTGGTTCTCTACTTGCCTGTTGTTGGTGTATTAGAATGCTAGTGATTTTTGCACATTGATTTTTGTAACCTGAGAGTTTGCTGAAGTTGCTTATCAGCTTAAGAAGCTTTTGGGCTGAGACAGTGGGGTTTTCTAAATATAAGATGATGTCCTCTGCAAACAGACATAATTTGACTTCTTCTCTTCCTATTTGAATACCCTTTATTTCTTTGTCTTGCCTGATTGCCCTGGCCAGAACTTCCAATACTATGTTGAATAGCAGTGGTGAGAGAAGGCATCCTTGTCTTGTGCCAGTTTTCAAGGGGAATGTTTCCAGCTTTTGCCCATTTAAGGTGAAATTGGCTGTGGGTTTGTCATATATGGCTGTTACTATGTTGAGGTATGTTCCTTCAATACCTAGTTTATTGAGAGTTTTTAACATGAGGGAATGTTGAATTTTTTTGAAGGCCTTTTCTGTGTCTATTGAGATAATCATTTGGTTTTTGTCTTTATTTCTGTTTATGTGATTAATTACATTTATTGATTTGGATATGTTGAACCAATCTTGCATCATGGGGATGAAGCTAACTTAGTTGTGGTGAAGAAGTTTTTTGATGTGCTGCTGGATTTGGTTTGAGGATTTTTGCATCTATATTCATCAGGGATATTGGCCTGAAGTTTTCTTTTTCTGTTGTATCTCTGATATCTAGTTTGGTATCAGGATGATGCTGGCCTCATAGAATGAGTTAGGGAGGAGTCCCTCCTTTTCAGTTGTTGGGAATAGTGTCAGTAGAAATGGTACCAGCTCTTCTTTGTGCCTCTGGTAGAATTCAGCTGTAAATCAATCTGGTCCTGGGCTTTTTTTTTTTTTTTTTTTTTTTGGTTGGTAGGCTATTTATTACTGCCTCAACTTCAGAACTCATTGTTGGTCTATTCAGGGATTCAGTTTCTTGGTTCAGTCTTGGGAGGGTGTATGTGTCTAGAAATTTATCCATTTCTTCTGGATTTTTTAGTTTATGTGCATAGAGGTGTTTATAGTATTCTCTGATGGTTCTATTTCTATTGGGGTCAGTGGTGATATCCCCCTTATCATTTCTGATTGTATCTATTTGATTCTTCTCTGTTTTCTTCTTTATTAGTATAGCTAGCAGTCTATTTTATTAATTTTTTCAAATAACCAGCTCCTGGATTTGATGGTTTTTTTTTTAAGGGTTTTGTGTGTGTGTGTGTGTGTGTGTCTGTATCTCCTTCAGTTCCACTCTAATCTTGGTTATTTCTTATCTTCTCCTAGCTATGCAGTTCTCTAGTTATTTTAGTCGTGATGTTAGGTTTTTAATTTGAGATGTTTCAGCTTTTCGATGTGGTCATTCAGTGCTATAAATTTCCCTCTTAACACTGCTTTAGCTATGTCTCAGAGATTGTGGCACATTGTTTCTTTGTTCTCATTATTTTGAAGAACTTCCTGATTTCTGCCTTAATTTCATTATTTATTCAGGAGTCATTCAGAGGCAGGTTGTTTAATTTCCGTCTAGTTTTGTGGTTTTGAGTGAGTTTCTTAATCTTGAGTTCTAGTTTGATTGCACCGTGGTCTGAGAAACTGTTACGATTTCAGTTCTTTTCCATTTTCTGAGGAGTGTTTTACTCTGATTATGTGATCAATTTTAGAGCAAATGTGGCAATGAGAAAGATACATATTCTGTTGTTTTTGGGTGGAGAGTTCTGTAGATATTTATCAGTTCCAGAGCTAATAAATCAGCTCTTGATCCAGAGCTGAGTTCAGGTCCTGAATATCTTTGTTAATTTTCTGTCTTGATGATCTGTCTTATATTTTCAGTTGGGTGTTAAAGTCTCCCACTATTATTGCTTGGGAGTCTAAGTCTCTTGGTAGCTCTTTAAGAACTTGCTTTATGAATCTGGGTGCTCCTGTATTAGGTGCAAGCATGTTTTGGATAGTTAGTTGTTCTTGTTGAATTGAACCCTTTACTATTATGTAATCCCCTTCTTGGTCTTTTTTTTTTTTTTTTTTTAAATCTTTGTTTAAAGCCTGCTTTGTCAGAAACTAGTATTGTGACCCTTGCTTTTTTTTTTTTTTTTTCTTTCCATTTGCTAGGTAAATTTCCTCCATCCCTTTATTTTGAGCCTATGTGTGTCTTTTCATATGAGATGGGTCTCTTGAAGACAGCATGCCAGTGGGGCTTGACTTTATCCAGCTTGCCATTCTTTGTCCTTTAAATGGGGCATTTAGTCCATTTGCATTTAAGGTTAATATTGTTATGTGTGAATTGAGGATCTCATTCTTTTTTTAGTGGCGGAACGGTACTTGATTTTGTATATGTACCATATTTTCTGTATTTATTCATCTGTTGATGGACACTTAGGTTACTTGCAATCTTGGCTATTTTGAGCAGTGCTGCAAGAAACATGAGAATGCAGGTATCTCTTCAATATACTGATTTACTTTCTTTTGTGTATATACTAAGCACTGGAATTGGTGGATTGTATGGTAGCTCTATTTTTAGTCTCTTTGAGGAAACTCCAAACTCTTCTCCATAGTGGTTGTACTCATTTACATTTCAACCAACAATGTATGAGGGTTCTCTTTGTTACACATCCTCACCAGGATTTCTTATTGCCTGTCTTTTGGATAAAAGCCATTTTACCTGAGGTGAGGTGATATCTCATTGTAATTTTGATTTGCATTTCTCTGATGATCAGTGATGTTGAGCACCTTTTCACAAGCCTGTTTGTTGTTTGTATGTCTTCTTTTGAAAAATGTTGATGGCCGGGCGCGGTGGCTCAAGTCTGTAATCCCAGTACTTTGGGAGGCCGAGGCGGGCGGATCACGAGGTCAGGAGATCGAGACCATCCTGGCTAACCCGTTGAAACCCCGTCTCTACTAAAAAAATACAAAAAGCTAGCCGGGCGAGGTGGCGGGCGCCTGTAGTCCCAGCTACTCCGGAGGCTGAGGCAGGAGAATGGTGTGAACCCGGGAGGCGGAGCTTGCAGTGAGCTGAGATCCGGCCACTGCACTCCAGCCCGGGCGACAGAGCGAGACTCCGTCTCAAAAAAAAAAAAAAAAAAGAAAAATGTTGATTCAGGTCTTTTGCCCATTTTTAAATCAGATTATTAGATTTTTTCCTATAGAGTTGTTTGAGTTCCTTGTATATTCTGATTATTAATTCCTTGACAGATGGGTGGTTTACACATATTTTTCTCCGATTTTGTGAGTTGTCTCTTCATTTCATTGGTTTTGTTTGCTGTACAGAAGCTTTTTAACTTGATATGATCTCATTTGTCTGTTTTGCTTTGGATGCCTGTCTTTGTGGGTTATTACTCAAGAAATTTTGCCCAGGAGTGTTTTGTCCTAGAGTGTTTCCCAAATGTTTTCTTATAGTGGCATTATAGTTTGAGGTCTTAGATTTTTAAGTCTTTAATCTATTTTCATGTGATTTTTTTGTATATGACGGGAGATAGGGGTTTAGTTTCATTCTCCTGCCTATGGATATCCAGTTTTCCTAGCAGTATTTATTGAAAAACAACTGTTTTTTTCTCCATTATATGTTCCTGACACCTTTGTGAAAATGAGTTCGCTGTAGGTGTTGGGGTTGTTTCTGGGTTCTCTATTCTGTTCCATTGGTCTGTGTGTCTGTTTTTGTGCCGGTACCATACTGTTTTTGTTATGATAGCTCTGTAGTATAATTTTAGGTCAGGCAAAGTAACTCTTTTAGATTCATTCTTTTTGCTCAGGATAACTTTGGCTATTCTGGGTCTTTTGTGATTCCATGTACATTTTAGGGTTGTTTTTTCCATTTCTGTGAAAAATGTCATTGGTATTTTGATAGGGATTGCATTGAATCTGTGGATTGCTTTGGGTTGTATGGACATTTTAACAATATTGATTCTTCTAATCCATGAACATGGAATATCTTTCCATTTTTTCATGTCCTTTTTAATTTCTTTCATCAGTGTTTTATAGTTTTTATTGTAGAGACCATTTACTTGTTTGGTGAATTTTTAGATATTCAATTTTATTTTTGGCTATTGTAAATCAGATTGCTTTCAAAATTTCTTTTTCAGATTGTTCAACTACTGACTTTTGGGGGTTGATTTTGTATTCTGCAACTTTACTGAATTTGTTTATGTGTTCTAATCAGGTTTTTGTGTAGTCTTTAGGTTTTTTCAAATATAAATATATCGTCTACAAACAAAAATAATTTGACTTCTTTCTTTCCAATTTGCATGTTCTTTATTTCTTTTTCATGTCTGATTGCTCTACCTAGGACTTCCAGTACTATCTTGAGTCACAGTGGTGAAAGTGGGTATCCATGTTGTGTTCCAGATCTTAGAGAAAGGCTTTCAGTTTTTACCCTTTCGGTATGATACTAGCTGTGGGTGTATGACATACAGCCTTTATTATATTGAGGTATAGTCCTTTTATCCTCAGTCTTTTGAGGGTTTTTATCATGAAGAGATGTTGGATTTAATAAAATATATTTTCAGTATCAGTTGAAATGATTATATGATTTTTGTCCTTCATTCTGTTGGAATGATGTATCGTGATTGATTTGCATAGGTCGAACCATCCTAGCATCCCAGGGGTTAATCCGACGTGGTCATGATGATGATCTTTTTAATGTATTGTTGAATTTGGTTTGCTAGTATTTTTCTGAGTATTTTTACATCAATTTTCATCAGAGATATTGGCCTGTGGTTTTCTTTTTTTGATGTATCCTTGTTTGGTTTTGGTATGAGGGTAATACTGTCCTTGTAGAATGAATTTGGAAGTGTCCCCTTATCCGCTGTGTTTTGGAATAGTTTGAGTAGGACTGGCTTTAGTTCTTCTTTAAATGTTTGATAGAAGTCATCAGTGAAGCCACTGGATCCTGAGCTTTTCTTTACTGGGGGATTTTATTACAGTTTCTATCTCATTATTTATTATTGATCTGCTCAGGGTTTCTGGATTTTTTCATGGTTAAATCTTGGTTGATTGTGTATGTCTAGGAATTTATTTCATGGTAGCTGCTAGTGATTCTTTGAATTTCTGTGGTATCAGTTGTAATGTCTTTTTTTTTCATTTCTGATTTTATTTGTTTGGGTATTCTCTCTGTTTTTCTTCATTAGTCTGGCTAAAAGTTTGTCAATTTTATTTATTCTTTCAAAAAACCAAGATTTTATTTCATTCATCTTTTGTATTGTTTTCTCCATTTCAAATTCATTTATTTCTGCTTTAATCTTTGTTATTTATTTTAGTCTAGTAATTTTGGGTTTGGTTTGCTCTTGCTTTTCTCGTTCTTTAAGCCACATTGTTAGGTTGTTTGTTTGATGTTTTTCTTCTTTTTTGAGGTAGTTACTTAAAGCTGTAAACTTCTCTTTTAGTCCTGCTTTTGCTGTATCCCATAAGTTTTGGTATGTTGTGTTTCTATTATCATTTGTGTCAAGAAAATTTTCAGTTTCCTTCTTAATTTCTTCACTAGTAATTCAGGAGCATGTTGTATAATTTGCATGTATTTTTATAGTTTCCAAAATTCCTCTGTTACTGATTTCAAGTTCTATTCCATTGTGTCAGAGAAGATGCTTGAAATTATCAGTTTTTTCAAATGTTTTAAGACTTGTTTTGTGACATAACATATGGTCTATTCTTGAGAATGAGCCATATGTTTAGGAAAAGAATGTGTATTCTGAAGCCTTTGGATTAAATGTTTTGTACATATCTGTTAGCTTCATTTGATCTACAGTGCAGATTAAGTCTGATGTTTTCTTGTTGTTTTTCTATCTGGAAGATCTGTCCAGTACTGAAAATGGGGTGTTGAAGTCCCCAACTATTATTGTATTGAGGTCTGTCTCAATCTTTAGCTCCAATAATATTAGCTTTATATGTCTGGGTGCCCTATCATTGGGATATTTGTAAATGTTATGTACTTTTGCTGAATTGACCATCTTACCATTATATAATGACCTTTGTCTCTTCTTACAGTTTTTGTCTTGCCATCTTTTTTATCTGGTATAGTGACTCCTGTTCTTTTTTGGTTTCCGTGGACATGGAATATCTTTTTCCATCGTTTTATTTTCACTCTGTGTGCATCTTCATAGGTGAAGTATGGTTTTTTTTGTGTGTGTGGGCAACAGATCATTGGGTCTTACTTGTTTTTTTACATCCACTCAGCCACTCTGTCTTTTAATTGGAGGGTTTCATTTATTGGCATTTAATGTTATTATTCATAAAGTAAGCACTTACTCTTGCTATTTTGGTATTTGGTTTTTTGTTTTGTGGTCTTCCTTCTTTCCTTCCTTCCTGTCTTTCAGTGAAGGTGATGTTCTCTGGTAGTATGATTTAATTTCTTGCTTTTTAATTTGTGTGTATTTGTTATTTGTTTTCTGGTTTGAAGCTACCATAAGGCTTGCAAATAATATCTTCTAGCCTATCATTTTAAACTGATGACAATACTGATTGCATAAACAAATAAACAAGCAAAAAGAAAACTAATAAAAAAACTTTGTTTTAACTGAATCCCTCCCACTTTTTAAACTTTCTGTTGTTTATGTCTTATTCTGTGTCTTGAAAAGTTTTTGTAGTTATGATTTTTGATTGGTCCATTATTTAGTATTTCTACTTAAGAGTAGTTTACACAGCACACTTAGGGTGTTAAAATATTCTGTGTTTTTCTGTGTGCTATTACCAGTGAATTTCATACCTTCATATGGTTCATTATTGCTCAGTAATGTCTTTTTCTTTCAGATTGAATAACCTCCTTAACATTTCTTATAGGACAAGTGCAGTATTGCTGAAATTGCATAGCTTTTATTTGTCTGGGAAGGTCTTTATTTCTTCTGCTTTTTTGATGGATATTTTTTGCCAAATTTTTTCCTTCAGTACTTTAAATTTGTTAATGCCACTCTCTCCTGGCCTGCAAGGTTTCCACTGAAAAGTCTGCTGGTAGACATTTTGGAACTACATTGTATATTATTTATTTTTTCTGCTGCTTTAAGGATTTTTTTTCTTTATTTTTCACCTTTGGTTATTTGATTATTAAATGCCTTGAGGTAGTCCTCTTTGGATTAAATCTGGTTGGTGTTCTATAACCTTCTTTTACTTCAATATTGATATATTTCTCTAGGTTTGGGAATTTCTCTTATATTATCCCTTTGAATGAACTTTCTACCCCTATCTCTGTCTCTACTTCCTCTTTAAGGCCAAAACACTCTTAGATTTGCCTTTTTAAGGCTATTTTCTAGATCTTGTAGGCATGCTTCACTGTTTTTTATTCTTTCATTTCCTCTGACTGTATTTTCAAATAGCCCGTCCTCAAGCTCACTAACTCTTTCTTCTGCATGATCAATTATGCTCTTAATAGACTCTGATGTACTCTTCAATATGTCAATTGCATTTTCAGCTCTAGAATTTCAGCTTGGTTCTTTTTAATAATTTCAATCTCTTGGTAAAATTTATCTGATAGAATTCTTCTCTGTGTTGCCTTGATTTCTTTGAGTTTCCTCAACACAACTAATTTGAATTATCTGTCTGAAAGGTCACGTATCTCTGTTTCTCCAGGATTGGTTCCTGGTGCCTTATTCAGTTTGTTTGGCGAGGTCATGTTTCCTTGGATGGTCTTGATGCTTATAGATGTTCATCAATAACATTGATGAGTTAGGCCTTTATTGAGTTAACATGTCTGGGCATTGAAGAGTTAGGCATTTAGTGTAGTTCTCACAGTCTGGGCTTGTTTTTGCCAGTTTTTCTTGGGAAAGCTTTGTAGATATTCAAAAGGACTTGGGCCTCAAACCCAATAACACTGTGCTTCTTGCAGACTCATAGAGGTGCTGCCTTGGTGGTCTTGGATAAGATCGGAAGAATTCTCTGGATTACCAGGCAGAGTCTTGTTCTTCTCCCTTACTTTCTCCCACACAAGCGGAGTCTCTGTGGTGAGTCACCTGGAACTAGGGGTGAGGGGACACTGTGCCCCTTTGGCTACCACAACTGGAATTGTGTTAATGTAGACCCGAAGCTGGCACAGCACTGGGTCTTTCCCAAGGCCCACTGTAACCACTACCTGGCTACTACCTATGTTCACTCGAGGCCCTATGGCTCTGTGATCAGCAGATGATAAACTCAGCTGAGTCCGTGGCCCTTTCTTCAGGGTGGTGAGTTTCCTAATGCCTTGAGTGAGTCTAGAGATGCTGTCTGGGAGCCAGGGATTAGAGTCAAAAATCCTAGATATTTAGTTCTGTTTTACTGTGGCTAAACTAGCACTCAAACCACAAGACAAAGTCCTTCCCGCTCTTCCCTTCCCTTTTCATAGGCAGAGGAGCCTCTTCTTGTGGATACCACCACCACCACCACAAGGGAGTTTCTGCCAGGCCACCACCGGTGTTCTCTTAAGGCCCAAGGACTCTCCAGTCAGCTTGTGGTGAATGCTGCCGGGCTTGGGACTCACCCTTCAGGGCAGCGGGCTCCCCTCTGGCCCAAGGCAGGTCCAGAAATGCTGACCAAGGGCCTAGGCCTGGACTCAGGGACCCCAAGGGTCTGCTTCATTCCCTGCCCCACTGTGGCTGAGCTGGTGCCTGAGGTACAAGACAGAGTGCCCTTTTTTTTAGAAGGAGTCTTTCACCATAGCCCTTGTTTTCTCTAGAAGGAATCTTTCACCATAGCCCCCACAGCTGAGAATTTGCTTAGTTATACCTGAAGCCAGCACATCTCAGAGCCCAAGGCCCATGGCCTATTCCCAAGGGTTCTTTAATCAGCAAGTGATGAACCTGCCAGGACTGGGTCCTTGCCTTCAAGGCAGTGGTTCCCTTTTGGCCTATTCCCCAGCAAGTGATGAACCTGCCAGGACTGGGTCCTTGCCTTCAAGGCAGTGGTTCCCTTTTGGCCTATTCTGTCTCTAGAAATGTCTCCTATGAGCTACAGCCTCATGATTGCCTTGTGCCCTTTCCTAGTGTGGCCGAGCTCGTATCCAAGATGTAAGGCAAAGTCCTCTTTGCTCTTCACTGTCCTCTTTTCAAACACAAGGAAGGGGCCTCTTCTATTGCTTTCAGCTGCACTGCCTAGGGTTGCGGGAGGGGTGGTGCAAGCACTCCCTTAGCCACTCTGTCTAGTGTCTGTTAGGTTATGTGCCACCCTAGTCTACTGTCTCTAAGCCTAGCCCAGCACTAGGCGTTGCCTGTGAATTGCAGTCCTTGTGTCTTAGACTACCTTTCAAGTTTACCTTGGACCTTAGAGCATTTTGGCCTGTGCTAGTGAGGCTTGTTGAGAAACTCACCCATGCTGGGATGGGTGATTCCTTTCTGGCTAAGTCTGGTCCAAATGCTCCCTTTGTGTGTGGGTGCTAGCTGAGCCCAGCATGGCTTTACTGTCCAATATAACAGGACAGCACTGAGATCAAAGTAAAGTCTCATGATCGCTGTACTCTCCCTCTCCTAAGTGCACAGATTTCTCCACGCCATGCAGCCACTGCCAGGGGATGGGGGAGAGGTGGCACAAGCACTTCATTAGTTGCCCTGGCTGGTTTGTGTCTTGGTAGGTCATGTGATATGGTTTAGCTTTGTGTCCCCACCCATGTCTCACAACAGATCGTAATTTCCACGTGTTGGGTAGGGACCTGGTAGGAGGGGATTGGATCATGGGAGCAGATTTCCCCCTTGCTGTTTTCGTGATAGTGAGTGAGTTCTCATGAGATCTTGTTGTTTAAAAGGGTGTAGCACTTCCCCTTTGCTCTCTCTGCTGCTGCCATGTGAAGATGTGCTTGCTTCCCTGAACCCTTCCACCATGATTGTAAGTTTCCTGAGGCCTCCCTACCCATGCCTCCTGTATAGCCTGTGGAACTGTGAGTCAGTTAAGCCTTTTTTCTTTATAAGTTACCCAATCTCAGGTATTTCTTTACAGCAGTGTAAGAACAGACTAATACATTGTGTGCCCCTGCCAAGTCCACTGGCTCTGAACCCATCTCAGTACTAGGACTTGCCTAGGGATTGCAGTCCTTGTCACCTAGATTTCTCTTTAACTTTACTTAGGGTCCCACTTTAGCCTGCACTGGCGAGGCTTGCTGGAACTCTGTGCTCCGTCTGCTGGGATGGGTAATTCTCATCTGGCTAGGCCTGATCCAAATGCCCCTTCCCTGGGTGGGTGTCTGCTGGGTGCGATCCTGTTAATGCTTTCTGCTGTGACAGGGAAGCATTGAGTTCAGTTTAATGTCCCCCAGTCATTGCACTGTCCCTGTCCCAGGTGCATAGATTCTTCATACCAGGTGGCCACTGTCAAGAGATGGGGGAGGGGTGGCGCTGGCACTTCAAGATGATCTTTCCTACCCCCTTTCAGTGCCTCTTTCAGTGATACGAAGTTAAAACCAGGTACTGTGAGCGTTGGTTTTTGGTTGTTGTGACAGTGCTTTTTGTGTGTAGTCAGTTAAAATACGGTGTTTCTGTGGGGGTAACAAATTGTGTAGGCTTCTATTTGACCATCTTGCTCTGTCCCACCAACATTTCTTAAAATACTCTTTTAGCCCACTTTCCTTTTCCTTTCCTTTCCTTCTGAAACTCCAGAGATAAAAATGTTGGACCTTTTTCCATTGTCGCACAGGTGCTCTGTTCATTTTTTTCCGGTTTATCTTTTCTCTCTTGTTAAAATTGGGTAAATTTTATTGATGTGTTCTAAAGTTTATGGATTCTGTCCTTTGTCATTTCTGCCTCATTATCGAGCCCCGAATTAAAACAAATTCTGCTGTTGTGTTTTTCCTTTTTCTTTGTTTTATTAGAATTTATAATTATTTGTTGAAGCATTTTTATCATGGCTGCTTTAAAATCCTTGTCAGAGAATTCTAACATCTGATTCATCTCAGTGTTGCTGTCGGTTGTCTTTTCTCATTCAAGGTGTGATTTTCCTGTTTCTTGGTATGATGAGTGAGTTCTGATTGTGTTCTGGGCTTTTTGGCTATTCTGTTGGGAACTTCTGAGTCCTGTTTAGATCTTCCATTTTAGAAGGCAGTCACCCTGTTTTAGTATGCAGGTCCTGGCCTACATTTGTGGGTTGTGATTCCAAAGATAATTTAATCTTGAAGACTGTTTGGTGTATCTCATGCCACTGATGCTCCCACTGGTCTCTGCTGGTGCTGGCCGAGGGGGTGGAAGTAGCTTCACACAGGCCAGGACACCTTGCCCCTCTAGATGGGGAAGACTGTCTCCTGACCATAGAAGAGTCAGTGAGGCTTTCTATGTCCAGCTGCTTGTTGTGTTGAGATCTCCCTTAATGGTGCTGTCCAGTGCTTCTGGATGGGATGGGGTGTCTTTGGCACCTCGGAACACAGCAGCTTCCCAAGCTAGGTCGCTTGTGATGAGCTCACCTTGCCTATGGGGTCGTAGAACACCTTCCAGGCTGGTTACTTACTGTGGGAGGATCCTCTTGCCTGTGCTGCAGGTCTCTCTGGTGCCTCTCGGTCCTTAGGGTCAGACCCTGGATACTTTCTGTGGTAGAATTCCCCTTGTTAGAGCTGCCCTTCTCCACCCTCCCCACTGTGATTCTCAGTGGAGGTTAATACTTTTTGCCAACTGGAGGCAGAATGCTTCCCCTAGCCACTTACTGTCTGCAGGAATCCCCATCAGTCCCTCTTATGTGGCTCATAAATATTGTCAGTAGGATTCCAGTTTGATTCAGGGGAGGAATGAGCCACCTTCTCTTGCTTGGTCGAGCGTCAGGAAATGCCAGGCCTGGGTTGCTTTCTGCTTTTGGGAGGGGAGTCCTAAGGCACCATGCTACTCATACAGTCCTAGCTAGATCCCTGACCATTCCTTCCACCATTCTCTTTACACCTTTCAGAATCCTGGTTTGGCTGACTCTTGTGTTATTTTCAGGGTTTATAGTTGTACTTAGCATGGAGGAGCGGGGAAAAGTGAGTCTCTGCCATTTTATTCAGAATTATGTATTTGTTCCTTAGCTTTCATTACCTTTCTGGATTTGTTTTCATTTCCCTTGTCTTGAAAAGCTTTGAGAGTGATCCTGCAATCAAGCAATATCCTCATGCTCTTGAGTACGGATGTACAGTGCTCTGCTGTGTCTGGCCAAGGTCCTAGTCCCAGTAGGCTGAATTGATTTTGCTGGTGTGGAGTCATGTTATTCCAATTAATATAAAACAAAAGTTTAAATCCACGTGCACAGGGAATAAAGACAGGGAGCTGCTGCTGCCCCTCTGTGTGTGATGCACCGGGCTGGCACTGCCCTTTTCTCTCTGGCTGTGTGTCTGTGGTCAGTGCTTGTCCTGGCTGATGGGGAGGGCGCTGGCCATCTGGCCTCCCAGTTTCAATCCCTTGAAGCAGCGCCCAGGACCCTCAGTCAAGGAACTATCTTTGGATTGTCTAGAGATAATTCCTGTACTTTAGGCACTGAAAAGGAATAGAAAAAGTGTGGAAATCACTTTAAGATTAGTGAGTATTCATAGAGAAGCAGATGAGATCTCTACTGGATGGCTGTTTTGCCTTTGAAAAAGGGTACACACATCGCCTTCTGCTTGGAAAGATAAACCAGCGTCAAATTCGTCTTATCAGGCAAGATGTGTTCCATTGGTAAGACTGATTCCATTATATACTAAATGGCAAAAGAAATAATTTAATTCCTGCTCCCTGTCTTAGATCCTTTCTCTAAGGCGAAGAGGACAGTGAGATGAGAGATGCCTTGT
This sequence comes from Trachypithecus francoisi, assembly GCF_009764315.1. Lineage (NCBI taxonomy): Eukaryota > Metazoa > Chordata > Mammalia > Primates > Cercopithecidae > Trachypithecus > Trachypithecus francoisi. Next base: position 14,384,215 of record NW_022681433.1, on the reverse strand, counting down.
TTGCCTTTAGGCCGTAGAATGGTTTGGGTTAAGCAAGGCAGTGTTGGGTCGTTTCAGTTTTGCGTTTTACCTAGAACTGGAATGTTGTACTTAATTATCTCATGCAAGAAGCTGTTGATTGTTTCTACTTTGCAGGAGTCTGTGGAATTGAAGTTTACTTAAAGAAGGAACTTGAAATATTGATTCTGATTCTCTTCATTTAATGATTGAAGAATTAATGAATTCCTGGTTAAGTTCCCATATTTTTTCTGTTTTATGTAGGGCTCATATTTTCATTGAGTACATGAAAATGAATTTGATGCTGATAGATGTGGGAACATGTAATCAATTTAAGTATTTTAAACTAATACTTGATTGTCCTTTGTGAAGAAATACTAATCATTAGCTACTTTTAAGCTATTTAAACATGTACTAAATTTCTAGTACTGTCTTTTGAAAGTCTTAATTGCCATTTGATTGACTCACTGGGGCTCACATTTCTCCGTGGGGGTGGTCACATTGGCGAGAGAAACTCTACCTCGTGGTTACGGACCCGGGTTTGAGTTCACTACGTGTGTTTGTATCCTGGCCGTACCATTTACAAACTTTGGGCTTTGGGCAAGTTAACTTACCTCTGGTGTCTCAAATTCCTTATATGCTTACTGGGGAAATACAGTACTACTGTATGAGGTATCGTGAGTACTCAGTGGAACAATATATGCAAAGCATTGAGAACAATATGTTGCTTATGGCAAACACATAATAGCTGTTAGTTTTTCTTGTGGTAGATGGTTACTGTTATTATGAAACCAAAAGAAAGTAGATACGACTATAGGAATTAGAATACACACTTAAAAATAGAACTACCTTGGCACTGGTGTCTATCACCAGGGTCTTGAATACCCTGTCCTAGTAATAAAAATGCTGTATGCTCATATTTAGCGTGAGGCAACGTTACCCTGTTTGAGTGAACAGTGCTTTGCTTCTGCCACTTCTGATCACCCCCTCTTCCTTATTTAATCCCAAGGATGGGAATGTTCCTCAGCTTCTCATTATTCCGTTCTTGATGGCAGTCAAATTGGAGACAAGCTATAGAAGACACAAATCCCCAGCTAATCTGTTTCCAAAAGGAATGGACTTAAAAATAGTGTGCATTTGTGCTGGCTAATTTTGTTGTCCTTCGTTATTCAGAGAAGATGATGTTAATACCAAATGAGTAATAAAAAATCAATTAAAATCCTTTAGGGAAATTAAAGTACTGACAAATTCATAATAGCTTTTCTGGTTGTTAAATCAGATTGACATGGATTAACAATTGGTGGTGGACAGAAATTTGCTGAATTTACTGAAGTATATTCCCATTAAAATAACAGCTGTGTTTAAGAGCCTGCACCAGGGCATTCAGTTCCAGGACCGGAGTGTGAAGGAGAGAGCTAATCAAATAAGACAACTTGTACTTAATTTTAATTAAGTAAATTCCCCGTCACGTTTTAATCACATAAACTCAGTCATGGGTGCTGCAGGAGCAAGAGGCCAGCCATTTTATTGTCTAACTCTGATTGCTTTTTCAAACTTATTTATTAAAAATAAACGTACAGGCTTAATTTTGGTAGTTGATTGTGCATTCTGAATTCATCTCTTTATTGAGAGTAGTTTGTCAGTCATCTTCTCATTATTAGAAAAAATTTCTCACAAATCCCCACAAATCATTTTTATAAAAATGTATTTAAAATTATATAATACAATTTGCTATGTAAAATGTAATTTCATGCAAGGGACTTATGTCAGTGAAGTTGTTTAGTTGCTGAAATAATAATAGTTTAAAAATATGAATTTTGAAGACCATTAAAACCTTTTTATTTTGATGTGTGTTTGTTCTTGGATTTTTCTTGGTCAGTGTGGGCGTAAATGGGATTCTAATCTTTGTTAGTTTGTTCGATTCTTGCTTCCCTAGGGAGTCAGGTGCAGAAAGGTAGCACAGCATCAAGATTTTGTTACGCTTGTGGGATATAACCAGGTGCTATAGCATTTATAGTAATCAGATTTTCTTCTACTTAAATGTACAGTGTGTATAGCCTAAAATTATTTTTTGGTTGATGTAAATAGAGACAAAATTTATGAATTTTGCAGCAGCCTATGAGATTTGATTCAATAAACAGTTTTTATTCATTGCTGTTTGCAAAATGCTGTGCTCAGCACAAGAAAGATACAAAAATAGCTTGTATTTCCAGCGCTTTGGGGGTTTGAGGTGGAAGGATCATTTGAGGTTGAAGGATCATTTGAGGTCAGGAGTTTGAGACCACCTTGGGCAACATAGCAGGACCTTGTCTCTAAAAAGAAAGAAAAGAAAAAATTAGCCAGGCATAGTGGCATGCACCTGTAGTCCCAGCTACTCAGGAGGGTGAGATGAGAGGATGTCTTGAGTCCAGGAGTTGGAGGCTGCAGTGAGCTGTAATTGCACTCCAGCATGGGTGACAAAATGAGACCTTATCTCTTAAAAAATTTTTTAGAAAATGAATTACAAACAAAATGCCTGCTTTTCAGTTCTGTAGAATGGAAGAGATGGAAAGATAAGCAATAATCCTAAGAAATCAGTTCTAAATAGGGATAAAATCATTTCAGTTGATATTATACACAATAATTTACAGATTCAATGAAATCCCTATTAAAATACCAGTGACATTCTTCACAGAAATAGAAAATACAATTAAAAATGTATATGGAACCACAAAAGACTCTCAATAGCCAAAGCAATCCTAAGCAAAATGAAAAAGCCAGAGGCATCACATTACCTGACTTGAAAATATACTGCAAAGCTACAGCAACCAAATCAGCATGGTACTGGCATAAAAATGGACACAGAGACCAATGGAACAGATAGAGAACCCAGAAATAAAATCACACCTTTACAGCCAACTCATTTTTGACAAAGGTGCCAAGAACATACAATAGGGAAATAAATGGTGCTGGGAAAACTGGGCATCCATATGCAGACGAATGAAACTAGGATTCCTATTTCTCACCATATGCAAAAATCAAATAAAAATGGAATAAAGACTTAAATCTAAGACCTGAAACTGTGCAACTGCTAGATGAAAATGTTGGGTAAATGTATCAGGACATTGATATGGATAAAAAAAATTTTTGTGTAAGACATCCAAAGCAGAGATAACCAAGGCAAAAATAGACAAATGGGATCACACCAAGCCAAAAAGCTACTGCATAGCAAGGGAAACAAGCAACATAGTGAATATACAACCCACAGAATGGAAGAAAATATTTACAAATTACCCACTTGACAAGGGATTAATAACCAGAATATATAAGGAACTCAGACAACTTAATAGCAAATAACAAAACCCAGTTAAAAACTGGGCAAAAAACTAAATAGACATTTCTCAAAAGAAGACATACAAATGGCCAGCAGATGTATGAAAAAATGCTCAACATTACTAGTCATCTGAGAAATGCAAATCAAAACCCCAATGAGGTGTCTCACTTCAGTTAAAATGGCTTTTATGGAAAAGAAATATAATGACTGCTGTGGAGAAAGGGGAACCCTTATATGCTATTGGTGGGAATGTAAGTTAGTACAGCTACTATAGAAAACAGTGTGGTGGTTCCTCAAAAAACTGAAAATAGAACTACCATATGATCCAGCAATTCTACTCCTGGGTATATATCCAAAAGAAAGGAAATGAGTATATTGAAGAGATACCTGCATTCCCGTGTTTATTGCAGCACCATTCACAATAACCAAAGTATGGAATCAGCTTAAGTGCCTACTAAAGGATGAATGGATAAAGAAAATGTGATATGTATGTATATCACCTGGCGCCCCACAGTTGTATGTGTGTGTGTGTGTGTGTCTGAAACACACATGTACACACACATGCAGACATACATATACACACACAATGGAATAGTATTCAGTTACAAAAACAAATGATATCCTGTGATTTGTAGCAGCGTGGTTGAAACTGGACGTCATTCTGCTAAGTGAAGTAAGCCAAGCACAGAAAGACAAATATCGCATGTTCTCACTCATACGTCAGAACCAAATATGTGGATCTCATGGAGGTAGATAAGATTGGTGGTTAACAGGGGCTGAGAAGGGGTAGGGGAGGGGTGGATTGAAGGAGAGGTTCATTAATAGGTAGAAATACACAGTTAGATGAAAGAAATAAAACCTAGTGTTTGATAGGCCAGTAGGGTGACTATAGTTTACTATAATCTCGTATATTTCAAGATAGCTAGAAGAGAATAATTTGAATGTTTCTAGCATGAAGAAAAAACAAATATTTAAGGTGGTAGAGATCCCAATGACACTGATTTGATCTTTGTAAATTGTATGTATTAAATTATCACATGTACCCTGAAAATATGTACATCTATTATGTGTCAATAAAAAGATAAAAATATTTCAGTTGAAAAATCTGAGAAGGCCTAGAACTTGACATTTGAGCTTGGCCCGAAATATGAAATTTGATGGGTAGGAAGTGGCTTTCAAGCAGAGAGCCAGCTTGACAGGTACGAAGGAGAGAGTCCACACTGCATTCAGGGAATGATGGAGAACCTTGGCAAAATCCAGGGTAAATGAAGGAGGATTTTATTTAGTAGGGAATGAGTCTGGAAACCTAGGTTTATTTACCCAACAGCAAACACTTCTTAGCACCTGCTAAGTGTCAGGTGTGTGCTGCCTGCTTGGTCTACCTTGGTGGTCCAGGCAGTCCCAGCCCCTGCTCTCAGCAAGAGCTGAGTGTCTGGAGGGGACCCTACTGTGTAGTATGTGAGCATTTTTGAGGGTGAGAGTTACAGGATCTGGCAAGTGTTTTAAGAAGAAAACTCTGGTGAGCTGTGGAAGGGAGGACTGGATAGAGGAGGTGAGGCCGAGGCTGCAAGGAGGGAAAGGGAGGCCTGAGGAGATGGGCATGTGCAGGTGAGGAGGAGAGGGCAGAGTCCCAGACGGCACCGAGATTTATTCCAAAGGTCTGGCTCAGTCATGAGACATCTCTGTTTTTATGTGATGACTTTTTCAAGAAAAAAATGTAGGACACAGTCTTTCATTTTCCCTTCTTCAGAATAACTCTTTAGCCTCACATAGTAAAATTAGGTATGCTCGTAATCGAAATGATCTTTTAAATAGAAGATTCTCAGCTGGGCGCGGTGGCTCACACCTGTAATCCCAGCACTTTGGGAGGCCGAAGCTGTTGGATCACAAGGTCAGGAGATTGAGACCATCCTGGCTAACATGGTGAAACCCCGTCTCTACTAAAAATACAAAAAAAGCCGGGCATGGTGGCGGGCACCTGCGGTCCCAGCTACTCAGGAGGCTGAGGCAGGAGAATGGCGTGAACCCGAGAGGCAGAGCTTGCAGTGAGCCGAGATTGCGCTACTGTACTGCAGGCTGGGCGACAGAGCGAGACTCTGTCTCAAATAAATAAATAAACAAACAAATAAACAAATAATCTCTATCAGAAAAATGATGTTATGTTTTCGCCACTAAAATGTGATTGTTCAGGCGTAATTGATCATCGGCAGCCTCGAGGCAGCTCTCCTACCATTTTTTCCAAAGGTAAACTGAGCACCTACCCCGGAAGCTGCATGGTGGGAGCGCCGGGTGCTTATCTCTGGGTTGGCTTGTGTGTGCTGGGGTGCAACCCTGCCTGTCTTCCTCTGTTCCACTGGGCTGGGAATGGGAGCCAGGCATTGGTCCTCCATAGCACTTTGGTTTCCTTACTGGGTAGATAAAAAATTTCTGGGTCTCTCTCTTTTGGTGTGAATAGAAGATACAGTAAAAGTGTGTAGAACTCAGTGCATAGGGAAATGGTTGGCATTTCAACAGGAACATCTCACATATCTAAGATTTGTTTAGCTCTTCATGCACTGATAGGAGGTTTTAATAAGATCAATGATTTTTAGTTTAACTGGTGATTTTTGAGTACTTCCCTTGTTCCCCTGGTAGAATCCCACCTGGACCATCTTCTATAGCAGAGTAGAATCTGGAACATTTTTTCTTGGTCTGATACACTTAATGGTGGTTACACTTAATGGTGGTTAGTGTTAGTCCCCAGCACACCAGAGGGAGGACATTCCTGTTAGTAACCCTAGAGCTGTTACATATAGGATTTGTGGAGGGGTTGGGATGAGTTGAAAAAAGTACAGGTAATTGCAATAATTCCTACTAGTGGAGTTGAGAATAATTGGCCTTGTATAGCTGTTTGTTTTAGAAGAATTAGAATAGTCAGGTGAGCAGACCTGGAGTCAGGTGGACCTGGGTCATGGTTTTAACTAACTGTTCCATGACTTTGGACAGGTTCCTTGTCACAGATTGAATCCTTGAGCCTAGTTTTTCACCCTCTGTTACGGAATTCTATTCCCTGGCCCTGGCCTCACGCTCATTGGAGCACACTTTCTTGACTTTGGGCATGGCCACATGACTTGCTTTGGCTGATGAATTATAGCTGGCTCTCTGTATCCTTGGGTTCTGCATCCCTGGATTCAATCAACCACCAGTCGAAAATATTTTGGGGAAAAACAATCAAAAATAACAATACAATGATGAAAATAATACCAATAAAACACAACACAGATGATATGGTTAGGCTTTGTGTCTCTACCCAAATCTCAACTTCCCCAGGTATTGAGGGAGGAACCTGGTGGGAGGTGATTAGATCATGGGGGCAGTTTTGCCCATGTTGTTCTTGTGTTAGTGAGTGAGTTATCACAAGATCTGATGGTTTAAAAATGTTTGGCAAGTTGTTCCTTCTCTCGCTCGCTCTCTCACTTGCCGCCCTGTAAGATGTGCCTGCTTCCCCTTCCACCGTGATTGTAAGTTTCCTGAGGCCTCTCTAGGTGTGTGGAACTGTGATTCAATTAAACCTCTTTTCTTTATAAATTCCTCAGTCTCTGGAAGTTCTTCTAGCAGTGTGAAAATGGACTAATACAGCATAGTAATGGCTGTTTACGTTGTGTTAGGTATTATAAGTAATGCAGAGATGATTTAAAATATATGGGAGGATGTGTGTAGGTTACATGCAAATACTATACCATGTCATGTCAGGGACTTGAGCATCTGTAGATTTTGGTATCCGAGGGGGTCCTGGAACCAATACGCCACGGTACTGACAGACAACTGTATTGGCAAATGTGATGTAAGAGGAGGCTTGATTCTGCTTGTGTGCCTGGGCTTGGGCTCAGGTGATTCAGGCTGAATAAAAATGTGTCCTGGAGTTGTTGCCCCTTTATCCAGGGCTCCATGGGATGAGAAACAGGGGACAGACCTGAACCCACCTCAAACTGGAGCCCTGCAGGTGAGTGCAGCCCGGACCAGCTGAGCGTCAACCCATGTGCAGACTCATATGTGAGAAAAATAAGTGTAGTTATAAGTGACTGAGATGTTGCATTTGTTATGTAGCATTGTGGCAATAGAGAAGTAACACTGTGCTTGTCCTCCGTTCTGTAAAACAGGAATCTGATCTTCCTTTCACAGGGGGTTCTGTTCTAAGGCTTAAAATAAAACAATCCTGTTAGTGCAGTGCTTGACTCGTAGAAGATGATATGAAATAAATAAACTGCAGCTATTTTAAATAATTAAAATAGGGGATATACATCCAAAATAAAGGGCATAGTTTCTGCACAGAAGGGAATTAGCCAAGTAAAGAGGAAAAAAGGTAAGGCTCTCACATTGTGTTTTGTGTCTAGTGGAAGTTTGTTACTGTTCTGAGTGCTTTCTGTTTACTCATTCAATGTATGTATTAGTCTAGGTTCTCTGCAGAATCAACGCACATACACACATAGATTGATTTATCTGTTAACTTACCTATTTATCAGCATTGGCCCACATGATTGTGAGGACTGGCAAGTCTGAGATTTGTAGGGCAGGCTGGCAGGCTTAGAAACTCAGGTTGCGTGGATGTTGTAATCTTCAGTCCACAATCTGCAGGCCAGGAAGGCTGGAAACTCAAGCAGGTTTTCTCTGTGCAATATTGAGGCAGAATCCCTTCTAAATTGGGAAACTTCAGTCTTTGCTCTTGAGGCCTTCCACTGATTGGATAAGGCCAACCCGCATTATGAAGGGTCATTAGCTTAAAGTCAATTGATCATATATGTTAATTCCACTAAAACGATATCTTCACAGCAACCTCTTGTCTGGTGTTTGGGCATCGTAGCCTAACCAAGTTGACACTTAAAATTAACCATCACAACATACATTAATGGAGTTGCCTGCTGTATGATTGGGCAGGCCCATAGTGATGAAATGATACAGAGTTTGCCCTCGTGGGGCTTAGCGTCCAGTGACTGTTGTTTTATCTTTACAGAAGCCCTGTAAAGATGTGCCTTATTTCCCACCATTCAGCAAACAAGGAAACAAAGGCTCAGGGGCATAAGGTATTTAACCAAGGTCACACAATTGTCCATTCCAGAGACCTTACTATTTCCATTCTCTGTGCTGCCTGTCGAGGGAGACCATTTCCTAGATGAGAATGGCAAGTGGTCAGTGAGCTGCAGCTTATATGGCATTCTCTGTCGGAAAATGCCTTATGATCCTTTGACTTCATGCTTAGTTGGCTGTTAGTCAGTTTGGACTAATGGGAATGTATGGATATAAATTTTAATTGCAACAAATTCTGAAGGATTTTATGTGTGCACACTTTATATTATCAGATTACACTTCCCAGGAGTGGAGTTAACAGAATTAGTTCTCAACTCTGCTACCAACTACCACAATTAAGTGAAGGCTCTTGACAGAAAATAAAGTAAATCTATTGTACGTGCTTGTAAGCAATAGACTAATTGCATAGTGTAACACAAAAGTCAGCCTAATGTTTGTACATAGTGGAGATATTGATTATTAAGTTTATTTCATGTATCCCTACTATAGCGTTGGGTTTTTATATGTTTCCTCCTCCTTGTTGTGTGTTTATTATTCCTGTGTCTGTTTTCCTGTTCATACTTCGAGAGAAAAGTTCACTTTTCCTGATTCACTCACTGTTACATAAATAAGTGTTTAAGGACTTAGGCACTGCTTACTGCAGGCCATGTCTGTGGTAAATATGCTGTGTGATTTGCTTTTTTAATTTTTTACCTCTGAGGAGTTTCCGGAATGATTCGCTTTTTTTAAGTTTACTTTTTTTTTAAGACAGAGTTTTGCTCTTGTTGCCCAGGCTGGAGTCCAATGGCACAATCTCAGCTCACCACAACCTCTGCCTCCTGGGTTCAAGCAGTTCTCCTGCCTCAGCCTCCCTAGTAGCTGGGATTACAGGTGTGCACCACCATGTCCGGCTAATTTTGTATATTTAGTAGAGACGGGATTTCTCCATGTTGGTCAGGCTGGTCTTGAACTCCCAACCTCAGGTGATCCAGCTGCCTCGGCCTCCCAAAAAGCCAGGATTAAAGGCATTTACTTTTGTATTGAGTTATAACTTATAATAAGCATACACATCTTACGTGTATAACCCACTGAAATATACACACATATAATCCTGTGTAACCACTATCCCCATCAAGATATAAAATATTTTTGCACCTCAGCAGCTCCCTGGTATCCCTGCTAGCCCCTCTCCACCCGTAGGTAACCACTGTTTCATCTCCATAGCATTTTTTTTTTTTTTTTTTTTTTGCCTGTGCTTGAAGTTTGTGCAGATGTAATCATTGATGAGGTGCACTTGTGTGTCTGGCTTCTTTTGCTGTACACTGTGTCTTCAGCACATGACATTTTGCAGTTCTTTTCTTCATTGCTATAAAGTGTCCTGTTGTATGAATAGCCCACACTTCATCCATTCTACTGTTCAGGGACATTCGGGTTGTGTTGCGGGTTTTTCCGTTATTCTGCATAATATTGTTAGGAACATCTTTTGTCCATTTCTTTTGTTATGAACAGGAGTAAAATTGCTGAGTCATAGGGTGTACATATGTTGAGTTTTAGGAGAGATTGCCAAACGTATGTTGAGTTTTGGGAGAGATTGCCAAACGTATGTTGAGTTTCGGGAAAGATTGCCAAACAGCTTTTGACAGTGGTTGTACCAATTTATACTACTGTGAGCAGTGTTTGTAATTCTGGTTGTTCTATATCCTCACCAAAGCCTTTTGTTTCCCTTTGGTTTTGAAATATTGTAGACAAGTCTTCTGGAACACATTAATGGGGTTGTGTAAGTGACTTACTGACACCAAGAGTCATTACATGCTGTGCTCTTGTGGTTATGTTCTTGGATTGTGTGCTGCTTCTGACAAGCCCCATCCTTCAGTCCCCATGGATTATTCTCTGATGAGCCTGGTCTTAGGGCTACCGAGAAGGAAGGCAAATACAATTATAAGCATTTTAACTGAGCCTCAGGGTGCAAATAGTCCAAAGACCAGGCTAATTTTTTTTTTTTTTTAAAGAGACAGGGTCTCTTTGGGTTGGCCTAGATAGAGTGCAGTGGTGTGATCATAGCTCACTGCAGCCTGGACCTCCTGGACTCATGATCCTTTCACCTCAGCCTCTTGAGTAGCTGGGACCACAGGCTGGTACCACCATCTCTGGTTAATTTTTTTTTGTTGTTGTTGTTGTTTTTTGCTTTTGTTTTTTATTTTTTATTTTTTTGAGACGGAGTCTGGCTCTGTCGCCCAGGCTGGAGTGCAGTGGCGCGATCTCAGCTCACTGTAAACTCTGCCTCCCGGGTTCACGCCATTCTCCTATCTCAGCCTCCTGAGTAGCTGGGACTACAGGTGCCCGCCACCGTGCCTGGCTAATGTTTTGTATTTTTAGTAGAGACGGGGTTTCACCGTGGTCTTGATCTCCTGACCTTGTGATCCGCCTGCCTTGGCCTCCCAAAGTGCTGGGATTACAGGTGTGAGCCATCGCGCCCGGCCTCTCTGGTTAATTTTTAAGCTTTTTGTAGAGATGGGATCTTGCTATGTTGCCCAGACTGGCCTTGGACTCCTGGCCTCAAGTGTTCCTTCCATCTTGGCCTCTCAAAGTGCTGGAATTATATGTGTGAGCTACCATGCCTGGCCCAGACTCACTTTTTGAGGCAAGATTTTGTATTAGGGAAATAAAGAGGTACTCTGAATTGAAATCACGCCTCAGCATGTTCCTTTACAGCCCTGAGCGGGAGGGACTTTGTTCGTTGCCATGATGTTTGCATGGTTATGTGATGCTAGCGGGAAAGCAGGTGTCATGCCAGCATGCTGGCACCTTTGTCACCTCGAACTAGCGCCCCCTACCCCTGTACCCTAAGTCTTTGAAAGTCAATTTGGTTTATAAGTTTTCTTCCTTTTACAATTGTAATATGGATTTCTTTTGGCTGTGTGTTCTACTTGGAGATAAAAATGCTTTATCTGACTTTAATCCTGACCTAGTTTTACAGGGCCTTCAATTGCTTGTTATCTCCAGGAGTGTCTAGGGATGCCTGTGGCTCACAGCTAAGGCAGTGGTGCTGCCGGCCTCTTTGCATTCCTCCTGTGCCTGTGCCTTTTGGTGAGCTTGTCGGATGGGACCGAGTGTCTGGCGTGGCTTGGGGGAAGAGCATGGAGCGCCTTCCTCTGGAACGTCCGGCTCCTCCCTCCTGGCTTCCCCTTCCACCTCAGTACCGAGAATCTGTCCTGTCTGGCAGCATTGAAGGAAGTCGTGTGGGGTGTGACAAGTGAGTCTTTTCCTCATCGGGCATCTCTGGTGTGCCCTGAGGCTTTGAAACCCAAGGCCGAGAATTGATTGGGTTGTCTTCTGCTTTCTTCTGAGATGTTGATCCTGAAGAGATGGTGGCGAATGCTCAGTTGCCTGAATGAGGACCTTGTGCTCGAGGAAAGTGTGCAGCAGGCGGGGAAGCCTGTCTGTTAATACTCAAAATGGTGTGGCTTCTGCTGCTTGGGAGTTCTGGTTTGTTCCTTTGTTCTCTAACAAAATGGTGTGACCTTCTATATGGGATGTACTTTTTACTCCTTAAAGAGAACTGCTGGGGAAGTGGAGGAAACAGGGGCTGAGTTTGATTTGAATAAGTGTTAGGGGAGTCAGTTCTTGTGGCTATAGACTGAAATAACAGTGGTGCCCAGGAGGAGGGTGATTTTGAGAGGTGAAACCATCTGGACTTCTGGGTTAAGTGGGGACTTGGAGAACTTTTGTGTCTTACAAGAGGATTGTAAAATACACCAGTCAGCACTCTGTAGCTAAGATTGTAAAATGCACCCATCAACGCTCTGTAGCTAGCTAGAGGTTTGTAAAACGCACAAATCAGTGCTCTGTAAAAACACAATCAGTGCTCTGTAGCTAGCTAGAGGTTTGTAAAATGGACCAGAAAGCACTCTGTAAAATAGACCAATCAGCACACTGTAAAATGGACCAATCAGCAGGACATGTGCGGGGGACGAATAAGGGAATAAAAGCTGGCCACCCTAGCCAGCCGTGGCGACCCACTGGGGGCTCCTTCCACAGTGTGGAAGCTTTGTTTTTTTGCTCTTCACAGTAGACCTTGCTGCTGCTCACTCTTTGGGTCCGTGCCACCTTTAAGAGCTGTAACACTCCCTGCAAAGGTCCGTGGCTTCATTCTTGAAGTCAGTGAAACCAAGAACCCAACGGAAGGAAGCAACTCTGGACACAATTTCACACTGCCTCATGGACTTCCTAGCTCTCTGTTATGGCTGTCATCCTGGCACAAAGCCCAGGTTTCTGGCCATTTTGGGACAGTGTAGGTGGGTCCTGTGTGTCCTCAGGGCACAGCCTAGAGTGTCCCTGAGTGGGGTGCAGTGGCCTTCTTGCTGTCATGGTTCCTGATAAGGGGACAGTGACTGGCTCCTATGGCTGGTGGAGCCAGTATTTGGGTCAGCTGACCTCTAGGTCTGAAGACAGAGACTTGGAGAAGGAAGACACTGAGCCTAATAGGCCAGGGGTTTGGTCCCCTCACTCCTTTAAAAGAAGAACAACTTACGGAGATTCCTAACCACTGACCCAGACTTTCCCATTCATCCAGAGGTCCTGCGTGCGCCGGAATGAGGATGCTTCCCTAATCCAATCCCTTGTGCATGTAGGTCCCTGAGAATATAACAAAGTGTAATTTATTGTTAAACATCGCTGACTTTATTAAAAATGTCTACGCCACTCACGCCTGCATCCCAGCACTTTGGGAGGCTGAGGCGAGCAGATCATGAGGTCAGGAGATCGAGACCATCCTGGCCAACATGGTAAAACCTGTCTTTACTAAAAATACAAACATTAGCTGGGCGTGGTGGCATGTGCCTGTAGTCCCAGCTACTCAGGGGGCTGAGGCAGGAGAATCGCTTGAACCAGGAGGCGGAGGTTGCAGTGAGCTGAGATTGTGCCAGTGCACTCTAGCCTGGTGACAGAGTGAGACTCTGTCTCAATAAATAAATAAATAAATAAATATCTTTTTGATTTCCTAAAGAATTTGCTAAAAAAGAATATATGTAGCCTTCTGATTATTGTTGTGTTAATCAGAATAAGAATGTTTTATTGCCCTCTTTAAAATCAGTAGTGGATATATATTGCAAAGAAGGTTAGATTTTTTTAGAGGTTATAGTCTGGAAGAAACATTTTATATTAAAAATAATTTTGCCTAAGTTTTCTTGCTTACTAACATACAGTGGTACCCAACTATGGGATTCCCCCAAATTCTCTGTATGGGATCTTTCAGTTTCAGAAATAGAAAGGAACTTATTATTGGAGAAATTGAGATTCACACAGGCACAAAAAGGGCAAATGTTTTACTTTAACTCTACCAGTCACCTTCCCTACTAAAGACTAAGCCAGCGAGTTAAGTGCTTCGGGCATACTAAGACTTTGAATTTAAGACATTGAAAGGCATATGAGATAGTTGTATTTACTGTAAAAGGAGCATCCATAAAAGTGAACATCGTTTAATACTGTGCTTTTTTTTGTTTGTTTGTTTGTTTGTTTGTTTGAGACGGAATCTCGCTCTGCCGCCCAGGCTGGAGTGCAGTGGCCGGATCTCAGCTCACTGGAAGCTCCGCCTCCCGGGTTTACGCCATTCTCCTGCCTCAGCTTCCCGAGTAGCTGGGACTACAGGCGCCCGCCACCTCGCCTGGCTAGTTTTTTTTGTATTTTTTAGTAGAGACGGGGTTTCACCGTGTTAGCCAGGATGGTCTCGATCTCCTGACCTCGTGATCCGCCCGTCTCGGCCTCCCAAAGTGCTTGGATTACAGGCTTGAGCCACCGCGCCCGGCCCAATCCTGTGCTTTTCAAATGAACTCTGCCCTTATTTCAATAGCATAGGTATGTGATAGTAGGTGGATTGTGCAATCAGATTTCTACATTTGTAATTTCTTCATTCTGCTTCACATTTCTAGACTTTTCAGGAATTAACCAAAGGAATCTGATACAGCGCTGTAACCACCTTTCTCTTCTTTGTCGAGCAAGTCTATTTTTGTATTTCTGTTTCAGTTTCCTCTCAGACTTTACAGTGTTTCGCTTTTTACATGGAGCGTTCATAGTTCTTAAGCTCAGTTTTCTCTTTCGGGTGGGAAATTTGGGTTACTTTCGCCCAACTGCTGTTCCTTGTATTGAAACATTATGTCTTTCCTGTCAGATGCTAACTTTTAAAAGCCAGTATCTTTATGGCCACTGCAGAACTTTTTTAGTTTGGGAGCAACAGATAGCTAAAGACTAGGCATTTTTAACTGGAGGAGTAAAAGACTACTCAAGACTGTTTATATTTTGTGTGTAAAAGGGAATTTTCATGTTGTAATTTGTGTAGCATATGTCTCTGGGGCTGAATTGCTTTCTACAATACTAATTGTTTCTGTATTTAGGCCTAAGGAAAGTTTGAGTAATAGTTAAGAAGCACCAACCAAACGGTTTCCATATGTTTGCCGTATTACTTACAATTGAGTGTTTGCTTTATGCCCCCAAATTATCTTTCATTAGTTATTAGTTCAGGGTCCATTTTTTGATGTTGCAGTTTTTCCAAATGAAATTTAAATTTTAGTTTTACTTCTGGAGATGGTGGACTGGTTTGTTGCAAACCAATTCACCTGCTGAGAAATACTAGGAAAGGTGAAAAAAAAAAACAACAAACAACAACCAGGAGAATGTAAGTATCTTAGTCCGTTTTCATGCTGCTAAAGACATACCCAAATATATAAAGGAAAGAGGTTTAATGGATTCACAGTTCCTATGGCTGGGGAGGCTTCGCAATTATGATGGAAGGTGAAGGAGGAGCTAAGTCATGTCTTACGTGGCGGCAGGCAAGAGAGAGCTTGTGCAGGGGAACTCTCCTTTATAAAACCATCAGATCTCATGAGACTTATTCACTATCATGAGAACACAATTGAAACTGCCCCCATGATTCAGTTACCTCCCACTGGTTCCCTCCCATGACATAATTCCCACGGGGAATTATGGGAGCTACAATTCAAGATGAGAGTTGGGTGAGGACACAGCCAAACCATATTAATAAGCCAAAATAACACAGAAACCTATGTTTATGCACTCATGTTCACAGCAGTGCTTAACCACAGCCAAAAGGGGGAAACAACCCAAATGTTCATCAACAGAAAAAGGGATAAGTGAACTGTGGTGTGTACATGTGATGGAATATTATTAGCCATAAAAAGGAATTAGGTACTGATACATGCTACAGTGTGGCTTAACCTGAAAAAGATGCTAAGTGAAAGAAGCCGGAAATAAAAGGTCACATATGGTATAGTTCCATTTATATGAAATATACAAAACAGGTATATCCATACAGACAGCGAATTGGTGGTTACCAGGGGTTGTGGGGAGAAGGGGCATGGGAAGTAACTATTTAGTGGGTAGGAGGTTACCCTGTTATTGGAGTTACCAAACCCAGACTTTAAGATAACTTTGACGACTATATTCAGGCAATTAAATAAGATGGAGAATTGGACTAGAAATAGAGCTATAAGAGTAGAACTGGAAACTGTAAGAGTATAAATATCTGTATATAAAAAATCAACAAATTGAGAGCTCAATAGTGCGTTTAAGTACAGATTAGATATGGGTAAAGAAGGAAATAGTGAACTAGAAAATAGATTAATGTCCAGCTAAAGCATGGGCATAAAAAGGAATTGAAAACTATGTCAAACAAAGCATGATAGACACATGGGATATGGTAAAAAGATCTGGGGTAAGTGTATTTAGAGTTCCAGAAAATGAGGGATGGATGGAGGCTGGGAGGAGAGAGAGAAGTAATGTTTGAACAGATAATGTCTGAAAACATGTACCATAAAAACATTAAGCCAAGGAAAGCTAGGGTCACTGTACTGTTATCATCTAAGTTAGACTTTGAGGCAAGGATCATGACTGGACATAAAGAGGAAATGATAGCTATACTAAATATATAGGTAACTAATAGATTACTACAAAGCAAAAAAAAATAAAAGAACCAAAAAAAATCATAATCATAGTTGTAGATCTTAACACCTCCCTTTCAGTCATTGTTAGAACAGCTATACCAATAATTCTCCAACTTTTTGGTCTTAGGTCCTCTATACACTCTTAAACATTTCTGAGGACTGCAAAGAACTTTTCTTTATGTGGGTTATATTTATATTTACTGTATTCATTAATGTGGGTATATTCTGTATATATTTACTGTATTTACATATGTTCTGCATACACTTACTGTATATATTTATATGTGTTTATATATACACTGTAATATATATCGATAATACACTATAGAAATTTGTTAGGAATTTAAAAACATTTATGAATACAATACATAAATATTTAAAACGATAACAAATCAAGACATGCTCATGTTAATATCTATTTTCTAAGCAAAAACTTAAAAATATCTTTTTATATTTTTGCAAATTTTGCAAAATTTGTCTTAAAATTTTAATATTTTATATTAAAATTTTGAAATATTTTTGAAAATTTTGTGAATGTTTAGCTTAACAGAAGATATAGCAATAGAAGACAACATTTCTGTTTTGATACGTTATTTTGGTTGATGTATATGAAGAAAATTAGCTTCACAAAGGTGTACAGTTAGAAAAGGAGGACTGTTTTAATAGTTTCTTCAATCATTGTGAATATTCTTTGGTACATCACACTTGGCAAGTGGTAGTTTCTTAACCTTACTTGCAAAGTAGAATCTGGAATCATATTGATGAGCTTTTAATGTTATATTACATTAAAATTCATTGGGCTGTCTTGCCCTTTAAATTATTTTTTTACTAGTGCTTGGTTTTCTAACGCTATGCATTGGTCATTTGGAAAATACTCATTCACTGAGTTATGCAGATCTTTCATCTTTCAAATGTTGACGCATTTCGTTATATAATATAAAAACTCATGGACATCAATCTCATCAGAAAATATTAAAGCGAGGAATTCTGTTTTTCAGGAAAACATCACTGAGTATGAAATGGCAAAATATTGAGAGAAGGTATTTGTAATACATGAAAGTAACAGATCTTACATCCGTAATATTTAAATAACTCACTTAAAACAATAACAAGCAACTCAATAGAAATATCAGCAAAATACTTGACGTGCACTTCACAAAAGAGGATATCCAAATGGCCAATAAATAAATATAAAGATGCTCAACCTCATTAGTCATTAGGGAAATGCAGTGACACCACAATGAGATACCAGCACCCTGCCACTCCCGCAAGAATTACTAGAATTAAAAAGATGAAAATAGCAATATTGACAATATTGGAGAATATTGTAACTCCTACTCTGTTGATGGAATGTGTATTTGTACACCAGTTTGTAAAACTGTTAGTTAAATGCTGACTATTTGCATGCCTTACAGACTAGTAATTACATTTTTAGGAGTATAACTAACAAATATGGCACATATTCGCATCAAAAGACATGTGCAAGAAAGTTCATGGCACCAATATTCCTAACAGCTCCAAACTGGAAACAGCCCAGATGTCCTTCAGTAAGAGAACAGATCGGCAGCCTGTGGTGTATTCTTACAATGGAATCCTATACAGCAATCAGTAGAGCTGTTGTTACACGGTGACATAGACCTGTGGTGTATTCTTACAATGGAATCCTATACAGCAATCAGTAGAGCTGTTGTTACACGGTGACATAGATACGTCTCAGTGTTGAGTGAATGAAGCTAGACACAAAAGAGTAATGTAGTATATGATTTCAGTTTTTATCAAGGTCAGAAACAGGCAGCACAACTCTGGTGTGTTAAAGGTGAGGATGGCGGTTATCTGTAGGGAGGGCAGCAGGGAGGAGGGAAGGTGTGTGAGCACACAGGAGGCTGCCGGGGTGCTGGTAATATACCATTTCCTGATTCCAGTGGTAGTTTCATTAAGATGTGTACTTTGTGTTGATTCATTTAATTATTTAATCACTTTTCTGTATGTATATCTTAATAAAAATTTATGAAACGATATATTAATACTAAGAAAAAATGTGAGTTAGAAGGTTACCATATCCTGAACACAAAAAGCTTGAAAACGTAGTTAAAAGAATACAGTCCCTCAAGCTGACATTCCTCTGGCATTGTGCTTAGTACTCCTTCTCACACATTCCTAAGAATGTGATCTGGGGCAAGTTGCTTAGTTCCTTAAGTTCCTCATCAGAAAGCTAAGGATTATAATAGTGCTTATTTCATATTGCTATTTTTAGAGCTAGTTAGGTAATATATGTAATGTGTCCAGCATAGTCTTTGGTTCGTAATTAGCACCTTAAATTATTCATTGGATAAACATTTACTGAGTTTCTGCTCATATATCTGGCATTGGGCTAGTGATGGCAATACCAGGAAAAATAAGACAAAGTTAGTGAACTCCATTGGGATTACTGTGCTGTCTAACCTGGTAGTCCTTAGCCACAGATGGTAATTAAATGAAAATTAAATAAACAGCTCAGTTTCTTAGTCACAGTAGCTACATTTCAAGTGCTAAATAGCCACATGTGACTAGGAGTGACATGTTAGACAGCACTTTTACAGAACATTTCCATCACTGCAGCAGGTGTTTCTGGACAGTGTTGGACAGGGCAGGCGATGGGGTGACAGAGGTGGTCATCGCAGGGTCCTGGTAGAGAGGTGAGACTTGAGCTGCTCTGAAAGATGAATTTTCAGGTGGAAGAATGAAGAGTTGTCCATTCCAGTTGAGTGAAAACACAATGAGCCAGGGCTTCGAGCTTTGACTCCTGGAGATTGTAAGCAGTTCAATATGACAAGAGCACTGGATGCATAGGGAGGAAGCTGGAGGGGTGACTGGAAGGCACAGCGGGCCTGGGCTCTGGAGGGCGGGGAATGCCACATTGAGGAGCTATTCTAGGGGATGCTCAGGAGTGCTTTCATCCATTACTTGCTTACCTCTTAAGACTTAATGCTTCTTTTAAAAAAATCAATTTATTTAACAAAAATAAATCATATTTGTTAAAAATATTTTTACCTAGTCTTTTGTTTGCTTTTTTTTTTTTTTTTAAGTGTGTTGGTGTTAGATTTTTATGTAGGCAAGTCTGTGGTTCTTTTCTTTTCTTTTTTTTTTTTGAGACGGAGTCTCACTCTATCGCCCAGGCTGGAGTGCAGTGACCGGATCTCAGCTCACTGCAAGCTCCGCCTCCTGGGTTCACGCCATTCTCCTGCCTTAGCCTCCCGAGTAGCTGGGACTACAGGCGCCTGTCACCTCGCCCGGCTAGTTTTTTGTGTTTTTTTTAGTAGAGACGGGGTTTCACCGTATTAGCCAGGATGGTCTCGATCTCCTGACCTTGTGATCTACCCGTCTCGGCCTCCCAAAGTGCTGGGATTACAGGCTTGAGCCACCGCGCCCGGCCGGTTCTTTTCTTTTAGAATTTCTAAGCATAGAAAATGTTACTCTAGAGACAGAAATTTTCTTTTTTTAATACATAATATACATATTTTGGGGGTACATGGGATACTTTGATACAATTTGATACATTCATATAATCAAATCAGGGTAATTGGGATATCTATCACCTTAAATATTTATCTTTTCTTTATGCTGGGAACATTTGAATGATCGCCTTCTAGCTACTCTGAAAGTATGACAGATCAGTGGAAACTATAGTCCCCTAACTGATGTATTGAATATCAGCTCTGATTTCTTCTAAGCGTATAAATTTTCAATTCTGTTTTATTTTTTTCTATGCTTTTATTTTATATATTTAAATATAAAATGGTGTCAGGCTAACTTCTATGTGCTTCAAATGGATTGTCTAAATTTTAAATATAGATATTACAGATTGCTAGCTAGTGAGTCCCAACCATTTGTTAAATGTTTCCCATTCTTTGTGATGAATCCTTTGTCGTCTTGTGTATAATGACATTTACTTCTGAGTTGTTAGTTCTATTGCTCTTTCTTATGTTAATGTAACATTGCTTATTTATGCCACAACATTTACTAAGTATCTGTGTTTTGTAAATTAAAACTTGTGATTGCTTAGTTTCTCTTTTTGTATTTGAAAATTGGAGCTCGTCCTTGGGCTGTGGGAGTGCTCTGAACAGGCTAAATCACACAGCTTGTCATCGAAATCCAGACTAGCCCTATATTTACTATAAACACCATTCATGATAGGTACATCCTTTTTCTGTTTTACAGTCTTTTAAAAAATTTGTATTCGGGGCACAAGTGCAGTTTTGTTGCATGGACATACTGCGTAGTGGTGAAGCCTGAGCTTTTAGTGCAGCCATCACCTGAATAATGTACATTGAGCCCATTAAGTAACTTCTTATTCCTCACCCCCTCCCACCCTTAAAACCCTTCTGAGTCTCCAGTATCTGTCATTCCACACTCTTTGTTCATGCATACACATTATTTAGCTCTGACTTGTAAGTGAGAAATGCAGTATTTGACTTTTATGTTTCTGAATTATTTCACTTAAGAAAATGTCTTCGAGTTCCATCCGTGTTGTAAAAGACATGATTCGTTGTTTTTTATGGATGAGTAGTATTCCATTGTGTATATATACCACATTTTCTTTATCCAGTCGTCTGCTGATGGACACTTAGGTTGACTCCATATCTTTGCTATTGTGAATAGTGCTATAATAAACAGAGGAGGGAAGGTATCTTTTTGATATAGTTTTTTTTCCTTTGGGTTTCTACCCAGTAGTGTAGAGTATTTGGGTAGATACCAGTAGGTAGTTCTATTTTATTTCTTTGAGAAATCTGCATACTGTTTTCCACAGAGGTTGTAGTGATTTACATTCCCACTGGCAGTGTGTACGTATTCCCCTTTCTCCACATCCTTGCCAACATCTGTTATTTTTTTGACATTTTAATAACATCTGACTGGTGTAAGATATCTCAGTGGGGTTTTAATTTGCATTTCTGATGATTAGTGATGTCCAACATTTTTTCATATATTTGTTGGCCATTTGTGTGTATTCTTTTGAAAAATGTCTGCTCATATCCTTTGCCCACTTTTTAAAGGAGTTATTTGTGTTTTGTTGTTGTTGAGTTGTTTGAGTTCCTTATTGATTCTGGATTTGAATGCATAGTTTGTAAACATTTTTACTTACTCCATAGGTTGTCTCTTCATTCTGTTGATTATTTCCTTTTGCTATTCAGAAACTTTATAATTTAAGTCCCATTTTTCTATTTTGTTTTTGTTGTATTTGCATTTGAGGTTTTAATTGTGATTTCTTTGCCTAAGGCAATGTCCAGAAGAGTTTTCTGATAGGTACTCTTTTAAAAATATATGTACTGGTCTTTTAGGACTCCGAAAGACAGCTTTACCCCATGGGTGATGATGTATTCAGTAGTGTATTTAGCACACAGCTATAGATATGTAAAAGGGAACTTGTGTAGCAGTGTTGTAATCTTTTAAACTTCACGGTTATATAGTTTAATATAACAATGGTAATCTATAAGCATACACTGTAGGAAAAAGTTCTGTTACTGACATTTTGTTAATTGGAAGACTCAGAAAGCTAGAAGTAACTAGCATGTAGAAGGTACTTTAAATTCGCCAGTCTAGCAAGAATTTCCAATGATGCTTTTACTTTTCCTGGTGTCTCTTTTCTCGCTGTCTGTGTGTATGTGTGTGTGTGTGTGTGTGTGTGCATGCATGTACACACACATGTGAGTTCCTGCTAAGGAGTAGGGTTGAGGGGTGCAAGGGAATAGGACTTTTGGAAGCTGAGGTAATTCACAAATGTAATTTTTCGGTAGATCATAAGGAAAAAGTCATGGCCTAGGTGTTGGAGGGAGTTGGCTTGATCAACATCATAAATGCTCATCAGATATGCCCAATAACAACAACTATGGTGTAACATCATCTAGGGTTCCTATGATCTTCCTTTAGGCAGATCAACATTGATAGAACAAAAGTTGTTTTTCAGAGGTTGCTTTAAAGAATAATTAGTAATTTTCTCAAACAATTTGAAATTCAGCTATTATCACTTAGCTTAGGTGAACTGGCATTCACCAAAATTAGGCAACAGGGTTTTTTTTTTCTTATTGTGGAGGTAGGGTCTCACTGTGCTGCCCAGGCTGGTCTTCAATTCCTGGCCTCAAGTGATCCTCCTGCCTTGGCCTCCCAAACTGCTTGGATTCCAGGTGGAGCTACCACACCTGACCAGTCACCAGTTTTTAACTCTTGCCCTTCATTCATTTGATGTGAACTATTCCCATGTAGAAATCACTCTCCTTTGTAGAGAGCTTTAGCATTTGCAGAGCACCATTCACATCTTGTGTATGATGCTTACAACATACCTGTGAGGCGGGTATTCACATTAGCCACAGTTTACAAACATTACCGTCCAGTTGTAGCGAGTAAGAAGTGCCCCTAGGATGGAATAAGTTCCCTTTTCAATCAGATTTGTCAGAGTTCTCACAGATGTATTCCTCGGGGCTTTCTGTCAAATGAAAGCAAACAGAATCACTGTAATTATAATGGCATTCCATCTGTCCATGATTATTCATGCTTATAAAGATTGGTAATATGACCAAGTTTGAAATATGCTGCACTGAGGAATGTTTTCATTTATTTTAATTAATTATCAGTTATTACACATGCATTTTACATGTACAACGTAATGAAGACTGCTTGAACCATTCTGTTCATATAGAGAATTTTTTTCCCCTTAAGTTCTCTCCAGGCAACCAGCTCATGAGTTTAAACATTATATAGTTTTACTATTGCTGTCTGCCTATGGGTTAGGTGATTTAATTATATAAAGCAACTGATTAGAGTCCAATGCCCATTTGAATTAGCCCTACCACACAACACACATGATTTCATAGATCAGGCTACTCAAGTTCCCTCTTGTGTTTAGAACATTTCAGGCTTCTCTAACTTCTGTAACATTTACCTCCTCTTACTGAATTTCTGCTTCTCAGCGGGGCTGGATTCTGCATATCCCTCTCACGAATGACTGTTTCTCATGCAGCCTAAATGTTCACTGACATGACTTTGTTGAGAAATTATAGAATTTGCTTATGGACTTAGCAAAGTGGGTCTCAAGATGAATTAAGATGTTCGAGAGCCCATGAAGATGGACATGTTTTATTTTCACATTTCTGGTGAACATTGGCTTTAAGGTAATGCTTAATGTTAACTTAAAACGTGCAACGACTATGAAAGAAAATGCATGGCAAAGAGAAAGAGAATAATAAAACAGTAAAATCTCTTTTAGAAATAAGTTTTTGTTTTTTTCTCTCAGCCTCTTTTGGTCTGCATAAGATAGTTGAGTCTCATTGTGGCAATGGTAAACAAGATAGATCTGGTGAATACACACGAAATGCTTTGTAGTAAAATTGCTGCATTTGTGACTATATGAAGGCAGTTGTATTTGGGTTTGATAGACCTCTTTTTGGGGGAAGTACTTCTTGATATTCAATCTTACAATTTTACCCTTAACTTTACACTTTGTGTGTGTGTATAGTTCCATGATGCTAAGATAGCCTTACGCACTTTCTTTTTTTCTAAGTAGGACCTAGAAAATACTTCTGCTCTACCAAATAATGGCTTCTCAGTTGACACAAGTTGGAATAAATACTTCAACTGCTGGGATCTTGATGTCTTAACTTTTTGGTTTCTATATATTATTGATATTTCATCTTATCACTGTAATCTGAGATAATAAAAAAGTCTTTGTAAAGTCCATGCTCATTTGGACTGATGAAACTAGCTGGATTTCGCAAACACTGTCAGCGCCTCTCTATTCATCATGCTCCCAGTGGTTTGGTTGAGTGGCTGATAAGTAAGCTTTTCATTAATGCAGAAACTTGCAGAAAGTTTTTGTGGAACAAGATAGTCTCTAGAAAGAAACTGCAACAAAGAATTGCCTATCTGCATTTTTACATAAATATTGTGGCCTACCAAGTTTAGTATCCCTTCCTGAGTAAAAAGAGGTACCTGAATGAATGGAAGCCCTTTTTTTTTTTTTTTTTTTTTTTTTTGAGGCGGAGTCTCGCTCTGCCGCCCGGACTGGAGTGCAGTGGCCGGATCTCAGCTCACTGCAAGCTCCGCCTCCCGGGTTTACGCCATTCTCCTGCCTCAGCCTCCCGAGTAGCTGGGACTACAGGCGCCCGCTACCTCGCCCGGCTAATTTTTTGTATTTTTAGTAGAGACGGGGTTTCACCGTGTTAGCCAGGATGGTCTCCATCTCCTGACCTCATGATCCGCCCGTCTCGGCCTCCCAAAGTGCTGGGATTACAGGCTTGAGCCACCGCGCCCGGCCTGGAAGCCCTTGAATTCACATTTCCAACAAGTTTCCAGGTGATGCTGATCTCACTCATCTGTGGACTGAACCGTGAGGACTACTGGCCTGGGCCACCTCATACACTCAATGTCATCCTCTGGAAATAGGCAAAGAATTCCTACCTTAAAGGAAGTTTTGCTGTGAGGTAGGAGATTACTGTATATACTGTATGAGGCACTAAGGACCCAATCATGGGTAGCTGCTGCTGCTATTTCTGTAATTATTTTTACATTATTTTAAACTAAATTTAAATTATTTCAGAAAATACGTAACTCTGATATCCCTCTGCTAGGGGACTAAATATACTCAAGTATATGAGGAAGTTGTTCCTGCCCTCAAGGAGCTTATAGTCTAGTAAGGGATACAAAAAACTGTGCAAATAAAGCATCGAATATGATAATCACATCTATGTATCTTGGCACTTTGAAAGGCTAAGGCGGGAGGATTGCTCGAGGCCAAGAGTTCAAGACCAACCTGGGCAACATAGTGAGACTCTATCTCCACAAAAACAAACAAAAAAAAACTGTTGCTGAATTTTTGTAAATGCCAGCCCATCTAAGTGATAATATCTGAATTTCACATTGTTTGAGAAAATTACTAATTATTTTTTAAGGCATCCTCTGAAAAACTGAAATAATTTTTGGTTCTGTCAATGATGATCTGCCTAAAGGAAGATCATAGGAACCTCTAGGAGGATGCTGCACAGTTGTTGCTGCTATTGGCTATATCTGATGTATACATATGATGCTGATCAAGCCATCTCCCGCAAACACCCATGCCATTCCTTCTTCCTTCTGATCTACTGAAATTGAAATACCAGGATTAATTTTAGCTGGGAGATTGGGAATGCTTCATGGATGAACTGTATTTGTACGTTAAGGAATGAATAGGATTTGCACTTAGAGGCTGAAGGAACAGGTGTTCTTCATGGGGAAAGGGATGAGGGGGTGTCTGGGAATGCCCAGACTGTGATCTGGGCGGAGAGAGAGAGAGAGGCTGCATTCAGTTGGAGCACAGGAAGACGTAGTAGGTAGAGACAGTAAGATTGGAAAGGTGGACTGGACCCAGATCACAGAATCCTTTGAATTCTTCCATTTGCTCCCAATGCCCCCAGACACTTAGAATTAAGTTTTTGGAAAACTGGCAAGTATTATTATGTGTTCTCAACCGACTCTCACTTTCTTTCCTAGGTATTATTAGTACGGGGGATTGGCATACCCTCCTCTATAGGATTGTTTTCACAACATTGTAGAATGTGTTTTACACGGTATTGTCTTGCTGAGACACAAGGTTGCCTAGCCCTCTGACTTACATGGATCATATACAGTGATGTTAAGGACTCTGGCTTGCCAAAAAAGGAGATCAGTAGGAACTGGGAAAAAAGTATCCTGGGCCAAAGCAGTGGTTGGCAAACTACAGCCAGCGGACCAGTTCAGCTCCTCACTTGTTTATATGTGGGCCGTTAGCTGAGAATGGTTTTACATTTTTAAATGGTTGAAAAAAAACCAAAATAATATTTCAGAACATATGAAAATAACATACAATTCAAATTTCAGTGTCCATAGTAAAGTTTTATGGGAACACAGTCAAGCTCCTTTGTTTGCATATTGTCCATGCTCCTTTCATAATACAGTGCTTATTGTCCATGCTGCTTTCATAATACAGTGGCAAGTTGCAGCAGAGACTCAGGGCCCCAAAAGCCTAAATTTACTATCTGGTCCTTCACAGAAAAAGTTTGTTAACCCCTTGTCTGAAGCACTGGTTCTCCAAAGCTTTAGAGTACATCAGAATCACCTGGAGGTCTTTAACTTAAAGTGCAGATCGCTGGGCTCCACCTCAGGAGTTTTAAATTCAGTAGTGGAGGGTTCCAGAATATGCATTTCTAACAGGTTCCCAGGTGCTGTTGATGCTGCTGGTTCTAGGACCGCCCTTTGAGACCTACTGGTCGAAAGCACTGCTGCTCAGACTTGAAGATGCTTGGAACTCAAGTGGAGAGCTTGAGATTAAAATGCAGATTCTAATTAATCGAGTCTAGGGTGGAGCCTGAAGTCTGCATATTGAACAGGCTCCGGGGTGAAGCCATGGATCAAATGTCCGACTGGCAGGAACTTGAGTAAGTATGGCTGGCTTGATTTTGTGTGTGTGAGATGTTGATACAGCCAAAGGAACAGGCTTCTTTTGAGATAGAAAAAAAGTCTATGTGACTAGATTGTGAGCAACTATTTGGGGAAACAAAATTAACTGAAGGCTCTAGGATGGTAAGAAATATACCTGGGATCTTTGCAGTTAATTCTCAGCTTATGGGGATATTGAATTGCCTTTGATGCTGCCTATATACATCTCTAAATAAATAATAATGAAGGAATATGTTTATTTACCTGTACTCTTTATTGTGATTGAGTTCACTCTTTACTGTGGCTTACATAAGATTTTATATTACTTTATCTGACTCCCTCAATTTGAGCCTTGAATTTGCTAATTACAGTTTTACTGGGGTTTTATGTTTTGGCTGTTAAGAACTGCAGCTGAAAAGAGTGTCTGCTTCTTGAAAGCAGGGGATGCTTTCAAAGGTCTGGTGCTTAGTAGGTGCTTTGTGATGGCTGTGCAACCCGGAACTGAATTAAAGATTAGGAGCTGGACCATTGCTTTGGAATGCATGAGTGAGTGTTTATTTTAGAAAAGAATAATGCTTGAGAAAACATTTAAATTGAATTTTATACTTTTGAGAGATTAACTTCTTTGTATTAATAGCTCAATATGTTTGTGAATGACATATTCATTTAGACAGGGGATCCTCAGAGTGTCTACCAAAGCCACATGAGATCTTTTGGTTTTTGTAAAAAAAAAAAAAAGAATGCTTACTGCTGTTAATGGGAACAAATTATAAGTGAGCTCCTCTTTTGGACCCAAAGCAGCTTCCTAATTATAGGTATTGACTTCAGCCCACTCAGTATGTGAAGAATCTAACTGTAGCACTTGTATCTCCAACACTTCTCAGGTCTTACCCAGTGCTAGTGAATTCACATTTGAAATGTTACACTTAAGGAAAATGTAAGTCATTTTTTGGTCTAATTTTAATTTTCATGCCTTTCCTCAAAGAAAGGAAAATAAATAATTGTGTGTATGCTACTCCTTCTTTGATAAAGATTTGAGGATGCTTTTAGAAATAGAGCCCATTAAAACTTTTTAATATATAGGATGTTTGGTCACATGGTTTTTTTTTGTAGTTGTCAATTTCAGTAGCTTGGCTGAGACTGTAATTGGTTTTAAGTATGTTGTTTATGCTTTGAAGGAAATTTTCTTTAGAAATTCAACCCAAAATTCACAGGTCATCTTTTTCTTGTTCAAGAATGACAGATTGTTTTCAGAGTTAGCATATTTATGCAATCAAAAATTACTGAACACGATTTAGCTATTTTTCACTAGCAAAATTGTTTTGCTGTTAATCTGACCTCCAAAATCTGAACTCATTCAGGTTAGGAACTTTGTGCCCAAGTGCTCACTAACCAGCTATTTACTCACTTGTGTGACTTCTGTATTCCTCCAAGCAAATAATGTTACCTCAGGTGGTCCATATAAGTGTTTTCAAATGATCCTACATCACCTGCATAATTTTAAATAATCTCTCAATTTTGAGAAAATAAGGCTCAGGCCCACAGGTAGGAGTTACAGGGAGGCATTTATTGGTTCTGTATAAGAAGGAGCTTTATAACTCTTTACGGCTGCTCCAAAATAGACTGGACTATCTTGCTAGGCAGCGACGTTCTCTGCAATTAGAAATATTCAAGCAGATGGCAGGCATCTACCTGTCTGAAGTTCTGTGGGTGAGATTCCTCTATTACTTAGAAAATTAGTCTTGTTGATTTTTAAGATTTTTCCGCCTTATTCCACTTATAGGTTATTTCTACCCTCTCATAAAATAGCTGCTTGCAATCTTGAAATATTACAGGAGGCTTAATAACCGTATTGGCAACATATTCCAGAGCACTGTGGTGGAGTTATGATGTATGGTAATGTTTGCATGGCTTGTTTCATAGGTATCTGTGTAGCTGCAGGGGACCAGGGGTGGGGAAAGGAAACAGCATGTCTTGGGCCGCATATGGCTGTATACACTGTAACAGGCATCCACTCTCCCTGGTCTTACAAGCTCAGTTCAGATCTCAAGTACAGGTTGGTGGTCCTCCCTACCCCCCTGTTGGGTGTCCAGTGGGTCCGCCTTTGGACTTAAGGTTGTCCTGGGAGGGCTACCAATTTGTAGATCTTGGAAGTTGCTTAACATCTCTGAGCCTCATTTTTTTCTTTTACCATATCCAGTATATTTCATATGTAAGATATAAAAGGGAACATGTGTATGTAGGAGAACATAAATGTTTAAATTTTTTTCCAAATTAAGAAGAAACTTGTTTTTCAATTTTTGTTGCATAGAAAGGGATTCTTTTCCTCATTTTATGGGAGGCTGACTCTCCTTAGGATGGAAAATAAACATCTCTTCTCCTGTTGATTGAGCCAGGCTTTGACTTTGAGTAACAAGAATTTGTTTTTCTGTTGTGTATGGTTTGGGCACCAGTTTAATGGGCAGCTCGTTTACCCCGAATGGTAGCCAGTGGCCTGCCTTGGGGCTCTGGCTTTTAGAATGCCTTTGGGTTTGCTTACTTGTTTCCAGCTTCTCTCTGTTTCCAGCACAATTTCTTACCATTACTTCACCTATCTTGCTATCTTGTAGTTACAATATCTGATTCTCTTTAATGTTTTGAAAATGTTTTAATTGTGATAAAATATACCTAACATAACATTTACCATCTTAATCATTTTTAACTGTATAGTTCAGTAGTGTTAGTTAAATTCACAGTATTGTGTAACCAATATCTGGAACTCTTTTTTTCATCTTGAAAAACTGAAATTTTATGTCCATAAACAGCAACTCCCTGTTTTTCCCCCAGCCCCTGGCCACCACCATTCTGCTCTCTGTCTCTATGAATATGACTGCTGTAGGTAATTACCTTATGTAAGTAGAATCATACAATATTGATCCTTTTGTGTCTGGCTTATTTCACTTAGCATAATGCCTCAAAGGTTCATCCATGTTGTAGAATGTGCCAGGATTTCCTTCCTTTTTAAGGCTGAATGATATTACACTATATAGATATACCACCCTTTGTTTATCTGTTGGTGGACACTTGTACTGCCTGTACATTTTGGCTATTGTGACTAATGCTGCTGTGAACATGCATGTATAAATATTTCTTTAGGACTTTGCTTTCAACTGTTTTGAATATGTATGCAACCCAGAAGTGGGATTTCTGGATCATGCAGTAATTCTATTTTAAATTTCTTGAAGAACTGCTACACTGTTTTCCACAATGGTTGCTCTATTTTACATTCACAGGAGGGCACAAGGGTTCCAGTTTTTCCACATCCTTGCCCACAGTTGTTATTGTCTGTGTTTTTGATACTAGCCATCCTTATGAGTATCAGGTGACATTTTATGGTTTTGATTTGCAGTTTCCTAATGATTAGTGCTGTTCAGCATCTTTTCATATTCTTGTTGGCCATTTGTATATCTTCTTTGGAGAAATTTGTATTCACATCCTTTGCTAATATTTAATCAGGTTATTTGTTTTTATTTGTTGTTGAGCTGTAGGAGCTCTAAAGAGCATTCAGGTGTTGACCGATTGTCAGATATGTGATCGGCAAATGTTTTTTTCCCCATTCGATAGGTTTCCCTTTCACTATGTTAATGATGACTTTTGATACATAGAAGTCTTTTAGTGTAGTTCAATTTACCTATTTTTACTTTTATTGCTTGTAATTTTGGCATCTGTCCAATAAATTATGCCAAATCCAGTGTCATGAAACTTTTCTGTTATGTTTTCTTTGAAGACTTTAGCTCTTACATTTAGATGTAATTGCAGTGTTGTTATGTCTCAGGGAATAGGGAGGCCCAAAGAGAGTGAGAAATATGGAAAATGACCAGTCAGTGCAGCTGTCAGAATACACCTATTTATCAGTTAAGTTTGTCATCTTATATGGGCATGATTCATGATGCCCCCAAAACAGTTATAATAGTAACATCAAAGATCTCTGGTCACAGATCACCATAACAGATATGTTAATAACTAAAAAGTTTGAAATAATATGAGAATTATCAAAATGTGACATGGAGACATGAAGTGAGCACATGTGCCGTTAGAAAAATGGCACCGATAGACTTGCTCGATGCAGGGTTGCCACAAACCTTCAGTTTGTAAAAACCACAAAATAAAACAAGGTCTACCTGTAAAAGACATCTAAATTGAGAAGGAAGTAAAATTATCTGTTTGTTGATGCGATGATCTTATATCTAGGAAACCCTAAAAGCTCCACTTAAAAATTGTTAGAACTAATAACTTCGGCAAAGTACCAGGATCAAAATAATCACAAAAAATCAGCTGCATTTATCTACACTAATAATGAACATTTCAAAATAAGAAAATGCCATGTACAAAACACTAAAAAAAAAAAAAAAAAAAAACTTAGAAATTCACCAAGGAGGCAGAAGACTTAGACACTGAAAGCTGTTTTGATAAGAGATTGCATTAAAGCTGTAGATTACTTTGGATAGTATTGACATCTTTTTTTTTTTTTTTTTTTTTTTTTGAGACGGAGTCTCGCTCTGTCACCCAGTCTGCAGTGCAGTGGCCGGATCTCAGCTCACTGCAAGCTCCACCTTCCGGGTTTACGCCATTCTCCTGCCTCAGCCTCCTGAGTAGCTGGGACTATAGGCGCCCACCAGCACGCCCGGCTAGTTTTTTGTATTTTTTTTAGTAGAGACAGGGTTTCACCGGGTTAGCCAGGATGGTCTCGATCTCCTGACCTCGTGATCCACCCGTTTCGGCCTCCCAAAATGCTGGGATTACAGGCTTGAGCCACCACGCCCTGCCGTGACATCTTAATAATATTAAGTTTTCCAATCCATGAACACGGAATGTCTTTTCATTTATTTGTATTTTACAATTTCTTTTAGCAGCATTTTATAGTCTTTCACCACTGAGTATGGTGTTTGCTGTGGGCTTTTCATATATGATCTTTATCATATTGAGGCAGCTTCCTTCTCCTCCTAGTTTTGTGAGTGCATTCTCTTAATTAAAAACAATAAAGTCTTGAGGCTGGGCGCAGTGGCTCACACCTGTAATCCTAGCACTTTGGGAGGCCATAGTGGGTGGATCGCTTGAGGCCAGGAATTTGAGACCAGCCTGGGCAACATGATGAGACCCCATCTTTACTAAAAATATAAAATTTAGCCAGGTGTGGTGGTGCACGCCTGTAGTCCCAGCTTCCTGGGAGGCTGAGGCACGAGAATTGCTAGAACCCAGGAGGTGGAGGTTGCAGTGAGCCAAAATTGCACTACTGAACTCCAGCCTGGATGACAGAGTGAGACTCTATTAAAAAAAAAAAAAAAAAAAAAAAATTAAAGTATTGCATTTTCCCAAGCACCATGATGAGGAAACCAAGATGAAGCATCTGACTTGATACAGTGTCTGTTAGTAGGTGATACCAGGTGACACCAAGATGAAGCATCTGACTTGATACAGTGTCTGTTAGTAGGTGATGCCAGGTGACAGAGCTTTCGGTACTGGCCAGGGCAGGGTGGCGTTTGTTGAAGGGTAGGGCTGGTGATAGAGTGCCTGTGTGCAGCATGCCCTCATAACCCGTCTGCAGTGTGGAAGTGCACCAGTGGCAAATGCCTGGATGACCTTTGAAAAAAAAATTCATGATGCATTTCTTATTTCCGGTCACCATTATTACTGTTTTTCCTTTTCTAAAAGAGAAAATTTCTTTATTTGATACTTTTAGTTATGGAAGTCATATATATTTGCTTTACTAAGTGAAGCAGCTTGGTACAAAGATCATATGCAGGTAAAATTAGTGATCTAAAGCCCTTTCCAATCCAACACAACTCCCTGAGACAGTCAGTGTTAACAACCTGGTACATATCTTTCCAAAACATTCTTGCTCTGTCAAATATATGAGCTCATTTGTACGTACACTGATACTCCATTTTTGTTTGAACAGAATAATATTTTTACTCATTATTATGCAATTTGCCTTTTCAGTTTAACAATGGATCAAGTACATTCCTGCAAATTAGTAGATACAGATATAACTGCATCTCTTTTTTTCTAATGTCCTATACATGGGAATCATATACATATTGGGTGTTCTTTGAGATTTTTTTCTGTTTTCTCTTACTTTCTCTCTTGTCATCTTATCGCTCATCATGCTTGGTAACCCATGTGAATTACTTGGTGTGTATCCTTTTCTGTTTTCCCCTATGCCCAGATAACCGTATGTGAACATATAAACATATAAGGGGTTGAGAATATTTATTAACTTTTATTAACTGGTATATTAAACACACTTTTCTGTATCTTAGTTTTCTCATTTAACAGAACTTCATAGAAGCATCTCCAACTCAACTGGCCATAGCTCGCATTCATTCTTTTATGGCTACATACTGTTCCATGGTATGGACCTCTTATTATTTATTCAGCTGTCACCTTTTGTTTTCTTTTTGCCATTAGGAATAGTGGTATAATAAACATATTTGTACATTCTTTTTGTACTGGTATTTTTACTTTAAAAAGTGTGACAGTGTTTGGGATCTCACTAAAATGTACCTTTAGCAATAGCTATTGCCAGATTGCTTCTAAAATTTTTGTAACAGTTGCCATTAGCAGTTTGTGAGAATGCCCCTTTCTTGATGTCTCTGTTGGCAATAAGTGCTAATCTTTATGATTTTTGCATCTGGATGGAAATGTTGTGTTTGAGAAGCTTTCTATACACTTGGTCTTTTTGTTCTTGACTTTGCTGGGAATTTCCTATTCATTTTTTTTTGCTCATTTTTCTACTGAATTGCTTTTCTATCAACTAAGAGCTCTAGGCTGGGTGCAGGGGCTCATGCCTATAATCCCTGCGCTTTGGGAGGCTGAGGCGGGTGGATGGCCTGAGGTCAGGAGTTCAAGACCAGCCTGGCCAACATGGTGAAACCCCGTATCTACTAAAAATACAAAAATTAGCTGGGCATGGTGGTGTGCACCTGTAATCCCAGCTACTTGGGAGACTGAGACAGGAGAATTTCTTGAACTCTGGAGGCGGAGGTTGCAGTGAGCCGAGACCAGGCCATTCGTTTCACTCCAACCTGGGCAACAAGAGTGAAACTGTCTCAAAAGCTCTGTTGATATCAACATTTTATTTAAAAATGTTTGTTGCAAATATTTTTCTGCCTGTTATTTGTCTTTAAACTTTGCTTGTGATATCTTTTGCTCTTGCAAAATTTTTGAATTTCCATATAGACAAATGTGGGGTAAGATCTCCATGCATTCCTAGGTTGTACATGAAGTCCCCTCCCTAGATTTTCTTTTTAAGAGCTATTGGTTTGTTTTTGACATCTGGCCTTTCCTTTTATGTATTTTAGTAAAATTACTTTGCATAATTTTTACATATGGGGCAAGTAAGAGGACCGAATTAATTTTGTTCCAAATAGACAGCCAAAGGTGTCAGCACCATTTATTTGAGTCCAAAAAAATATTGAAGGGAGAGTTAAGGCTTCCCTTGTCAGATGTTAAAACATACTATGAGGGCTACTATAATAACATCAATATGATAGACAAATATATCAATGGAACAGAATGGAGACTCCAGAAATAGATCTCAGTATAAGTAAAATTTTAAAAGATGACAATGTGGTATTTAAATTCTGTTGTTAAAAAGAGTGGTAGATTTAAAATATATCTACTTTTTAAAAAATTCTGGGGGAAAAAAGAATTTGCAGATTGTGTTCATTTTTACCAGCAAAGCAGACAAATATTCATGGCATTTGCAAATAAATTCCACAGAAAAATGCAGAATCTTTGCTGAAGGATTTCTCAGTGGCTCCCGTTGGGTGTATTTCAGTGACTGTGACAGTGACAGTCAAGTCATTTCCTGGCCTCACGCCCTAAGTGCTGACAAGTCTGAGGGAATAGCTCAGTGGGTCACTTCTTAATTTCAAGGCGCTACAGATGACACAGATGGTGCAAGATTAATTACCTAAAACAAAGCAAAATTGTGACCTTCCGTTAGTTTCTTCTCTCATGAGTCCATGCACCTGGGGCCTTTCCTGACCGAATGCAGCTGGGCAGAATTAGGAGGGAGGGTGTGTTCCTTTATTCAGGAATGTATTCATAGTGGCCCGTATGGGGAGTGGGTGTGGGCAGGGCTAAGAGATTGTGAGGAGGAAGGTGGTGTTGTGGGAACATCATTGAAGTGGAGCTGTGAAGCAGAGGTAGGATTTTAACAGGTGGAATGGAAAAGGTGGCCTTCCAAGAACGTGTGTGACATAAGCACACACACATGTGCAACAGTTTGGTGAAGCGGACATGTGAGGAGAGAGGGCAGTGGTCAGACCTACATGATCAGGCGTGGGGCCGCCAGTTGGGAGACTTACGTAGAGGGCTGAGTTTGTTTTGGAAAGGTCACTTCGAGGGGTGGTTGGAGTAGAGTCCATTCAGAAGTCTCTTCATAACCATGACCTCATTTGGCCTGTGCTCTGTTGACTGCCCCCAGACAGTTACCATTTACTGAGCAATTCCAGGTGCCAAGGTTCATTAGGCACTTCCCATGCAAGAACACTGTGGAGTCAGCAGTAGATCCTGGTCTTACAGGTAAGAAAACTGAGTTACAAGACCAGTTTTCCCAGGGTTATGTTTATTGGCAGAGCTGCTATTCAGAGTCTGGTCTGCTAGGATCCAAAGACTTCGCCCATTCTGTCCTATGACACTGTCTTTTACCCACATGTTACATCTGTACTCCTGCCACCTGCCCGCAGTAACACCATCCTGGCATTGCACTATTTCTGTAAAGTTTTGCATAATGCAGCTTGCATTCTGGTTAATGTACCCCAAGCATAATTGAACTGACTTTAAAAAATAAAATATAAATTAAAAGCAGTTTTCTAAGGTATCTAGAGGCAGCTTTTGTGTGGCACAGCATTTAAGGAAAGCCTTTATCTTGTTGTCAGCATATTGCCACATTAGCCAGAGCCAGCCGGATGGGAATGTGGTGGCCCACTTAGGTCCCCTCTAATTGCTCACTATAAATAGCTTAATGATGCTGCCATAAAAAGTCTCTGATGTAAGTGAGGGGTTCAGTGTGACCCATATATGTGATGTTTTTCTAGGTGTCTGTGTCTGGGAAAATGGATGGCCATATCTGAGATGGTTTTCACTGCTGAAATGAAAGCTTCATTTCTAAGCCAATCCTTTCTTACTCCGCCTCCCTTCAGATGCCGTTGTCTCCCTCGTTCCTTTCTGCCGTCATCTGTGGGGAGGTCGAGGTTGATGCTTTATCGCTCTCACGTGCCAGTTAGAATTCCAGCACCCACTTGACGTGGTACCAGGGAGAAGTGCCTGCCTGAGCCAGTCCTGATCTAAGAGGGGCCACTGCAGGCCTTCATGGCATGCCCCTTTCTGCTTGGACCATCATGGGAACTTCAGACATCTTGCTTTGCTCCAGACATGGATGAGTTTTCATTTTGTAAATTTTTCTGGAAGTTATTGGGACACAGGTGGCATTTGGTTACATGAGTAAGTTCTTCAATGGTGATTTGTGAGATCCTAGTGCACCCATCACCCGAGCAGTATACACTGCACCATATTTGTAGTCTTTTATCTCTCGCCCCCCTCCCACTCTTCCCCACAAGTCCCTGAAGTCCACTGTGTCATTCTTATGCCTTTGCGTCCTCATAGCTTAGCTCCCACATATCAGTGAGGACTTCTGACGTTTGGTTTTCCATTCCTGAGTTACTTCACTTAGAATAATAGTCTCCAATCTCATAGACATGAACGAATTTTCTTGATTCAGTCACAAGATCATTTCCACCATGGTTGTCACTAGCCTTTGTCAGTCCCCACCCTCACCCTCACTCCCATCCCCAGCACTGGATAGGAATCTCCCATAAGGTTCTCACCTGCCACAGGCTGTAGATGGTGCCACATCAGTTCCATATGGTGGCAGCAACCCAGTGCTCCTTCTGGTCTCCCTGCTCCACCCCACTGTAAGTTGGCTTCCCACCTTTGTATGAAGCATCCCATCAAAACTTGGTGGGCTTCCCCAGCAAAGCCTCCTTTTTCGAAAAGAATAGTATCCTGTAGAATTGGAGATATGAGAGGTCAGAAGGGTTGCATTGAAAGCAGAGGGGGCTACTGGGTAAAAACCATATAGAATAAAAACCCAAACTTCAGGGGAGTGTGTATGGCTGGAAGAGACCAAAGTAACAATGAAACAAACACTGTGACTTGGAGGATTAAAAGGAGACAGAGGGAGAGAGGGAGCGTGGGAGGCATTCCTAGGGAGGCTGGACGGATGGGCTGGTGGGAAGGAAGTGTGGCAGGGGCAGAGGGAAGAAGGCTGCCCTAGAAATGGGTGAGCTGGTGGGAAGGAAGTGTGGCAGGGACAGAGGGAAGAAGGCTGCCCTAGAGATGGGTGAGCTGGTGGGAAGGAAGTGTGGCAGGGACAGAGGGAAGAAGGCTGCCCTAGAGATGGGTGAGCTGGTGGGAAGGAAGTGTGGCAGGGACAGAGGGAAGAAGGCTGCCCTAGAGATGGTGAGCTGGTGGGAGGAAGTGTGGCAGGGACAGAGGGAAGAAGGCTGCCCTAGAGATGGGTGAGCTGGTGGGAAGGAAGTGTGGCAGGGGCAGAGGGAAGAAGGCTGCCCTGGAGATGGGTGAGCTGGTGGGAAGGAAGTGTGGCGGGGACAGAGGGAAGAAGGCTGCCCTAGAGATGGGTGAGCTGGTGGGAAGGAGGTGTGGCGGGGACAGACGGAAAAAGGCTGTCCTGGAGATGGGTGAGCTGGTGGGAAGGAAGTGTGGTGGGGACAGAGGGAAGAAGGCTGCCCTGGAGATGGGTGAGCTGGTGGGAAGGAAGTGTGGTGGGGACAGATGGAGAAAGGCTGCCCTTGAGATGGGTGAGCTGGTGGGAAGGAAGTGTGGTGGGGACAGAGGGAAGAAGGCTCCCCTTGAGATGGGTGAGCTGGTGGGAAGGAAGTGTGGTGCGGACAGAGGGAAGAAGGCTCCCCTTGAGATGGGTGAGCTGGTGGGAAAGAAGTGTGGCAGGGACAGAGGGAAGAAGGCTGCCCTAGAGATGGGTGAGCTGGTGGGAAGGAAGTGTGGCAGGGGCAGAGGGAAGAAGGCTGCCCTAGAGATGGGTGAGCTGGTGGAAGGAAGTGTGGCAGGACAGAGGGAAGAAGGCTGCCTAGAGATGGGTGAGCTGGTGGGAAGAAGTGTGGCAGGGACAGACGGAAAAAGGCTGCCCTGGAGATGGGTGAGCTGGTGGGAAGGAAGTGTGGTGCGGACAGAGGAAGAAGGCTCCCCTTGAGATGGGTGAGCTGGTGGGAAGGAGTGTGGCAGGGACAGAGGAAGAAGGCTGCCCTAGAGATGGGTGAGCTGGTGGGAAGGAAGTGTGGCAGGGACAGAGGGAAGAAGCTGCCCTAGAGATGGGTGAGCTGGTGGGAAGGAGTGTGGCGGGGACAGAGGGAAGAAGGCTCCCCTTGAGATGGTGAGCTGGCGGGAAGGAAGTGTGGTGGGGACAGAGGGAAGAAGGCTCCCCTTGAGATGGGTGAGCTGGTGGGAAGGAAGTGTGGCGGGGACAGAGGGAAAAGGCTGCCCTGGAGATGGGTGAGCTGGGGAAGGAAGTGTGGCAGGACAGAGGGAAGAAGGCTCCCCTGGAGATGGGTGAGCTGGCGGGAAGAAGTGTGGGGACAGAGGGAAGAAGGCTCCCCTTGAGATGGGTGAGCTGGTGGGAAGGAAGTGTGGCAGGGACAGGGGAAGAAGGCTGCCCTGGAGTGGGTGAGCTGGTGGGAAGGAAGTGTGCAGGGACAGAGGGAAGAAGGCTGCCCTGGAGGTGGGTGAGCTGTGGGAAGGAAGTGTGGCAGGGACAGAGGGAAGAAGGCTGTCCTAGAGATGGGTGAGCTGGTGGGAAGGAAGTGTGGCAGGGACAGAGGGAAGAAGGCTGCCCTGGAGGTGGGTGAGCTGGTGGGAAGGAAGTGTGGCAGGGACAGAGGGAAGAAGGCTGCCCTAGAGATGGGTGAGCTGGTGGAGGAAGGTGGCGGGGACAGACGAAAAAGGCTGCCCTGGAGATGGGTGAGCTGGTGGGAAGGAAGTGTGGTGGGGACAGAGGGAAGAAGGCTGCCCTAGAGATGGGTGAGCTGGTGGGAAGGAAGTGTGGCAGGGACAGAGGGAAGAAGGCTGCCCTAGAGATGGGTGAGCTGGTGGGAAGGAAGTGTGGCAGGGACAGACGGAAAAAGGCTGCCCTGGAGATGGGTGAGCTGGTGGGAAGGAAGTGTGGTGCGGACAGAGGGAAGAAGGCTCCCCTTGAGATGGGTGAGCTGGTGGGAAGGAAGTGTGTGGGGGGACAGAGGGAAGAGGCTGCCCTAGAGATGGGGAGCTGGGGGAAGGAAGTGTGGCAGGGACAGAGGGAAGAAGGCTGCCCTAGAGATGGTGAGCTGGTGGGAAGGAATGTGGCAGGGACAGAGGGAAGAAGGCTGCCCTAGAGATGGGTGAGCTGGTGGGAAGGAAGTGTGGCGGGGACAGACGGAAAAAGGCTGCCCTGGAGATGGGTGAGCTGGTGGGAAGGAAGTGTGGCGGGGACAGACGGAAAAAGGCTGCCCTAGAGATGGGTGAGCTGGTGGGAAGGAAGTGTGGTGGGGACAGAGGGAAGAAGGCTCCCCTGGAGATGGGTGGTGGCGGGAAGGAAGTGTGGTGGGGACAGGGAAGAAGGCTCCCCTTGAGAGGGTGAGCTGGTGGGAAGGAAGTGTGGCAGGGACAGAGGGAAGAAGGCTGCCCTGGAGGTGGGTGAGCTGGTGGGAGGAAGTGTGGCAGGGACAGAGGAAGAAGGCTCCCTGGGATGGGTGAGCTGGCGGGAGGAAGTGTGGTGGGGACAGAGGGAAGAAGGCTCCCCTTGAGATGGGTGAGCTGGTGGGAAGGAAGTGTGGCGGGGACAGAGGGAAGAAGGCTGCCCTGGAGGTGGGTGAGCTGGTGGGAAGGAAGTGTGGCAGGGACAGAGGGAAGAAGGCTCCCCTGGAGATGGGTGAGCTGGCGGGAAGGAAGTGTGGGGACAGAGGGAAGAAGGCTCCCCTTGAGATGGGTGAGCTGGTGGGAAGGAAGTGTGGCAGGGACAGAGGGAAGAAGGCTGCCCTGGAGGTGGGTGAGCTGGTGGGAAGGAAGTGTGGCAGGGACAGAGGGAAGAAGGCTGCCCTGGAGGTGGGTGAGCTGGTGGGAAGGACGTGTGGTGGGGACAGAGAGAAGAAGGCTGCCCTAGAGAAACAACAATGCTTTCATGGTCTGGGGCTTGCACCTGCCTTTCCACATGTGCCAAAAGATGTATCACAGTGCGCAAAGAACTCTGGACGTGGAGATAATGGGTGGATTGTCACTAGAATAGAAAACAACTTGGTACTTTGACCCATTAGCCTAGATGCTAATCACTAGGTGGTAGTGTCTGGTGGCCGTTCCCTTTGTGAAGAGGTGGTCTTTTCCTTACACATAAAAAAATTAGTGATGACATTTTCCATTCATAGCATACTCATGTTTCCTTTGCATCATGGTTCTTGTCTCCAGAGTTTATCATAACTCAGGTGCGGGATACTTTCCTTATTCTATTAGATTTTGGTCCTCTATATCCCTTGGTTCCACATTAATGGATTCATCCAGCTGTGGATTGAAAATACTCAGAAAAAAGGAGGGTTGCATCTATAGTGAACATGCACAGACTTTTTTTCTTCTCACTCTTAAATAATACAGAATAACAACTATTTACATAGCATTTACATTGTGTTGCATATTACTAGTAATCTAGAGAGGACAAATTATACAGGAAGATGTGCTCAGGTTAGATGCAAATACTATGCCATTTTATGTCAGACACTTGAGCACCCACAGATTTTTGTATCTATGGGGAGTCCTGGAACCAATGCCCTGTGGATACTGGTAACTAGGTAACTAGCCAAGGCCACAGAGGTGAATGTAGAACTCTCTGATTCTAAACTCACACTTTTTCTTGGGAACCACATCTTTTCTCTCAGAAGCATAGATGTGCATGAACCCTGCAATATGATGCCAGGAGTTGGTTCTATTTGCTATGGAATTCAGGAACGTAGCATTCCATATTTTGTGATAGGCATGCGAGAGGAGACGTGACAAAACTGTAAGGTGGACCTTTAATGAATTACTAGCCTAGGCACCTTGAAAAACCACGCGCCTGGGGCATGGTCTCTGAGCACAGCCCATTTTTTCTCTGAGATGAAGAGGTGCTGCAACCCTTTGTGCCGGAATTGTCAGCGTTGGCTGTGCTCTAACAGTAATAAAGTAAGAAAAAATGTCCAAGTGCTCATTAGGCATCTGAATTTAACTTGTGCCTCCTGCTTAATTAGCACAGTAGTTTGGAATCCTCAGCTCCCGCCTATCTGTGATCTCAGGCTGCCCCTGGATAGTGGGTTTCTAGAGCCACCAGGCGGAGGGCGTTTTCCCAGCTGTCTATACTTGGCATGGGCTGCCTGTTTTCCCACAAGCTTACTGCTTGCTTGATTTATCTTTATTAACGTAAAATGAATCTATAAGTACGGTGGCACTGCATGCTATTTAAGATCATTTATATCCAAATTCAGCTAACTGAAGATGGTGAGGAAACTAAGTAAGCCTAAAGGATGTTGGAGCAGCCTAAATCAATGCTGGAAAATTTGTATATGAAGGGAAGAGTCTGTTATTCTTAGTCTGTTTACTATTGTTTAAAAATACCTCCAAAAGATTTGACTGTCTGGTTTCTCAGGCTGCACGCTGGTAAAAGCAGATTAAAAGGTGTGGAAATTCTCTGGAGGCGGCCACATTGACAGGAGCGAGAAGTAGAAAATGGAACAGGCAATTACAGGAACTTCCAAAATTGGGTCAACAGGTCCCATTTAACATGACAGCAAATGGCAGAGTGCGCATCACATGGCAAACTCCAAGTGAATCTTTTGGAATCAACAAAGCTATAGCTGTGGATGTTTGCATTGTTGAGCTTGTCAGCAAGGTTAAATTCATTTCAGTGGCCTGTGTTTCAGATGGATAAGGCAATGCATAATTCACTTTAAAGCTATGTCTGTATTTAATATTTAACAACAAATTGTTAAAAAAATTTTGTTTAGAAAAACAAGCTGGACTTCTGCTTCTGGGAAGAGGTTAGGCTTCTGAGAAGACAAGTAAATAGTCCTTCTAGGCAGACCAGCTAGAGACCTCAGGACTTGAGGAGGAACCCAGTGGTTGGGGTCCCTGGGCTTGCTTCTTGCCTTACCTGTCTCAGAGTGGGAGCAGAAGCAACTGGTAACCCAGAACAGCCATGGACACAGGAAAAAGCCCCAACAACAGCCGGCTTTCTCTAGCCAGAAGACCAGGAAAGGAGCAGTTCAGCAAGACAGGAAACTTCTCTGATCACCTCTTGACTCCAGCTGAACACCACGGAAGCAGTGTGCCCCCACTTCCACCTGTGCCAGTGAATGTAGCATGGAGAGCCTAGGCTCCCCATCTTCTGAGATTGTAATGAGTGGTTTCAACTGCCCCCACCAGGATGGTGGTAGGGAAGGCTGAGTAAGGAGCTTGGACTTCTACCCCTGCCTGGCAGCACCAAGGGCACCTCAGCGTCCCCGCTGCAGTGGTGTCAGAGGAGGCCCAGTGGAGAGGCAGGACTTCGTCACCCATAGCAATGAGGTCACACACCCCTTCCATGGTTCAGTGGGGGCCATATAGTGAGCCTGGACTTCTAGCCCTGTGTTCGTCTGTTTGCATGGCTATAAACTGGGTAATTTATAAAGAAAGAGGTTTGTATGGCTCATGGTCTGCAGGCCGTACACAAAGTATAGTGTCAGCATCTGCTTCTGGTGGGGGCCTCAGGAAGCTTCCACTCATGGCAGAAGGTGAAGGGGAGCTGGTGAGTCACACGGTGACAGAGGGAGCAGGAGGGAGAAGGAGGAGGTGCCAGGCAGTTTTTAACAACCAGATTCCAAGTGAACTCGTAGAGTGAGAACCCACCCATTATTGCTAGGTCAGGACCAAGCCATTCATGAGGGATCTGTCCCCATGACTCAAACACCTGCCACTAGGCCCACCTCCAACACTGGAGGGTCCATTTCAACATGGGATTTGGAGGGCACAAAACGTTCAAACCATATCACACCACCTGTCAGTAATGTGATGGTGCAGCCCCCTTCCCTTTTTCTTCTGCCAGAGCATTTTCAGGTTGAAAGGAGTCAGCCTCTCATAACAAATAACGTAATATGCAAAATGTCCGTTTTTTAATAAAGAAGCATTTGTCATACCAAGAAGCAGGAAAATCTCAAAGCTAATGAGAAAATACAATCAATAGATGCCGATATTGAGGTGACAAGTGTTAGAACTATCTGACAAAGATTTTAAAACAGCCATTGTAAAATTGCTTCAATAATACCTGAATAAAATGCTCAATGCCATTATGAAAATGTAAATCAAAACCACAATTAAATACCACATCACACCCACTAGGATGGCTATAATTAAAAAACAGGTAATAAGAATGTTGGCAAGGATATGGAAAAGTTAGGACCCCCATAAATTGCTTGTGGGATTATAAAATGGTACGAAGAATTTGGAAAGCAATTTGGTGGTTCTTCAAAAAGTTAGATACAGAGTTACCATATGACTCAGTAGTTTTACTCCTAGGTATATATCCAAGAGTATGAAAACATACATCCACACAAAAACTTGTACACAGATGTTCATAGTATTGT
Organism: Trachypithecus francoisi; assembly: GCF_009764315.1. Lineage (NCBI taxonomy): Eukaryota > Metazoa > Chordata > Mammalia > Primates > Cercopithecidae > Trachypithecus > Trachypithecus francoisi. The sequence goes on along the minus strand of NW_022681433.1, from coordinate 14,340,794 downwards.
TCATAACATTCAAAAGTAGAAACAATACAAATGCCTACACAATATGTCATATCCTCATACAATGGAATGTTATTCAGCTATAAAAAATGAGGTACTCATTCATACTATGACATAGATGAACTCTGAAAACATTATGCTGAGTAAAAGAAGCCAGACACAGAAGGTCACATGTTGTATGATTCCACTCAAACATGAAATGTCTAGAATAGGCAAATCTATAAAGACAGAACATAGATTAATGTTTTCCAGGACCTGGGGAGAAAGGGAGATGAGGAGGGTGACTGGTGATGGGTATGGGGTTTTATATTTTGATACAAATGTTTTGGCATTAGGTAGTGGTAGTGGTTGCACAACTTTGTGAATATACTGAAAACCACTGAATCATATACTTCAAAAGGATGAATTTTATGGTGTATGAAATATCTCCGTAAATACACACAATGTTTCAAAAGGAAATTACAGGCACACTTGAAACAAATAAAAGAAAGTCTCCACAATGGATGATGCAAATGGATGATATAAAGAAATGGATGATATAAAGAAAAACCAAATGAACATTGTGGGACTGAAAAATATAATAAGTAAGTCAATGGATGGGCTCAACAAAAGAATGGCGGAGACAGAGGAAAAAATCAGTGAGTTGGAACATAGAGTAATAGAAATTATCTAAACAACAGAGAGAAAATAAATTAACAGAACACCACGGAACTCTAACAAAAGATTTTTGTTGACATTCACGTCATCAGAATCCTGGAAAAAGGAGAAAGAGGATGGACTAAAATACTCAACTAGTGGCTGAAAACTTCCTAAATTTGTTCAAGATAGGAACTTTCAAGAACTTTAAGATTCAGGAAACTGAGAGAATCTGGAACAGGATAAATCCAAAGAAATCCACACCAGAACATATTCTAATCAAACTTGTGAAAACAAAAGAAAAAAAAAGAAAAAATATCAAAAGTAGCATTAGAGAAATGACACATTATCTATAGAGGAAAAACAATTAGAATGATACTGGATGTCTCATCAGAAAGCGTGGAGATCAGAGCAAAGTGAAAGCTAGACACATTCTATCTTACTCCATTATAATCATTTCCGTCAACTCTTCCTTCCCACCATTCGGTTACAACTTAAAATTTTAAATGACAAAACCTCTGATCATGAAAATAAAATTTAATTATTGATAAATTGGGATTAACATAGAGAAAATACAAATCACTTATAATCCTACTACCTGGAAATGTTGTCAGCTTTTTCATGTGTTTTATATCCAGTCTTTTTATTGTACGCTTTACAAAACTGGGATCATCTAAGATATGTAGTTTTGCCACATACCTTTTCATTCAACTTTGGATCATGTGAGTTTTCCCACTTTGTTAAATAGTCTTCAAGGACATGATTTTTCATGGTTGCATAACATTCAGTACTCTGAGGGTAAAATGATATATGTTTGGTTATTTTAGTGGTTTGCAAATTCTTGTTATTTTAAATAACACTCTTATGTCCATCATTGGTTATCAGTCTTTGGCTGTATCTCTTGATTATTTCTTAGGATAGGGTTTTGGGAGTAGAATTCTTGGATTACAGAGAATAAATATTGAAAAATTATTTATTTATTTATTTATTTATTTTTTTTTTTTCTTTTTTTCTTTTTTTTATTATACTTTAAGTTCTAGGGTACATGTGCATAACGTTTATATCATGTATAACTCCCCAATGCAATCCCTCCCTCCTCCCCCCTCCCCATGATAGGCCCCAGTGTGTGATGTTCCCCTTCCCGAGTCCAAGTGATCTCATTGTTCAGTTCCCACCTATGAGTGAGAACATGCGGTGTTTGGTTTTCTCTTCTTGTGATAGTTTGCTAAGAATGATGGTTTCCAGCTGCATCCATGTCCCTACAAAGGACGCAAACTCATCCTTTTTGATGGCTGCATAGTATTCCATGGTGTATATGTGCCACATTTTCTTAATCCAGTCTGTCACAGATGGACATTTGGGTTGATTCCAAGTCTTTGCTATTGTGAATAGTGCCGCAATAAACATACGTGTGCATGTGTCTTTGTAGTAGAGTAATTTATAATCCTTTGGGTATATACCCAGTAGTGGGATGGCTGGGTCATATGGTACATCTAGTTCTAGATCCTTGAGGAATCGCCATACTGTTTTCCATAATGGTTGAACTAGTTTACAATCCCACCAACAGTGTAAAAGTGTTCCTATTCTCCACATCCTCTCCAACACCTGTTGTTTCCTGACTTCTTAATGATTGCCATTCTAACTGGTGTGAGATGGTATCTCATTGTGGTTTTGATTTGCATTTCTCTGATGGCGAGTGATGATGAGCATTTTTTCATGTGTCTGTTGGCTGTATGGATGTCTTCTTTTGAGAAATGTCTGTTCATATCCTTTCCCCACTTTTTGATGGGGTTGTTTGTTTTTTTCTTGTATATTTGTTTGAGTTCTTTGTAGATTCTGGATATTAGCCCTTTGTCAGATGAGTAGGTTGCAAAAATTTTCTCCCATTCTGTAGGTTGCCTGTTCACTCTGATGGTAGTTTCTTTTGCTGTGCAAAAGCTCTTTAGTTTAATGAGATCCCATGTGTCAATTTTGGCTTTTGCTGCCGTTGCTTTTGGTGTTTTAGACATGAAGTCCTTGCCCATGCCTATGTCCTGAATGGTACTACCTAGATTTTCTTCTAGGGTTTTTATGGTATTAGGTCTAACATTTAAGTCTCTAATCCATCTTGAATTAATTTTCGTATAAGGGGTAAGGAAAGGATCCAGTTTCAGCTTTCTACTTATGGCTAGCCAATTTTCCCAGCACCATTTATTAAATAGGGAATCCTTTCCCCATTTCTTGTTTTTGTCAGGTTTGTCAAAGATCAGATGGCTGTAGATGTGTGGTATTATTTCTGAGGACTCTGTTCTGTTCCATTGGTCTATATCTCTGTTGTGGTACCAGTACCATGCTGTTTTGGTTACTGTAGCCTTGTAGTATAGTTTGAAGTCAGGTAGCGTGACGCCTCCAGCTTTGTCCTTTTGACCTAGGATTGTCTTGGCAATGCGGGCTCTTTTTTGGTTCCATATGAACTTTAAAGCAGTTTTTTCCAATTCTGTGAAGAAACTCATTGGTAGCTTGATGGGGATGGCATTGAATCTATAAATAACCTTGGGCAGTATGGCCATTTTCACGATATTGATTCTTCCTATCCATGAGCATGGTATGTTCTTCCATTTGTTTGTGTCCTCTTTGATTTCACTGAGCAGTGGTTTGTAGTTCTCCTTGAAGAGGTCCTTTACATCCCTTGTAAGCTGGATTCCTAGGTATTTTATTCTCTTTGAAGCAATTGTGAATGGAAGTTCATTCCTGACTTGGCTCTCTGCTTGTCTGTTACTGGTGTATAAGAATGCTTGTGATTTTTGCACATTAATTTTGTATCCTGAGACTTTGCTGAAGTTGCTTATCAGCTTAAGGAGATTTTGGGCTGAGACGATGGGTTTTTCTAAATATACAATCATGTCATCTGCAAACAGGGACAATTTGACTTCTTCTTTTCCTAACTGGATACCCTTGATTTCTTTCTCTTGCCTGATTGCCCTAGCCAGAACTTCCAACACTATGTTGAATAGGAGTGGTGAGAGAGGGCATCCCTGTCTTGTGCCAGTTTTCAAAGGGAATTTTTCCAGTTTTTGCCCATTCAGTATGATATTAGCTGTGGGTTTGTCGTAAATAGCTCTTATTATTTTGAGGTACGTTCCATCAATACCGAATTTATTGAGCGTTTTTAGCATAAAGGGCTGTTGAATTTTGTCAAAAGCCTTTTCTGCATCTATTGAGATAATCATGTGGTTCTTGTCTTTGGTTCTGTTTATATGCTGGATTACGTTTATTGATTTGCGAATGTTGAACCAGCCTTGCATCCCAGGGATGAAGCCCACTTGATCATGGTGGATAAGCTTTTTGATGTGCTGCTGAATCCGGTTTGCCAGTATTTTATTGAGAATTTTTGCATCGATGTTCATCAGGGATATTGGTCTAAAATTCTCTTTTTTTGTTGTGTCTCTGCCAGGCTTTGGTATCAGGATGATGTTGGCCTCATAAAATGAGTTAGGGAGGATTCCCTCTTTTTCTATTGATTGGAATAGTTTCAGAAGGAATGGTACCAGCTCCTCCTTGTACCTCTGGTAGAATTCAGCTGTGAATCCATCTGGTCCTGGACTTTTTTTCGTGGGTAGGCTATTAATTGTTGCCTCAATTTCAGAGCCTGTTATTGGTCTATTCAGGGATTCAACTTCTTCCTGGTTCAGTCTTGGGAGAGTGTAAGTGTCCAGGAATTATCCATTTCTTCTAGATTTTCTAGTTGATTTGCGTAGAGGCATTTATAGTATTCTCTGATGGTTGTTTGTATTTCTGTGGGGTCGGTGGTGATATCCCCTTTATCATTTTTTATTGCGTCTATTTGATTCCTCTCTCTTTTCTTCTTTATTAGTCTTGCTAGCGGTCTGTCAATTTTGTTGATCTTTTCAAAAAACCAACTCCTGGATTCATTGATTTTTTGGAGGGTTTTTTGTGACTCTATCTCCTTCAGTTCTGCTCTGATCTTAGTTATTTCTTGCCTTCTGCTAGCTTTTGAATGTGTTTGCTCTTGCCTCTCTAGTTCTTTTAATTGTGATGTTAAGTGTCAATTTTAGATCTTTCCTGCTTTCTCTTGTGGGCATTTAGTGCTATAAATTTCCCTCTACACACTGCTTTAAATGTGTCCCAGAGATTCTGGTATGTTGTATCTTTGTTCTCATTGGTTTCAAAGAACATCTTTATTTCTGCTTTCATTTCGTTATGTACCCAGTAGTCATTCAGGAGCAGGTTATTCAGTTTCCATGTAGTTGAGCGGTTTTGATTGAGTTTCTTAGTCCTGAGTTCTAGTTTGATTGCACTGTGGTCTGAGAGACAGTTTGTTATAATTTCTGTTCTTGTACATTTGCTGAGGAGTGCTTTACTTCCAATTATGTGGTCAATTTTGGAATAAGTGCGATGTGGTGCTGAGAAGAATGTATATTCTGTTGATTTGGGGTGGAGAGTTCTATAGATGTCTATTAGGTCCGCTTGGTGCAGAGATGAGTTCAATTCCTGGATATCCTTGTTAACTTTCTGTCTCGTTGATCTGTCTAATGTTGACAGTGGAGTGTTGAAATCTCCCATTATTATTGTATGGGAGTCTAAGTCTCTTTGTAGGTCTCTAAGGACTTGCTTTATGAATCTGGGTGCTCCTGTATTGGGTGCATATATATTTAGGAGAGTTAGCTCTTCCTGTTGAATTGATCCCTTTACCATTATGTAATGGCCTTCTTTGTCTCTTTTGATCTTTGATGGTTTAAAGTCTGTTTTATCAGAGACTAGGATTGCAACCCCTGCTTTTTTTTGTTCTCCATTTGCTTGGTAGATCTTCCTCCATCCCTTTATTTTGAGCCTATGTATGTCTCTGCATGTGAGATGGGTCTCCTGAATACAGCAGACTGATGGGTCTTGACTCTTTATCCAGTTTGCCAGTCTGTGTCTTTTAATTGGAGCATTTAGTCCATTTACATTTAAGGTTAATATTGTTATGTGTGAACTTGATCCTGTCATTATGATATTAACTGGTTATTTTGCTCGTTAGTTGATGCAGTTTCTTCCTAGCCTCGATGGTCTTTACATTTTGGCATGTTTTTGCAATGGCTGGTACCGGTTGTTCCTTTCCATGTTTAGGGCTTCCTTCAGGGTCTCTTGTAAGGCAGGCCTGGTGGTGACAAAATCTCTAAGCATTTGCTTATCTGTAAAGGATTTTATTTCTCCTTCACTGATGAAACTTAGTTTGGCTGGATATGAAATTCTGGGTTGAAAATTCTTTTCTTTAAGAACGTTGAATATTGGCCCCCACTCTCTTCTGGCTTGTAGAGTTTCTGCCGAGAGATCTGCTGTTAGTCTGATGGGCTTCCCTTTGTGGGTAACCCGACCTTTCTCTCTGGCTGCCCTTAAGATTTTTTCCTTCATTTCAACTTTGGTGAATCTGGCAATTATGTGTCTTGGAGTTGCTCTTCTGGAGGAGTATCTTTGTGGCGTTCTCTGTATTTCCTGAATTTGAATGTTGGCCTGCCCTACTAGGTTGGGGAAGTTCTCCTGGATGATATCCTGAAGAGTGTTTTCCAACTTGGTTCCATTTTCCCCCTCACTTTCAGGCACCCCAATCAGACGTAGATTTGGTCTTTTTACATAATCCCATACTTCTTGCAGGCTTTGTTCATTTCTTTTTCTTCTTTTTTCTTTTGGTTTCTCTTCTCGCTTCATTTCATTCATTTGATCCTCAATCGCTGATACTCTTTCTTCCAGTTGATCGAGTCGGTTACTGAAGCTTGTGCATTTGTCACGTATTTCTCGTGTCATGGTTTTCATCTCTGTCATTTCGTTTATGATCTTCTCTGCATTAATTAGTCTAGCTGTCAATTCTTCCACTTTTTTTCAAGATTTTTAGTTTCTTTGCGCTGGGTACGTAATTCCTCCTTTAGCTCTGAGAGGTTTGATGGACTGAAGCCTTCTTCTCTCATCTCGTCAAAGTCATTCTCTGACCAGCTTTGATCCGTTGCTGGCGATGGGCTGCGCTCCTTTGCAGGGGGAGATGCGCTCTTATTTTTTGAATTTCCAGCTTTTCTGCCCTGCTTTTTCCCCATCTTTGTGGTTTTATCTGTCTCTGGTCTTTGATGATGGTGACGTACTGATGGGGTTTTGGTATAGGTGTCCTTCCTGTTTGATAGTTTTCCGTCTGACAGTCAGAAGGACTGTCTGTTGGTCTGTTGGAGATTGCTTGAGGTCCACTCCAGACCCTGTTTGCCTGGGTATCAGCAGCAGAGGTTGCCAAGATAGAATATTGCTGAGCAGCGAGTGTACCTGTCTGATTCTTCCTTTGGAAGTTTCCTCTCAGGGATGACTCCACCCTGTGAGGTGTGGGGTGTCAGACTGCCCCTAGTGGGGGATGTCTCCCAGCTAGGCTACTCAGGGGTCAGGGACCCACCTGAGCAGGCAGTCTGTCCGTTCTCGGATCTCAACCTCCGCGTTGGGAGATCCACGGCTCTCCCCAAAGCTGTCAGACAGAGTCGTTCGCCTCTGCACCGCCCCCGCTGCTTTCCCTATGGACCTCAGCTGTGGGCTGTCCCCAGAGGTGGAGTCTACAGAGACAGGCAGGTTTCCTTGAGCTGCTGTGAGCTCCACCCAGTTCGAGCTTCCCAGCGGCTTTGTTTACCTACTTAAGCCTCAGCAATGGCGGGCGCCCCTCCCCCAGCCTCGCTGCTGCCTTGCGGATAGATCGCCGCAGACGGCTGTGTTAGCAGTGAGGGAGGCTCCGTGGGCGTGGGACCCTCCCGGCCAGGTGTGGGATATATTCTCCTGGTGTGCCTGTTTCCTTAAAGCGCAGTATTGGGGTGGGAGTTACCCGATTTTCCAGGTGTTGTGTGTCTCAGTTCCCCTGGCTAGGAAAAGGGATTTCCTTCCCCTTGCGCTTCCCGGTGAGGCGATGCCTCGCCCTGCTTCAGCTCACGCTGGTCAGGCTGCAGCAGCTGACCAGCACCGATTGTCCGGCACTCCCTAGAGAGATGACCCCAGTACCTCAGTTGAAAATGCAGAAATCACCGGTCTTCTGTGTTACTCGCGCTGGGAGTTGGAGACTGGAGCTGTTCCTATTCGGCCATCTTGCTCCGCCCCCTGAAAAATTATTTCTATACATATTTATTTTATATACATATTTATATATATAGATTTTAAAATATTCTCTCTATATATACATATAAAATAAAGAGATTTAAAAAATATATGAAGAATATACATTTTTCATATATTTTTAACTAATTGTTGTCCTGAAAAATTATACTAGCTTATATAATGGGAAAGGTGTGTATGTGCATATATATGATTCTTATAAAAACATCAAAGGTACTCTTCCACCAGTCAAGTCAAGAGTCTTGATGTGTTTTCATCTCTCTTCTCTTCCCTCTCCCACACTGTTCCTGGCCCCAACTCCTTGATATTTCCCATATTGTAATTTTCTGGAATATTGGTTTTAGAAAGTTCTTACTTTTTTTTAATAATAAAATTACCTAGACAAATATAAGTTTACTGGTGTATTATCTGTATTCTCTCTTGAATTGCAGCCTTCAGTCTTGAAACCATTTTTTGTTTTATATATCCTCTAGGTATATCTTTAACATAGCTTTGTAGATGGCAGGTCACTCTGAGGAATTAGTGGAAATGAAGTTTCTTTATTTTATTTTATTTATTTATTTATTTTTTGCTTTTTTTTTTTTGTTTGTTTATTTAAGTTTCTTTAAAAGAAAACAGAAAAACCAGTTTCCTGTTGGCAGCTTGTGTATGCCATTGGCCATCTTTGCTCCTGAAACTCTCAAGATTCTTTTGTGGCATTTTTTTGGTCTCCTTTGCCTCAGTCTTAGATACATGATGATTTTGTGGGCTTAGTAAACCAAGATTTGGGAAGGTTGCAGAGCCCTGTCTACCCAGGACTTGATCTGGGTGTCTCAGAGGTGCTGGATTTAGAGCAGTATGAGAACTTCCAGAGCCTTGTGGACACTGGGTCTCTGTGTTGTGCCATCACACCAGCCCTGATCAGTGTCACTTTTGGGACTCGTGGGCCAAGCTTGCAGGATGAATGCCCCGAGAACTCTGATGAGTCTTCTCTCCTGCACCATCAGTGTCCCCCGGTTTGTACTCTATCATTTGCAAACAACTTATAAACATACTATAATTGAGCTTTCCTTTCCTTTTTTGTAAAAGTTTGTATTTCAAAACTCATTCTTATAATTGAAATAGAGTATCTGCGGCCAGGCGCGGTGGCTCACGCCTGTAGTCCCAGCATTTTGGGAGGCCAAGGCGGGTGGATCACGAGCTCAGGAGATCGAGACCATCCTGGCTAACACGGTGAAACTCCATCTCTACTAAAAATATAAAAAATTAGCCAGGTGTGGTGGCGGGTGCCTATAGTCCCAGCTACTCGGGAGGCTGAGGCAGGAGAATGGCTTGAATCCGGGAGGCGGAGGTTGCAGTGAGATGAGATTGCACCACTGCACTCCAGCCTGGGTGACAGGGCGAAACTCCGTCTCAAACAAAGCAAAACAAAACAAAAAAAGAAATAGAGTATCTACATATATGTAAATAATGCAAAAATTTTATAGTCAAAAGTAAATGTCCCTTTCACACCAGATACCCAGTTTCTTTCTGTGAAGACAAAGAAGTGGTCTCTTTAAACACAGCATAAACGTGTGTGTATGCACATGCATGCCTATATATAGTGTATCTCTGTGTATATGTATGCGAGTGTGTGTGAATATATCCTTTCTTTAAAAACAAAACCAAAGCCCCTTCCTCGGCTCCACCACTTCTTCCATCCATTTCACAGTCCCCTTTGCAGAAGCACTTTTTGAAAGAGTTGTCTGGACACTTTCTTACCTTCTCCTCATTCCACTCCAGTCAGGCTTCCATCCCATCGCTCCATGGGGACTGCTCTTGTCAACTTTACCAGAACTTGCACTTGGCAGCTGCAGTGGTCACGTCGGGTGTCATCTTATCCTTTCAGACCTTGGCACAATGGCATTCTCCCTCCTTCTTGAAACGCTGTTTCCCATGTCTTGCCAATCCTCTGGCTTCACTGCTTCCCAGTCTGCCCCCAGCCTGACCTTTTAATGTTGGAGTGTCTTGCAGCTCAGCTCAGCTCAGCTGTGAACTCTTCATCCTTCGGTTCTACTTTCCCCATAAGTCTTCCCCAGGCCCTTGCTATCAAAGTGATATTTCCAAAATTCTAACCTCTAGCCCTAACCATTCCACTGAGCTCCAAACGTATTTGGCTAATTGTTTAACTGATACCTGTACTTGGATGTCTAATAGAGGTCTCAAAATTAACATTGCCAGAGTAGTTTTCCTAATTCTTTCCTGCCCAACCTGTTCCTACCTGGTCATCCGCATTCTAGTAAATGGCGATACTGCTGACTCTGCTGCTAAGTCAACAATCTTGGTAAGTCCTATGACCTCTTTTTTCAGAATATCCTTGCTATCTTTCCTCACTGCTCTTACTCCAGTCCAAGCCACTTTTCCTTCTACCTGTTCCTCTAATCTGGTCTTTATTCTGTGATTAAGAGAAATTTGAAAGTGTAAATTGGATTGTGTCATTCCTTGTACAGCCTAGAATAAAATCCCGACCCCTTAACACCACCAGCAGCAGCACGTCTCTGTTTGTCAAACCGGCCAGCCTTGTCTTGTTCACGGGCATAGCCACTGTACCTAAACACCGCCTGTCACTTGAGAGGTACTCTGAATTATGAAGGATGGTGATCGCAGCTGTGTCTGCAGAGTTACAAGTGACACTGGGGATAAACAAATCTGTTGCTGCTTTTGGCATTGCTTTGGGGACCTCAAGTGAACTGGGTCAGTGTTTCAGTCTGTCTGAGCTTTAGTCTTGTACAAGAAGCTTTTCTGTGTTTTTAATGCCTGCGTCTTGGGTTAGAAGAACCCTAATGCCCAAAGTCCCATACCTTGTGGTGATGGTTGGCCTTTCTCAATTGCGCATTTCTGAACAGCATCTCTGCGTTCCCGAGCTCGACTCTGCTCATCTTGGCAGGGTCTCCTGCTGTGCATGTATAGCTGATAGTCCCATATGCTCCCTGTTTTGATAGGGCTCCCGTTTTAGAAACATGTGGTTTGTGTGCGATTGCTCCCTTTAGCTGATGAGCAGCACAGTAATTGCAATCACCCGGTGGCATATGTGTGTCACTTTCCGTTTTGGTAACATGTTGGGGAGAGTCTCTTAACCCGTGTCGTCGTAATGAAGTTCACACGGATGGTTGTGATTTATGATCTCTCCCTTCTAGCTCTTCCTGCCAATGGCACGTTTCTTCATACTTTACAAAATTCCTTCAATAGCCACATGGGATTTCGAGCCTCCTGAGGTAGGCAGCAGTGGTAGCAGGTACCCCATTCACCGCATGGGGAAACTGCGTGGCAACAAGTGGCCTCTAAGTCACTTGTTCAGATTCCATCATTTGTAATTGGTGGGCCTGGATCTTGAATCTCAGTGTTTGCATTCTAAAGGGGGCTTTCTGGCATTTCTTATTCCTGTCTACATGGTCTTAGGTGTGCAGTGATTCCTTTAATAGGTTGTAACACTGGTTATGAGAGAGAACTACCTGCAAGCCTCTTTGTATTGAATGTTAACAATTCAGAAGTGTGTGCCTGAGCGATTGGTTGTATTAGAGCTCCTCAGAGAAAGAATCATGGAGCAAATAGAATGTATATGTTACATATGTATATATGCATAACATATACATATATACGTATACATATATGTGTGTGTGTATATATATGTGTGTGTATATATATGATAAAGAGAGGTTTATTTTAAGGAATTGGCTCATCAACTGTAGGAACTAGCAAGTTCAAAACCTGCAGGGTAGGCGGGCAGGTCAGCGACCCAGGAAGGGCTGATATTGCAGCTCAAGTCCTGAGTCAGTCTGGAAGCAGAGTTCCTTCTTCCTCGGAGGACCTCAGTCTTTTTCTCTGAACAGAGTCAACTAATGGGGTGTGACTCACCCACATTATGGAGCATAATCAGCTTTTCTCAAACTCTACTGATTTGAATGTTAATAACTTCTAAAAAATTACCTTTACAGCAACATCTAGATGGATTTGCCTAAATAACTGGGTACCATGGCCTAGCCAAGTTTATGTATAAAAATTAACCATCACACTGGCTAACTAAACAGTGCTCAAAGTGATGAACAGCACAGTAATTGCATAAAGAGATTTCTGGAATATCTGGTAAAAATGAAACATTTATATTTTCCCCACCATTGTTAACCAAATGATAATAGTGAGGTAAAGTAATGATGAAAAGCTAGAGCCTTTAATCATGGGGTTATTTTATGATCCCCTCCAAATAATACTTAGCAAATTAAAGATATGACCTCCCCCTCTTTTGCATTAGCACCAACATTGCAAAAAAATGATTAATTCCTAGGCAATTCTATAGCGGCTTGCAAGAATAGATTCTAATTATCACAGCCTTTTATTTTAGAGACTTGTTTAAAGATATTCAGTTTATTTGCACATTCTTTGCTTTGGAAATACTTAGATTTTGTGCAAGTTCTTAGATAATTTTCTATTCATGTTTATGCCTAATTCAAGAATTGGCTATTGGCTGGGTGCAGTGGCTCACACCTCTAATCCAAGCACGTTGTGGGGGCTGAGGTGGGAGGATGGATTGAGCTCAGCAGTACAAGACCAGTCTGGGCAACATAGTGAGAACCATCTCTACGGAAAATTACAAAGCAATTAGCTGGGCATAGTGGTACATGCCTGCAGTCCCAGCTACTTGGGAGACTGAGACAGGAGGATGGCTGGAGCCTAGGAGGTTCATGCTGCAGTGAGCTGTGATGGTGTTACTGTGCTTGAGCCTGGGAGACAAAGTAAGACCCTGTCTCAAAAAAAAAAAAAAAAAAAAAGAATTGATTATTATTTTTTGAACATTTCTCAAACTTGGAAGGTTTAGCATTGCAAACCTGGGCTTATACCCCGTGAAAATAATACCCATTTTGAAATATTAAGGAAGTTTACAATTGCATAGTGTTTCTTGATTTGAGGGATAATCTTCCTCAGAGGAAATTTGTACAAGCTGAATTTATTGAGAATAGTATCACAACTTCCCTTGATTAAGTATGGTAAATGTGAGTATATCCTGACCACTGTTACTACGATCTGGCAGTAGTAGTACTGCAATAGCAGTTTCATACACTGGACATCATTAACTACCTCATGAAACTGCCTACAAGACTTACCAGACACTGTATTTGCAGTGTGTGAATACGTTCAAATAAGTTCTTACCACCTTATTTCCAGCAGGGGGAGGAGTCATGATGGAATGGTCAGTAGCATCGTTGAAGATGAGTATTATACAAACTAAATTTAACTTCTTTTGCTTTGAACATATAGCACACCCTGGGGGCCTGACTACTATATTAATATCCCTTGTGCACCATTTTACTATTCATATTGCGGGGAGGAGAGGCATTTCTGAAATGATCTACTCATCAGGAATTTCCAGGAAGGTTAAAATTAACAAAGTGTAATTACAATTTACTGCATATTAGACTTACAACGTGTCTTCTACCCCACGTATATCCCTGTAGTCTTGCCAGTAGGAAGAAATAAGAAAGCTCTGGTCTATTTAAGAGACTCTTGATTGACCCAACAGAGGACGTGCTGGAGGAACTAAAGCATCTGTGCCGTTATTGTCATCGTCATTGTTATGAAAAAGCCTCTCTGAAGTTATTGGAGGCCTTTCTGAATGTTATTCACCAAAAGTACTGTGTGGTTGGCTCACAGCATTAGATACTGGTATCAGTGGAGGCAGGATGTTGATCTAGAGCTCTGTGGGCCTTCTCATTCCCCCTTCGCAAGTCAGCCACCTCACACACACATGCCCTTGCCACCCAGATGATGATCTGTGCAAAAATTCATCATCCCTGGCAGAAGTAGCCCAGCATATGTTCCAGGAGCCATGAGTCTGTGTGTGTAGAGAGGGCATTTTGTTTCATAGGAAGTATATGGCTATAGTTCCTGTGTGTTATAAATATATAAAAACACGTATGAATGTGAAAATGTTGGAGATGTGGACAGAACTACACCCTGTTATTATTTCAATAGCATTTATTTTTACAGTTCTTTAATGACGTATTGTTTACACAGTTGAAACGTGCAATAGATAAAAATTATTTGTGATGTCACCATTCAAAGATATACCTGCTAACATTAGACTGCAAAATCTTCAAGTCTCTCCAATTTGCCTTTTGCTGCGTAACTGTATAGAAAGTGTCTGCAGTAATGATTCTGATTTTTTTGAGGTATCATTGTATCTCATTTTTTCCATAAAAGTTAGTTTTAAAAAATTAATTTTTAATGTTTGCTTTTTTAAAATTATTTGGATGAACCAAAATATATTTTATACTGTGAGGCTGGGCAGAGTACAAAATAAAGCCCCACATATTGTATTTTTAGGTATTTAATTGAGTTAGCAAAGTGTTAAATAAAATGTGTTCTATTTCCCTACCTTGGCAAACATGTCATTGCAATGGCAAAATTTTTAAAAATCATGATTTTTATATCAGTGAATGTCAGAAAAATGTCAAATGATTCAGTTTATTATTTAGCACGATTACATGCAGAAAAATGGGCCAGTTTTGTAATTAAATCTTGATTTAAAAAGGAATCTAAAATTCCTGGAATTTCATCTTACCAGATCAGAACTTGTAGTGGATGAGATACTTTTCTTGTTCGTTTTTAGTGTTTTGCTCAGTAATTCAATCTTCCTTAAATAAAATATTTTTCATGTCCTGTTTATGAATTTTATATGACTCGTGCCTTACAGAGTCTGCTCATTTTTAAGTTTTAATATTAAAAATTTTAAGGAGATTGCTTCTTTGAAGATTTTTAACTTTTTAAACTTTGTCTTTTCTGAATTCTACTTTCATAATTTCTATTTCTAAAACATTCTTCACTTGTATGCATCATGTAAAGGATTAAAAAGTAGTGAAATTTTATTCAAAGTATACCAAATATAAATATATTTTCACCAAAAAGGTAAATAAAAGTAAATGTGAATTTTAAAATAATTTAAAATTTTCTCTTCAAAAATACTCAAAAATTATAAAGTAAAACTGAAAGGCAAAATACAGATTACAACTGATGATATCAAAATTTTAAATAAAGTTTTTTTTATAAAGCTGCAATTTTTTTGTGTAAGTTTATTAATTTTTTTTTTTTTTTTGAGATGGGATCTTGCTCTGTTAGCCAGGCTGGAGTGCAGTGGCATGATCATGGCACACTGCATCCTTGAACTTCCATGTTAGCCTCCTAAATAGCTAGAACCACAGGTGCAAGTGACCATGCCTGGCTAATTTTTGTATTTTTTGTAGAGACATGGTCGAACTGTGTTGTCCAAGCTGGTTGCAAACTATTTTTTTAATTGACAAAGAATAATTGTATATATTCATGGGATATTCAGTAGTGTCTCAACATATACAGTATATACTGATCAGATCAAGGTAATTGGCAAATCCGTCATCTCAAACATTTATCATTTTTGTGTTGGAAACATTCAGTATCTTCTAGTTATTTGAAATCATGAAATATATTATGATGATGATTGTTATTTTTGAGATGAAGTTTTGCTCTATTTTATTTTTTATTTATTTATTTTTTGAGACAGAGTCTCACTCTGTCGCCCAGGCTGCAGTGCAGTGGCACAATCTTGACTCACTGCAACCTCTGCCCCCTGGGTTCAAGCGATTCTCCTGCCTCAGCCTCCCGAATAGCTGGGATTACAGGTGCACGTGGCACGACGTCCAGCTAATTTTTGTGTTTTTAGTAGAAACGGGGTTCCACCATGGTGGCCAGGATAGTCTCGATCTCTTGACCTCATGACCTACCCACCTCGGCCTCCCAAAGTGCTGGAACTACAGGCGTGAGCCACCGTGCCCGGCTGAAGTTTTGCTCTTTTTGCCCAGGCTGGAGTGCAGTGGTACAGTCTCGGCTCAGTGCAACCTCTGCCTCCTGGGTTCAAGTGATTCCCCTGCCTCAGCCTCCCGAGTAGCTGGGATTATAGGTGCCTGCCACCATGCCTGGCTAATTTTTGTAATTTTAATAGAGACAGGGTTTCACCATGTTGCCAGGCTGGTCTTGAATGCCTGTCCTCAGGTGATTTGCCCACCTCGGCCTCCCAAAGTGCTGGGATTACAGGCGTGAGCCACCACACCTGGCCAAAACCATGTAATATATTATTATTAACTATTGCCATCCTACAGTGATATAGAACACTAGAAGTTTAACAGTTAGAAAATTTAGTTTTATTTTGATGAAAATGATTTTTTAAATAATTCCAGTAATACCATTGTCTGTTTGTCAGTGTAAAGTCAGTGTTATGCTTCATGCATGCTTTGTCTAGATCTTTATATGTACAAACGTAGAATAATATAAATTTTTTATATTGTAAAACGTTCCTCAGACACCATTGGAACTTGTGAGTGAGTTCCATCTCTAGAATAGGGGTTGGCAACCTATGGCCCATAGACCATATCTGTCCTGCCACCTGTATTTGGGAATCAAATCCCACGGGAACTCAGCCACCATTGTTCATGTGTTGTCTCTGTCTTCACACTGCAACAGCAGTTTAGTTACAGCAGGGACTGTGTGGCCTGCAAAGCCTGAAGTATTTTCTCTACGGCTGTTGGTAGAAAAAATTTGCCTCCTTCTGCTTTGGAACCATGAATTAGAACAGGAAGAAAAGTAAGAAAATGAAGGCTTGACCTTACTGTGAAACAATACCTTTTATGCAAATGCTTACATTTGTGCTCTCTGAGAAGAAGGATTTGAAAACGTAGTCTTCCCAGCCCTCAGATGCCGTATTCCCCTTCATCCATCTCCATAGTGGCAGCAGCACAGCCTGCACACCTGCACAGTGTTCCTTTCATATCAGGGTCGTGGGGCAAGAGCTGTATATGTGTTTCCCCAGAGCCTGCACATTGTCAGTGACCGGAGGAGACGCGGCACCCTGTGTTACAGGGCCAGCGGTCCTCATGCTGAGGCTAGGATCCAGTGTGACAGAGGCATCCATGTGGCATTTTATCCTGTGGATTTGTGATTTGCAAGAGCAGCTAATGCAAACAGGTTTTGTAAAAGCAGTACTCGATACTTATTTATTAAATCACCTCTGTTTTATTCTAAATGTTGCTCACAAATCAGTATTATGTTATTTATCCCTGGAACACACGTTGAAAAATAGTGCCAGAAGGTAGAGATTAGTGTTGGATTTGGGATGTTTTGAGTACTATGGGAAAGCTTCTTCATTTCAGTCACTTGAAAACATTTTATTTTATTTTATTTTTTTATTTATCTTTTTTTGAAATGGAGTCTTGCTCTGTCCCCCAGGCTGGAGTGCAGTGGCGCGATCTCGGCTCACTGCAAGCTCCGCCTCCCAGGTTCACGCCATTCTCCTGCCTCAGCCGCCTGAGTAGCTGGGACTACATCACCTGCCACCACGCCCGGCTAATTTTTTTGTATTTTTAGTAGAGACGGGGTTTCACTGCGTTAGCCAGGATGGTCTCGATCTCCTGACCTCGTGATCCGCCCGCCTTGGCCTCCCAGAGTGCTGGGATTACAGGCATGAGCCACCGCACCCGGCAGTCACTTGAAAACATTTAAAAAATTTCCGGATTTAGAGTATTTTAAAAAATAATCATAATATCCTGAATCATTACCGGTAGTGTTATTCCCTTGATACTGATGACTTGAAGCCAGCTATATGGTTGGGGGCCACTGAAACGCAGCAAAACGAGCTGTTTCGCAAGGAAAACAAATGGTGTGATTTTGATATGGAGCTCCATGGTCTGGTGAGCCAAGTACTTAGGATATGTCCAAAAGAATCCTCGGGCTCTCATTTTGAGATACAATCTGAGTACCTGTTCTCTCAAGCTGAAAAAGAAATTATAATGAAGAATTCAAGTTAATAGGTGAGAGAAATATTAGACCCATTAGGACGTTAACAGTAAGAGCTATATAAAAATGGAATGGGCCACAATGAACAAGTATAGAAATAGCAGTCTCATTTATGGATTTTATTTGCATTATATAATGGGGTGCAGACATTACATTCATTGCTATTACCACTAATAACAGCACCATTTTACGTTTTCAAAATGCTTTCTATTTTATGCAGGGCTTCCCACACACTTGAGCTCATTTACTTCTCATGTAAACATGTGAGAAAGTGTAGACAAAGAAACCGAGTTTCAAAATGGTGACAGCACTTACCCAAGGTCAGAAAGGTTCCATGTGGCCAAAACAGGACACAAATTGAGATGTTCTTGTCTCATTTTTCATGTTCTTTCTGCCATGCCAAAGCTTGCCTTGTAAATAAAGTAATGGATGAAATTCATGTGCTGCATGCAAACAGCCATGCTGGACAATTCATGGTAACACTGATTTCGAGTGCTAATAGCCAAGGGTGCAAACAAACATATGATTTATGGCTTTAATATTAATGAGAACTTTCAAATTTCACAAGATATAGATGGCATTGAGTCTGGGGGTGTTAAAACTCTACACGCAGCGAAACTATTGAGGAGAAAGAAATATTTGCCTAGATCAAAGCAATTTTGAATATTTCTCAGCATCTTAGATCTGCACAAATAAAGCTGCATTTGGAAGGTGAGGAAGGTGGCAGGGTCCACACCCTGGGTGGGGGAAGATGCATCCCCTGGGATCTCAGCAGTCGCAGGTACAGTAACAAATGGCTTCTCTGATAAGTGACCCTCCAGTTCTTCCAGGACACTTGACTGCAGAAAATAGTCGGCATTATTAATCTATGAAATAATTGGTCCCCACGATGTCCTTCTGCACTGTGTTAGCAGGTGGCCCTGTGAGGAGTCAGCTAAAATCATGCCTGCTCAGCACCAGGCAGCATTTTCAATCACCAAAGCTTCACAATAAACAGTATGCATTTGGGTCTAGGACCTTTTAATGTTCAGAAACCCAAAACAATCTTAGTTTCTCAAAGGGTCAAATTGTACGTAATACTGAAAGCGCAGCCACTTAGGTTAGTTCTACCCTTTAGCCAAAGGTACAGTAAAACCTAAATACTAACGTCACAGCCCCAAGTTCTGAGAGCTGCAGGGTGTTAGAGAATGACTTTCCCATTCTTCAAAGCTCAGTTCCTGTTTTATGGGAGAAAGTGTACCTTGAAAAGGTAATTCTTTAAAAACCACTTAGAATTTTTGTTTTGTGAATTATTTAAACATAAAAACACAGAAAATAATTCACCTTTATCTACATCCATATTTAAGAGATGCTGATTTTTTTGCATTTGCTGCAGACTTTTTCAGAGAAATGTTTCAGACACAGATAGTTAAGCCGCTATCTTAATTCTTTCCCTATGCCCCTTCCCCCAATAAAACTGCTAGTCTGAGTAGATATGAACATTTCCTCACATGATGTTGTCTTCTTACTATATATGTATATATATATAAATATATATTAGTTCTATTTTGTATGTTTAAAGTGTACATACACTCTGTATGTAGCTTGCTTTTTTAGAAAAAAATCCCTAGCATTATTTTTTGAGATTAAAATGGATTTTATTTATTAACTGCTCTAAATTTATTAACCTGCTCTATGATATGAATAGGAAGTGGATGTAAAATTTAATTTTTCCTGTCTGCTGTGGTGGACACTGAAATTATTTAAAATTTTTCACTATTAGCAAGAGGAATGCAGCAACATTTCGGACAGGTAACTCCATGGACACATGAGAGTTATCCTCTAGGCTGTTTTGAAAACTGTCATTATTGTACATTATAAGGGTAAGTTTTGTTTAGTTAAACTTTTTTCCATTAGACGTGTATATATGCAGGTGCACTGGGCTGGGATGTAAAATGTATTTCTTACTGAGGGTCACAGTGAAAAGCTGGAAGCGGCCACGCTGGGGCATGTACCTAAGACCTACTGCTGGATCCCAGGATATATGCATCTTCAGCAATCCTGAATGTTGCCCAACTGCTTTTGAAAGTGACTGCAACTTATGTGCAGGGCTCCTTCCTGTTTTACCACATTTTAGCACTAGGCTTTTGTGACATGGGTTTCTAACTGTAATCATAGTTTGCTTTTCCCTATTGCTAATGAGATTGAGAACAAGTCAGTTCTAAGTGTTAGAAATCCATCTATTTGAAAGTTTAGTATTGGATAGTCACAAGAAAAATAAAGCACATGGAAAGGAGAGGCTGGGATCTTTCTAGGTTGATAGGAAGAAGGCGGGTGAGAAATAGCTAATATTTTGATACCTGATGTTACAGACTTCAGCCTTAGAAAATGACTAGAATTGATGGTGTTCTCTGCTGTCAGGTATGTGATGTGTTGCACTTAGGGCAGAGGGTGAAAATGTAGGTGCCTTCAGCAGCCTGTGTTTTTATGTGAGTGAGTGAAGCGTGCTGGGTGTAACATGTTTGCACATTTAATGCATGGAACAGCTCTTCACTCCTTCAGAAATATATTCTCTCTCCCAATTTTCTTGTTCTACTCCCCTCTTAGTCTGTCTTTTATTTTGTCTTTGATGCTTGTGTGGCTGCAGAGAGCTAACTGGATGGTGAGTGGTTTCTTACGGCAAGTTTCCGTGGTGGGCTCTGCAGGGGCAGCTGCAACTCTGCTCTAGGGGAGTTCTGTTTTGTGGGAATTAGAATCCAGTGTTGCTAGATATTTTTATGCGTTTTCCAAGAGAAAGTGGAAATATTTTTAAAAATTAATTTAATCTTGTGAAGTCTCTTGATTTAGTTTTTAAAATACTGAGCCACGTTTTTAAAAACACAGTTTGGGCCAAACAAACTGTATCTGAAGTTAGACTGTGAGCCACTGATTTGAAATTTCTCTGTTAAGGGAACAGAACTGTGAAATGGCTAAGTTTTTAGAAATCATGAACACCAGTGTTGATTCCTTGTGACCTAATTTGTCATTTTGCTTGTTTCCTCCTGGGTGTGTAAATGAGTGCTGAAGGAGCTGTGAAATTCTGAATAATACTCATTTGTCTTTGCTCCTCAGCACCTAACACAAGGCTTGTTATATAATAGGTTCATAATAAATGGTTGTCTAATCAATGCATAAATGAATGATGAAAACATATAGCTCCTGTTCCTTTAGAATTGAAAATCTTAGAGTTAAACAACATGCTTGCCGTTTACCAGTATTGTTATTTTTCTCGGGGCTAATAGAGGAAATTTCTGCTGCACAAGGCTCTTCCACATGTCAAACCCTGACAGTTTTACTGTGCACCAAAATGCCACATAGCTAATTCATGATTTATAAAGAAAGCTCAGCACATTGATTAGATAGTCAGTAGAATGAATAATAAATGGCAAAACAATGTATACAAAGAAAATGTGCCTAGCTCTTGGAAAATCATATAATGAGGGTTGGTCCATCTGGAGCCTTTTCTTCCCTAGGGGAAATGTGAGGATCAAGTGATAATCCTTCAGTTATAAAAGAAGAAAACGAAGTTCCATATGGGCATTTGATCAAGCCCAGGAAATTGCAGTGCTGAGGACATTCTAGAACAATTAACACTCTTCCGCACTTAACCCAGTAGGCAGCCCGATTGGATCCATGGCAGCAGGATACTATTGAAAACGTTAATGTGGAGTGGCGAGGAATTTGATCATGATCCTTTCCATCCCTAGCCAGAGCCATCAGAGTCTTATTTTAAGTCTCTTGATTCTAAAAATGACTTCAGAGCTGTCCTTAGTTCTTCCTGCTTCCTGACTTGCTTCTGCGTGGCCTGGGCCACAGAAGCGCGGCGTGGTCAGTGGGGTCTCTGCCCAGCCCTGAAGTCCTGTTAGAGTTTTCCTGGTCCCCACTCTAACGTTCCATAGTGGCTTCAGGCAGTTGACTCACTGGGAGTTTCCAGCCTTGCTTGCGGCAGCATCGCCCTCCCCTGCAGCCCCCAGCCTTCAGCACTGTAGGGAAACCCATCAGAAGACCACCTTGACAGTGTAGTCAATCAACCAAATGTCTTTTCTAAATCCTTCCTCTCCTTCTGGACGTTATAATAACATCTGTTGAGTGCATTCCATTTGCCAGACACTGTTGCAAGAATTGGATGCATTCTGTCTCGTGTAATCTTTGCCACAAACGACGAGGACAGTATTATTATCCCTAATTTTTGCGATGAGGAAACTGAGGCACAGTAACATGTTGATTATCTTTGCCTTTTTGAAATTCAGCTTATTTTTTGCTTTCCATAGCAGTTCATTTCAGTGAACATTTATGACCTCCTGTATTTCTGTTACAAAGATGAGCAGTGCAGGATTCCTTCCCTCTTGGAGCTTACGGTAGAGGAGATGAGAATTTCCACTGTCACAAGCAAGGCAGGACTGAGGTGGGCACAGGCAGCAGTGAAAGCTCATTGTCCATTCTGAGAGATGGAGACCACTTCCTGGGGGAGGTGGTGGCAGAACTGCCTTGGCGGCAAAAATATAAAATAGGCAGGTGTGGTGGTGCACATTTGTAGTCCCAGCTACTCAGGAGGCTGAGGTGGGAGGATTGATTGAACTTGGGAGGTCGAGGCAGCAGTGAGCCATGATTGCACCACTGCACTCCAGTTTAGGTGACAGAATGAGACCTTTTCTCAAAAAAAAAAAAAAAAGAAAAAAAAATTAGATGAAATAAGATGGGAGGGTGTTCCAGGAAGGAAGAAGGCACAGCATGAGCTGAGGCAGAGATTAAGCAGCCTTAATGTTGTACAAGAACTGCAAACAGTTTGATATTACTAAATTAATGTGACGGCAATGGGTGGAACTTTGTAGGAGGCATGTATAATGTGCTAATGAGCCTGGCTTTCGTCGAGTAAGTAGTAGTGGCTGTTTTATTTTAAGCTTGGAACAGGTGTGGACCAGAATATAATTCAGTAGATTGCAGTGCATTTTGGAGGATGAATGGGAGGGAAGGTAAGAATCAAGGGAGATCAATTATGTGGCTGTCATGATAATCCAGGGAGGGATGAGGAGCTACAGAATAAAGCCAGTTGGAAGTACAATAGGAGGAGATGAGAGAGTAGATATGAGAAACATTTAGAAGTTAAAATAAGCAAGACAGTTTTTGTAACAGTGATTGGCAATATCTAATTGAGCTATTGGTGAGGGAATGATTATATTATATGTATACTAGGGTGCATGATCAGTTGTTAAGAAGCATCAGGCAGCTTTATGTAAATGGCGTGGATGAATTTGAAACATTGGAAATGAGTGGGAGGAAGAAGATACAAAATAATCTGCATGCTATGCTAATCATGACTGTACAAAACAAATTTACATAGATTATCTCTGGAAGGCTGTGTGAGTTATCTCTGCAGAGGACAATTAGGTGGTTGGAGGAAGGGATAGAGAGAAGGGGCTTAGGTTTTATGATGTACCCTTCTTCCTTTTGAGTTTGATGCCGTGGGAATATAGGACCTATTTTTATCAGATCTCTGCCTGTGAACTGGATATGGGGACTGAGGGAGAGGAATTAGGTGTACATAACCCTGGGTTCCCAAATGGAGGTGAGGGAGCAGGTTTATGTGGTGGGGTTGTTGCGGGGAGAGGGGATGATGAGTCCGTTGTTGTAGGTATGGTTTTCACAGTGGATTTAAGTGTGATTCATGAATCACATCCTGGTGTCTCTTTTTCATTTAAAATTATTAAAAGTATTATTTTAAGGTATTTCAACCCAATTGGCCTATATTTAGACCAATTTTAAGAGAGTAGGAATTTTAGCTTAGGAGAAGGAATAGGAAATCTTTTCAATGACCAGAACTCAGCAGTTATAATCAGCTGCTAACAGGTTCAAATGACTTTGGGAAATAAACTGGGAAACTTACTACCTTTTATATTTTTATGGGAGAATATTTTCTCAATTCCCAACAACTTCCTCCTAAACTTTCTGTAATATAAGCTACGAGGTAATTGGTTTTCTTATGTGCTTCTTATTAAGTAATTATCCAATAGAATAGAGTTTTGTAACACACATTTATAGGCTGTTAGTAGCTTCACATGTACATCAATCATCATAATGTTACTTTGCTATATTATCAGGTGGAGATGAAAGCCTTTATGATAATCAAAATAATAAATTTTAAAACATTGCCTTCACAGAGGTGAAGACAGAAAAAAATATTATTAAAAAGCCAGCGCTCTGCTAATTTGGTTTTGAGCTGGTGGTGTCCAGGATTTATTCATTTATTTGTGATGGGAAATTCAAGTCTTACTCACCTAGAAAATCATCATCTTTGCCTGTTTAATGTTTTCAGTTTTGAAATACTAGTTTACAAACCTAACCTCTCTCAGCCTCACACTTTTTGCCTCACTTTTTTTTTTAATCGAAAGTTAGGTGAAATAGGCAAGTGTCTCAGCTACCTAGTGGTGAAAAATTTCCCCCTAGATTTAAGATCTTCTTACATCAAAAGGATTTTTCTAGTTCTACAAAACAGTTCAGTGCAATAGACTAAGCTTTGTAGAGTTTTGATTAGCAGATAGGATAGAATATCCAGAGAGGCAGTCAGGAATGCAAACTTTGACTATTGGATTAAGGAACATAAAACAAAGGGCATAAACAACACCATTTGCAGTAAGAAGAATGAGAAGGGGGATGTCACTTATACACTGGTTTCCATTTTAAGATGTAGAAATAATATACCTTTCCTTATGTAAATTCTTACACTGTTCTTATCTGCTTAGCAGGCCATCTCTCTTATATTAGAACTCAAGATAGTGATCTCTAACTCATTGGAAATTACTGTGATGTGATGGTTGTGATTATAGTTTGTTTTAAAATACAGATTTAGATGTATTGCAGGTATGTATGTCCTGTAGAGTATAATTCCTCATGATAATATCCTTTTGTTGTAAGGATACTAGATGTTGGGTCCATCTCTGGGCCCCAGTGACCTAACAGGCTGCGTTCATGACCTGGCCTTGTGACGACGGGTCAGTGGACTCTACACTATCTGCCCCAGGTCTTGCCAGTGGTGCTATCAAAGGCTGTTAGGCTCTGACAGCCGAGATTGGTGGAGGACAACCAGCCAGAGAGGCTCTTGCCTGGGATCTACCACCCCATTTCACTCAATATGACCTTCTCAAAATGACTGCCTTTGCATAGGGTTGTGGAAAGCAGCCGCCTGGATCATTCAGAAGAGATGCAAGTCCCTGTCTATACTCCCCAGAGACATCTGTAACCTCTACAGTCAGACATTGCAAAGAGTTCCAGTGAACGTTTTAGGATAGCTACCAGATTCTAAGTGGTTTCCTTTGGGAGCTGAAGTTTGGAAGAAAGCTTAAGTGAGAGAGACTTGTTTGAAGTAGGTATTGTGACCAGCCACAGTTGAAGAATTAAACAAAACTCTTTGTTAGGTACTCTGCATTGAGAGGTCTGACTTCCATGGCCAAGTTGTTACTGATTTCTATTTATGCTTGTAAATTCTACCACAATGCTGCCTAATTAGAGCTGCTCTATCATTTTTCAAAAATCGTTGTTATAAACAAAAATCACTTAAAATTAACAGTGCCTTTTCATCCTGAAAACCATTTTCAGGCCCTTTCCATTTTTAAGAATAAAATTATATGAAAATTAAAGAATATACTGGATTTCTTTAAGGTATAGAAGTCCAGTATATACTTTTCTCTTGCTTTTCTCATCCAAAAACAACCCTTTGTTTTTTTTTCTAAAAAGATTTAGTTCTATTATCTTGAGGAAAAGATTTAGAAATAACAATTTTGAAATTAATAGAAGAGTTTAATGGTAAAACATGTAGTCATCATTAGTTTAGGTTTTTGTTGCTATCTTGGAGTCAATTCCATGAGGTCTGAAGTGATTCCCAGGTTCAAAATGGAAAGAGAATCTGGGAGAGTAAGAGGCTCTGATGAGATTCTGAGTTTAGTGCCTCAGAAGATGCCCAGTTTCCCAAAATATACTGCAGTGTATCTTAATGTTAGCATTAAATGTTAAATGCTAACATTTAATGTACATATTGAAATGATACTACATTAATGTTTTAAAATTTGGAGCAACCTTTTTTTGGGGAGGGGGACTTTACAATGATTCAACTTCTCAAGAACCAGTGCTCCCTTAAAAGAAGTAAGCATAGTACCCAGAAGAGAATTAGGGAGGTACTCTCTTGCTTTGGAGATGACATGTTTAAATTTAAAGCAAATCATCAGAAGGAACTTTCTCATGCTTAGGCCAAGTACATGATGCCTTTTGAAAAGGAATAATTAGATGATGAATTTTGAAAAGGAAGTCATTTTCCTGATATTTGAGAGCTTTTAAATATATTCATTGTTTACAAGGTAAATGTATTGATTTTGTGAATATTGAAAATAAATTGATTACAATAGAGTCCATGCCATTAAAGTTGGCAGTTCTTTTCCCAAGAACGTTTCACCCTAGTTTTTTTTTTTTAATTAATTTTGAATAGGTAATATATTTGTTTCCATTGTTGAAAAAGTTAAGAGAGATATTAGAAGGTATGCTTCAAGAAGTTTTACTGCCAACCCCGTTTTCGTTTGCCCCGTCCTACCCTTCCACCCCATAGGCCAACATGCTAGTTTCTGTGTATTTTCCCAGGATCTTTGGAGGCGGTTCTTTATGAAAATATGTATTGTGCTTCTCCCTACTCCCCTTTTTGTATAAAAATAGTGTAGTATATAGGTTGCTTTCCTTTGTTTTCCTCACGTAAGGGGACATCCTAGAGCAGTTTCCATTATCAGAAAATAGGGAGCTGCTGCTTTTAGCTCATGGGGGTGGTGGCTACTTGGATTGTTTCCAATGTTTAATGTTTTTCTTGTACAGACACTGCTGTGATATTTTATATGCATGTGTAGGTATATATGTAGGATAAAATCTCAGAAGTGAGATGGTTGGATCGATATTTATAATTTTGATAGATGTCAGTTTATTCCTCAGAGTGTTTTTGTTGTCGTTTGTTTGTTTTTTAGAATAGAATTTTGCTTTCTCACCAGGAATGTTCGAAGGAAACTATTTTCCTGTGGCAAGCAAGGCCGTGTAATGTATTGTCTTAATCGGGGCACTTTTGAGAGTGAAAAGCGGTTCTATTAATAGCCACATTAGGGCAACAGGCGTAAGCCGGGACTTTGCCAGGTAATCTGGGACATGTCTTGACTTAATGTTAGCTTTGCTGACAGAGTATGCCGTATAAGACTTTCCGATTTTTCTCAGGAGACCTTGAATGGAATTAAAAATCAAAATTAATCCTTTAATGAGGCCAGCCTTTAAAAGTGAAGCCACTGATGATTGCACAGCAGTATGAATGTATGTAGTGTCATGGAACTGTACACTTCAGTGTGATTAAAATGGTAAATTTCGTTATGTATATTTTACCACAATAAAAAGCATAACAGTTAAATAAACATACTACTAATATATGAACCCACAGGGATTAATCTAAAAAAATTAGATAAAATGAGAAAAGAAAAAAGACAGTCTCAGATGCTGCATATTCTATGATTCTATTCATAAAGATATTCTGGAAGAGGTGAAACTATGGAAACAACAGATGTGTAGGTAGTTTCCAGGGGCTGAGGGCATAGGGAGGGTTGACTACAAAGGAGCTGGAGGAAATTTTGGAGGGTGATGGGACTGTTCTATATCTTGATTATGGTGGTGGTTACAGGATTTTATGTGTTTTTCAGAACTCGTAAAACTATGCGCTTAAAGGAGTACATTTCATCATATGTAAATTATAGCTTAATAAAAGAGAAATGAAAAAAGTGATGGAAGAAAATTAGAGTTCCCAGTATTGTTTCCCTTCAGCTCTGGGAAAGATGTCTTGCCTGGTCTGGCTTCTCTTCTGGTCAAGGGCAGCGCGATGTGAGTGGCGCTTGCCAGTGGGCCTCCTGCCCAGTGACCCCTGCGTCACCTGCACTTTCCTAGCTGTCATTGGTGGCCGTGCCACTTCAGGAAACCGTGGTCCTGTACAGCTTCATCTGGCCTGTTTTAGAGATCTTGCAGACGCCAAGGTCAGGGGTTCAGGGTGAGTGTGGCTCACCATTGTGTCACCCCGAGGCTCAGGTGGGTATGAGCTGATTTGGTTCCATTTTACCTGGAGGGAATGGGGAAGCCAGATAATTGCTTCGCAGTGCCCCAGTCTTCCTTGCATGCCAGAGGGATTCTCCCTTGTTTCTTCATGGCTTGTTCTTCCTTGTTTCTTCACTATGTAAGGGAAAGGATTCTTACATAGTGAATCAATCTTGGCTGTGACAGAGGATGCCAGTTAATGGCCAGTGTAAATGTCTGCTGCATCTGGACCAAGTAAAAAGAATGTTTGGTTGGGCAAGAACAGAAAGTTCCACAGGTAAGTAGGGTGCAGGGTCAGGAAGACAGTGAAGACAGATGGAAAAAGGCACATACTCTGGGTCCAGGATGGGAGGTGGATGCAAAAGTCAGCAGAGGTCAAGAGTCAAAATCAGAAGAATGCTCAGCATCACTAGTCATTAGGGAAATGCTAATCAAAGCACAGTGAGCTACTACTTCACATCCATGAGGATGGTTGTTATTTAAAAAAAAAAAAAGAAGAAAATAGCAAGTGTTGGTGAGGATGTGGAGAAATTGAAACAGTTGTGCACCATTGGTAGGAATGTAAAATGCTGCTGTTGCTGCTGCTGTGGAAAACAGTATGGAGGTTCCTCAAAAAATTAAACATAGAATTACCATCTGATCCTGCAGTCTCACGTCTGGGTTTATATCCCAAAGAATTGAAAGCAGGGACTGAAACATATTTGTAGACCTCTGTTCACAGCAGCATTATTCACAATAGCCAAGAGATAGAAGCAGCGTAACTGCCCTGTGACACTTGGGTGAATGGAGAAACAAAATGGGATCTGTACATACAGTGGAATATTACTTAGCCTTGGGAAGGAAACTCTGACACATGCTACAACATGGATGAACCTTGGGCATATTAGCCTATGATGGTAAAGGAAAGAAGCCAGTCATAAAAAGACAAATACTGTGTGATTCCGTTCAGATGAAGCACCTAGGATGGTGAAATTCATAGACAGAAAGTAGAAGGGTGGTTGCCAGGGGTCCGGGAGAGCAACGTGGTGGAATAGTTTAATAGGTATAGAGTTTTAGTTTTGCAAGGTGAAAAGAATTCTGGAGATGGATGGCGGTGATGGTTGCAGAACAATATACTTACTGCCACTGAACTAGTGAATACATTTTAAAATGGCTAAAATGGCAAGTTTTATGTTACGGATATCTTCCCATAAAAACATAATCTTAAGGAAAATTCAAGGGGAGTGAGCTAAGGCCAGCAGGTTTTTACCTGCAAAGCCAAGGCAGGGTGGCTGTCATCTCCTTTGGGTGGGTGCGAAGAAGGCACCCTGGCAGTGGGTGACTGCTCACACAGAGGTCCCTGGCAGGTTCACCTCTCCGTCGCTCCAGAGTGGCCCGACTTCTCTCGTATGCCGTCACTTGTGTGACCATCAAGTTCATCTTCCTGCTACATGCATTGTCATTCACGTACAGTGATGATCTTCTGTAACTTCTGTCCAGGACAGTGGCCAGAAGCCATGTGCGGCTGTTGTGCACTTCCAGTGTGGCTCATCCAGATGGTGATGTGCTGTAAATGTAAGATGCACACTGGATTCTGAAGCCTTCATCTGAGAAAAACAATGTAAAATACCTCATTAATAATTTTATATTGATAGTATGTTGAAATAACATTTATTGGGGTCAATGAAATATATTATTCAAGTTAATCTCACTTGTTTGACTGGAATTTTGTTATTGTGGCTACTAGAACATCTAAGATTTCATGTATGGCTTTTGTTGTATTTCTGTTGACTAGCATTTTTCTGGAGCAGCAGCACCATCTGAAAATGTGTTAGAAATGCAGATTCTTGGTTCCCACCCCAGGCCCTTGGAACTAGAAACTCTGGGGATGGAGCCAGCAATCTGTGTGTTAACATCTGCTCAAGTTTGAGAGCCAGGGCTCTAGAGCACTGTGTCTCAATCAGTTTAACAACTACTAAGACTAAAAGGCTGCTTTATCACTGCTGCCAAGCGCCTTAACCTTTAATCACAGCTTACGGCAGGAAGGACTGACTGCAGGTGCAAATTAGCACGGGCACTGGCAGTTGTTTGGGTGCTCTCTTGCTTTGCTCTGGATTCTCTCTCTCCACTCTGCTTATGTGGCTTCTCACTCATTTTGTTTCTTTACCTGTCTCCAGCTCCATGTTCAGTGGACTTGACCACAGATTCCAGTTTCCCTTCTCTTTGCTCCCTGGGACAAAGGGAGTCCTCCTTGCCAGTTTCTGCTACCTGATACACTTGAGTTAAGGACGATTGCTGAGCACTCATGTGAACTTTGCTGAATTCTGCATGGTGTCTTCATTCTGCTCAGGCAGGCGGGGAGGGGAGGATGTGAAGAATTAGGGGAAGGGTGCTAAATTATCATTGGTTTTGGAAATCTCATGCAGTCGAGAATCTCTTGGGAAAAATGAGACTCTAAATTTGTTCCTCTCTCCCTCTATCCCTCCTTCCCTTTCTTCCTTCTGGGGGAAGTTTTGGTTGCTTCCTAGTATCAATAAAAGGGATCTTTATGAGACTTCTGCATCTGGTTTTGATGAGACCAGATGTGTTTGAGCAAATCATTCACCTTCTCAGTGCTTCTGACTCCTGGTCCTCAAGACACAATTAATGGCTTCCAGTGCTGCATCACAGCTTGCAGCGCACTCTCTGTCACTGCGTGAAGAAGATCAGTGTGTCTACGACAGAGTTGTTCAGAAGCCCCGTTCTGGAACTGACATCTGATGGAGCTGTATTTGGACTCTTTTTGAACCCCTGTGACCCGGTTTGTCAAATGAGGATAAAGGAGGTCTCATTACTTTCTATCAAACCCTCTGGGCCAAATCTGTGCATGAATTTGCACTTCAGGTTTTTAGATTGTGCCTGTGTTGTATATAACATTACATTCCTAAAGAAGGGCTAGGGCAGTGCCCTGTATCAAATATGTTATTTCTGAAGTGAAACATGGGCATTCACGCTAAATGAGATTTCTCAAAAAGACTATAAATAGCTTCATACATTTGGCTTATGTTTTTCTGTCAAGTGAGTTATAAAAACAACCTCTCAGCTTTTAGATCTTTTGGCATTCAGGATAATGGATAAGGGATTGTGGACTTTGGTAGTGCCTGTGTTGTCTGAAATAACAGAATAAACCCAGATTAGCAAATGTGTGGCTTTTGTTTGTTTTGGAATGGCTGAGGAATGTCCCAGATTAGGAGAAGGTTCCTAAGAGCTGATTCATGTGTCAACCTTTTGGAGTTGATATTGTTGCCAGCAACCTGAGAGAACTATATGTTAGTGTCCAGAAATATATATGGACATTCCCAGATATCGGAGCTTAATGTTATGATTTTGATTTTTAGACAGAAAAATATCCCAATTCAGACACATCTTTGAAACTGGCTGTATATGCATGCTACACAAAGTTTTATTTCTTTGAAAGCAGAACACAAAGTAGTTGCAAAAATCCACCACAATGTCATAGGTTCGTTGTGATGACTAAATGGGATACTGTACTGAAAGCAGTTAGCACAGAGTGTGGTCTTTAGAAACTCAATAAATGATAATTTGGTATATTATTATAACTGGGGATGTTAATAAGTAGCATTGTGTATTCTCATTCCAGATATAAATGCATTTTATCAAAATTTGTTCCTTATATTTTAAAATATTTTAGCAAAGGAAGAAGGAAGAAATGATACTTTTTTTTTTTTTTAAAGCTTTATCTTTGGTTTTTCCCTGGCTTTAATTCAGTGCCCTTGTTTAAGTCATTTCAACTCTGTGATGGTTCATTTTATGTGTCAACTTGGCTGGGCCCAGATATGTAGGCAAAGATTATTCTGGATATTTCTGTGAGGATATTTTTGGATGAGGTTAACATTTAAATTGAAGGATTTTGAGTAAAGCAGATTGATCCTCCATGATGTAGGTGGGGCTCATCCAATCAGTTGAAGGCCTGGATAGTCCTCTCCTGAGCAAGAGGGAATTCTGCCTGCAGACAGCCTTCGGACTCCAACTGCAGCATAGCTCTTCCCTGTTTTTCAGCCTGATGGCCCACCCTGCAGCTTTTGGACTTGCCAGCTTCCATAGTTGTGTGAGCTAATTCTTTAAAATAAATCTCAATCTCTGTCTCTCTAGAACTCTGATGAATGGACCTCGCTTGACCTTACTTCGTTTCTTCATTTATAGAAACAGAACATAGGAGATGATGGCTTCCAAAGTTTCCCTTAAGAGTGTGAGAAGTTATCTGGGTCTAAAGCAGCATCTAGGATGGCCCAGCGTTGGCGGGTTGGGATGATGGGGGCAGGAAGGAGAGTGGGCCTTGGGAGTGGGCATAGACGGCAGGCTAAGTTGGGAGGTGTTGGGGCCTATGGGGATCCATATGGAGGTGTCCGGTACACCCCTGGATGAGAGTTGGTCTTGAGGATGATGACGATTCATGGAGAGGTGTTAACAGACACAGGATATAAGAACTTGCCTGCTGTGTAGCGCAGAGTCCCTGATGCATACACTAGGTGGGCACTGGCTTCCTGGCTTCAGAGCCCAGAGGGAAACCCAGTAGCTGGGACTCCACTTGGTTGTGTTAAAGATGCTACCTCCAGTGTCCTGGAGACTGTGGCTGCATACCTGCTTTCTCACCAGATGCAAAGAACTAAGACAAAACAATTCCTTAAAGTTCACCGTGTCCCCTGATGAATTTTGGGTTACTCTCCCGAGCATAGAATCCTCTAACAGGACCAGGCATCAAGTTTGGCTGAGATCTGTTCCTGCAGAGTCCAAGTCTTAGAGTGAGGCTTGAGCTGCAACAGCTTGATATTACTATTCCCTTTGTGAATAGTGACAATATTAATAGCTGTGCCTGCTTATGTGTGTTCAGTGTTTATCACTCCAGAACTGTGCTGTCCGCTAGGGAGCCACTGGTCCCATGTAAATTAGGAATTTAATTCTTCGGTCACACTTGCCACATTGCAAATGCTCAGTAGCTGCATATACCTGGTGGCTTCTGTATTGGACAGCACAGATGTGGGACATATCCATCCTCACAGAAAGCTGGCTGGACAGCCATGCTCTAGTCTAGAGCTTTGTGTACACTGTTGTATACTGCCATGGTGTTTTGGAGTGGGAATTATTATCCCCAGTTTGTAGATGAAGATATTGGAGCTTAGGCTGAGTAATTGGCCCCAAAATCACAGTTTTAAGTGACAGAGCTGGGAACTCAAAGCTGGACCCCTCAGACTCTCCTGGAGCTCTGGACTCGTCCACTGGATCTGGAATTGTCAGTCTGCAGGTGATAGTGAGCCTTGAGCATGCAGGAAATCTTCCCTGTCTGTGGCAGGAGGCAACCCTGGGTGAAAAGATGGAGAAGAGTGGAGACACAGACAGGGTGTGGACAGAGGCTCCAGAAGGATGCAGCACATCCAGTGCAGCACAGAGTCCGAGTCGCATTGCACAGTGGCAGTATGAGGTCACTGATCTTCGCCAGGGCTGTTTCAGCCTAGTAGAGGGGGAGAAAGCTGCATATCAGGGCTTTGAGGAATAAATAGGAGATGAGAGAGAAGAAGGAGATGGGGTTGGGCAGCTAGAAAGAGACATGAGATGAAAAGACAGGACACTTTCAGGCTTGAGGAAGCTTGGCCCTGCTGATAGACTAAGGTAAAGACCGTCTGTGGGAACCAGGCTGGAAGCAACTGTGGGGTGGGGGCCAACCCTGAGACACATGCCCTGCCTAGAGGGGCCACCACCATCCTGTCCCAGCTGACTGCTGCTGGGAGACCATATTAGCTTTCTGTTGCCAGAGTCCACACATCTGGATTTTTATGTGAAATGTGCCAACTTACAAACACGTTTAAAATAACATGTGCTTCCATAAAAAGCACACATCCCATTGCAGACCAATGTGAATGTCTTTAATGCTGCAGAACTGTACACTTAAGAATGATTACAATGGTAAAGTTTCTGTGTTTTTTACCAAAAAACGAAAAGCACATATCACCGAGCCATTTTGGCACACAAGCTGTGAGTTTGTGACTTCTGGGCTAGGGGGATAGGTCCTGCATTACGCTCTACCTCGGCTGTGCACATAGAATCCTAAACCCCAGGCCATACCTTGGAACAATGAAGTCCGAATGTCTGGAGGAGGGACCCAGGTAGCAGAATTGTTCAAAACGAAAAAGTGATCTCATTTTACAGCCAATGTTGAGAAGGTGAAATAATTAGCAATTAGGATAGAGACAGGAAGAAATAGCGGAAGAATCCTTGTGTAGGGAACTTCTGTTTCTGGGACTGGAGGGACAAAAGCGAGGATGTATATGGATTATGTTACATTAGGGGTGTGAGGATACCGCAGCAAGAATAGTGGAGAATTTCATGATGTCCAAGACTTGAGCTCGGCTAGTCTTTAACTTTTCTAGTTGCAAAGTGGCAATGACATATGCACCTACCTGGCTGTGTCATCACGTCTTTGTGCTTCTGAAAATCTGTTTGTTCCCAGGGAATTCATTTTGTACAGATGTGTTGTAAAGCAAAAGTGTCATACTCATTAGTGATAATCTTTTAGGAATCACTTTACCTTTCCATTTCTACCCCTACTGTACTACTAGAGAAGTTATTAATTCATTTTGGAGAAAACAGAAAATTAGAGACATGGATTTTTGAGCAAACAGATCAGGAAGAACAATGAAATCTAAATGTATAGCGCCACTAACATAGCTTTTAGTAAACCAAATGTACAAAGTATTCACTGAATATAGACAGTTATTTCAAAAATGTAATTATCCCTTTTAACACGAAAATGTTAAAAGTCCATTAATGATCAGATGTTCAAAGAGTTGCCTTTGGAGTAGACAAAGACCTGAGGCATTCTTCAGAGGGAGCATTTTTATTAAAGGGGAGTATATTTATGTATACTAAAAATTAGAGAAGGTT
Source organism: Trachypithecus francoisi (assembly GCF_009764315.1). Lineage (NCBI taxonomy): Eukaryota > Metazoa > Chordata > Mammalia > Primates > Cercopithecidae > Trachypithecus > Trachypithecus francoisi. The sequence continues at coordinate 14,306,189 of NW_022681433.1, read as the reverse complement.
TTGAATAATTCAGGGGGGAAATAAAATTCTATTTCCCCCCTGAATTTCATGTAGCTTGAAGTGATGTAAGCTCATGTCTAAAATATGAGTTTAATATGAGAACAAGCCTCTTTCCAGCAGGAAGATGTTGCTCATTTAGCTTTCCTTGTAATCAAAAGCAATTGTTTGTAAACCAACTTGGCTGTACTTTGAGTCAATTGGTTTTGGACTAGCTCCTAATCAAGAGATGCAAATGCTTTCTTGTCAACACTTTCATTGGCTTAGACCTGTCTGCCGAGGGAGATTTTTATTGATTGCTGGTAACTTAAGATGCTCTGTTGGGCATGCTTTATAAAATTTGTGAAGCTGGTGCAGTGCTGGGAGCTGAGAATCTACACACCGGGTCAGCTGTTGGTATATGAAAGAACCACAGAGTCCAGGCAGGCTGGGGAAAATGGTTGCTTAGTAATTCGGGCATTTGCAGATGAATTCTCATCTTGCCCAAGATCCAACCAGTGAAAGGAGCTTAATGAGGCCAAGATAGTGACACCTTTTTAGATAAGGTATACATGTATGAGGAAATTTTAGGGGAGCATATATAGTTCAGACATACAGCTAAGACACTGAATACAAAATTGGTCTCATTAACAAAGTCCCTTGCCAACTTCCCAAGCCCAGAAAATTATCCCTCAGCAAACTCTAAGAAGGAGGAGGTCACAGGTGTAAAGATGATGAGATTTGACTTGTTGAGGATGGGAATGGAGGAGTCTATGAATCTGGGTCACAGTTTGATGAGGGTTGGGTCTTCTTCTCCAGCAGTCCTCTCTACAGGTGTCCACAGGGCCCACAGGAGGCTGGCTGGGAGGACGAGGGTGGATGGCAGCCACCTCATGTCTTCTGCTGGGGAGACAGTATGAGGGGTGAGGATGGGGTGAACAGGGAAGCGCATGCAACTCTCTAAAGAGAGCCAGCTGCTGTGTGGGATTGCAGGGCCACGTATACCAGGTTGTCTCATTCTCTAACTTAAGTCAGGCCTCGGGCTGTTTTTTTGCAGAATTCCCTGATTTGTGCATATTGATAATGAGTTTAAATCATGACATTGTGAGGGTCAAATAAAATGCCTATCGGGGTCAGATTTCACCTGTGTGCCTGGCCCCTCTGCTCCCTACTCTACTTTCCTAACCAGGGCTTGTATGGAAGGAGGTACTGGAATCTTCTGCTGCCTGGGAGGTGTTGTGAACTGGCAGGAAGATGTCTTGTGGATTGGGGCTTCACTGAGTGAGTCACTCATTTAACATGTGTCTGTGAGCTACTCTGTGCCAGGCGCAAGGTGGGTTGGAGGTGTGGGGAATTACAGGCCAGGGAGATGTTGGAGGCCTGGGACTTTGGAAGGAGCTGATATGTTTATGAACTGACTCTTTTCTTTTTTTTTTGAGACGGAGTCTCGCTCTGTCTCCCAGGCTGGAGTGCAGTGGTGCGATCTCGGCTCACTGCAAGCTCCGCCTCCTGAGTTCACGCCATTCTCCTGCTTCAGCCTCCTGAGTAGCTGGGACTACAGGTGCCCGCCACCACGCCCGGCTAATTTTTTGTATTTTTAGTAGAGACGGGATTTCACCGTGTTAACCAGGATGGTCTCGATCTCCTGGCCTCGTGATCTGCCCGCCTCGACCTCCCAAAGTGCTGGGATTATTGGCCTGAGCCACCGCACCTGGCCTGGAGTGACTCTTTTCTATGTGATTAGAGACCGAGTCCATGTGAGAGGATGGGGGGATGGTATTGGCAAGTTCAGTCCTGGTTGGAGAGTGAAGGACTTTACGGTTGCTCAAGAGTGTGCGTTTTGCTCTAAAGGGCAAGAGAGAACTGCTTAGCAGAGAACTGTCATGATCACATTCGCATATTTACAAGCTGCTGCTGCTGGGCAGAGGAACAAGATGAGGCAGGTGACCCAGTGCATGCTTGAGGGCTAGACTTTTAAGAATTTTGGCTCATTTAAGACTGCTGCTATGTTAAGGTATGCGGTTAGGGTCTGTGCTGCTCTTGGCCATGTGGGATAGAATGTGAATAAACATCACAGGGTTACGTGCATGTAGGTTAGACTTGTCTTCCCTGTCCAGCTGTTTTCTTTATTTTCTTTCCATTGAGGTAGTATACCAGTTATGAAACTACGGTTTGTCTCTTCAATTTTTAAAAAATTTAATTTAATTTTGACTGTGAGCCTTTTTTCCTGCTCTGGGCCGGCAGGAGCTTTAAACCTGGCTACTTTTTATCACTTTTTCCCTCCTTCCCCTTTGTGTAAAGGTCCTGGGTTGGAGGCAGCACCCAGGCATAGGGACATCCCTCTGGTCCTGTGTCTCAGGTCCACAGCAGTTACCTCTGAGACGTCAAGGGTTTCTTAGGATCAGCCAGTGTGATTCTGTCTCTATACCTGGGAACTTGTGCAATCCTGGAGCCCAGCCTAGGCTTGGCTGAAGCTGCTCCTCCCTTTCTAGGCTCAGCTGACTTTGAGAGCAGCCAGCACAGAGCCTGCCTACCTCTAGGAACTACAGTCTGCTCCTTTGTGGGCCTGGGAAATTTACTTTGGGGGACTCTCTCAGTCTCCCTTCTCTTCTCTATAGTTCCCACAGTGACACCTCTTCTTGCCTGAAACTTTTTTCCCCTCCATGGGCTTAAGCATTTGGAAACCAAAACCAGGAAGGGAAGTGTCTTACCAGCAGTTCCTCCTCTGTAGTCACAAAGCTCCCTAGGGACTGGGAATCATGGCGCCTGCTTGGGGGAGGTTGATGGAGAAAGGGAAAATAGAAGAAAGAAAGACATTGCTATTTCAACAAATACTTTTTCCGTGGTGGCAAGTTGATGTTACTGTTCGGTTTCAGAGCCAAAAGACAGCAGATAGGAGGACTGCCAGAGGGAGGAGGAGGTGAAGGAGGGAACTAGGACTGGCCTAGTCTGAGCAGCCTTTTCCAGCTGGTGGGGGATAAGGAGAGATGTTTTTGATGGCCGCACATGGACTAGAAGTAGGGAGATTTCACGGTATTGCATACTGTGAACATATCCCACACTTGCATACTTCCAGGAAGGCACTAATGACTGTTTCCTTAATAATTGTATTTTCAGTGGTTCACGGCCACTTCCAACAGCTTGGGTTATGCCTGACCATTTCTAAGACTCAGTTTGGCCATCCCTTGCATGCTCCCCTGGGCCTTTGGACAATCCAGTCCTAGTTGCTCATATTTAAAATTTTCTTTTTATTGTGGTAAAATACACATAACATACAATTTTCTGTCTTCCCCATTTTTAAGCGTACAGTTTAGTGGCATTAACTCCATTTACATTGTTGAGCAACCATCAGCACATCCTTCTTCAGAACTCTTCCATCTTGCAAGACCGAAACTGTCCCTGTTAAACAACTTTTCTTCTCTCCCCACAGCCCCTGGCAATGACCATTTTACTTTCAGTGAATTTGATGACTCTAGGTACCTTATGTAAGTGGAATCATACAGTATTTGTTGTCACCACCAATATTTGCTTTTTTGTTGATTTTTTTCTCTTAGCGTCATGTCCTCAAGGTTCCATGTTGCAGGATGTGTCAGAATCTTCTTCTTCTTAAAGGCTGAATAATATTTCGTTGCATGTATATATCACCTTTGCTTATCCATTTATCCATAGGGGGACATTTTGGTTGATTTCACATTTGAGCTATTGTGACTAATGCTGCTGTAAACACAAGTATCCCAATATCTCTTTGAGACTCTGATTTCAATTCTTTCTGTGTATACCTAGAAGTAGGATTGCTGGATCATATGGTGATTCTAATTTTATTTTATTTTTTGAGGAATTGCCATACTGTTTTCCCTAGCAGCTGTACCATTTTATAATCCTACCAACAATGCACAGGTGCTTCAGTTTCTTTACATCTTTGCCCATGCCTGTTACTGTGTTATTCTCCTGTGCATTGTTTGTTTATTGATAGTTTTTTTACTGTGCAGAAGCTCTTTCGTTTAATTAGGTCCCTTTTGAGGGAAGGGTGTTTCCTAGATTTTCTTTATGATTCTTATAGTTTGAGGTCTTATGTTTAAATCTTTAATCCATCTTGAGTTAATTTTTTTAATCTGGAGAAAGGTAGGGGTCCAGTTTCATTCTTTTGCATATGGCTAGCCAGCTATCCCAGCACCATTTATTGAATAAAGATTCCTTTCCCCATTGCTTATTGCATTGACTTTGTTGAAGATCAGATGGCTGTACATGTGTGGCTTTATTTCTGGATTCTGTATTCTATTCCATTGGTTTATGTGTCTATTTTTGTACCATGTGTTGCTATCTTCTTTTTTGCTTGGTTGATTTTCTTTGTAGTGAAATATTTTAGTTTTGTTACTTCTCATTTTCATTTACGTATATTCTATAGTTGATTTTTTTGTGGTTTCCACAGGGCTTACATTTATTTATTTAATTCTTGAAAGTTTTACTTTTACTTGACAAGTAATATACATATTTAGGGTACCATGTGATATTTCAGTATGTGCGTAATAGTGTAATGATCAAATCAGGACAATTAGCAAATCAGTCATAAACGTTTATCATTTCTTTGTAGTGAGAAGATTCAAAATTCTCTCTTCTAGCTATTTTGTAATATACATTGTATTATTGTTAACTCCTGTACAACAGGATACCAGAACTTATCCCTCCTAACTGTAACTTTGTACCCATTGACTAGCTTCTCATCCTCTTCTGCCCCATCCCCCCAAGCCTCTGGTAACCACTATTTTACTCTCTATTGCTATGAGACCAATGTTTTTAGATTCCATATATGAGTGACATGATGTGCTATTTGTCTTTATGTGTGTGTCTTACTTCACTTAACATAATGTCCTTCAGGTTCATTCGTGTTGTTACAAACGACAGTATTTCATTCTTTTTAATAGCTGAATAGTATTCTGTTGTGCATATCTGCCACATTTTCTGTATCCATTTATCTGTTGATGGATACTTAGGTTGATTTCGTGCCTTGGTTACAGTGAATAGCGCTGCAGTAAATTTGGGAGTGTGGATATCTTTTTGACCTATTGCTTTCATCCTTTCGGTGTATACGCAGTAGTAGAATTGGAGGATCATATGGTAATTCTATTTTTAGCTTTTTGAGAAATCTCCATACCGGTTTCCATAGCAGTTATACTACTTTTAGCATTTCTACAAGAAATGGCAGGTATAGTGGTAATGAAATTCTTTGACTTTTGTTTATCTGGGAATGTCTCAATTTTCTTCTCACTTTTGAAGGACAGTTTTGCTGGCCATAGGATTCTTGGTTGACAGTGTTTTTCTTTTTTTTCTTTTTTATTGAGATGGAGTTTCATTCTTGTTGCCTAGGCCAGAGTGCAGTGGTGCGATCTTAGCTCACTGCAACCTCTGCCCCCTGGGTTCAAGCGATTCTCCTGCCTCGGCCTCCCAAGTGGCTGGGATTATAGGTACATGCCACCACACCTGGATAATTTTTTAATATTTTTAGTAGAGCAGGGCTTTGCCATGTTGGCCAGGCTGGTCTCGAACTCCTGATGTCAGGTGATCCACCCGCCTCGGCCTCCCAAAGTGTTAGGATTACAAGCATGAGCCACTGTGCCCGGCCGACAGTGTTTTTCTTTTAGCACTTTAAACGTATCAGGTCCATTCACTTAAGTCAGGACCTGGATGTCATCCTTGACCTCACATCTGAGCCATCACCAAGTTTTGCCACTTCTTCCTCCTAAATAACCACAAATATTTTCACTCACCTTTCCCTCTGCTGCCATTGTCTTCTCTTTACTACTGCATACCTCCAGTAGCCTCCCAGTCTCCTTCTGCTCGGCCCACTCTAACCTGTCCTCAGGCTGCAGCCAGAGCTCTGTTCCCAAAGTACGGAGATGGTTGTTCCCCAGTTCTGCTGAACACTTGTCAGCAGCTTTCTATAGTCCTTAGGATAGGATCAGGCTATTTAATGTAGGGAGGGTGCCAGCCCTTGCCCATATGCACATGCTTATCTCTCAGTGTCTCTCACAGTCATTATTCAGGCCACACTGAGCAGCATTCAGTTCCTGGAAAACTGCTCTTTCTTGACTTTTTTGCTGGGATGCTTCTCATAAGAACTTTGGCTTTTATTCTTAGTGAGATGAAGAGCCTCTGGAGGGGCTTGAAGAGAGGAGTGATATGATCTAATTTCCATTTTTAAAAAGGTCCTTCTAGCTATAGGGTTCATAATAAACCACAGGATGGAATCTGGACATCGTTCCAGGGATCTCACTGAGGAAAGATGGTAGCTTTGATGGTGGTGGCTATGGAGGTTGGGAGAAGTAGTCAGATGCTGGATCTGTTTTTTAAAAAAATACCTGACAGAACGTGATGACAGGTTGCATGTGGAATGTGAGAGAAAAGGAGGAGTCAGGGGTGACTCCAGGCTGTTTGCCCTGAGCGAATGGAAGGATGAGCTTGCCATCAACTGAAATGCAGGCAGATATTGGTAGAGCAGGTTTGGACAGAGGTGGTGGGAGTGAGCAGAAATAGCAGCAGCTTAGCTTTGTGCAAGTTAAGCTTGAGATCTGTTCAACATCTACGCAAATGTGGCAGGCAGAACAGTGGCCCGCCACAAAATGTCCGTATCCCAGTCCCTGAAACTTGTGAGTAGGTTCCCTCATGTGGCAAAAGGGACTTTGCACATGTGATTAAGGATATTGAGTTGGAGAGATTATCCTGGATTATCTGAGTAGGTCCAGTGAAATCACAAGGATCCTTGTAAGAGGGAGGCAGGAATGTCACAGTCAGAGGAAGAGATGTGATGATCAAAACAGAAGCTGGAATGACGTGCTTTGAAGTTGAAGGAAGGGGCCACAGCTAAGCATGCAGGTAGCCCCTGTATTTCATATTTTGTGACATGCATTTCTCCAGCTTCTAGCTGGAAGAGGCATGGAAATGGATTCTTCCTGGAGTGTCCAGGAAGAATGTGGCCGTGCCAATGCCGTGACTTTTGTTTTTTAAGACGCATCTTGAACTTCTGACCTCCAGAACTGCAAGGTAATAAATTTGTGTTGTCTTGATCCAGTAAGTTGTGGTAATTTGTTACAGCAGTTATAGGAAATGAATGAAGATATTGAGTGGGCTGTATTACACGTATGTCTAGGGCTTAGGGAGAGCCTACCTTCCTTCACGTCAGCTGTCACTCATCACTCAACAAAATGACCGTGTTCTTTTGGCAGCCTCAGCTGTCTTAATAGTAAACATCTGGGAACAGTTTTTAGCTGGTAGGCTAAGTGGATTTCCCAAAATGTACAGTATATGTTTTCTGCTCTTGGCTGGTGATTCCTGCTTCTACCACAATTAATACACTATATACCCATATATACTATATACTACATGCTTTCTAGAGAATTTGGTTATCTATTACAAAGTGGTTTCAGATGATAAGAAAGTAGGAAAAGTTCTGTTTTGAAGCTGAAGTAGTGATAGTTGCAGGATGTAATAGTTAATAGCAGGAGCAGCTGCAGAGAAAATTAAAGTAAGAAGTGAGATGCAAGGGCTTTCATACAGTCATATTTCAGCAAATAGTTTAGGAGCTAACAGATCCTTAAATCATAGTGGTTAACCCCTCCATTAGATCGTCATGCTATTACTGCCTGAGTTCAGTGACCAGTGTTCAAAATGATCACCTTAAGTCAACATGAAAATATTAGAGTACTTTTGATGCACTCTTTCAGAAACTAGAGAATTCTAAAGTACATTTTACAAGCTCTCTCTCAACATAATTCAAACTTTAAAGTGCATTGGCTCTTAAATATGCTTCAGTTGCTAGAAAATCAGTTTATCTGGTACACTTAGTTCCCCAGCGATGCTAGGTAATAGAGCACCTTTGAACTTTAGCAGTGAATACATTCATGAATACCAATGTAAGATATTCAAATATTAGACTCCAATTGTGCACCAACCCTATTGTGAAAGCCTTTCCCTACAGAACTATAAACAACTAAAAGTACAGTTAAAATAGATCAAGAAGAGCAACACACTGGGAGTTCACTCCCCAAGTTAGACCAGAAGCAACAGCTTTGCTATAGAGATTGGAATGGATGGGACTTTTTTTTTTTTTTATGTTTTAATTTAAGAAACAGTTATATGCTACTTACTGTGTGCCTGACACTTCTAAGCCTTTTGCATAAATTGACTGATTTAGTTTTCATGAAGCAACTCTGAGTAAAGTACTATCATTGTTCCCATTTTACAGATGGCAGAACTGAGGCACAGATAGATCAAGTAACCAGCTCAAGTGCATCCAGCTGGTAAGTCTGGATTCAAGTCCAGGGAGTCCATGTGCTTAGCCGTGCTCTGTGCTAGCCTCACTGGATCTTTTCAGCTTACAGTCTTGAATTCCATCTCTTATACACGTCTGCCCATTTTAAATGTAGTTCAGGCGTATTAGTGGGATTCCTCTTGAACACTTTGTGTCCTATTTCAAGTCCTGGTCTGGGCCAGCTATTTATTCTGCCCCAACTGTTTCTGGTCTCTAATTCAACATACCTAGTACTGTCTCACCAGATGTCATTCTTCTTGTTTAAAAATATGCAGTGTTTTCCCATTTCCTACAGAATAGGGGCCAGACTCCTTAGCATGATAGTTTTGGTTGTGAGCAGCAGTCTTCTCTGGTTACTTTGTGCAGAAAAGGAGGGCCATGGATGATACCTGGGTGATGGACAAGAGCAAGGGAGCGCTGGGCATGGGCAGTGGGAACAAACTAGGCAGGGTGCTCCTGTGGCCCCGGCACAGCCTCCATAGGTGGCTCTGCTGCCACTCTTGGTTGCAGCTGCTGCCCACAGGTGCTGTCTCTCATCTTGTCTCACCATCATCGTAGTCTTCGTGTCATGTGTTTCAAATTCAAAGGTGCAAGTAAGAGCACCCATTTAGCCAACACTGGCTCACCTTTCCAGGGGAAAGAAAGGGGAAAGAAAGCTCCCTCATTTTGCTACTTTCATGAAATACAGGTTTCCTGCCTCCACCAGGACTGACCACACAGAATTACCCGAAAGTAGGAAGTTGGTTTGGTTCCTGGCAGCCCAAAATAATGATAAATAATTCTACAATGTGGCTTTGACATTTTCTATCTGCAACTCAGAAAGGATATATGGGTACGCACACGTATGTGTGCACACGTACATGCATGTACATGCATTAACTGAAAAAGATTTCAGAAAACAATTCTCATCCATGAAAGTGTAATACACTGATAGTTTTTATATATTCTCATTAAAAAGAAAATGCTAGCCATGACTCATGAAATTGATTTGAGTTTGAAAATCTTGTCCTACAGCATCCTGTGTATAGTATTATCTATTCAAAATACTCCCGATGAGTAGTTGTATTCATGAAATGCTTATTTGTATAATAGACAAACCTTTTTACAATTTTGGTCTTTAAATGAATGTTTGTAACATAGGTCCTTGAAGTATGGAATTTCTTACCTTCACAACAAAGCAGGCAAAAATGAGAAGAAAACGTGGATCTTTTGTGTAATGAAAAGCAACACTTTGTAGTTTCTAGACTATCTATATCGTCAGAAATTGCCCAATATAATATTTTAGCATGTTAGTTTAGCTTGCCAGAAAAATTTAAATCAATAATAGTTTTCTAGAATGTGATGGGTTTTAATTTCTGATGCCCACTAAACAAGCATGTTTCTTTCAGCAAATACAAACCGAGAACGTGCTGTGGGTGAGGCCCTTTGCTGGGTGTGGATATGGAGGTGAACTGGGCTGGGATCCTCGTTTGAAGGAGCTGGAAGGCTACTACAGAAGAAAAGACAAACCTGTAGCAAATAGTGGTACGAGGTAGAAAGTGATCAGGATCATGGGAAGGGAATAAATAAAATGTATAGGAATTCAGAGGAGTGCAGGTGTCCAGTTCTTGATGAGCAGGTGCTGCAGAGCAAAGGAGGACTTCAGGCTGCTCTCTAGAGGGCTTCCCCAACACCTCGTACCTGCCATGGTGCAGCCAGTGAGGCCATGGAGGTCAGCATGGGCTCACAGACCCTTTGCTGCAGTAGGATTCTTGTCTTGGCATTTCTTTGCTCCTACAACCCCAGCCACTTCTGCCACCACGTCAATGCTTAATGTACGTAGGGTGAGTGAATGGACCTAGTTTTGGCAGCAGAGCTCCTGTGGACAGGGATGAGTGCTCAGCCAGCAGCATTATGGTCGAGGGCCCCACACAAGTTTCTGTGGGCCAGAGAGGGGCTTGGAAGTCCTTTGGGGAAGTGGTGCTGGCCCAGCAACTGGAGAGGTGCAAGAACAAAAAGGGCTTTGATCCCAGTGCTTGCCCATCTCCAAATCGGAAATGATGAACTTGGAAAGTTCTGTTGAGTGTCTGTTGTATGAAAGTTCTGGTACAGAAAGGGATCTGCAGATGCTAAATGACAAGGATCCTGCCCTCTAGAGCAGCCAAGTCCTGGGAACAAAGTAGGATGGAGAGGAGTCAGGAGGAAGCATATACAGGAATAACCGTGAGCAGTAAGGATGGAAAGGGGTAAGTGCTGTAAGCAGGGCACAGGCAGAGAAAGTGCAGCCATGATCTTGGACACAAGGAAGTAGGGAACTCCATACTGACTTTAGCACATGTGAATCAGGCACATTTTTGTCTGTTGTTTTTCTCTAGTAATGATACCGATATCTTGCAAACATGCTTCTTCTTCACAAAAATTGAGCTAGTGTTGTTAACCTAGGACATATTCTGCACCAACGTATTTCTGCGTCTTGTGAGGCTCTGTTGAACACAGAATCTGCTCTCTAGGAATACGCTCCATGGATGTAATGTTGAAAAGGAATAGTATTGCCGTTTGAGTTTTGAAGATGAAACTATTTCCATGTTCTGGTAGATGGCCCATTGTAACAATTCTTTTCTTATCTGATTGTAGCTAGCTAGCTCTTTTAAAGATGCAATTCTGATTCAGACACTTTCACCAGTCCCTTACTATGTAGGGATTTGGTTTCTAGCACAGAGATTAAATATTTCTCTTGTATGGAGGGGCTGTGCAAGTTCCTGGAGAGGGGAGTAGGGCAAAACCAGAGGGTAGGTGGACGTGGGGCAGCTGTAAGCTGGGGTTGAGAGTGGGCAGGTGAATGGTGAGGTACCAGTGGAGGATCTTACCAGGTGCTGCAAAAGTTTAGTTGCAGACACAGAGCACTCTGCACCAGATGCTGTTAGGAACACATAAAAGCAAACAGCAGCAAAACTCGTTCTTACATCTCTGGGCCTTACTCCTTTCTGTGGCCCAATGAACCAGGTACATAGCAATGAATCTGAACATATTTTTTTTTAATGCAGTGACATAATATATACTCCATTTATTTAATAACCCCCCCATGGAATAAGTGTGTTATATATATCTTTGGTCCTCCCAACAAAGCTACAAGCCTCTATTTTCAGGTCCATTAGCGTGCTGATAAGGACACAGATGAGATTAGTGAGTTACCACGTAGCCACAAGATGACAGAACAATGATCCAAAGCAGAAGGTGGCACATTCTAGCACCTTCTTTGCCTCTGCTTTGTATGGATGGTGGTCATTGTGAAGGCATTCTGAGAGGCCTGACAATAGGCAGGTTTTTTTTTTTTTTTTATTATTATACTTTAAGTTCTAGGGTACATGTGCATAACGTGCAGGTTTATTACATATGTATACGTGTGCCATGTTGGTGTGCTGCACCCATTAACTTGTCATTTACGTTAGGTATATCTCCTAATGCTACCCCTCCCCTGTCCCCCCACCCCACAACAGGCCCCGGTGTGTGATGTTCCCCTTCCTGTGTCCAAGTGATCTCATTGCTCAGTTCCCACCTATGAGTGAGAACATGCGGTGTTTGGTTTTCTCTTCTTGTGATAGTTTGCTAAGAATGATGGTTTCCAGCTGCATCCATGTCCCTACAAAGGACACAAACTCATCCTTTTTGATGGCTGCATAGTATTCCATGGTGTATATGTGCCACATTTTCTTAATCCAGTCTGTCATGGACATTTGGGTTGATTCCAAGTCTTTGCTATTGTGAATAGTGCCGCAATAAACATACATGTGTGTGTGTCTTTATAGCAGCATAAAATTTATAATCCTTTGGGTATATACCCAGTAATGGGATGGCTGAGTCAAATGGTATTTCTAGTTCTAGATCCTTGACTAAACCAGGAAGAAGTTGAATCCCTGAATAGACCAATAGCAGGCTCTGAAATTGAGGCGATAATTAATAGCCTACCAACCAAAAATAGTCCAGGACCAGATGGATTCACAGCCAAATTCTACTAGAGTTACAAGGAGGAGCTGGTACCATTCCTTCTGAAACTATTCCAATCAACAGAAAAAGAGGGAATGCTCCCTAACTCATTCTGTGAGGCCAACATCATCCTGATACCAAAGCCTGGCAGAGACACAACAAAAAAAAGAGAATTTTAGACCAATATCCCTGATGAACGTCGGTGCAAAAAATTTTTTTAATCTCTTTATGACAAGAGGGCTATGTCTTCTAGGGAGCATGCTACCTGATAGAACATGCTGGATAATTCAGAAACATCCTGCGTTGCCATTCGACAGGCAACTGGACAATCTTTAAATCTGCTGTGTGTGTCTGTCGAAATCTGTGACTCTTTTCTGATGCTGCGACTTCCTTTTCATTAAAGTAGCTCAGCTTTTCTTGGGAATCCTTCATCCTTTGAACTCAGGGACAGGAGGGGATGCAGTCTCATCTGCCTGCTCAACCCCTGGTGAATCTGGGGTCTGCTGGTCTCTGAACACTCAAGAAATATGTGTCTTTCCTCCCACTGATTCCGCTTCAAGTTCCGATGTCCTGTTATTTCAGCAAGAACATCCAGTCTGTTGTGTTCCTAGGCATCCAGTACAGTGATCCTCTTAGATTTCTTAAATTTAAAATTTCAATTTAAACTTGGAAAATCACAAGGTAAATTTTTTTAATGAGCTTGTAGCTTTAATCTTTCATTAAAATCATCTAAACCTTCATACTTTGCTATAGTTTATGTCATAAGAAAACAATGGTTTTGGCCGGGCGCGGTGGCTCAAGCCTGTAATCCCAGCACTTTGGGAGGCCGAGACGGGCGGATCACGAGGTCAGAAGATCGAGACCATCCTGGCTAACACGGTGAAACCCCGTCTCTACTAAAAAATACAAAAAATTAGCCGGGCGAGGTGGCGGGCGCCTGTAGTCCCAGCTACTCGGGAGGCTGAGGCAGGAGAATGGCGTGAACCCGGGAGGCGGAGCTTGCAGTGAGCTGAGATCCGGCCACTGCACTCCAGCCTGGGCGACAGAGCAAGACTCCGTCTCAAAAAAAAAAAAAAAAAAAAAAGAAAACAATGGTTTAAAATTTTTTAATTTCCATTATAATGATAAAAAGCTTATTACAAGAAATTGCAGTCCTCTGTCTGCCCACCCCTCCCATTTCAACTCCTACTCCCCAGAGACAACAGATTTCAAATAACTTCACTGATTCTTCTGATACCATTCTATGATGGTATCAATGATACCAGGTCCACCATTCTAAGAAGATGCTGTGTTTCTATCTTTTCCTTTCATCAGTTTTGGATATTTATCATTACAGCAGTGGAGAATTCAGCTGTCTTACTGCATATTCTTACTAAACATATCCCTTTCTTCAGACTTCCAAAATTTGGGAGATTAGCAGTAACTATTTAACTGTGTAGATCCACTTAAACATTTGCATTTTCTTCTGCCTCCGCCACTCCTGACACAGCAAGACCAACTCCTCTTCTTTCTCCTCCTCTTCCTCCTCAGCCTACTCAATGTGAAGATGATGAGGATGAAGACCTTTGTGATGATCACTTCCATTTAAGAATAGTAAACATATTTTTTTTCCCTTGGGGTTTTCGTAATAACATTTTCTTTTCCTCTAGCTTTACTTTATTGTAATAACACAATATATAACACACATACAAAATACATGGTAATCAACTGTGTATGTTATCCATAAGGCTTCTGGTCAGCAGCAGGCTATTAATAGTAAAGTTTTGGGGGAATCAAAAGTTATTTGTGGATTTTCAACAGCACAGGGGTTGGTGCCCGTAACTCCCACGTTGTTCAAGGGTCAACCGTATGTGATGATTATTTGTAATTTGCTGATACTCTTATTAGTGTACTATGATGGTTGGTTTCTTTTGTCATGAAACTTCCCCGCCACTGCAGTTAGTAAATGCCATATGAGGCTGGTATTGCTAATTGCTGCCCAATAGCCATTTCATCTTCCTCATTGCTGGCTGAACGCTGATTTAGTTGTTATGTTCACCCCTTTGCCACTTAATTCAGTAACTCCGGATAGTGCCAAGCCAGTCACCAGAGCCCCATCTCCTGCCCTGGGGGGAAAAACCTGCCGGGCTTGCCTCTGGAAGGTTTCTTTATCTTAGAGAAACAAACAAGGAAGACACATCCTCCCTGCAAAGCCTGTGGATCACTTACTAAATGCAAACATCCAAGCGCATCAGGACCATCAGTTGTTCTCGCTGGATCTGCTTTCCACCGCCTTCTGCCTTTCTGTCCCAGTCTGAACTGGTTCATCTCTGGGCCTGGCCACCACCCATTTCCTTTCGGTTTGTCTGTCCTGGCTTCCCTGTCTTCTTCATTTACATAGTCATTTCACAGAAGCATGTTCTTTAGAGGTTTGGGGAATATACATATATTTGAATTTTTGCATGTTTGCAAATGTATTTATTCTGTATTCACCCTTGATCTGATAGTTTAGCAAGATACAGAGTTCTAGATGGAAATCATTTTTTCTTGTGGTGTTACCAAATACTTGCTTTTGCTGTTCAGAAATCTGTTGCCATTGTGATTCCTTTTATATGCGATTTATTTTAAGTCTTTTGAGGATTTAGGGCTTTCCATTTATTCCTAGGACAGTGAAATTACTTGATGTTGTGCTTTGCATATTGCAATTTTTTTTTCTAGACTTTTGATGGGCCATTTTAATTGGGAGACTTGTGTTTTTCAGTGTTGAGAATTTTCTTGTTTTGTTTCCCTGGTAATTTGCTCCTTTTGTTTTTTCCATTCTTCTTCTTCTTCTTCTTCTTGTTCTTTTTTTTTTTCCTGCATATCTATTAGAATTTAGAGTTCCTAGGTTGATCTTCTAATTATTTTATCTTTTTTCTCTCTTAGTTTCTTTTTTTTTGGGAGGGGGGCGGTTTCTAATTTCTGAGAGATTTCCTTGACTTTAATGCCTTCTTTGATTTTTACATTCTAATTGTCATATTTTTTGTTTCTCTAAGCACCTATTTATTCTCTGACTGTCTCTTTCTATAGCATCCTATACTTGTTTTATGGACACTGTTATCCCTTTGAAAAAATTAATTAGAATTTTAAAATATTTTTTCCTGTCTTTCAAGTGGGGAATACACAATCTGTGGTACAGCCATATAATGGAATACTGCTCAGCAATAAAGAGGAACAAACTATTGATACATATGACAATATGGATGAACCTTGAATGCAATATGTATTGTATACTACTACTATTAACTAGAATAAATACTACCCAACTTCTTTTATTAATGATATATCAGTAATATTAATAATATAGTATAATAATATAATCTAGGTTTATCCACATTAAAAATGAAAGAAGCCAGAGTTGAAAGGCTGCATGTTGTTTGGTTATATTGATATGACATTCTGGAAAAGAAAAAACTATAGGGATGGAGAATAGATTATATTTGCTAGTGGCTCGGGGAGAATAGCTGATTGCAAAGTGATAACATGAGAGAAGTTTTTGGGGTTATCAGCTGTTCTGTATCTTAACTGTGTTTATGGCTTCTCTGTGTATATGTCAAAACTTACAGAACTATAAACCAAAAAGAATGAATATATTGTTGTGAATGAAAATCTTTTAAAAAGATTTTCTTATGCTTTCTGTATTTTTTAATGCCTTTTTTCATTTCAAGTCTTTTTTACATATTTGATCGTTTTTTGCTATTCATTCATATTTAAGAATCAGGCATTAAAAAGCTGATTGAAATCTAGGGTCACATATTATGTGTTGTATGCATTTGCTCTAGTAGGTGTTGAGAGTGTGGCAGATAAAAAGCTATAAAGGCCAAGCGCAGTGGCTCATGCCTGTAATCCCAGCACTTTGGGAGGCCGAGACGGACAGATCACAAAGTCAGGAGTTTGAGACCAGCCTGGTCTATATGGTGACACCCCATCTCTACTAAAATACACAAAAATTAGCTGGGCATGGTGGCACGTGCCTGTAGTCTCAGCTACGCAAGAGGCTGAGGAGGAGAATCGCTGGAACCCAGGAGGTGGAGGCTGCAGTGAGCCGAGATCGCACCACTGTACTCCAGCCTGGGCGACAGAGCAAGACTCCATCTCAAAAAAAAAAAAAAAAAAAAAGCTATAAAATGCTTACAGACACACATGCACAGTTGCACACTTACAGTCACACACAGAATGCTGCTTGGGTTTTCCTCTTCTTTTTCCTCCCGTTTTTTCTCCACCCTCCTTGGAACCAAAATCTGGCTTTTGGTGGGGAGTGGAGTCTAGGGATCATTTGTCCAGCATTACTTTATTCTTTCCACATTAATCAGAGGACTTGCCATCTCAAGGGTCCCCCTTTCCTTGCCACTTTCCTCACATGTCCTTGGCCTACAGGACTTTGGCCTTTTCTAGGCTAGGACCCCCTACCTTCTTTCCTCTGGGGTTGAGAAGGCCACCACATGCTGACCACACTCTCAGCCTGTCCGTCTGCTTGGGAGGCTCTGTCCCACTGTTGTGGGGAGGTTTTCTTCCTATTTACTTGCTCTGTCACAATCCCTTTTGACATCAGAGAGTGCTCCCATCGAGAGCTGAAAACTGTATTGATCAGAATTCCTGGTTTCTCCTCCCCCATCAGAGCTGTCCTCACACTGTAGTTAGAAAGACCACCTAACAGTAGACTTGAAACAGATTTCTCTGGTCAGGAGAAGGGGAGTCGGTGTATAGTTATGCTAGTCCTAGCAGTCAGATGGTGGAGGACTGTCTGGGCTGCTGCTGCAGTCCTGGAGAGCTGCCCCTGGGAGAAGGGCCCCTGGGATCAGGAGCCTCCCAGGAAGCTGTCAGGACCACCTGTCAGAGAGGACGCATTGGCATCGTTGCTCCCTTTCCCATGCCTAACACTTATGCATACATGTCGTATATGTAAGAGGATGTGACTGAATCACTAAACCGAATTGACTAATTAGCTTTTTAACTATTTTATTTAAAAGATAAGAAGCCTGAGACCTATGGAATTTCTTTGAGAGTCTTTGATTAAAATGGATGTGTTTGGGTATTTAACAGTGAATTTCTAAACTGATTTTTAAATATTTAAAACATGCCCGTGAAAATTCATACTTACTCAGGTTTGTGCTTTTGAGAATGTTTGATTTTTGTTGCATCGAGAAATTGTCTATTCTGATAATGAAGACGTATGAAGCCCCAACTCCATCCTGAAAATGCCAGCAAGGCAGGTTCCCCCCTTGCATTATAGATTGGGTGCTATTCAAACACACATCAACATGCTGCTCTTGTAAAAAGCACTCTTAAATTTTGATGGGAATATAAATATCTTTCACTATTTTTCTTCGATCTTTGGTGAAATGTTGGAGGATTACTACAAGTTACCCAAAGCAATCTTATTCATTTATCTCAGTTGAACAGAAAAACCAGTCATTCTCCCCAGCATATTATCATTTATTTTATTTTTCCTTCATGTTTCTGGGCTGAGTTGGTTCCTAACTGAATAATATGATTTTTCCTTTTTAATTTATTTTCATTTCCTTATCTCTTCCTTAAGGATATTCCAAGCCTGCTGATCCAAAATGCTTTGTTCATTACAAAGTCTAACTAATGAAAATATAGAGTCTTATGATGGGCCCTGGGACATGAAAGCATATACCTTTCCATTTAGTTGGAGGGTTTTGCACTCACCTGTGCAGTTTATTTAATTGCTTTCTGGTTGTTACAACTTTTTTTTTTTTTTTTGCTTGGGCTGCATCATGGTGTCACATATTCAGCTTCATCCTTCTAGAGATCTAGTTCATTTGACAGAAGAAAGGATATGAGCTTCTGATGAAAGATAAAAGAAATTCACCTTCAGGATAAAAAGGATTTTGAAGGAGCCCTGTGTAAAGCGACCTGGTGCAGGCTTTTGAGCTGTAAGTGAACCTCACTTCACTCCTGATGATGTTAGAATGATTTATTTCTTCCTTTCAGATAGCAAACCATCCCTGAGGTTTGTAGCCTGTAGTCCTGCAGATAAGGGCGGGTCATGTGCCACCTCCATCCATTCCGTGAGTCTAAGGCATATGTAAGAGAGTCAAGGGCGTGCAGCTCAAGTGTGCCTCCTGCTCCGAAGTAAACCCATGTGGCGAAGCTGGGTGGAGAGTGGTATAGCAGAGGAGCTTGAGTAACTGTCCATGCTGCCCTTTCAGTTTTCACCAACCCAACTCACCCCCACTCCCGGGAATCAGCTGCCCTCCCTGGAATTAGCTTTTCTCCCCACCTGCTCAGGTGGATTTTGGGATTCTCCAGCAGCTACTCAGTCCAGCCTGTCCACATTGCAGAGGAGAATAAGGCCATAGGATTTGTGGTAGGAAGGAAGAACTAGAGAGGGTTTGTTGGGAATATTCATATAAGGTGTTTGCGGTTAGGAATTAGGAAGGGAATAAATTAGTGAAATATTACAGTGCTATATTAATACTCAGGCAGGGGACTACTTAGAAAGAGATATGCTAAAAGAGTGGGTCCAGGCCAGGCACGGTGGCTCACGCCTGTAGTCCCAGCACTTTGGGAGGCCGAGGCGGGTGGATCACAAGGTCAGGAGATTGAGACCATCCTGGCTAACACAGTGAAACCCCCGTCTCCACTGAAAATACAAAAAATTAGCTGGGCGTGGTGGTGGGCACCTGTAGTCCCAGCTACTCGGGAGGCTGAGGCAGGAGAACGGCATCAACCCAGGAGGCGGAGCTTGCAGTGAGGCAAGATTGCGCCACTGCACTCCAACCTGGGTGACAGAGCGAGACTCCGTCTCAAAAAAAAAAAAAAAAAAAAAAAAGAGTGCGTGTCCAGCCTCAGTTGCATTCAGGTGCCAGGCAGCAGGTAGCAGAGGCTATGAAGCAACCAGGTGTGCGTTACTAGGTCAAGTAACCACTGCAGAAGGGGAAAGTGTATGCCCTGCAAACATACACTTGAATTCCATTTTAAAAAGCACCGTTGCCTATTCCTGTGACAACAAAAACCTTGTCTGATTCAGCTCTTGGGGTGCTACTTGAAATGCCTATAGGAAAAGTACATTGTGTTTTCTGTAATTCAGGGTATTTCCTTTGTTCTCCATGTGGAGTCCGTGTCTCTTCTTTTCAGTCTTCTGTTAATGAACACAAGCACATAACATTGGGATTGGACTAGTTTGGATCTTACCTGTTATTTTTTAGATGGCATATTCATCTTCAGTATGTTGGCTTTTCAAACCTGTCTCATGAAGTAATGGCAGAGAATTTATCACCAACTCTTGATGGTCAAAGCCAGTATTCTTGTTGCCATTTGAAGCTGCCAGTGTTTTAAACTAAATTTAAAAAATTTCCTTCCTTCACCAGAACAGATAACGCTCAATTTTTCTGGTAAGCAGATAGGGTTGCGTATAATTGAAATCCATAGATCAATCCCATGCTTTATTTTAGGTATTATTTTACCCTCTTTCCTTATGAAATCATTTTTTAGAGTGAACAGTGTTTGACAGATTTGAGTTTCCCAATGGCTTCTTTTCTTTAGAACTTCACCACTGGGGCAGTAACAAGGAACTAAAAAGGAAATGGGTAGCTGGGGTTAGAGGGGACATATACCTCTGGCATCACTTACAAATCCTGTACTCAGACCTTGAATGATACAGCCCTTCCTTGTGTGCGAGTGGAGGGAGGTCAGCCTGATACTTGGTTAAACTAGCCACACACACACACATGCATATACGCCTACAGACACACACATACCTACATTGCAGAGAGACTCAAAGATCTCATTTCCCTACCTCTTCAATTGAGATTTCTCAAGGAAGAAATTTTTCTTGCCTTGTCTTTTTCTTGCCATTACATGGTACTTTGTATTTCTGTTTAACAGCATATTTTATTATACCCTGTCTTGCTTTTATTAGTGATTAGCTATATGTACGTTCTATCCTTTTCCCTCAGGAGATAGCAATTTCTTCAAGGATTAAGACCCTTCTTTTCTTTATTTTTCATTTCCTATTGCTCCTTGCACTGTGTGTTTTAAGCCAGTAGATGCTCAGTAAATCAGGTCCATCTTAGAGCCGTTGCCTTGCTTTTCTCACCTCCCTAACCCAGAAGGCCTTGTTCCATGGAGGCTGCAGTCTGTCAAGGGAAAAAAGCAGCAGACTGAGGCTGAGGAGCCAGGCCCCACCCTGCTGTGACAGCGCCTACCTGTGCGACTTTGAGTAATTCTCACAGTTACTCAAGACTGCCGTTCCCTCATTTATAAAACAACAGGGCTGAACTAATTAATATCTGTTTCTTCTCACTTCTAACATTCAGTGATTAATATACTCTTAGCAAGACATGACCCAGAAAGCTAAATAAATTAAGAAAGACACCATACTAATTAATTCAACAGATAATTTATTGAGTGCCTACAATGTATGGAGTACTAGCCTAGTCACTGGGATCTGTGGTGAGCAGGGCTTACCCATCCTTACTTTCATGGAGCTTTCATTCTATTGGGAGAGGAAGACAATGAACCAATAAACACATAAAATAGCTGTTAAAGGCTGGGAAAGAAATGACAAAGGGCTGTGACTGAGGGTAGAGGAGGACCATCCAGGAAAGCCCTTCTGAGGAGGGACCCTTTAGGCCAAGACCTGAAATGTTAGAAGCGGGAGAGTCAAGCATGGAGCATGCAAAGCTGTGTCAACAGCAAGGCAGAGGTGGCTAGAGCCAAGAGTGAGGGAAGTTTCACAGGGCCATGCAGGCCAGGGCAAGGCTGCCAGTGGGGATTTTGTAGCCAAAAATGACCTGATCTGATTAACCTGCCAAGATATTCCCCTGGCTACCATGTACAGGGAGAATGGCTCTTTAGAGAAGCAAGAGCGAAGTCCGGGAGCATGGTAGGAGACGTGTGGCTTCCATGGGAGATGCATTCTGCATGGACTCCTCTTCCTCCATAGAAGGGAATAAATCACTGATGGACACAGTGCCCGGGGTGACTCCCAGGTGCACTGTGCTGGAGGAAAGAAGCCGGACCCAGTGGCCACCCACTTGCTGTGTGGTTATGTTTAAGCGACATTCTGGAAAAGCAACCGTGGAGGAACAGAAATCAGATCATTGGTTGCCATAGGTTGGAGGATGTTTGGAGATGACAGAACTGTAATTGAGGTGGTGGTGTGTCCGGAACTGGTGGGTTCTTGGTCTCACTGACTTCAAGAATGAAGCCGCAGACCCTCGTGGTGAGTGTTACAGTTCTTAAAGCTGGTGTGTCCGGAGTTTGTT
The DNA here is from genome assembly GCF_009764315.1 of Trachypithecus francoisi. Taxonomy (NCBI): domain Eukaryota; kingdom Metazoa; phylum Chordata; class Mammalia; order Primates; family Cercopithecidae; genus Trachypithecus; species Trachypithecus francoisi. Next base: position 14,284,691 of record NW_022681433.1, on the reverse strand, counting down.
CCTTCAGACGTTCAGATGTGTCTGGAGCTTCTTCCTTCTGGTGGGTTCGTGGTCTCGCTGTCAGGAGTGAAGCTGCAGACCTTCGTGGTGAGTGTTACAGCTCTTAAAGGCAGCGCGTCTGGAGTTGTTCGTTCTTCTAGGTGGGTTCGTGGTCTCGCTGACTTTAGGCGTAAAGCTGCAGACCTTCGTGGTGAGTGTTACAGCTCATAACAACAGCGTGGACCCAAAGAGTGAGCAGCAGCAAGATGTATTGCAAAGAGCAAAAGAACAAAGCCTCCACAGTGTGGAAGGGGACAGGAGCAGGTTGCTGCTGGCTGGGGCGGCCTGCTTTTATTCCCTTATCTGGCCCCACCTACATCCTGCTGATTGGCCCATTTTACAGAGAGCTGATTGGTCCGTTTTGACAGAGTGCTGATTGGTGCGTTTACAATCCTTGAGCTAGACGAAGAGTCACAGAGTGCTAGTCCTCTAAGTCTCCACTAGGTTAGCTAGATACAGAGTACCAATTGGTGGATTCACAAACCCTGAGCTAGACACAGAGTGCTGATTGGTGCACATACGATCCTCTGGTTAGATGTAAAAGTTCTCCAAGTCCCCATCCAGTTCAGGAGCCCAGTTGGCTTCACCCAGTGGATCCTGCACCAGGGCTGCAAGTGGAGCTGCCCACCAGTCCCGAGCAGTGGCGCCTGCACTCCTCAGCCCTTGGACTGTCAAGGGAACCAGGCGCTAGGGAGCCGGGGGCAGCACCTGTTGAGGCTCAGGCTGTGTGGGAGCCCACTGCAGGGGAGGAGCTCAGACATGGCTGGCTGCAGGTCCGAGCTCTGCCCCGCAGGGAGGCAGGTAAGGCCCAGCCAGAACTTGAGTGCGGAACCAGTGGGCTGACACTGCTGGGGGACCCAGCGCAACCTCCACAGCTGCCCACCCAAGTGCTAAGCCCCTCACTGCCCTGGGCCGGCCGGCTGCTCCATGTGCGGGGCCTGCCAAGCACACGCCCGTGCCCTCTGGAACTCACACCGGCCTGTGAGCGCAGCCCCGGTTCCCACCCGCGCTTCTCCCTCCACACCTCCCCGCAAGCAGAGGGAGGAGGCTCCGGCCTCAGCCAGCTCAGAGAGGGGCTCCCATGGTGTGGTGGCGGGCTGAAGGGCTCCTCAAGCACCGCCAGAGTGGAAACTGAGACGAGGAGGCACCGAGAGTGAGGGCTGCTAGCACATTGTCACTTCTCAGTGGGAGTTGCAAGATTGTATGCCAAAACTCACAAGACTGTACAGTAAAAATGGTGGTAACTGCATGTCAATTATACTTTAGTAAAAAGCAGAATAACATCCAGAGCAAGAAAAAGATGTTCCGGTTTGAATGATGGTCATTCTAATTAGGTGCTCTGGTCATTCTAATTAGGAAGAGTTTTTCAAGGAAAGGGATGGAGCAGGAAGTGGGGAAATGGAGGGATAGAATGAAGAGTGCCATGTTTTTCTCTTGAGGGTAGTAGGTATTTATTGAACAAATAATTCCAGAGTACTCATTCTGTGCCAGGCCCTGCTAGGCACTGGAGAAGTACTTATAAATGAAACAAACCCATGTTGGAGCTTAAGACTTCTGTATGAAGATGCAAATGTGCATGCCCATTAACACAGGGATTCTGCCTTTAGGAATTTATCTGAAGGACGTAAAGGGTGCCATAAAGTTGTGCATTCACTGATTTTCTGTGAGAAGTTATTTAACAAGATAAAAATTGAAGACAACCTAAACTCTTGACAATAAGGGGAACTGGTGAATAGATTATAGTGTAATTGATTATGACTTGGGAATATTCGATGATAAAGTTTTTACTACATGTATTTATATGGGAGGAAGAATATGACTTGCACAATGAAAAATTGGGGTTATAGAACTCATTCCATGTGTGTAAAAACAAAAAATCGAAAATACTACATTTTTACCTTTTTAAAATATATCTAATGAAGATTCATTTCTTCTTTTTCTTCTTTAATTTTTTTATTTTTTATTTTTTATTTTTTTTTAGATGGAGTCTCGCTCTGTCACCCAGGCTGGAGTGCAATGGCGCAATCTCAGCTCACTGCAACCTCCGCCTCCTGGGTTCAAGCAATTCTCCTTCCTCAGCCTCCTGAGTAGCTGGGATTACAGGTGAGTGCCACCACCTCCAGCCAGTTTTTGTATTTTTAGTAGAGACGGGGTTTCACCATGTTTGTCAGGCTGGTCTCGAACTCCTGACCTCGTGGTTCACCCGCCTCAGCCTCCCAAAGTGCTGGGATTACAGGTATGAGCCACCATGCCTGGCCGATTCATTTCTTTTATAATTGGCAATGTGAGTAGTTCCACTTTGGAAAAAAGGTCATCCAAGACAAAAAAACAAAATAAACATTAAGCACAATTGGCAAGGAATGAATGTACTTTATTTTCTGGGTGAAATTCTCCCCTGGAAAGGACTTTTTTTTTTTTTTTTTTTTTTTTTTTTAAGGGTATGCTTGAAATGCTTTTTGTTGGCAAATGTGAGTGAAACTTGTTTTGGAGAAACATGCAGCATTTTGATTGGGGGAGATTTTAAATATCAAGGAACATAATATTTTGTTTAAATATCACCTTGGTCTAAAAACCATTACCCCCTCTCCTGGTCCTCTGTAGAGGGGAAATAGCAGCATTTCATTTATGTATATATTCTTCTTTACTCTTTCTACTCATGGTAAAATAAAAATAAAATAGCCTCCGCTACCTCAATAAAAAAGATACTCTGAACACCGTCCTGTTTATATATTAGAATAAAATGTGATATGCTGCCCATGTTATGTACATAAGATAAAGACAGCAAAGCAGACTCCAGAGAGCTATTATACTTTGTGTTATATGACACCATAGATAGCTGCAGAGTCCTTGAATATATATTTTAACATCTCCCAAAGAATAATTCATTTTTTAACCATATTGTAAGGACACTGTTCTTGTAAGCTTCATTTAGTCTGCAGAACATCAAGTGTTAGATTATAATTGTGCCTGTTGAGAATAAACATAACAACATTATGAAATAAGATCAAGAAACTGTATATTCCTAAGTAATTACAACTGCAGAAAACATGGAGGTATTATTACCAGGAGACTTTCAGATGAATACATTGACTTGTACATGAATATGTAACTACATATACAATTATCTTATTAACTGTGGCAAAACACTATAGGCACCAAATACATACCCAGTAGAGATGCCAACTAAAATTTGAAAGCTAGGATTTTGAATTTTTTTGCATTGTTACATTTACTCTTGAATTTTGGGTTCATATTCTGTTCATTTTTCTGTATCCTAAAGTTCTACAGGATAATTGATTGCATGGCAGGATCTGTAGTTGGAGCTTCTTTGGCAAAGTTTTATGAAGTCAGATGAAATTGCATTTACATTCAGAGGCATGGTGGTTGAATGTATATATGCAAATTCACAACTGATAAAGCATTACACAGCAGTCCTGGCAGCTAAGGAGAGCTGTACAACAATACTTCTCAATCTTTCAAAATGCATGCGTCCTTTTAATAACCCAAAAATCCCCCAGATTTTCTTCAGTTTATTTTCAAAGTAAAGTACTATGACACACATAAGTCAAACTGATGATCAGAATAACTTTTCTATCTACTCTTACTTGGATATTTTGATATAACCCTCTTGGGAGGATGTCGAACCAGTTGCTCAGTTGGCAAGGGTGGCTTTACAATTTTCATCTTGAAAGATTGAAAAAAAAAAAGGACTCACATTGTAGTGAACATTTCACCTTTCTGAGCTGAAGTTAGGATGAGATTACTTCATCTGGAGTGCCTACCATGTGCAAAGTGCTGTCCCAGAAATTACATAGGAAACAGAAGTGCCTGTGCTATTAATCTTCAGCCTAGTGAGCTTATAATTTCATAAAGGGAATAAGACACATATAATGACAATAATGAGTCACATATAACTGTAATAAAAAGACACACTTAACTATTTTAGATGGACATGGCTGTGATTAAAAAGCATGGTATGACCGTTCCAAAAGGAAAGATCTGTGGATTCAGGACACAGACAAAATATCTAGTTCCACCTCTACCTTTCTGGTGGGGAAGGGAGGAGAGGAGAGAATTTAGGAAAGGTTTCATGAAGGAGGTGGCCTTTGAGCTGGACTTTGATGCTTAGAGCATGGAGCTGTTGGACAGGAGGACAGTTTTACAGGGCAAATGTCCTTTAAGTAGAAGAGTAGAGGGGATTAAATCTGGAAACATATATAGGCCCTGTGCTAATTGGACCTTGAATGTCAAGCCAAGAAGTGTCACTTTAGCCTGTCATTTGGCTGGGTCACTCAGGGTGATATTCTTGGATGGCACCGTGGTGGATCCAGTGAGTTTCCCTTCATTCAAGAATGCCTTTCATGCTGTATTGGACAAAAAAACATGGGTCACTGGAAATCAAAGCTTAAAATAGATGAAGAAATTCTACATGAGTGTGTAGATGCTATCATTTCAGTTCACGATTTCATGATTTAGAAATGTATGTGCATTTGGTCAGGCCCAGTGGCTCATGCCTGTAATCCCAGCACTTTGGGAGGCCAAGGTGGATGGATCACCTGAGGTCAGCCTGGCCAACATGGTGAAACCCCGTCTCTACTAAAATGCAAACATTAGCTGGGCGTGGTGGCGTGTGCCTGTAGTCCCAGCTACTCAGGAGGTTGAGGCTTGAGCCTGGGAGGCGGAGGTTACTGTGAGCTGAGATCGTACCACTGCACTCCAGCCTGGGTGATAGAGTGAGATTCTGTCTCCACCTCCCCCACCACACCCGCCCCCTATGCCCCCCCACCAAAAAAAAAAAAAAAAAGAAATGTATGTGTATTCACAAACCATTATCAGAGATTGTGAGCTCAGGAGAGCTGAAGATGTGCCTGATTATGAAAGATGGGCAGAGACAATTTTGTTTTTGAGCAAGGAGAGCATGTCATGCTCTGGCTTCATGCTAGCAGCCCTGATGCTGAGCCCATGTTAGGTTTTTTAAAGCCTTGATACTTGGCAAATTATGAGTACTGTGAAAAATAAACAGTGGCCCTTATGCAATTGTAGGTTACTGTGTAGGACCGGTCATGGTCCTTCAGCCTCATTTTCTTGTCTGTCTTCACTTTCATTTTCTTTATTTTTCATGAGAGACAACATTATAATTACTAACGTTTCAGCATCATGATTGACAGAGTTTCTTATGATGCTCTCTTGGACAAGATGGGGGCACATACAGTGGCTGCAGGGACTGGTGGGCAGAGGGGTGCCTGAGGAGTAATCAGATGAGCATTGTGGAAGCATTGTGGGGTCATATCCTTTTGGCACCAGGGGCTGCTGTTTTGTCCTCTGCTGTGTTCTGCTAACATTGGTGTCAGTGAATGACACCAATGAGTGATTTGTCAGTGAATTATCAAGGAACGATAGTGTAGAAGGAACTCTTAGCTTTTCAGTGATAGTATGGAAACAAGAATGGATTGCAGATACTTTCGATGACAAGTTAAGGATGGGCTCCACAAGTTTTAAAAGGATAGAATGATGCATTGAGATCAGCAAGATGATGTTTGAGAAGAATATTTTTATGATCCCACCCATGGGTGCTAAAGCCAGTTACAGATGTCTCGGATTGAGTCAGTGGAGTTTAGGACAACTTATATGGTACCTTGATGTTTTAATTAATGATGTGGAACTAGGGGGTGATTTGTATGTCCATGAGGAGGTCATTCTTAGAATGAGTGGTTAGAAGTATAACTAAGAGAATGGAAGACTTGCTTTCTTGTGACTCTAGATGATGCAGTTAGAACTGAAGTATTGGCATAGCTCTGAGCACCTTGGTTAGGAGGGACTTCAGGTTCCCTGGCGCATGTACTTAGAGGAAAGCTGTTTGGATGGTGGGAGTTTTCAAAAGCTAATCCTACAGTTGGGAGAATCTGAGTTCTTTGACAAGAAGTAGAATAGGTTTTGGGAGGAAGAGAGCATGTAGCTCTGTGTAAATACCTGAAAGGTCATCTGGTGGAAGAATTGCCTCCTTCTGCTCTAGGGAGGCAGAGCTTGCCAACAGAGACCCTGCCCAGATGTGTGGTGAATTGTCTGGTCCTAGAACCAGGGGAAACCACTTAGAAGACTATTAAGCATCAGGCAGGTTATAAGCCTACATCTTTACATTCCTTTCAAACTAGTACTTAACTAATTGATTGTTTTTTCAAGATAAAATATCACTTACCTCTAAGGCCATCATTCTTTTTTTTTTTTTTTTTTTTTTTATTATACTTTAAGTTCTAGGGTACATGTGCATGACGTTTATATCATGTATACCTCCCCCATGCAATCCCTCCCTCCTCCCCCCTCCCCATGATAGGCCCCAGTGTGTGATGTTCCCCTTCCCGAGTCCAAGTGATCTCATTGTTCAGTTCCCACCTATGAGTGAGAACATGCGGTGTTTGGTTTTCTCTTCTTGTGATAGTTTGCTAAGAATGATGGTTTCCAGCTGCATCCATGTCCCTACAAAGGATGCAAACTCATCCTTTTTTATGGCTGCATAGTATTCCATGGTGTATATGTGCCACATTTTCTTAATCCAGTCTGTCACAGATGGACATTTGGGTTGATTCCAAGTCTTTGCTATTGTGAATAGTGCCGCAATAAACATACGTGTGCATGTGTCTTTGTAGTAGAGTAATTTATAATCCTTTGGGTATATACCCAGTAGTGGGATGGCTGGGTCATATGGTACATCTAGTTCTAGATCCTTGAGGAAACGCCATACTGTTTTCCATAATGGTTGAACTAGTTTACAATCCCACCAACAGTGTAAAAGTGTTCCTATTTCTCCACATCCTCTCCAACACCTGTTGTTTCCTGACTTCTTAGTGATTGCCATTCTAACTGGTGTGAGATGGTATCTCATTGTAGTTTTGATTTGCATTCTCTGATGGCGAGTGATGACGAGCATTTTTTCATGTGTCTGTTGGCTGTATGGATGTCTTCTTTTGAGAAATGTCTGTTCATATCCTTTCCCCACTTTTTGATGGGGTTGTTTGTTTTTTTCTTGTATATTTGTTTGAGTTCTTTGTAGATTCTGGATATTAGCCCTTTGTCAGATGAGTAGGTTGCAAAAATTTTTTCCCATTCTGTAGGTTGCCTGTTCACTCTGATGGTAGTTTCTTTAGCTGTGCAAAAGCTCTTTAGTTTAATTAGATCCCATGTGTCAATTTTTGCTTTTGCTGCCGTTGCTTTTGGTGTTTTAGACATGAAGTCCTTGCCCATGCCTATGTCCTGAATGGTACTACCTAGATTTTCTTCTAGGGTTTTTATGGTATTAGGTCTAACATTTAAGTCTCTAATCCATCTTGAATTAATTTTCGTATAAGGGGTAAGGAAAGGATCCAGTTTCAGCTTTCTACTTATGGCTAGCCAATTTTCCCAGCACCATTTATTAATAGGGAATCCTTTCCCCATTTCTTGTTTCTCTCAGGTTTGTCAAAGATCAGATGGCTGTAGATGTGTGGTATTATTTCTGAGGACTCTGTTCTGTTCCATTGGTCTATATCTCTGTTGTGGTACCAGTACCATGCTGTTTTGGTTACTGTAGCCTTGTAGTATAGTTTGAAGTCAGGTAGCGTGACGCCTCCAGCTTTGTCCTTTTGACTTAGGATTGTCTTGGCAATGCGGGCTCTTTTTGGTTCCATATGAACTTTAAAGCAGTTTTTTCCAATTCTGTGAAGAAAGTCATTGGTAGCTTGATGGGGATGGCATTAAATCTATAAATAACCTTGGGCAGTATGGCCATTTTCACGATATTGATTCTTCCTATCCATGAGCATGGTATGTTCTTCCATTTGTTTGTGTCCTCTTTGATTTCACTGAGCAGTGGTTTGTAGTTCTCCTTGAAGAGGTCCTTTACATCCCTTGTAAGCTGGATTCCTAGGTATTTTATTCTCTTTGAAGCAATTGTGAATGGAAGTTCATTCCTGATTTGGCTCTCTGCTTGTCTGTTACTGGTGTATAAGAATGCTTGTGATTTTTGCACATTAATTTTGTATCCTGAGACTTTGCTGAAGTTGCTTATCAGCTTAAGGAGATTTTGGGCTGAGACTATGGGGTTTTCTAAATATACAATCATGTCATCTGCAAACAGGGACAATTTGACTTCTTCTTTTCCTAACTGGATACCCTTGATTTCTTTCTCTTGCCTGATTGCCCTAGCCAGAACTTCCAACACTATGTTGAATAGGAGTGGTGAGAGAGGGCATCCCTGTCTTGTGCCAGTTTTCAAAGGGAATTTTTCCAGTTTTTGCCCATTCAGTATGATATTAGCTGTGGGTTTGTCATAAATAGCTCTTATTATTTTGAGGTACGTTCCATCAATACCAAATTTATTGAGCGTTTTTAGCATAAAGGGCTGTTGAATTTTGTCAAAAGCCTTTTCTGCATCTATTGAGATAATTATGTGGTTCTTGTCTTTGGTTCTGTTTATATGCTGGATTACGTTTATTGATTTGCGAATGTTGAACCAGCCTTGCATCCCAGGGATGAAGCCCACTTGATCATGGTGGATAAGCTTTTGGATGTGCTGCTGAATCCGGTTTGCCAGTATTTTATTGAGGATTTTTGCATCGATGTTCATCAGGGATATTGGTCTAAAATCTCTTTTTTTGTTGTGTCTCTGCCAGGCTTTGGTATCAGGATGATGTTGGCCTCATAAAAAGAGTTAGGGAGGATTCCCTCTTTTTCTATTGATTGGAAAAGTTTCAGAAGGAATGGTACCAGCTCCTCCTTGTACCTCTGGTAGAATTCAGCTGTGAATCCATCTGGTCCTGGACTTTTTTGGTGGGTAGGCTATTAATTGTTGCCTCAATTTCAGAGCCTGCTATTGGTCTATTCAGGGATTCAACTTCTTCCTGGTTTAGTCTTGGAAGAGTGTAAGTGTCCAGGAAATTATCCATTTCTTCTAGATTTTCTAGTTGATTTGCGTAGAGGCATTTATAGTATTCTCTGATGGTTGTTTGTATTTCTGTGGGGTCGGTGGTGATATCCCCTTTATCATTTTTTATTGCGTCTATTTGATTCTTCTCTCTTTTCTTCTTTATTAGTCTAGCTAGCGGTCTGTCAATTTTGTTGATCTTTTCAAAAAACCAACTCCTGGATTCATTGATTTTTGGAGGGTTTTTTGTGTCTCTATCTCCTTCAGTTCTGCTCTGATCTTAGTTATTTCTTGCCTTCTGCTAGCTTTTGAATGTGTTTGCTCTTGCCTCTCTAGTTCTTTTAATTGTGATGTTAGAGTGTCAATTTTAGATCTCTCCTGCTTTCTCTTGTGGGCATTTAGTGCTATAAATTTCCCTCTACACACTGCTTTAAATGTGTCCCAGAGATTCTGGTATGTTGTATCTTTGTTCTCATTGGTTTCAAAGAACCTCTTTATTTCTGCTTTCATTTCGTTATGTACCCAGTAGTCATTCAGGAGCAGGTTGTTCAGTTTCCATGTAGTTGAGCGGTTTTGATTGAGTTTCTTAGTCCTGAGTTCTAGTTTGATTGCACTGTGGTCTGAGAGACAGTTTGTTATAATTTCAGTTCTTGTACATTTGCTGAGGAGTGCTTTACTTCCAATTATGTGGTCAATTTTGGAATAAGTGCGATGTGGTGCTGAGAAGAATGTATATTCTGTTGATTTGGGGTGGAGAGTTCTATAGATGTCTATTAGGTCCGCTTGGTGCAGAGATGAGTTCAATTCCTGGATATCCTTGTTAACTTTCTGTCTGGTTGATCTGTCTAATGTTGACAGTGGAGTGTTGAAGTCTCCCATTATTATTGTATGGGAGTCTAAGTCTCTTTGTAGGTCTCTAAGGACTTGCTTTATGAATCTGGGTGCTCCTGTATTGGGTGCATATATATTTAGGAGAGTTAGCTCTTCCTGTTGAATTGATCCCTTTACCATTATGTAATGGCCTTCTTTGTCTCTTTTGATCTTTGATGGTTTAAAGTCTGTTTTATCAGAGACTAGGATTGCAACCCCTGCTTTTTTTTGTTCTCCATTTGCTTGGTAGATCTTCCTCCATCCCTTTATTTTGAGCCTATGTATGTCTCTGCATGTGAGATGGGTCTCCTGAATACAGCAGACTGATGGGTCTTGACTCTTTATCCAGTTTGCCAGTCTGTGTCTTTTAATTGGAGCATTTAGTCCATTGACATTTAAGGTTAATATTGTTATGTGTGAACTTGATCCTGTCATTATGATATTAACTGGTTATTTTGCTCGTTAGTTGATGCAGTTTCTTCCTAGCCTCGATGGTCTTTACATTTTGGCATGTTTTTGCAATGGCTGGTACCGGTTGTTCCTTTCCATGTTTAGGGCTTCCTTCAGGGTCTCTTGTAAGGCAGGCCTGGTGGTGACAAAATCTCTAAGCATTTGCTTATCTGTAAAGGATTTTATTTCTCCTTCACTGATGAAGCTTAGTTTGGCTGGATATGAAATTCTGGGTTGAAAATTCTTTTCTTTAAGAACGTTGAATATTGGCCCCCACTCTCTTCTGGCTTGTAGAGTTTCTGCCGAGAGGTCTGCTGTTATTCTGATGGGCTTCCCTTTGGGTAACCCGACCTTTCTCTCTGGCTGCCCTTAAGATTTTTTCCTTCATTTCAACTTTGGTGAATCTGGCAATTATGTGTCTTGGAGTTGCTCTTCTGGAGGAGTATCTTTGTGGCGTTCTCTGTATTTCCTGAATTTGAATGTTGGCCTGCCCTACTAGGTTGGGGAAGTTCTCCTGGATGATATCCTGAAGAGTGTTTTCCAACTTGGTTCCATTTTCCCCCTCACTTTCAGGCACCCCAATCAGACGTAGATTTGGTCTTTTTACATAATCCCATACTTCTTGCAGGCTTTGTTCATTTCTTTTTCTTCTTTTTTCTTTTGGTTTCTCTTCTCGCTTCATTTCATTCATTTGATCCTCAATCGCTGATACTCTTTCCTCCAGTTGATCGAGTCGGTTACCGAAGCTTGTGCATTTGTCACGTATTTCTCGTGTCATGGTTTTCATCTCTGTCATTTCGTTTATGATCTTCTCTGCATTAATTAGTCTAGCTGTCAATTCTTCCACTTTTTTTTCAAGATTTTTTGTTTCTTTGCGCTGGGTACGTAATTCCTCCTTTAGCTCTGAGAGGTTTGATGGACTGAAGCCTTCTTCTCTCATCTCGTCAAAGTCATTCTCTGACCAGCTTTGATCCGTTGCTGGCGATGGGCTGCGCTCCTTTGCAGGGGGAGATGCGCTCTTATTTTTTGAATTTCCAGCTTTTCTGCCCTGCTTCTTCCCCATCTTTGTGGTTTTATCTGTCTCTGGACTTTGATGATGGTGACGTACTGATGGGGTTTTGGTACAGGTGTCCTTCCTGTTTGATAGTTTTCCGTCTGACAGTCAGAAGGACTGTCTGTTGGTCTGTTAGAGATTGCTTGAGGTCCACTCCAGACCCTGTTTGCCTGGGTATCAGCAGCAGAGGTTGCCGAAGATAGAATATTGCTGAACAGCGAGTGTACGTGTCTGATTCTTCCTTTGGAAGTTTCCTCTCAGGGGTGACGCCACCCTGTGAGGTGTGGGGTATCAGACTGCCCCTAGTGGGGGATGTCTCCCAGCTAGGCTACTCAGGGGTCAGGGACCCACCTGAGCAGGCAGTCTGTCCGTTCTCAGATCTCAACCTCCGCGTTAGGAGATCCACGGCTCTCCCCAAAGCTGTCAGACAGAGTCGTTCGGGTCTGCAGCGGCCCGCTCTTTCCCCTAATGGACTGCAGCTGTGCGCTGTCCGCAGCGGTAGAGTCTACAGAGACAGGCAGGCTTCCTTGAGCTGCTGTGAGCTCCACCCAGTTCGAGCTTCCCAGCGGCTTTGTTTACCTACTTAAGCCTCAGCAATGGCGGGCGCCCCTCCCCCAGCCTCGCTGCTGCCTTGCGTATAGATCGCCGCAGACGGCTGTGTTAGCAGTGAGGGAGGCTCCGTGGGCGTGGGACCCTCCCGGCCAGGTGTGGGATATATTCTCCTGGTGTGCCTGTTTCCTTAAAGCGCAGTATTGGGGTGGGAGTTACCCGATTTTCCAGGTGTTGTGTGTCTCAGTTCCCCTGGCTAGGAAAACGGATTTCCTTCCCCCTTGCGCTTCCAGGTGAGGCGATGCCTCGCCCTGCTTCAGCTCACGCTGGTCAGGCTGCAGCAGCTGACCAGCACCGATTGTCCGGCACTCCCTAGAGAGATGACCCCAGTACCTCAGCTGAAAATGCAGAAATCACCGGTCTTCTGTGTCGCTCGCGCTGGGAGTTGGAGACTGGAGCTGTTCCTATTCGGCCATCTTGCTCCGCCCCCCCAGGCCATCATTCTTAAGTTTTTATAATAATGGATCTAAGGCATATGAAAGTTACAGGTCTCACTCTGGGAAAATGCACTTCAGCTAGGGGTTTGTACCTAGTAGAGGGCCTTGGATTGAAATTTAGATCTGGAAAGAAATTCGTGTTTGTGTTTACTTTGCTGCTATCTTATGGCAGGATGAGGGAGCTGAGGTGAGGGAGATGCGTGAAGCCACATAACGGGGAGGGAAGGAGACAGGAAACATGACTTCCTGTGCATAATTTTGCCTCATAAAATTGAAAGTTTTTAAATTTGCTTTTCCTGTCTTATGTGAACTTCCACGTGTTGTTTTTGGTTTTTTCTATTCTTGTTCTTACAATAGTGTGTTTTCCTTTTGTTCTTCCTGTGTGGTGTATGATTCCATTCATGGGCAGCTTTTCTTCTTTACAGCTTCTGCTTTCTATCTGTGTCCCAGTTCTGCCACTCATGAGCTGTGTGACCTTGGGAATGTTACCTCCTCTGTGCTTTCATTTCCATACCGGGAAGTAGGGGGGGAAAAAAAAGGCAAGGGGATGTGAAGACCTGTCTCTGGAGGCTGCTATAAATATTAAGTGTCCTAACTTAAATTAAAATTTAATATTAAAGACTTATAATTGTGTAATTTTAATTTAAAGTTAAATTTTAGGCCACGTGCTGTGGCTCATGCCTGTAATCTGGCACTTTGGGAGGCCAAGGTGGGAGGATCACTGGAGGCCAGGAGTTTGAAACCAGTCTGGTCAATATATCAAGACCCTATTTCTACAAAAATAAAAAAATTAGCCAGGTGTGATGATGTGCACATGTAGTCCCAGCTACTTGGGAGGCTGACCCAGTTGGCTCTCTCGAGCCCAGGAGTTCATGGTTACAGTGAGCTATGAACGTGCTACTGCACTCCAGCCTGGGCAACAGAACGAGATCCTGTTGCAATTTTTTGAACAAATTTGTATAACTGCTGAGAAAATACTGGGCCCCTAGCAGGTTCCAGCTTTTTTTCTGTCCCCTTACCAGTGAGTACCACTGGTTATTGTTTACTGTTACTGTTTACTGACAAACTTAAAGAACATTTATGATGTAATGCCTTAAAAATTAAAATACACGTCTTTCCAGCATGACACTGGTTTTATAGTTCTCTGCCACTTCCTTGCAATCATGTTACGTGTTGTGGACTTCGATGCTTTCTGTTTGTCTCTGCTGAGCAAAATTTCTTTCTTTCTCCCAGCTTCAACAGTTCAAACCGAAGAGGGCTCTTGGCTGCATATTTACACTTCTGCCCACAGAAAATTAGAGGCAGTTCCCTTCCGTGGATGGTCTATATTTATGAACTTTCTTGCCCTTCTCGACTTTCCAGGATACCTGTTCCTCAACCCAGAGAGCACAGCACTCTTTTAAACTGCAGTCTTACTGATATGCCTACATGCTTTTTGTATTTGTGCTTAGAGAACATGTGTATCTTCAAGGGAAACACTTTTAAAATTGAATAAACAAAGAAACAAGGGTTTGTTGAGAATCCCCTCTGTGTCAGGAAATGAAGACTGGGATCAGGGTATCAGCAACTTGGTTGAGGGCTATACTGGGGTCAGGCTGCACCAGGGGGTGCTACTGGCTTCCTGGAGATAAGGCTGGGACGAGAAGATGGAGAAGGAGAAAAAGCATGAGAGTGCGGAGGAAGAGGACAGTGAGGGAGTCGTGGAAAGAACAGAAGAGCAGTGTGGTAGGGAAATGCAAGCGCACATGCACATGTATGACTGTGTATTTTCCCATGATCATACACACATGGGGAAAGAAATGGAAAGATCCAGATGTTAATGTGTCTTGGGGTATGGGGTAGAAGAGGCAAATTTTAAAAAACAGAACAAAAAGCAGCTTATAAGAAATGATCTTATGTATGTGAAAAAGTTTACCTGCTTATGTATAGATTTGAAAGAAAAGAGAGCTCTAATTTGGAAACACAGGGGGCTTCAGTGACGAGGAGCATGAGGACGGCTGCAAGGTGTCCTTGGGTTGAGTGATGGACTGTCGCGTGTTATATGATTTTGCTTTATAACGTAAAGCTTTTATTAAATAGAGACAGGGTCTTCCTATGTTGCCAAGGCTGGCCTTGGACTCCTGGCCTCAAGTGATCCTCCTACCTCAGGCTCCCAAAGCATTGGGATTACAGGTGTGAGCTACTGTGCCCAGCCCTCATATTCTTTTTAATATATGAAACAACATGTTAACAATGATGGAGGGAAAACAAGTGGGTGGCCACGTTGCCATGTAACCTGTTTCAGGACAAACATAATAGTAACCTCCTGTGTGGTGTGCACGTGTGCTTGTGCATTCTTGATGAATGAAGAGGAAAGTGTGGAAGGCTTCCAGTCTCCACTGGGGGAATTGGTGATGGGGCCGAGCCTTGTTACTGTTAAAATCCCCTATCCCCAGTGCCTAATAAAATACATTCATAGTAGTGGATGGAACAGTGTCAACCTTGAGTGGAATGGTTTAGTGGTGATCTGTGAGTCTACTTTCACAGAAAAGCATATCCTGTGTGGATTTTAAAGTCTTTGGGGGCAGAAATAACACTGATCTTCCTCATCATTCATTTGGCCATTTATTCATTCATTTGTGCTACAAATGCATACTAAGTGCCTAATATGTATGCCAGATATTAGACAATATTTATTTTCAGTGTCTAGCAAATCAGAAAGTCTTTTTTTTTTTTTAAATTCTTCAAAGTGAAAATACAGGGTATTACAAGTTCATCATTATAGGACGACCTAGTCAGTCAGGAGGGCTTCCTGGAGGAAGTGGTAGTTATGTTGCATATTGAAGGATGCAAAGGACTTGTTATATGAGGTTGGGGGATGTTTCCATATTCTATGCAGTTGGAAAAGTATGTGGAAAGGCCCTGAGGCAGGGAGTAATGAACATGGTAGTGTGAGGAATGAGGCCAATGTGGCAGCAGCCTGCAGAGCAGAGGGTGAGGTGGGGATGAGGCCAGAAAGGTGTTCAGGGCCTGCTCATGCAGGCCTTGAAGGCCAGAATGAAGCATTTCCGCCAAGTTTTTATTTTGGAAAATTTCAAACTTACAGAAAAGTTGCAGATGTAATAGAATTCTTAACTAGATATTCAAATGGTTGACTTTTGCCAGTTTCTCTCTTTTACTCTTTCTCCTTCTCATATGCACACACACATACATACACATGTTTTTCTTGGTCGAATCATTTGAGAATAAGTTAGAGAAATCATGACATACTACCCCTGAATTCTAAAGCATGGATACTTCAAGAACAAAAATAATCTCTGGCATAATTATAGCACGATTGTACACCCAAGGAAATTAATTATAAAATACCTGTACCTTATAAACAGTCCATATTTAAATCTCTGATTGTCCTAATAATATCCTTTGCTAACATATTTTGAAAATCCAGGCTCTGCTGACATTTTTTTGGGACCAGTTAGGCCAGTTATTTTGTAATACATACCTTAATTTAAATTCGCCAGGTTATTTTCTCATGGTTAAATTCTGGTTGAACATTACTGCATAGGTGATGGGTGGCCCTGAGAACTAACTAATATCAAGAGTCCGTAATGTCAGTTTCGATACTAGTGATGTTAAATTTGATCACATGGTTAATGTGGTGTCTATCAGATCTCTCTATTGTAAGGATCAAATTTTCTTTTTGTAAGAAATAAAGTAGCTGGGGGGAAGATAAGCATCTATAAATACCTTGTTCCCCAACAATCTTTTACCCAATGTTTGTACCTTTGGCATCCCTTGTGCAAGATAATATTAATGCAGAGATTGCAAAATAGTGATTTTTCAAAATCTGTAAATTTTTTCCTACATTCGTTGATACTCTTCTGTAAAGAAGAGCCTTTACTTCTCCTCCACCCTTTTTTTTCTTTTTTTGAGACGGAGTCTCGCTCTGCCGCCCAGGCTGGAGTGCAGTGGCCAGATCTCAGCTCACTGCAAGCTCCGCCTCCCGGATTCACGCCATTCTCCTGCCTCAGCCTCCGGAGTAGCTGGGACTACAGGCGCCCGCCACCTCGCCCGGCTAGTTTTTGTATTTTTTTTTTTTTTTTTTTTTTGAGGCGGAGTCTCGCTCTGTCGCCCGGGCTGGAGTGCAGTGGCCGGATCTCAGCTCACTGCAAGCTCCGCCTCCCGGGTTCACGCCATTCTCCTGCCTCAGCCTCCCGAGTAGCTGGGACTACAGGTGCCCGCCAACTCGCCCGGCTAGTTTTTGTATTTTTTTAGTAGAGACGAGGTTTCACCGTGTCAGCCAGGATGGTCTCGATCTCCTGACCTCGTGATCCACCCGTCTCGGCCTCCCAAAGTGCTGGGATTACAGGCTTGAGCCACCGCGCCCGGCCTTTTTGTATTTTTTTAGTAGAGACGGGGTTTCACCATATTAGCCAGGATGGTCTCGATCTCCTGACCTCGTGATCCGCCCGTCTCGGCCTCCCAAAGTGCTGGGATTACAGGCTTGAGCCACCGCGCCCGGCCTCCTCCACCTTTTAAATCAGTATCAGTATAGACTTGTGGATGTTTAAAATTTGGATTTAAGATTTCACATGCATTTATAATCCTTTTCTAACATTAAACATTCTGATGTTTAATTTTTGTCTGTATTTGGTCAGCAGGAGCCCTGATCAGAAAGGTTTTTGAGAAAACTATCAAGTGAATGAAATAATAGTATAGAAATGATGAATACATTTGTGTTTACCACTTTTTTCCTCCCGAGAAGTTCTATTTGTCCATCTAATGTGAAGTATTTTTATTTCTCTCTAGGTCTCACGGACTAATTGGCTCTCATTCAGCAGGAACCTAACAGATGAGTCTTCCTGCTGTGTATCAAGAGAATGCTTGCTTTTCAAGCTGTTCTGAGAATGATTAAAGCAGTGTCACAAGGTGACATTGTCAGGGGAGGACAAGCAGCCTGAGAATTTCCTATTAATCTGATTGCAGCTTGAAGGCAGCCCGTTTCCATTAAGTAGGACTGCATGGCAAGCAGCCCCACCAAAGGGTTGACAATGAGCGTCCCAGTGGCTCCTAAGAAATCATGTTACACTCAGCTGCGGGACAACAGAAATGCAGCAAGAAATAATAATGAGAGCATCCTAAGTGTGGGAGATACAAATGCCAATCAAATCATGTTGGAGGTCAGCTCCTCTCATGCTGAGTCCAAGACGTGTGACCTGGAAGATGAAATTGGAAATACAAATTCAAGTGAGCCAGAAAACCGTACCCATTTCCATAAGGAATTTCACCAACTTCAGGGCTTTGAGAAGGGATCTCAGCCTGGCTCCACCAGCCTGAAAGATTTTAGACTTTCTTCAACCATTCAGAGGGAACTCAATGAAGAGCACACAATGGAGAGAGGCACAGACAGCCTGCAGACCCCGCGGAGTATCCAGGGACCAAGTCTGTCGAGTTGGAGAAATGTGATGGGTGAGGCCAGTCTAGACATTTTGGCTAAAAGGGATGCTGAAATTCCCCGGCACGTTCCCAAGGATAAATTGGCAAAGACCCTCAACAATGAGGAACTGAGGAGGCATTCTTTGGAAAGAGCAAGCAGCTCTGTAGCTGTAGTCGGGAACCTGACTCCGCAGCATCCGCAGCCTGCACCCCTCGACTCCCAGGAAGCACGGGGTCAGGTGCCTGGGGGTGGGGAGGGACCACAGAAGACATTGCCAGACCACGCTCTCCCGGCAGCGTTCCCTCCAACTGACAGTACCTCAGAGGGAAAGAGTGTGTGTCATCCTAAACCATCTACCTCAGAGACCAAGCAGAGCACCCCCTCAGAGACCCAGACAGTGGGAGCACATGTACTGCAGGTGTGCAACGAGCACACGTCACGTTCTGCCCATCCAGAGCCCGCTCTGAATCTGACTTTGGCATCGAAGGAAATCCCGAGTCAGCCAGAAGCACAATTAGGTCAGGGAAAGGGAGAGGCCAAGCTGGAGCTGAAATATGTTTCACCCAGAAGGGTTGAACAGGAGGGAAAGGCAGCCCAGGAAGGGTATCTGGGATGCCACAGGGAAGACAATCCGTCAGCTTTGGAGGGAAAGGATCTGTGTGGGGAAGCACGCCCAGAAACCACCGATGCACTTGGCGGTCTGCCAAACAGTGACCTCCACCACCTTGGGGTGGGAAGAGGCAACAGTGAAGAGAAGAGAGGAGTCAACCCAGGGAAGCCGGATTCTCTCCACACCACCCACAAACAGGCCTCTGCTTCCTTAGGAGGGGCTGATAATCAGCCCACTGGCAAAATTTCACCATGTGCAGGTGGGAAGTTGGGTGAAAGGACATCCATCAGCTTTTCACCAGGTGATGGTCATGTGGCTTTTATTCCTAATAATCTGACTGACGGCAAGCCCTTGGATGTCATTGAGGAGGAAAGGCAGTTGGGCAGTGGGCAACCCACAGTGGACAAGGACAGTGTCACGCTTTTGGTGTTCAATCCTTCTGTTGGAGAGAGCCAGACAGAGGTGCCTGAGCCCCTGGAACCTCAAAGTGGCAGCTCAGAAGCACGGGAAAGCAAAGAGATCACCACATCTGTTGCTGAAAACAGGAACCTTCTAGAGAATGCAGATAAGACTGAACGCACCTCAGCAAGAGTAGATTCAGTTCTCAATATTCCAGCAGCCCTCCACCCAGAGACAACTGTGAACATGACCCACCAGCCTACAACACCCAGTAGCCGTTTTCAGGATGTTAGCGTGTTCGGTATGGATGCAGTGTCCCCCTTGGTGGTACCACCCCCTGCTGATAGTGCACGCTTGTTGAACACATCCCCCAAAGTGCCTGACAAGAACGCCTGCCCCAGTGGGATCCCCAAGCCTGTCTTCACACATTCCAAGGACACACTTTCCTCACAGGAGGGAATGGAGAACCATCAGATTGAAAAAACAGAGGAGAGGACAGAAACCAAGCCCATCATTATGCCCAAGCCCAAGCATGTGAGGCCCAAGATCATCACCTACATCAGGAGGAATCCCCAGGCCCTGGGCCAGGTGGACGCCTCACTGGTTCCAGTGGGGCTTCCATATGCCCCGCCCACATGTACCATGCCTCTTCCCCATGAAGAGAAGGCAGCAAGTGGTGACCTGAAGCCATCTGCCAACCTCTATGAGAAATTCAAGCCAGACCTGCAGAAGCCAAGGGTCTTCAGTTCTGGATTGATGGTGTCTGGAATCAAGCCCCCAGGACATCCTTTCAGTCAAATGAGTGAAAAGTTTTTGCAGGAGGTAAGAGAATGTCATTATGATACGGTCTGTAAGTTGACTGTCCCAAAATCTGTGACACATTTTCAATGAGTTATGAAGGTAAAATGTCCTCTTTAAGTGAATTGCAGATTTTCATAGATATACTTGTGAAGAAATGGAGTCTTTGACTAGAGGAGATTGTCTAGAGAAATGACCATTTTTAACTAGAAGAGTCTGATTCTCTTAATAAGATGCACCCAATATCTAAGGAGACCCATTGAAATTTCACTTGCTGTAATTCATATGAAATTAGATGAGTATGCATTTAATAGGCTTCCATGTTTAAATAAGTGAATATAATATAAGCCAGGTCAAAGGAAGAAAGAATGCAAAATTACTGTATTCTTCAAATAGATCAGACTCATTCCTCAATGGGGAGTATTTTCTACCTGGGAGTATCTCTTATTCATACGTGTGAAGAACAGCAAATGAGCAGAAAGCAGTGTGTTAGGCCTGGACTGTTTCTTTAAAATAAAAATAATAATTACAACTAACTTTTAATTGAGGGCCAGCTCTGCAATGGGCCCATGTAATACAGCATTTGATCTTTGTTAATCTTCACTAATCTTTGCAATAATTCCCCGAGGGTTGGTATTGCAGTTTTTATCACCGTATAGATACAGAAACAGACAGAGAGCTTTAAGTCACCCACCATGAAGGAAGGAGTGCTGTGAGAGTCTCACTCAGGCCTGTGCAGTTTCAGACTGCACTGTGCTGTCCTTTTCAGTACCTGGGAGCTATGGTGGGTCGTCCTTCGAGACCTCAGAACAAAGATTTGTCTCCTGAAGGAGTCTTCATGACAGCGGGGTGATCAGTTAAAAGTAGGGCGGGAGCTGAGGAAGGTGGCTCATGCCTGTAATCCCAGCACTTTGGGAGGCCAAGGCAGGCAGATCTCGAGGTCAGGAGATCGAGACCATCCTGGCCAACATGGTGAAACCCTGTCTCTACTAAAAATACAAAAATTAGCTGGGCGTGGTGGCAGGGGCCTGTAGTCCCAGCAACTTGGGAGGCTGAGGCAGGAGAATTGCTTGCACCCATGATGTGGAGGTTGCAGTGAGTTGAGATCCGCCATTGCACTTGAGCCTGACGACAGAATGAGACTCCATCTCAAAAAAAAAAAAACAAAAAACAAAAAAAAAGAGGCAGGATGAGATCATCCTGTCTCTAACACCCTCCAGAGCTGCCCAGGTTGCTTGGAACACAAGCTGGAGCCTGTAGGATGGCTCAGCCTGTAGGATGTGCTTACTGGGGCTCTATCAGCTACCCCCACCCTTCCACTTTCCCTTTCTCACTCTGTTGCTTCAGGACCTTTGTACGTCCCTCTGCTTGGAGTGTTCTCCCAGTTATTCAGGTGGCTCTCTCCCTCACTTCCTTTAGGTCTGTGCTCCAACATTATCTCCTTGGGAAGGCTACCCATCTTCCCTCTGAATCCCCTTTCTCTGATTTATTTCTTCCTAGCACCTACCTCCACCTGCCATAAACACTTTTTTAGTTTTCCTGCATTGACTATAATGTAAACTCCATGAGGGAAGGGATTGTTTTCAATATTTTCTTCCCCGTTGTGTTCCCAGAATTTAGAATGGTGCTTGTTATAAGTATGTGCTCAAAAAATGTTGAATGATAACTGAATCATGAACTCCATATGTGTTGCAACCATAAAAAAGTGTACCAAGGGTTTCTACAGACAGGATGATTGAGTCCAAATTTGGACTCTAGCTTGGTTAGATGTATTGGCATATTTAAAGGATGTGTCAGTCACAGCAGAAGTTGGAAGTTGTCATATCTAGCACAAAGACAAAGTTAAATCCTTCTTGGCAGCAAACATTGACCTAGGCGATCACTGACTAGGTGCTCCAACAAGACGACCAGCTGTGCTGCCTTGAGGCAAGTCCTTAGCAACAAAGTCACACAGCTTTTGCTCCCTGTATTCTGACTCTGGGCCTGCCACCAGGCCTCTGGTTGTAACTGACTTCTACCTCGCATCTCTGGAGAGGATTCTGACTGGACAATTCAAGGGTCCAGTCAGCTTGGCAGGGTTTGTCTTGCTGTATGGGGCTGCATGACATCTTGTTTATAAGTGACTTCTTACTCTGTGCCCTGCAATGAGAGCATGTTCTGGCTAGAAGACACTTGAGTCTGGCTTTAGGCAGTGGTCTCCCATTAAAAGGGAACAAATTGCCCTTCTGGTTTTATACATCAGTCTCTGAGTTTGGTTACAGTGAGTCATTCTCAACTTTCTAAACATTCATCCACCTGGGCCTCTGAGGCTCAGGGTCAGGCTCTGAAGCTGTGCTCTTCTATAAGGCAAGGAATCACTGCAGAGTTTCCTTGAAGAGACCTGTCTTAGTCCATTTGTGTTGCTATGAAAGATTACCTGAGGCTGGGTAATTTATAAGGAAAAGAGGTTTATTTGGCTCATGGTTCTGTAGGCTGGACAGGAGGCATGGCACCAACATCTGCCTATGGTGAGGCCTCAGGCTGCTTCCACTCATGGGGGAACAGGAAGGGAAACCATGTGTGCATTGATCACGTGGTGAGAGACGAGCAAGAGGGGAGTAGGGGAGGTGCCAGGCCTCTCTTTAAGGATCACCTCTCATGGGAACTAATAGAGCAAGAACTTGCTCATTACCAAAAGGAGGGCACCAAGCCATTCATGAGGCATCTGCCCCCAAGGCCCACACACCTCCCCCTAGACCCCACCTCCAGCACTGGAGATCACATTTCAACATAAGAGTTGGCAGAGACAAACCGTATCCAAACCATAGCCAGAGCCTAGATTTTTCTCTATAAAAACAAACTCATGAGGGAAATTGATTTGGACATGTAGGCCCAAACCCCACATTGTCTGTAATTCTTTCTTTGTGCCTTTCTGTATTTTTCTGTATATTTCTTTTCTGTGTTGTTTCTGCTTCCTCCAAGAATAGTTTACATATTATATGCATATTGTCCTCAAACTATTTTCTCTACTTCATTATCTAGACACCACCTCGAGACTCAAGGAAATGGGATTGTATGGACCTTGTGTAGCTTTGACGGCTCTGAGGGGTTCAGAGAGACCCCACTGGTGTGGAGAGAGCATCATGGCCTCACACTTCGAGCATCCCAAAGTCGTCTTCAAAGAATTTATTTGTTTTTGTGCCTCAACTTCGCAAGTTCATTTGAAATGTCAGTTTCCGTCCCTGTATCTGGGGACCATTTTCTGGCATCATCAGAGCATGTGAGAGACCCAGGCCCGTTTTCAGGCTGCAGGAGGATACCCACGTGTTGTGCTGGGCTCGTTTCTATGATAACCTTCTTTACTCGTAAAAAGTGGGGAGCAGGCTGGTCCTTGGCATGATGTAACCCAGCAAGTCCCCCTCTTGTGTTTGAGCTCAGTGCAGGAGATAAAAAAGCCGACTTCTTCTGCCATTGTGCCGCAAGCTCACCATGGGGCGGCTGCAGTCTGGTCTCTAGGAAAAGAACACATTTGTGATAATGTGTTGCAATATAAGTATTTTTCAGTTATAGAAGCCAGATTTTTTTTAAATAAAATGAGAACCTCTTAAAAATAAAAACCCAAACCAGCTTCAGACTCTTCCATCATTATCGACAGATCCCTGCTGGTTACGTAGCATGGGTAGAAGTGGAAAAATCAAGAGTAAGCACTCTTCTGAGAGAGGAACTCTTTCCCAGTTGACAGGAGCAACACAGACATTGAAAACTTCCAGAAGTGGCTTCCAAGATCATCTGGGATCTAGTCATGTCTGGGTATTAGATATGTTTTCCTGAACAGGTGCCCTCTGCTGCTGGCTCTCCTGAGGCCTCAGGGACACTCCCCTCCCTCCAACAACTTGGGAGCCCTTTTTATTTTTGGTAAAGGGAGATGGGAAGAAAGGGGCAGGGCTAAGAGGAAGGAGTGAGGCGATGTGCGTGCAGTGTACAGAGGTGTGATCCAGGGCTGCTGTCCCTCCTCACTGTCTGCTGCCACTCGTCTCTGAGGGGCACTGCATCAATTGGGGTTCCCCAGACGAGTAGAACTAATAGATGTGGTGTGTGGTGTGTGTTCACGGGTCTATCTACATCCATACTTCATCTCTTTCTCTCTTTCATATATATTATATGTATTTCTATATATATATCATATATAGAGAGACATACATGGATATAGATGTATATAGAGAGAGGTTACATCACATTATCTATGTATATATATAGAGAGAAATTGATTGATTGATTTTAAGAAATTAAGTAGAGGCTGGCAAGTCAGAAGTCTGCAGGACAGGACAGCAGCCTGGAGACTTAGGGTAGAGTTGGTGCTGCAGCTTGGGTCTGAAGGTGATCTCCTGGCAGAATCCCCTTTTCTTTAGGAGGAGTCAATCTGTTTTTAATAAAGCCTGCAACTGATTAGCTGAGACTCACCTACATGCTGAAGGGTCTGCTGCTTTATTAATCTAATCTAATTAATCTAATATAAGAAATACCTTCATGGCAGCGTCTAGAATGCTTGACCAAATATCTGGGTGTTGCGACCCAGCCAAGTTGACACATCAAATTAACCATCCCAGACACCCTTCCCTCACCACTATCCCAGTGGCTTGTTAACGAAGCCTCCGCCTGTACCCTCTGTCTCCACGGCACACGATCCCAGTGAGAACAGTGCAGGGCAAATAGGAAGAGGGACAGCCTGGTAAGAATGTATTTGTTTGCATGCCTTGACTTTATGAGTTTGTTTGAAATCATAGGATTCTTCTGTTTGCTTTCAAAGTGAGTTCTCTAAAAACCCTCCACTGGGATGGAAGGAGGGAAACGGCAGCATTTGGGGTTGTTCTGTCTGTGTTTATGACTGGGCCGTGTCACCTGCTGTATTCTGTCAGTAAAGATTAAGGAAAAGAGTATGAAGCTTTTTGTAGATTCCCTTGTTTAATTAAAAATGCACAGACTAGACATCAAAGGCGTAGTTTTCCCACTTTTAAAGAATTTGCGATCTCACCAGAAACAAATTACCCAACAAAATGATAGGTATTGAAGTTACTGAAATCGTTAAGATCATTGTTGAGTGAGGGTGTGGTGAATTTTAATCCCTAAATACTACTCAGTTTCAAGGCACCGAGTAACTACTAAGATCAGCATAGTGCAAACCTAAAACCTGACAGATGTAGTTTGGAAATAATATTAATTTCTTCATAAGAGCCACCTGCTCAAAGCAATGTGCAATGGAACCCAAAATTTAGAAACTAAAATTAAAAAAGAGTGTATGTGAGAAAAACCAGAGATTGATAGTGAGAGTAAGTAGAGTATGGTAAAAAATTTATCAGAGTGCAGATGTAGAATGTTCTTTCATAGGAATATAATTTGCTGTAGCCAAGTACAATCTATCTACTGTAACAATCATGCATATTTTACAGTGTGATTATGATAAAACTTTAAAGGCCTAATCTTTTGTTTCTACAATGTCAGTTTGAAGGAGGACTTTGTATCTATTTCAACATTAAATGAGTATCAATTTAAGGGTTTATCTCTTCAACAGCTTGGATCAAAGCTTTTATAGCCCTTATTAAAGAATATTGTTAAATGCTTATGATTCCTGAGATACAAGTTTGACACATAAAATGTGCTGTGATTTAGAACAGAGTTAATTAACAGATGTATCTTTTCATGCATAGCCCTTAGCACTATTTTTTATTGTAACTTAAAGGAAATAGATTATTTAGTTCTCTCTCTTTCTTTTTTTTTTTGAGACAGAGTCTCGCTCTGCCGCCCAGGCTGGAGTGCTGTGGCTGGATCTCAGCTCACTGCAAGCTCCGCCTCCCAGGTTCACGCCATTCTCCTGCCTCAGCCTCCCGAGTAGCTGGGACTACAGGCGCCCGCCACCTCGCCCGGCTAATTTTTTTGTATTTGTTTAGTAGAGACGGGGTTTCACCGTGTTAGCCAGGATGGTCTCGATCTCCTGACCTTGTGATCCGCCCGTCTCGGCCTCCCAAAGTGCTGGGATTACAGGCTTGAGCCACCGCGCCCGGCCCTCTCTCTTTCTTTCATGTTTAATATGAAAAAACATTGATAATATTAACAGACTTAATGAGTACAGAATTGCATATATAAAAGGTACTGCCCACAGGTTGTATTCTAGGCCAAACTACTAGCTACAGGAGAAACTAACAGTAACGTTATGTTATTATTAAACTTAGGAAAAAATGGAAACATGATTCTTTAATAAATATTTATTGGCTTTAGCTGTGTGCTAGACATTGTTTGTGGTGCTTTGAAGTAAGCAGTTGATGAGATTGTGCCCTAGAACTTCCATTCTGATGAGACTTGCGCAGACCTTCCTGGGAGCACCACCTCACTAGGGCAGACGACCAGAGGAGATAACTGAGGCTCAGGTCTTTAACTAGGTAAACACACAGTACAGGTCTGAAAACACATTTTCCATTAACTTCCCTATTTCTGGCTAATGTTTCCTCCCTTGTTAACAACACAATTTTTTGCTTCCTAAGTAGCCTAGTAAAGATCTAATATAAATGGACACAGTTTATCTAGTCAGTCTAAGACTAGGTTATCATACGAATTACGGCTTTTTTCCCGCAGGTATAATAAAACTTCCATAATTTTATGAAGATTTGCTAAATGCTTTCTTTGCTTTATTGACATTTATAGTTTGCCTACTCACTCAGGTTCCAGTGATTTTGTAACAATGGAATTAAAAAAATCTCATCCAATGAGTTCTTTTTAACCCCAGTAAACTATAGATTCATAGAGTAGTAGAACTGGAAGAGACCTGAGAGATCATCCAGGTGTGTTGTCAATCAGGAGACGAAGACACTGTGGCCTAGGGAAGGTAGCGGACTTGTGATCAAGCAGCTCAGTGGTACCAGAGTGGTCATTGGATCAACCTTGGTCTCGTGGCCCTGTTTAGAACTCACACTATGATGTGAAGGTCTCTGATTGAGTTTTTGTTCGTTTATGATAGGTTACAGACCACCCTGGAAAAGAAGAGTTCTGTTCTCCTCCCTATGCTCATTATGAAGTCCCTCCAACTTTCTATCGGTCAGCCATGCTCCTTAAGCCGCAGCTAGGATTGGGTGCAATGTCCCGTTTACCATCTGCAAAGAGCAGGATTCTGATTGCAAGTCAGAGGTCTTCAGCGAGTGCCATCCACCCACCAGGACCCATAACAACAGCCGCCAGTCTCTACAATTCCGATCCTTCAGGTAACCGATCCACCAATTTCTGCCTTTTCCTGCTGTATGTTTAGATGGTCATCATGTAAGATGGTGATAATTGTCTAAAATATGAATGCCTTTCATGCTTTAAGGAGAGCCTTTTTCTATTCTTCCATCTGTCTGTAGATGCAGACATTTGTGAAACTCATCTGTGTGCAACTGTCATCCTTCATGTCACCTTTAAACTGATGGCCCTTGTTACTACCATCCAGCTTTTCATAGTTTCTTCCTTCTCTAATCCTCCCTATAAAACAAGGCTCAGAAGTTGTTTTCTGTCAAGGGCCAAAGAGTAAATATTTTGGAGTATATGGGTCCTAAGGAGTCAGTGTCATAATTGTTTAGGGCCTTGGTCCATTTGGTGATGAGACAGAGAGAAGGTAGAGCCAAAGAAGTTCCTGACTCAGTGGGCATGGGCTGCAAGAGAGAAAGCCAGGGAGAACTCCAGGGTTTCTGGCCTGAGCAACTGGAAGAATGGAGTTGCCACATAGAGAAGTGCATTTAGAAAGGCAGATAAGAGTCACGCAAGGACATGAGAAGGTTGAAATGTCTTTGGTCATCCTGCAGGATATAGCGTGGGATTTATGGGACTGGAGTTTAGAGGACAGGACCTGGCTAGAGATATAAAAGCATTTTCTGTAGGCAGACAGATGATATTCAGAGCTGTGATGCTGTCCTTCACCAAGCTGCCATTGCTGTCCCCCACGACTGCATCTTCATCAGGATGTTATAAATTTGATGTGAATTTGAATTATGCACCTTTGAAATAGTATGGCATGACAAATGTTCACAGTTTTACTTTATGCACAAAATGTGGAAAAACTTCAAAGTTATAAAAATAATCTTAGTTGAGGTTTTCTTGCAACAGTCAAGGTGTTAAGACTATACTACTGTATAAAAATACCGCTGTGATAGAGACAGGCAGATCAAATGCTTCTGAGGCTGGCTGATTCATATTTACACATTTTTGTAATAAGGGTGTCACTTCTTCAAAGTTCAGTTCGGTCCTGGAAGTACACATATGAGGGGCTGCCTCCATCCCTACTCCTTCAGGACTCAAACCCGTTTCCTTGAGTCTGTGGGTGTCTTAATTTAGAGAACAATGTATGTTCCCATGGTTGATCATTGGAGACCCAGCCAAACTAGTAACGCTGATGAGTATCACTCCTACAGGGCATGGAAGATGTCATATCCCTTCTTAGCGCTGTTGGGGGGATCACCTGCCAGAGGCTCTGGGACAATGAGAAGTTCTTAATTTGGAGACTGGGGAGCTTTAGAGGGCAAGGATTCAGCTCCCTTGGCCCCTGAGCCCTTGAGCCAGGCCAGTAGCTCTTGGCTTGGCCTCTGGTCACTTGGCCAGTTGCAGGCAGCAGGCCCTTTCCCTTGTCAGACAGCTTTGCTAGAATCGCTAGTGCCTCCATCTTCAACTTCGGCAATATGCCTCACGAATTCTCTTCTTTCTGCCGAAAACTTTCCGTTTTCATGTTGTCCTCGGAGATA
This sequence comes from Trachypithecus francoisi, assembly GCF_009764315.1. Classification (NCBI taxonomy): domain Eukaryota; kingdom Metazoa; phylum Chordata; class Mammalia; order Primates; family Cercopithecidae; genus Trachypithecus; species Trachypithecus francoisi. Next base: position 14,256,375 of record NW_022681433.1, on the reverse strand, counting down.
CCCCCTTGCTCCTCAATTCCTGTCTTGTTTTTATTTCACGAGAGACTTAGACGGTTCGCTGAACACGGAGCCAAAGCCATTATCCACAAAACACTATTGATAGTTTCCCTTGAGATCTAGGAGGCTTAACTTTCAGACTGTCCTAGGAAATGAAGAGAAATACCTGGAATAAAAAATAACTTCTGGAATAACAAAGACAAAGAAAAACCAGGCTTGGCATGGTGGCTCACAACTGTAATCCCAGCAGTTTGGGAGGCTGAGGTGGATGGATTGCTGGAGGCCAGGAGTTTGAGACCAGCCTGGCCAACATGGGGAAACCCCATCTCTACTTAAAATACAAAAATTAGCTGGACTTGGTGGTGCGAGCCTGTAGTCCCAGCTACTCTGGAGGCTGAGGCACGAGAATCACTTGAACCCAAGAGGCAGAGGCTACAGTGAACTGAGATCGCACCACTGCACTCCAGCCTGGGCCACAGGGTGAGACTGTCTCAAAAAAAAAGGAAAGGAAAGATGGGGAGGGGAGAGGGCCCAACAGCTAAGATTCCACGTGGAGGCACTGTGAGTGTCTTCCCAAGGCTGCTCTCAATTTGTTCCTCCATTACAAAAAGTCCTCTGACAGAAGGGAGTGAGGTTCATTTAAGACTCAAATTCAGAACGCTGTGGTGAAGAAGAAACACTTGTACTTTTTGATAATTATGTATTGTACATTTACCATGTTTTAGCCCAGATCTCCAAGGTAAACAAGGACAGATTTGTTTACATTAAAACTAACCTCCTTACAATTATGTGGTCGATTTTAGAATAAGTGTGACGTGGTGCTGAGAAGAATGTATATTCTATCAGTTTGGGGTGGAGAGTTCTGTAGATGTCTATTAAGTCAGTTTGGTCCAGAGCTAAGTTCAAGTCCTGAATATCCTTGTTAATTTTGTCTTGTTGACCTGTCTTATATTGACAGTGGGGTGTTAAAGTCTCCCACTATTATTGTGTGGGAGTCTAAACCTCTTTGTAGGTCTCCAAGAACTTGCATTATGAATCTAGGTGCTCCTGTATTGGGTGCATATATATTTAGGACAGTTGGCTCTTCTTGTTGCACTGATCCTTTTACTATTATGTAATGCCCTTTTTAATCTTTTTTGATCTTTGTTGGTTTAAAGTCTGTTTTATCAGAAACTAGGATTGCAACCCTCGTTTTTTTTTGCTTTCCATTTGCATGGTAAATATTCCTCCATCCCTTTGTTTTGAGCCTATGTGTGTCTTTACACATGAGACGGGTCTCCTGAATACAGTACATTGATGGGTCTTGATTCTTTATCCAGTTTGCCAGTCTGTGTCTTTTAACTGGGGCATTTAGCCCATTTACATTTAAGGTTAAGATTGTTATGTGTGAATTTGATCCTGTCATTTTGATGCTAGCTGGTTATTTTGCCTGTTAGTTGATGCAGTTTCTTCATGGTGTCGATGGTAATTACAATTTGGTATGTTTTTGCAGTGGCTGGTACCGATTTTTCCTTTCCATATTTAGTGCTTCCTTCAGGAGCTCTTGTAAGGCAGGCCTGGTGGTGACCGAATCTCTCAGCATTTGCTTGTCTGTCAAGGATTTTATTTCTCCTTTACTTTTGAAGCTTAGTTTGGCTGGATATGAAATTCTGGGTTGAAAATTCTTTTCTTTAAGAATGTTGAATATTGGCCTCCCAGTCTCTTCTGGCTTGTAGGGTTTCTGCAGAGAGATCTGCTCTTAGGCTGATGGACTTCCCTTTGTACGTGACCCAACCTTTCTCTCTGGCTGCCCTTAAGATTTTTTCCTTCATTTCAACCTTGGTGAATCAGATGATTATGTGTCTTGGGGTTGCTCTTCTCAAGGAGTATCTTTGTGGCACTCTCTGTATTTCCTGAAATTGAATGTTGGCCTGTCTTGCTAGGTTGGGGAAGTTCTCCTGGATAATATCCTGAAGAGTGTTTTCCAAATTGATTCCATTCTCCCTGTCACTTTCAGGTACACCAATCAAATGTAGGTTTGGTCTTTTCACATGGTCCCATATTTCTTGGTGGCTTTGTTCATTCCTTTTCATTCTTTTTTCTCTAATCTTGTCTTCATGCTTTATTTCATTGAGTTGATCTTCAATCTCTGATATCCCTTCTTCCATTTGATCAATTCAGCTATTGATGCTTGTGTATGCTTCACGAAGTTTTCATGCTGTATTTTTCAGCTCCATCAGGTCATTTATGTTCTTCTCTAAACTGGTTATTCTAGTTAGCAATTCATCTGACCTTTTTTCAAGGTTCTTAGCTTCCTTGCATTGGGTTAGAACATACTCCTTTAGCTCGGAGGAGTTTGTTATTACCCACCTTTTGAAGCCTGCTTCTGTCAATTCATCAAACTCATTCTCCATCCAGTTTTGCTCCCTTGCTGGCAAGGAGTTATGATCCTTTGGAGGACAAGAGGCATTCTGGTGTTTGGAATTTTCAGCCTTTTTGTGCTGGTTTTCCCTCATCTTCATGGATTTATCTACCTTTGTTATTTGATGTTGGTGATCTTCAGATGGGGCGTCTTTTTTGTTGATGTTGATGTTATTGTTTTTGCATGGGTGTCCTTTTTGTTGATGTTGATGTTATTGCTTTCTGTTTGTTAGCTTTCCTTCTAACAGTCAGGCACCTCTGCTGCAGGTCTGCTGGAGTTTGCTGGAGGTCTACTCCAGACCCTGTTTGCCTGGATACCACCAGTGGAGGCTGCAGAACAGCAAAGATTGCTGCCTGCTCCTTCCTCTGGAAGCTTCATCCCAGAGGGGCACCCACCAGAGCCAGCTGGAGCTCTCCTGTGTGAGGTGTCTGTCGGCCCCTGCTGGGAGGTGTCTCCCAGTCAGGAGGCATGGGGCTCAGGGACCCACTTGAGGAGGCAGTCTGACCCTTAGCAGAGCTCGAGTGCTGTGCTGGGAGATCCACTGCTCTCTTCAGAGCCGACAGGCAGGAATGTTTAAGTCTGTGGAAGCTGTGCCCACAGCCGCCCCTTCCTCCAGGTGCTCTGTTCCAGGGAGATGAGAGTATGATATATAAGCCCCTTACTGGGGCTGCTGCGTTTCTTTCAGAGATACCCTGCCCAGAGAGGAGGAATCTGGAGAGGCAGTCTGGTTACAGCCACTTTAGGGTGCTGCAGTGGGCTCCATCCAGCTTGAACTTTCCTGCGGCTTTGTTTACACTGTGAGGAGAAAACCGCCTACTCAAGCCTCAGGAATTGCCCCTCCCCCACTACGCTCGACTGCCCCATGTCAACTCCAGACTGCTGTCCTGGCAGTAAGAATTTCAAGCCCGTGGATCTTAGCTTGCTGGGCTCTGGGAGGTTGGGGTCTGCTGAATAGACCGTTTGGTTCCCTTGCTTTAGCCCTCTTTCCAGGGGAGTGAGTGGTTCTGTCTCGCTGGTGTTCCACGTGTCACTGGGGTGTGAAAAAAAAAAACAAAAACAACTGCTGCAGCTAGCTTGGTATCTGCCCAAAGGCTGCTCAGTTTTGTGCTTAAAATTCAGGGCCTCGGTGATGCAGGCACACGAGGGAATCTCCTGGTCTGCGAGTTGCAAAGACCGTGGGAAAAGCGTAGTATCCGGGCCGGAATGCACCGTTACTCATGGCACGGTCCCTCAAGGGTTCCCTTGGCTGGAGGGGGAGTTTCCTGACCCTCGTGCTTTCTGGGTGAGGCAACACCCCACCCTGCTTCTGCCCCCACTCTGTGGGCTGCACTCATTGTCTAACCAGTCCCAGTGAGATGAGCTGGGTACCTAAGCTGGAAATGCAAAAGTCACCCGCCTTCTGCATTTGTCTCGCTGGGAACTGCAGACCAGAGCTGTTCCTATTTGGCTATCTTGCCTGCCACCCTACCTGTTCGTTCTCTCTCTCTGTCTCTGTCTGTCTGTCTCTCTCTGTCTCTGTCTGTCTGTGTCTCTCTCTCTCTCTCTCTCTCTCTATATATATATATATATATATATATTTTTTTTTTTTTTTTTTTTGAGGCAGAATTTCACTCTTGTTGCCCAGCTGGAGTGCAATGGCCTGATCTTGGCTCACTGCAACCTCCACCTCCTGAGTTCAAGCGATTCTCCTGTCTCAGCCTCCTGAGTAGCTGGGATTACAGATGCCCGCTACTATGCCCGGCTAATTTTTTGTATTTTCAGAAGAGACAAGGTTTCACCATGTTGGCCAGGCTGGTCTCTGACCTGCCAGGTCGCTACTGACCTCAGGTGATCTGCCCACCTTGGCCTCTCAAAGTGTTGGGATTACAGGCATGAGCCACGGTGCCTGGCCTATAATTCTTTTTTCTTTCTTTCTTTCTTTCTTTTTTTTTTTTTTTTCTGATGGAGTTTTGCTCTTGTTGCCCAGGCTGGAGTGCAGTACATGATATTGCCTCACCGCAACCTCTGCCTCCCGGGTTCAAGTGATTCTCCTGCCTCAGCCTTCCAAGTAGCTGGGATTGTAGGCACCTGCCACCACGCCTGGCTAATTGTGTATTTTTAATACAAAATTTTAATGTTGGTCAGCATGGTCTTGAACTCCCGACCTCAGGTGATCCACCCTCCTCGGCCTCCCCGAATGCTGGGATTATAGGTGTGAGCCACTGCGCCAGGCCCCGGCCTATAATAGAATTCCTTTATGAGCTACATGATATGCAGTTCACCCCACAGCCTGGGGGTTGCTTCATGTTCTCCTAACAGTACATTTTGAAGAGGTTGTGTTCTTAATTTTAAAAAAAGTCCAGTTCATAATTTTTTTTCTTTTATGGACTCTGTTTTTGATATTATATAAAACATAGTAGCATAAACCAAAGCCACAAAAATTCTTCCTTTCTTCTAAAAGATACACATTTGTATGTTTTACATTTAAGTCTGTGATCCACTTGAGTTAATTTTTGTATATAGTGTGAGGGGTCACTTGAATTTTTCTTTTCTTGCTTAAGGATACGCTACTCATTTCTATTATTTTTTTAAATATTAAAGACACCATTATTTAAAAGAACAAATATTTAACTATGCAAACTGTGAAAATGGAGGCTATCCCTGCCTCCTGTTTCCGGGGAGAGGGCAGAAGTGGGTGGGCAAGGGAAAGGTAAGGGTTTTGAGAGCAACACGGTTTCTACAGTGTGGACTCCGCAGGCTGAGGAGAGGCGGGGCTGGGGCTGGCAGAGCGGTCAGCTGAGGCAGTGGGAAGTGCCCTGGTGGGGTCAGTGGCTCCTATGGGGGTAAAACAAGGTCAATAGGATGAAGCAGTCTGGAGGCTCAGGATAAGTGGCAGGGCCCTGAATCTGAGCCGGGCTGCAGGCTGGGTGTGCTCAGAGGTGCATGGTCCCCCCGGGGCAGCTCCTTGGGGTGTAGGAAGGCCCAAGACACTGAGACATTGCTGCTCCTGCTCCTAGAGCTCCGGCGGTGGCTCTTCAGCTGGGCTGTGGCCGGCGTCCTTCCTGCAGTAGGGCAGGCAGTGGGCTGAGGGAAGGCTGCTTCTCCTCGAAGACACTGCTGCTGGAGAGTGCAGGCTTCTGAGCTGCCCAGGCCGGGGCACAAAGGCGGGGTCCTCTCCATGTCTCATAATGGGCTTGAAGGCAGATGACCTGGGTGCCAGGCTCTGCTTCTTGCGCTTGGGATTTCAAACCAGAGTGGCTCATCGAATTTCCTTTTTCCCTTGCTGAAGGCTGAGGGCCTTCAGCATGGTCTCCCTGGCACAGGGATCTGGGGCCTCAGAGGGAGGTGACGCCTATACAGGCTCCCCTTTGTGCTCTGGCAGGGCGATTTTCATGGTCACCAGGCTGCGGATGGGCCGGGGGTGCCGGGCCTTCCAAAGCCACCGCTTCACATAGGCCAGGTGAGCCTCGGAAAAGTCCAGCCTGGTGATGCTCAGGAGTGGTGGCCTGTTGGGAAAGCGCCTCTAGGCCTCGGGGACCATCTCTCTCCGGATGCGGGCATAGTCCCAGTCGGGAGGGGCCATGGGAAGGGGCCCGGTGCGGACCCAGCGCTTCCCATTGACTCAGACGACTTTGCAGTGGTCCTTGACCTGGGAGCAGAGGACCGGCCTGGACCGCATATCCTGGTGCTTCTGGGCTCGGGGCAGCACCCTGGCCTCGGGCCAGCCCAGGAACCAGCTCAGGTACCTGCCCATGACAACAGTGCAGTGGTCGGGACCTTCCCTTAGAAATTGGGCTTCCAGAAGTTTCCAGAGTCTGCCTGGTCCTGAAAACTGCAGATGCCTGTTGACAGAAGTGTGCTCTCTTTGATCAGCCTGAAAATGAACACAGTATACTTGGATACTCCTTCAAAGAAAAACAAATCATTTACTCATATCAGTAAAGGTGATGTGTCCTTCATTCTTCTAGGATGGATGTTAATGTCACTTTTTGCAATTTTGCTTTTAAGAAAATGGAGTCATCAGGTTTTGTTTTAGCACTGGCAATGCTGATTTTATGTGGATTTCCTATAATTTCCAGCCTTCATACATGCATGAATAGATTGTCTCTGAACACTAATGTCATTTCTCTCATTTAACTTTTATTTATTTTTAAAATATTATTTCAGTAGTTTTTTTGGGGAAAGGTGATGTTTGGTTTGCGTATAAGTTATGTGGTTGTGATTTCTGAGGTTTTGGTGCACCCTTTACCCAAGCAATGTAAACTGCACCCCATGTGTAGTCTTTCATCCTTCACTCACCTCCCACCCATTTCCCCAAAGTCCCCAAAGTGCATTGTGTCATTCTTAAGCCTTTGCATTCTCACAGCTTAGCTCCCAATTATGAGTGAGAGCATATGATGTTTACTTTTCCATTTCCATTCTTACTTCACTTGGAATAGTGGTCTCCATATTCATCCAGGTACCTGCGAATGCCATCATTTCATTCCTTTGTAAGGCTCATTAGTATTCCATAGCACATTTGTACCACATTTTCTTTATCCACTCGTTAATTAATGGGCATTTGGGCTGATTCCATGTTTTTGCAATTGCACATTCTGCTATTATAAACATGTGTGCCAGTATCTTTTTCGTAGAATGACTTCTCTTCCTCTGAGTAGATACCTGGGATTGCTGGATCAAATGGTAGTTTTACTTTTAGTTCTTTAAGGAGTCTCCACACTGTGTTCTATAGTGGTTCGTACTAGTTTACATTCCCACCAGCAGTATACAAGTGTTCCCTTTTCACCACATCCCCACCGACATGTATGGTTTTTTGATTTTTTTATTATGGTCATTCTTTCAGGAGTAGGGTAGTATCACATTGTGGTTTTGATTTGCATCTCCCTAATAATTAGTGATGATAATCATTTTTTCATGTTTGTTGACTATTTGTATATTTGAGAATTGAGAATTGTTTATTTTTGTCTTTAGTCCACTTTTTGATGGAATTATTTGTTTTTTTATTGCTGACTTGTTTGAGTTCCTCATAGATTCTGGATGTCAGTCCCTTGTCAGATGCATTGTTTGCGAAGATTTTCTCCCATTCTGTGAGTTGTCTGTTTACTCTGCTGATTATCGCTTTTACTGTGCAGAAGCTTTTTAGATGAATTAAGTCCCAGCTATTTATCTCTGTTTTTATTACATTTGCTTTTGGGTTCGTGGTCATAAAATCCTTGCCTAAGATAATGTCTAGAGGGGTTTTTCTGATGTTATCTTCTAGAATTTCTATGGTTTCAGGTCTTAGATTTAAGTCTTTTATCCATCTTGAGTTAATTTTTGCATAAGGTGAGAGATGAGGATCCAGTTTCATTCTTCTTGCCAATTATCCGAGCACCATTTGTTGACTAGGGTGTGCTTTCTCCAGTTTATGTTTTTGTCTGCGTTGTTGAAGATCAATTGGTTGTAGGTGTTTGGCTTTATTTCTGGGTTCTTTATTCTGTTCCATTGGTCTATGAGCCTGTTTTCATAGTCACCTGTTTTGGTGACTTTAGTCTTATAGTATAGTTTGAAGTCAGGTAATGCGATGCCTCCAGATTTGTTCTTTTTGTTTAGCCTTACTTTGGCTATGTGGATTCTTTCTTGGTTCTATATAAATTTTAGAATTGTTCTAGTTTGCTGTTTTGATGGAAATTGCCTTGAATTTGTAGATTGCTTTTGGCAGTGTGGTCATTTTCACAATATTGATTCTATCCATCCATGAGCATGGCATGTGTTTCCATTTGTTTGTGTCATCTGTGATGTTTTTCAGCAGTGTTTTGTGGTTTTCCTGGTAGAGGTCTTTCACCTCTTTGTTTAGGTGTGATATACTCCTAAGTGGTTTTTGTGTTTATTTGTTTGTTTGTTTTGCAGCTATTGTAAATGGGGTTGAGTTCTTGATTTGATTGTCAGCTTGGTTGCTGTTGGTGTATAGCAGTGCTACTGATTTGTGTACGTTGATTTTGTACCCTGAAACATTGCTGAATTCATTTACCAGTTCTAGGAATTTTTACGATGAGGTTTTAGGGTTTTCTAGGTACCCCATTATATCATCAGTGAACAGCGACAGTCTGACTTCCTCTTGAGTGATTCGGATGCCCTTTCTTTCTTTCAATTGTCTGATTGCTCTGGCTTGGACTTCCAGTACTATGTTGAATAGAAGTGGTGAAAGTGGGCATCCTTGACTTGTTCCACTTCTTAGTGGGAGTGCTTTCACCTTTTCCCCATTCAGTATAATGTTGGCTGTGGGATTGTCATAGATGGCTTTTATTACCTTAAAGTATGTCCTTTCTATGCTGATTTTGCTGAGGGTTTTAATCATAAAGGGATGGTGGATTTTGTCAAATGCTTTTTCTGTCTCTGTTGAGATGATCATGCTATTTTTGTTTTAAATTCTGCTTAAGTCGTATATCACGTTTATTAACTTGCTTATGTTAAACCACCCCTGCATCGCTACTATGAAACCCACTTGATCATGTTGGATTCCCTTTTTTATATGCTGTTGGATTCCATTCGCTAATATTTTGTTGAGGATTTTTGCATTTATGTCCATCAGGGAGATTGATCTGTAATGTTTGTTTCTTGTGATGTTCTCTCCTGGTTTTAGTATTAGGGTGATACTGGCTTCGTAGAGTGATTTAGGGACAATTCCTTCTTTCTCTATTTTTTGAAATAGCATCAATAGGATTGGTACCAATTCTTTTTTAAATGTCCCGTAGAATTCAGCTCTGAACTTGTCTGATCCTGGACTTTTTCTTGTTGGCATTTTTTTTTTTTTATTACCATTTCAGTCTTGCTGCTTATTACTGGTCTGTTCGGAATTTATTTCTTCCTGGCTTAATCTAGGAATCTTGTATATTTCAAGGAATTTATTTATCTCCTCTAGGTTTTCTACTATGTGCATGTAAAGGTGTTCATAGTAGCCTGGAATGATCTTTTGTATTTCTGTAGTAGCTGTTATAATATCCCCTGTTTTGTTTCTAATTGAGTTTATTTGGATCTTTCCTCTTCTTTTCTTGGTTAATCTTGGTAATGGTGTATCAATTTTGTCTATCTTTTCAAATACCTAGCTTTTTTTCTTTTATCTTTTGTAGTATTTTTGTCTTACAATTGTATTTAGTTCTCCTCTGATCTTTGTTATTTCTTTTCTTCTGCTGGGTTTGGGTTTGGTTTGTTCTTGTTTCTCTAGTTTCTTGAGCTGTGACCTTAGATTGACTGTTTGTACTCTTTCTAACTTTTTGATGCAGGCACTGCTTTTGCTGTATCCCAAAGCTTTTCCTATGTTGTGTCACTATTATCATTCAGTTCAAATAATTTTTTAATTTCCATCTTGATTTCATTATTGATGCAACAATCATTCACGAGTGGGTTATTTAATTTCCATGTATTTGCATGCTTTTGAGGGTTCCTTTTTGAATTGATTTACAGTTTTATTCCACTGTAGTTTGAGAGAGTACTTGATATAATTTCAATTTTCTGAAATTTATCGAGACTTCTTTTGTGGCCTATCATATGCTGTATCTTGGAGAATGTTCCATGTACTGATGAATGTACATTCTGCAGTTGTTGGGTAGAATGTTCTGTAAATATCTGTTAAGTCCATTTGTTCTAGGGTATAGTTGAAGTCCATTTTTATTTTGTTGACTTTCTGTCTTGATGACCTGTCTAGTGCTGTCAGTGGGGTACTGCAGTCTCCCACTATTATTGTATTGCAGTCTATGTCATTTTTTAAGGTTTAATACTAATTGTTTTATAAATTTGGGAGCTCCATTTTTAGGTGTATGTATATTTAGGATAGTGATATTTTCCTGTTGGACTAGTCCTTTTATCATTATATAATCTTCCTCTTTGTCTTTTTCAACTGTTTTTGCTTTAAAGTCTGTTTTCTCTGATATAACAATAGCTACTCCTGCTGACTTTTGGTGTCCATTTGCATGGAATATCTTTTTCCACCCCTCTACCTTAAGTTTATGTGAGTTCTTATATATTGTTAGGTGAGCCTCTTGAAGACAGCAGATACTTGGTTCGTGAATTCTTATCCTTTCTGCCATTCTGTATCTTTTAAGTGGAATATTTAGGCCATTTGCATTCCATGTCAGTATTGAGATGTGAGGTGCTGTTCTATTCATCATACTCGTTGTTGCCTGAATACTTTTTTTTTTTTTCCATTATGTTACTGTTTTATAGGTCCTGTGAGATTTATGCTTTTAAGGGCATTCTATTTTGATGTATTTTGAAGATTTGTTTCAATATTTACAACTCTTTTTTGCAGATCTTGTAGTACTGGCTTGGTAGTGGCAAATTCTCTCAACACTTGTTGTCTGCAAAAGACTGTATCTTTCTTTCATTCATGAAGCTTAGTTTCATTGGATACAGGACTCTTGGCTGACAGTTGTTTTATTTAAGGAAGCTAAAGGTAGGACCCCAGTTCCTTCTGGCTTGTAGGGTTTCTGCTAAGAAATCCACTGTTAATCTGTTAGGTATTCCTTTATAAGTTACTCGATACTTTTTCCTCACAGCTTTAAGATTCTTTCCTTGTTATCACTTTACAAAACTTGATGACTGGGTGCCTAGGCAATGATCTTTTTGTGACAAATTTCCTGGGTTTATTTGAGCTTCTTGTATTTGGCTATCTGGATCTCGAGCATAGCCAGGGAAGTTTTCCTTGATTATTCCCTCTAATATGTTTTCCAAACTTTTAGATTTCTTTTCTTTCTCAGAAACACCAGTTATTCTTATGTTTGATCATTTGACATAATCCCAAATTTCTTGGAGGCTTTGTTCATTTTATAAATTCTTTTTTCTTTGTCTTTGATGGATTGAGTTAATTCAAAAGCCTTGTCTTCAAGCTCTGAAGTTCTTTCTTCTGCTTGTTGTTCTATTATTGTTGATACTTTCCAGTGTATTTTGTAGAGTCAGGTCCAGGGGGGGTCCCGAGTGAACGAGCTTGTGTTCCCACAGAGTGAGGGTGCTCCAACCTATTGATACCTGCATGCATTCTCCAGCCTGGAAGACCTCTGAATCCTACACTTTAGGGATTTTTATAAGGCTTCATCACATAGGCATGACTGATTCTTAACTCAATCTCCAGCCCCAGAGGAAGGGGAGAGAGGGAGCTGAAAGTTCCAAGCTTCTAATCATGGCTTGGTCTTTCTGGTGACCAGCTCCTATCCTGAAACTATCCAGGAGCCACCAAGAGAGTCTGTCATTAGAGCAAATGATGCTTCTGTTACCCAGGAAATTCCAAGGGATTTAGGAGCTCTGTGTCAGGAACTGGGATCGAAACCAAATGTTAGAACAAAAGATTCTTCTAGCACTCATGTCACCCAGGAAATTACCAGAGTTTTAGGAACTCTGTGTCAGAAATTGGAGGCAAAGACCAATATATATATATATATTTCTTATTATGTCGCAGATGACTTGAATCCTTTTAAATTTATCGAGCCTTGTTTTATGACCCATTACAAGATCTACCTTGGTAAACATTTCATGCATACTTAAAAACAGCGTCTACTCTGCTGTTTCTGTGTGGAGTGTTCTACAAATGTCATAGGTCAGGTTGGTTGCAGCATTGTCAGTTATTCTATACCCTCCCTGGTTTTCTCTCTACATGTTCTTTCAGTGGCTGCGAGAGGGCTTGAAATCTCAGACTGTAATTGCAGACTTGTCTGTTTCCTTTCCAGTTTTATCAGCCTTTCCTCCATATATTCTGAAGCTCTATAAGGTATATAAAGTTTTAGTTTATCATTTTAATGAATTGGCCACTTTATCATTATGAAATGAACTTCTTTTTCCTCAGTAATACTTTTCTCCTTGAAATCTCCTTTTTTCATTTTTTTTTTTTTTTTTTTTTTTTTTGAGGTGGAGTCTCGCTCTGTCGCCCAGGCTGGAGTGCAGTGGCCAGATCTCAGCTCACTGCAAGCTCCGCCTCCCGGGTTCACGCCATTCTCCTGCCTCAGCCTCCCGAGTAGCTGGGACTACAGGCGCCACCACCTCGCCCGGCTAGTTTTTTGTATTTTTTAGTAGAGACGGGGTTTCACCATGTTAGCCAGGATGGTCTCGATCTCCTGACCTCGTGATCCGCCCGCCTCGGCCTCCCAAAGTGCTGGGATTACAGGCTTGAGCCACCGCGCCCGGCCTTTTCATTATTAATAGAGCCACTTCAGCTTTCTCTTAGTTTCAGCATGGTATAATATTTCCATACTAACCTTTTTGTCTATTTATTTTTAAATAGGCTTCTTATAGGCCACATATAATTAGATCTTACCTTTTTATCCAATCTGAAATCTCTGCATTTCATATATGTTTGATGTTATTACTGGTTTGAGATTAAATCTACCATCTCACCATATTTTCTATTCAACACATATGTTGTTTCTTTTCCCTCTTTTACTTCCTTCTTTTGGCATTGACTAGTTTTCTATGATTCCGTTTATCCCCTTTGTTCATGTATTAGATATCTGTCTTTTATTTTTGTGTTCTCAGTGATTGTTTTAGAGTTCATAATATTAATATATGTATTTAGCTTTTAACATTCTAACTTCAAGTTATATTATATCACTTTGTACATGGTGTAAGAATGTTATAATAGCATATTTCCATCTGTCTCCTGGCATTCGTGGTATTGTTATTAGATATTTTACTTCTACATATGTTATGAACCTGTACTACATTGTTGTTATTGTCAACATTCAGTTTTCTTTTAAAGAAATTTAAATAAGAAAAAGTCTTTTGAGTTACTCATTTAATTGCAATTTTTAGTATTCTTTATTTCTTTGTGTACATCCGTATTTTTATCTGGTATCCATTTTCTTCTGCCTTAAGGACTTCTTTTAACATTTATTGTAGTGGAGGTTTGCTGGTGGTGAATTCTTTCGGTTTTTGTTCCCCTTACTTTTGATAAATATTGTTGCTTTGTTTAGAATCCAAGCTGGTATTTTTTTCTTTAAATATTTAAAGATACTGTTTTGTTTGTGTCTATCTTGAATGATTTCTAGTGGAAAATCTGCTGTTATTCTTATCTTTGGGTCTTTGTACATAATGTGTCTTTTTTTCTGGCTGCTTTAAAGATGTTCTGTTTTTCATGGGTTTTGAGCAGTTTGATTACAGTATGCCTTGTTTTCTTCAAGTTTTTGTGCTTGAAGTTTGTTGAGATTTTTGGATCTGTTTTATGTGCTTTTCATCAAATTTGGGGTGTTTTGCCCATTGTTTCTTGAAATATTTTCAGTCCTAGTTCTTCCTCTTCAGGGACTCCAATTACACATATATTAGGCCTCTTGAAGTTGCCCTACAGATCCTGTTTAAAGTGATATTCTGTTCATTTCTTTGAGTATTTCTTCTCTCTGTGTTTCATTCTGGATAGTTTCTCTTGCTAAATCTTCACTACTTTTCCTTTCCCTTTCTTTTTCTTAAAATAACATTTATTTACTAACTCACTATTCTGTATGTTACACATCCAGATGTGGCTTAACTTGAATTCTCTGCTCAAATTATCACAAGGCTAATACGAAGAAATCAGCCAGGCTGAGTTCTTGACTGGTGGCTCTGGAGAAATATTTGCTTTTAAAGTCATTTAGGTTGTTGGTAGAATCTAGCTCATGTGCTTGTAGTACTAGAGTTTTTGTTTCCTTGCCGGCTATCAGTCAGGGACCACGTTCAGCTCATAGGGCCACCTTCAGCTCATAGGGCCACCTTCAGCTCATAGGGCCACGTTCAGCTCATAGGGGCACGTTCAGCTCATAGGGCCACCTTCAGCTCATAGGGCCACGTTCAGCTCATAGGGCCACGTTCAGCTCATAGGGCCACGTTCAGCTCATAGGGCCACCTTCAGCTCATAGGGCCACGTTCAGCTCATAGGGCCACCCACATGCCTTGCTATGTGCTCCCCTTTATCTTCAAAGCAGTAATAGTGTGTTGAATCCTTCTCAGACTTCAAATCTCTGACATGCAGCTCTATGACCAGCTGGAGAAAACTCTGCTTTTAGTAGACTTACTTAATTAGGCCAGGCGCACCCAAGATAATCTTCCTCTTAATACGTAATACAGCATAGTCATGAGAGTGGTGTCTCACCATGTTCATGCAGTTGTTTTCGTCCACTTGGGCTGCTATAACAAATACCATAGATTGGGTGACTTAAACAATAGATTTTTTTTCTCATAATTCTGGAGGCTGAGAAATCCAAGAGCAAGGTGCTGACTGATTTGGCTTCTGATGAGGGCCCTCTTCCTTGTTTACAGGTGGGTGCATTTTTGCTGTAGCCTTACATGTGGGAGAGATAGATTATTGCTCTCATAATTCCTCTAAGAGCACTAATCCCATTTATGAGGGCCCCACTCTCAGGACATAATCACCTCCGAAAGGCCCCTCTTACAGATGTCATCACATTGGGAATTAGGGCATATATATATGCATGTATCTTGAGAGGACACAAACAGTTCATAGCAGCAGAGTATGTACATGAAGGGGCAATCATTGAGGGCAAGTGTAGGGTCTTGCCACCACAGGTGGATTTCAGGTCCTAAAGAATGGCAACCTGGAAATGCTACATAACCACAGTGGAGAGGTCTGGGAGGGACAGTTTTTCTTTTTCCAAAATCTTCATTTCTTTTTGATGGTCATACTTCTTTTTTCAGATTACTGAATATCAGAGAAAATCAACTGAAATGGTTAGTGCCTCCATCAGGCCTTTGGGTCTTCAAATGACATCTGGCCTAGGAGAAGCTTTCTGGATGCCTCATTTAAGGAGAGTTTCTGTCTCCTGCTGGGCTATAAATGGAATCATGGCAGGAACTGTATTTTCTGTCATCTCTCCCATCCCCGAAACAAAACAAGCCGTAACAACAAACATCCCCTGACCTTCATATTTCTGACACATCTTTCTGCCCATCTGGACACCCGGATTTGAGAAAGAATTGTTTATGTTCTCCATCCCAGTCCCCGTACTTACAAATGACTCTACCTCCTGCCATCTAGACACTCCACTATTCTACTACAAAGGCCACTACTGACCTCTTAGTAAGTCTTTTTTTTTTTTTGAGACAGGGTCTCACTTTGTCACCTAGGCTGGAGTGCAGCGTGATGTCAACTCACTCAGCCTTGACCTCCCAGGCTCAAGCAATCCTCCCACCTCAGCCTTCCAAGCAGCTGGGACTATAGGCGTGCACCACCGTACCTGGCTAAATTTGTTAATTTTTTTGTAGAGATGATGTCTCCGTATGTTCCCCAGGCTGGTCTCGAACTCCTGAGCTCAAGCTGTTGTCTTGCCTTGGCCTCTCAGAGTGCTGGGATCATAGACATGAATGAGCTGCTGTGCCTGGCCTTAGTTCGTCTTAATAGATATGTTCTGTTCCTTGTCTTAGCACTGGCATTTGATGCTACTGATGACTCCTTTCTGTGTGAAACTTGTTTCTTCCTTCACTTATTGAGCAACCCCATCTGCCTGTTCTCTTGTTTGCATCTGCAAGTGTTGGTTCTTAGTTGCCTTCACTAGAAACCCTTCCCCTGCATTTTCTAAATCTTGCCAGGTGATAGTGGCAGAAAATAGACTTGGGGGATATGATGAGATTTCTCTTCAAATAACCTGAGCAATCTTTTATTCTTTAATTCATAGTAACACCCCCCTCCTTTTGTCCTTTTTCTCGTTTTGCCTTTGTTAGATGCCCAGTCACATCACAGTACCAGGCATTATCAGTACCAGCTCACATTCCTCTCCTTGTTTGGAAAGAGGACTAACTTTCTAGCTCGTTATAGACAACCCTTTCCCTTTCCTCTCCACTTTCTTTTACGTGCCCACGTTATCTAAAAAAATCAAATGTTTAGCCATCCGAGATTAGTTTAGATTGTACGACCCGACCCCAGCCAATGCGGAAAGGGTACAGAGGCAGGACTTGCATCAGGAATAAAGGCTCTCATGCACCTTTGTTCAGGTGTGCTCCCATGGCGACTGGCCAAGGAGGCACCCCTCTGCGCAGAAGTAAGTTTGCTTTGCTAAGTATCCTTTGTTTGAGTGTTCGATTTCCTTAGGATTTTGAGCATTATACCTAACAGACTGAACTGAGTTGAATCCTGATTTGGTGAACGTTGTGTAACCTTGCAGAAATTATAAAACTTCTCTGAGCCTCAGTTTCTTCTTCTGTGAAATGGAAATTTTACCCATTCTTCAGGGTTATGGTGAAGGTGAGTGATGATGCATGTAAAGCACCACCATGTCAGAGCTCTCAGTTTTCTGTAGCTGCAGCCTTCCTGATAGCAGAGACCATATTTTAAAGATAGGACGTTCTGATGCGCTGTTTTGATGCTTGCATTTTGATAAAATGGCAGCCAAATATCCCATGTCCAAATTGGCCTATCAAAATATCCTTACTGAGTGTTTTTTATTAGTTGAGCTATAATTCACATACCATAAAATTTAACCTTTTTTTTTTTTTTTTTTGAGATGGAGTCTTGCTCTGTCACCCAGGCTGGAGTGCAGTGGCGCCATCTCAGCTCACTGCAAGCTCTGCCTCCCAGGTTCACGCCGTTCTTCTGCCTCAGCCTCCCAGGTAGCTGGGACTACAGGTGCCCGCCACCTCACCCGGCTAATTTTTTGTATTTTTAGTAGACACAGGGTTTCACCGTGTTAGCCAGGATCATCTCGATGTCCTGACCTTGTGATCTGCCCCCCTCAGCCTCCTAAAGTGCTGGGATTACAGACGTGAGCCACCGCGCCTGGCCAAAATTTGCCGTTTCAAAGTGTACATTTCAGTGATCCCCAGCAACCACTAGTCTTTTTTTTTTTGTTTTATGGATTTTGTCTCCTCTGGAAGTTTCATATAAATGGAATCATAGGCTTTGAACCTGTTTGTGTCTGTTTCTTTCACTTAGTATAATGTTTTTAATGTTCATCCATGATTCAATATTTTATTTCTTTTGATGGCTGAATAATATTCTATTGTATGGATATAAAACAGTTTGTTTATCCATGCATTAGTTGGTGGACATTTTGGTCGTTTCCACTTTTTGCCTACTATCATTAATGCAGTCTTTTCTTTTGCAGTATCTAATCTACTCTTCATTCTTACTTGACATGTTAAGTTACTCCTCCAGCTTCTTAAACATATGAAATATATTTACAATAACTCTTTAACTGTCCCTGTCTAGTAATTCTATTATCTGTGTCATTTCTTGGTCAGTTTCAATTGATTGCATCTTCTCATTATGGGTGGTATAACCCTGCTTGTTTGCATGCTAGGGAATTTTTTTTGGATGACAGACATTGAATTTTTCCTTTATGACTACTGGATACATTTTTATTGCCATAGACTTTTTTGAGATTGGGTCTTACTCTCTTGCCTATCACTGCAGTGGCAAGATAATGGCTCACTGAAGCCTCAACTTCCCTGATTCAAATGATCCTCCCACATCAGTCTCCCAAGTAACTTGGACTAGAGGCACGCACTACCACACTTGGCTAATTTTTTAAGGATTTTGTAGAGACAAGGTCTTACTATATTTGCCCAGGCTGATTTCAAACCCCTGGGCTCAAGCAATCCTTCTGCCTCAGCCTTCCAAAGTGCTGGAATTACAGGCACACACCCCTGCACACAGCTAAATTTTATATTTTTTATAGAGGTGGGGTCTTGCTGTGTTGCTCGGACTGTCTTGTTGTGTTGCTGTAACTCCTGGGCTCAAGCAGTCCACAGGCCTCAGCCTCCCAAAGGGCTGGGAATACAGACATGAGCCACCATGCTTAGCCCCCATAGTATTCTTGACCTTTTTTCTGGAGCAAAGTCATATCACTGAGAAGGAGTCTGATCATTCTGGGTTTTGCTTTTCAGACTTATTAGGCATGTAGTGATCAGCAGTTCTTCCAAAAATATGTACAGTCTGGCCTGTTAAGAAAAAGAATGTTGACCCTGTCTTTGCATATCGTCAGGTTTTACTATTCAGAATGGTGCCATTTAACTGAAAAAGCAAATGGCAAATTTTGCAACTCTTTGGCCAGTGAGAGTCTAAGATGGAAGACAAGGGGAATTTAAATTTTATTAATTGATTTTACTGAAATCTATTCACAAGGACATCCTTTTGTTTGTTTTTTTCTGGAGAGCTGTCCCAACATAAGGCATTGGGGACCGTGCTGGAGTACTAGTGCCAGGGAGGCTCCGATGAGGCCCTTAGGATAGCGGGGGGCTTAGGCAGGCTGAAGTTTACCCATCTCTGAAAGGCTGGCAGGATCACAGCTGTGGAGCTGTCAGTCATATGCCAGACATCATCTGGACAAACTCAGCTCTTTGGCTGAGAGGTTTAGCAATGAAGCTGGAGACTGACCATTAAAGGAATCTCCAGGACTGTTCTCCTCTCTTGTTCCAAAACCCCTTAAGGTTTTCTCCTTGAGGTGATTTTTAAAAAGTGGAACTAAGAAGTCTGTCAAATGCAGAAAACACCTAAAAAGGATGCCTTTAGCTGCGGGTCTCAGTACAGGTCAGTGGAGCCCACAGAGCAGGAGACTCACCCTGCAGGGCAGGGCTGGGAATCCCATGTTAGAGCAGTGGGGCCAAGTAGTTGCGTAGGAGGCAGGAGTGTCCACAGCCCTTGTTTTCTACCACAGAGCAGCAGGGAGGCAGCAGAATGAGATAACCCACATCTTTACAATAGTCAGCCAGTGAGTGTGGTGTCAGGAGACTCTAAAATACAAGCAGTTCTGCAGTTGCCAGTTTCATTTGTCTGGAGAGAAGCCCAGGTTGAAAAACAGCCTGCGCCTCACACATACCTCAGGTCCTAAGGAGCTTCCCTGTGAGTAGCGAGATTTCCTGCCAACGTGGAACCCAACTCTAGCTCTTCCTGCATGAACCTCATGCAAACGGCTGGACAGGAAGAACTCCCCTCTGAGAAGATGAGGAAGGGTCAGAGTCTCCACCTCCCCATGCCCGTTTCTCTGCTTACCTACACACAATGGCTAGGCCCAGGTTCAAGAGCCTGGGGCCCTAGGAAACCCAAAAAGTGTGTTCTTTTTCTGTTTCTCTCCCTTTCTCTTACATACTTTTATTACCATAAAATGTTATGGAACTAGATACCCAATCAGTTTTACCTGTTATGGTCAAAGTGAAGTGCTGAGACTGGAACTCCCCCTTATGCAAATCCTGGGGCCCACATGGACTCATCTCAACAGAGACATTTAAGAACCTTAATCCAGCCACCAAGAGAAAATAAGATATTCCAATCCACACCTGGTTCTTACAAAGCAAGTGACCCCATCCTCACCACTCCAAACTCTCACTTTCCTCTGCTCTCCTCATGTCTCCTACCCTGTGTCTTTTCTGGAGCCCCTCTCTTTCTCCCTGACTCTCAAATATGCCCCAGGGGTGCTCTCACTCTCCCTTGGCATCCAACTCGGTCACAACCATCAGCATCATCTTAGCCCCTCTTCACACCCAGCTTCACCACCGCTGAACATAGGGTAACTGCCTGATCTTTCACTCTGGTTCTACCTGTGTCCTGTGTTCCTGCAGAGGACAGGGAAGCTCTGGACTTGCTGCTTCATGTCTTGAAAAACTTTGAGAATATGCCATGTTGTTTGCCACTGGACTCTCAGCTCATCTTCTCATAGGATGAGGTCTTCCTGTCTAGCTGTTTGCACAAGTAGTATGTTCCAGGCAGAAGAAACAATACACACAAATGCCTTGAGGTGGAAATGAGCCTGGTGTGGTCAGAGAACAGAGATAAAGCCAGTGTGGGTGGAGTAAGTGAGAGGAGAGTGGAAGAGGAAGTAGGGAGGTGGTTGATGTACAGATCACATGGGGCCTCAAGGCCCGGATTAGAAGTTTGGATATTAATTCCAGTGTGATGGGAAACCCCATAAAAGTTTTAAAGATCATCTGATTGATGTTTTTACAAAGATTATCCTGGGTAGTCTCTGTGGAATAGGAGACGTAATAGCAGAAGTGGAGAGGTCAGTTGTGAGCTGTTACAGTTTGCAGATGAGAGTTACTGTCAGGACAGCTGGGAGGATGGAAGGAGAAAGGGATGGAATTGTTGGGATACATTTTGGAGATAGAGCCAGTAGGATTGGACTCTGAGCACGGGTGATGGGGAAAGAGAGGAACCAATCATGACTGCTAGAATTTTGGCTTGAGCCACTGGGAGGTTGGTGATGTTATTTATTCATGTAGGTTGACTAACCAGGTCGACTGGGGAGGGACGAGGCCTGTGCAGAAATATGAAGAACTCCCTTGGGGGAATTCTTGTGGAGTTTTCACAGAGGTAATTATGAGTCAGGGGTTCTTGAAGAGGTCAGGGCTGGAGATTGAAATCTGCGGCTCACTAGATGCCAAGTCAGAGGACTGCAACTAGGGAAAAGGTACCCCAAGATGGGCCCCTACAACATTCTGACATTTAAAGATCTGGCAAAGACGGCTCAGCAGCAACAGCTAGTGTAGAGGGTGGAAAACCAGAAGAATGTGGTGTCCCAGAAGCCACGAGAAGAAAGTGCCTCAAAGAAGCAAAACATGGTCAATAATTTTGAATGCCACTGGGCAGTTGAAGGGAGAGAAAGGATCAGTGAATTTGGCAACATGGAATAAATACGTTGATTCTCTTCACAAGAACACTTTAAGTGGAGTCATGGAGACCAATCCTCATTAGAGAGAGAGAAGTTGACACCCAAGTGTAGCCAACTCAAGCTTATGAAATATAAGGGGCAAATAGCAAAAATGGCCAGACAAGCCATTGCAGCTCTTTCATGATTCGGGGAACGAGAATGATTCTGTTATGGTCAGGGTTTCTGAAAACCACTTAACAATAATTTGACAACACTCACATGCAGAAGTTCCTTGAAAGTCGCCTCTCTACTAACCTTGGCCCAAATAGACACAGCACTGTCAGCTGTCCCCAAATGTGTTTTGGGTCACAAAAAAGTCTATTAACTTCACAGGTAATTGATACTTTAATTTAATTGATACTTTAATTTTATTGCTGTCATTTTACAAAATATTATCTGCAGTCATTTTCCCAGGTCTATTTGCTCAGCATTTTTCTTGGAAAATCAAAACAGACCTGGCATAGTGGCTCACGCCTGTAATCTCAGCACTTTGGGAGGGTGAGGCAGGTGGATCTCCTGAGGTCAGGAGTTTGAGACCAGCCTGGCCAACATGGCAAAACCCTGTCTCTTTGAAAATACAAAAATTAGCCGGGCGCAGTGGCAGGCACCTGTAATCCCAGCTACTCACAAGGCTGAGACACAGGAATCACTTGAACCTGGGAGGCGGAGGTTGCAGTGAGCCGAGATCACACCACTGCATGCTAGCCTGAGCAACAGATGGAGAGTCTGTCTCAAAAAAAAAAAAAAAAAAATAGGAAAAGAAAATCAAAACAGCTAGCAGCTGGAGGATATCTTAAAGAAGCAAGGACAATGAAAATGATCCAAGCAAATGGACAAAGCCTCTGAATGGCTTACTGCAAGAAATTTCAGAGGATAAATAGAACTTAAGTAAACTATTGTCCCAAACAATGAAAGATGCCCATTGTAAGGCTGTGAGGAGAAGATTTACTCTGACACGCCTCAGGGAAAGGAATGACTTTTTTAAAGTTTGAACTTGTATACAGAATTATTTTGACAACCTTAGTATAATAATGATGATTGATATGGTGCTGTATCCCCACCCAAATCTCACCTTGATTGTAGTTCCCATAATCCCCATGTGTTGTGGGGAGGGACCAGGTGGAGATAATTGAATCATGGGGATGGTTTTCCCTTCCTGTTTTTGTGATAGTTAGTTCTCAAGAGATCTGATGGTTTTACAAGGGGCTTCCCCCTTCACTGGGCACTCATTCTCTGTCCTGCTGCTCTGTGAAGAGGTACGTTCCGTCATGATTGTTAAGTTTCCTGGCCTCCCCAGCCATGCAGAACTGTGAGTCAATTAAACCTTTTTCTTTATAAATTACCCAGTCTTGGATAATTTATTCTTCATAGCAGCATGAGAAGGAACTGAGACAATGACAATGATAGTAATGTATCATTGCAAATACAATGAAGATGATTACTAATGTGACTATTTAGAGTTATTATTATATGTATTTTCTATAATCTGCCAACAAGCCTGTGAGATTGTTCTTTTGTTTTCTTCACAGATAAGGATGTTGCTGTACAGATGAGGCTCAGGGTGATTAAGTAACACTGACAAGATCACAAGTCTAGTAATTCAGAGTAGTAGTACCCAAGTGGAGATCCATGGGGGCATTAATTCATGTTGTTTATCAGCAAGATGACAGAGCATTGCCATGTAGGTGCAACTAGAAGGCCCAGTTCACACTGTCCCCTTGGGCAAATAGGAAAGTTTCAGTTTGGGGAGGTTTGCAAGTTAAGGTCAAACCTAGCTGAATTAATTAAGACCTTTTCATAATCCCCTAAATTTCCCTTTTGCCCCTTACTAGACAATCCCCAATCCTACTACCTTACCCCAGGTGAATACTCATCTACTTTTTGATGCTATAAATTATATCATATTTTCTAGACTTTTGTATAAATGGGATCATACAGTATGTACTGTTCTTGTATCTGGTGTCTGTCACTCATAATGTTTTTGAGATCCACTTGTGTTATTACATGCGTTTGTAGTTCATTCCTTTTATTGCAGAGTATTGTATGGATGCATATACTACAATTCAGTCATCCATTCACCTGTTGATAGACATTTGAGTTATTTTCAGTTTTTGGCTCTAACAAATGAAGGTGCTATGAATGCTCATGTACAAGTCTTTCTGTGGGTATATGGTTTCACTTATCTTGGACAAATACCCAGGAATGGAACTGCTGGGCTATACAGTAAGTGTATGTTTATTTTATATGAAACTGCCAAAATATTTTTCAAAGCAGTTTTCCTATCTTCCATTCCCATGAACAATCTATGAGAATTACAGGCTCACCAGTATCTGAAATTGTTAGTCTTTTTAATATTAGCCATTCCAGGACGCATATGGCAATATCTCATTTTGTTTTAATTTGCATTTCTCTGATAATAAATGATGTTGAACAGCCTTTTATGTGTTTATTTGTATTCATGTATCTTCTTTGGTGAAGTGTGTGTTCAAATCCTTTGATCATTTAAGAAATCTGGTGTTTTTTTCCAAGTATTATTTAGCTCTAAGGGATATTTATATATTCTAAATACAAGTTTTTGTTTAGATACGTCTTTTGAAAATGTTTCCATCTGGGGTTTGTCTTGATTTTTCATTACTTTAACAGTGTCCTTCAAAGAGTAGACTTCTAATTTGGATAAATTCCAGTTTTCATGTACCTTACTTAAATAAGGTACCTCGACTAGTCAAATCCAAATTTAGAGATAGAAATTAGAATAGCAGTTGCCATGGCTGGAGAGACAGAGAGAGTTGTGTTATGAGTACAGAACGTCAGTTTTGCAAGATGGAAAATTCCTAGAGATTAATTTCACAACAGTGTAAATATACTTAACACTGTTGAACTATATAATTAGAAATTATTAAGCTGGTAAATTTTATGACACCTGAATTTTATCACAATCAAAAAAAATCCCAAGGTATTTTATGTTTTCCTATGCTAATGCCAATATTTAAAATATTTTAATTTCTAGGTACACCTTATGGGTCTGGGATATGTATTTCTGTTATCTTTCAGTTGAGAAGATTGTCTAATTTCTCTCATGACCTATTTGGCCCAGAGTCTATTTAGTTTTGTGTTGCTTAATTCCTTCCAAATATGGGATTTTTTTACCCTTCCATTGATTTTTGGTTTCATTCCATGTGTTCAGGGAACATGCTTTAATATGAATCTTTATAAGCTTATTGTGGCTTCTGTTTTATACTCCCAAATATGGTCTGTGTTTATGTTTGGTATACTGATTGATAAATGTCAATTAGGTCCAGTTGATTGATAGTGTTATTGCAGTCCTTTATGTTTTTACTATTTTTTAAAAAACTTGTTCTATCAGTTGCTTACAGAAGAATGGTAAAATTTCTAAATGGAAATTTGGATTTAAAATGCTATTTCAGTAATATCAATTTTTGCTTCACCTTTAAAGCTCTGTTATTAGATACATAAACTCATTTGGAATTTTGATATCTTCTTACTGAATGTACCCCCTTTCGTAAGAAATATGCATCTTTATTCATGGTAATATTCCTTATTCAGAAGCCCAGTTTCCTATGATATTAATATAGTACTCTAGCTCTTTGCCTTTCATTTTAATTTTCTAACTTTTAGGTTCAGGGGTACATGGGCAGCTTTGTCATAGGGGTAAATTGTGTGTTGTGGGGGTTTGGTGTATGGATTACTTCATCAGGTGATAAACGTAGTAGCCTCTAGGGAGTTTTTTGATCATCACCCTCCTCCCACCTTCTACCCTCAAGTAGGCCCTGGTGTCTGTCGTTCTCCTCTTTGTTTCAATATGTGCTCAACATCTAGCTTTCCCTTACAAATGAGAACATGCAGGATTTGGTTTTCTGTTCCTGCAAAGGAAATGATCTCGTTCTGTTTTTATGGATGTGTGGTGTTCCATATGTGTTCCCTTTTCTCTGCAACGTCGCCAGCATCTCTTACTTTTTGACTTTTTAGTAATAGCCATTCTAACTGCTGTGAGATGGTATCTCATTGTGGTTTTCATTTTCATTTCTTTAATGATTAGTAATGTTGAGCATTTTTTCACAGATGGGTTGGCTGTGTGTATGTCTTCTTTTGAAAAGTATCTGTTAATGTCCATTGCCTACTTTTAAATGGGATTGCTTGTTTTTTTTTTTTTTTTTTTTTTTTTTTTTTTTTTTGAGACGGAGTCTCGCTCTGTCGCCCAGGCTGGAGTGCAGTGGCCGGATCTCAGCTCACTGCAAGCTCCGCCTCCCGGGTTTACGCCATTCTCCCGCCTCAGCCTCCCAAGTAGCTGGGACTATAGGCGCCCACCACCTCGCCCGGCTAGTTTTTTTTTGTAATTTTTTGTAGAGACAGGGTTTCACCGTGTTAGCCAGGATGGTCTCGATCTCCTGACCTCGTGATCCGCCCGTCTCGGCCTCCCAAAGTGCTGGGATTACAGGCTTGAGCCACCGCGCCCGGCCTTTTTTTTTTCTTTTTAATTTGTTTAACCTCCTTATAGATGCTGGATATTAGACCTTTGTCGGATGCATAGCTTGCAAATATTTTCTCTTATTTGGTATTGTCTGTTTACTCTGTTGATAGTTTCTTTTGCTCTGCAGAAGTTGTTTAGTTTAATTAAGTCCCATTTATCAATTTTTGTTTTTGTTGCAATTGCTTTTGGTGTTTTCGAAATGAAATCTTTGCCAGGTCCTATGTCCAGAATGGCATTTCCTTCTATGTCCACAATGGCATTTCCTCAGTTTCTTCAAGGGTTTTTATAGTTTTAAGTATTACATTTAAGTCTTTAATCCATCTTGAGTTGATTTTTGTATATGGTGTAAAGAAGGGATTCAGTTTCCATCTTCTGCATATGATTAGCCAATTACCCCAGCACCGTTTATTGAATAGGGACTCTTTTCCCTGTTGCTTGTTTTTGTCGACTTTGTTTTTCCTCCTCAATTTTTTGGAATAGTTTCAGTAGAAATGGTACCAATTCTTTATACATTGGTTAGAATTTAGCTATGAATCCATTTGGTCCTGGGTCTTTTCTGGTTGGTAAGCTATTTATTACTGATTCGTTTTCGGAACCTGTTATTCATATGTTCAGGGATTGAATTTCTTCCTGGTTCAATCTCAGGAGGTTGTGTGTTTCTAGGAATTTATCCATTTCATTTAGGTTTTCTAGTTTGTAAGGGATTTTTGTATTTCTGTGGGGCCAGTAGTAACGTCCCTTTCATCATTTCTTGTTGTGTTTATTTGCATCATCTCTCTTTTTGTTTATTAGTCTAGCTAGTGGTCTATCCATGTCATTTATTCTTTTAAAAAATAAACTCTTGGATTCATTACTATTTTGTATTAATGTTTTACACATCTCATTTTCCTTCAGTTCACCTCGGATTTTGGTTATTGCTTGTCTTCTGCTAGCTTTGGGGTTGGTTTGCTCTTGTTTCTCTAGTTCCTCTAGGTGTGACATTAGGTTGTAATTTGAGATCTTTCCAACTTTTATGTGGATCTTTAGCACTGTACATTTCCCTAACACTGCTGGAGTTATGTCTCAGAGATTCTGGTATGTTGTATTTTGTTCTCATTGGTTTCAAAGAATTTCTTGATTTCTGCCTTAATTTCATTGTTGACCTAAAAATCATTCATGGGTAGGTGGTTTAATTTCCATGTAATGGTATGGTTTTGAACTTAGTATTGATTTCTGTTTTTATTGTGCTGCAACCCGAGAGTGTGTTTTTTATGATTTTGGTTTTTAAAAAATTTGCTGAAGATTGTTATATGGCTGATTGTGTGGTTGATTTTAGAGTATGTGCCATGTATGGAAGAGGAGATTGTATATTGTATTTTTAGTTAGAGAGTTTGGTAGATATATGTTAGGCCTATTTGGTCAAATAATTGAGTTCAGGTTCTGAAAATCTTTGTTAGTTTTCTGCCTCGATGATCTGTCTAATGCTATTGGTGGGGTATTTAAGTCTCCCACTGTTATCCTGTGGTTACCTAAATCTCTTCACAGGTCTCTAAAAACTTGCTTTATGAATCTGGGTGTTCCTGTGTTTGGTGCTTATATATTTCGGATAGTTAGGTCTTCTCATTGAATTGAATCCTCTACCATTATGTAATGCCCTTCTTTTTCTGTTTTTGATCATCGCTGGCTTAAAGTCTGTTTTGCCTGTTTTGTCTGCTTTTTCCTGTGTTTTGTTTGCTTGGTAGATTTTTCTTCCTCTCTTTACTTTGAGCCTGTGGATTTCATTACGTTTGAAATGGGTCTCTTGTAGACAGCATACAGTCAGGTTTTGGTCCTTTATCTTGCTTGCCATTCTGTGTATTTTAATTGGGGTTGTTAGCCCATTTACCTTCCAGATTAATATTGTTATGTGCACGTTTGATCCTGTATTTGTGTTGTTTGTTGACTATTATTATACAGAATTGATTGTGTGGTTGTTTTATATTGTCAATGGTCTGTGTACTTCAGTGTGTTTTTGTGGAGACCAGCAATGGTGTTTCCATGTGTAGCAGTCCCTTAAGGACCACTTACCTAGTGGTAACAAATTCCCTTTGCATTTGCTTGCCTGGAAAGGATTTTATTTCTCCTTTGCTTATGAAACTGAGTTTGACTGGATATAAAATTCTTGGTTGGAATTTACTTTCTTTAAGAATATTCAGTGTAGGCCCCCAGTCTCTTCTGGCTTGTAGGGTTTCTGTTGAAAGTTCTGCTGTTAGCCTAATGGGGTGACCCTCTTTTTTTCTCTAGCTGCGTTTAACATTTTTTTTTCATTTTGACCTTGGAGAATTTGATGACTGTGTGTCTTAGGGATAGTCATCTTGTATAGTGTCTTAACAAGGGTTCTCTGAATTTCCTGAATTTGAATATTGGCCTCTACTGAGGTTGGGGAAATGTTCATGGGTGATATCCTCAAATATGTTTTCCAAATTGCTTGTTTACTTTCTCTTTCTTTCATGGACACCAATGAGTTATAGATTTGCTCTCTTTACACAGTTTCACATTTCTTGGAGATTTTGTTCATTCTTCTTTATTGTTTTCTTTTTGTTTGTGTCTGAGTTGTTTCGCAGAACCAGTCTTTGAACTCTGAGATTCTTTTCTCAGCCGGCTTGATTCAGCTGTTAATACTTCCGGTTGTATTATGAAATTCTTGAAGTGAATTTTTCAGCTGTGTCAGTTCACTTTGGTTCTTTCTTTTTTTTTTTTTTTTTTTTTTTTTTTTTTGAGCGGAGTCTCGCTCTGTCGCCCAGACTGGAGTGCAGTGGCGCAACCTCGGCTCACTGCAAGCTCCGCCTCCCGGGTTCACGCCATTCTCCTGCCTCAGCCTCCCGAGTAGCTGGGACTACAGGCGCCCGCCACCTCGCCCGGCTAGTTTTTTGTATTTTTAGTAGAGACGGGGTTTCACCATGTTAGCCAGGATGGTCTCGATCTCCTGACCTCGTGATCCGCCCGTCTCGGCCTCCCAAAGTGCTGGGATTACAGGCTTGAGCCACCGCGCCCGGCCTGGTTCTTTCTTAAAATGGCTATTTCATCTTTTATCTCCTATTATTTAGAGTCCTGGAATTGGTTTCAGCCTTTTCCCAAATCTTGACAATCTTCATTCCTGTCCATATTCTGAATTCTATTCCTGTCATTTCAGCCTTTTCAGCTTGGTTAAGAATCATTAGAGAGAAACTGGTGCTGTTGTTAAAAGGTAAGAAGACACTCTGGCTTTTTGAGTTGCCAGAGTTCTTGCACTGGTTCTTTCTTATCTGTGTGGGCTGATTTTCCTTTAGCCTTTGAAGTTACTGTTCTTTGGATTTTTTTTTTTTTTTTTTTTTTGCTTTTATCTTCTTTGATGCCTTTGGGTGTTTGATTATGGCATAAGGTGGATTTAGTCAACTGGCTTCAATTCTAGTTTGCTCCTAGGTCTTGCAGGAGCCCCTTCCAGTTACTGTCTCCATGACCACATTTCTGGTCCACCAGGCTCCCTGATGCAGGAGTCGCAGTTGGCAGACAGGCCGTATCCTTACCGAATCAGCCCTAATCTACTCTCTGAGTGCTTCCTGGTAGAATGTAAGGTTGTATCTGCCCACAGAGTTCAGGCAGAAGTGGGACTGCTTGGCTGGAAGCTCTAGCAGGTGTGGCCCATCTAGCTATGAGAGATGAGGGTGGGTGATGTTGCCTGCCATGCCATCCACGTGTTTCCAAGGCAATAGGAGGCTGTGCCACTTGGCAAATTCAGGTAGAAGTAGGACTGTTGGGCTGAAAGCTCTAGCGGTCATGGCTTGCCTGGCTATGAGAGTTGGGGTTGGGTGGAGTCACCAACTCTGCTTTCCTAGCATTTCCTGGGAAAAGAGGAGGCCATGCCTGCTGGCTAAGTCCAGATAGAAGTGGGACCGTCAGTCTGTAAGCTCTAGCATGTGTTGCCCACCTAGCTACCACTGGCAAGGGTGGGTGGGGTTGCTTGCTTTGCCATCTGGGTGCTTCCTGGAACAACAGGAGGGCTGTGCCTATCAGCTGCATTGCCACAGAAGCAGCACTCCTGGGCCAGAAGCTCTAGCAGGCGTTGCCTGCCTGGCTCCCAGTGGCAGGGGTGGGTTGGGTCACCTACCCTGCCATTCGGGTGCTTCCTGGATGGCAGGGCAGGAAGGCTGCAACTGCCAGCCAAGTTCAGGCCAAAGCAGGACTGCTGGGCTGGAAGCTGGTGCCGAGCTTTGTCTGGCAAGGGGGTGAAGCAGTCTTACTGCTCCCAAGCACCATGACTGTGGCCTCTCTTGGGGCTATAGTGCTGGTGCTCGTGTGCTCTGGGGACCAAGGGTTGTGGAGGTCCCCTTGGACTTGGGAGCTGCCCCCACAAAATGTCCAAGTGGCTCTCTGCCTCAGTTCAGAAGCCTGGGGGTGGGGCGTGGTGTCAAGGAGATTCTTCCATTCCCAGTTTTCTCCAGTTCCCTGTGGAGAGTGTGAATCCCCAGGGGGCTCTCACTCACTCACTCACTCTCTCTCTCTCTCTCTCTTCCCAAGTTGCTGGTTTTTAGCAAGTCGGAGAGGCTCTGTTGGCTCCATGTTGAGCCTAGACAAGCTAGTACCCAACTTCACCCCTCTCTGCTCTCTGTGTCCACCTGCTGCCTTGATGGATAGATCCCAGTATGGTTTCTCCTAGTCTTTTTTGTTTGTTTTTAACTATTTTCTTGGTAAATCACTTTCCATTCTTTTACTTTTTTTTTTTTGAGTCGGAGTCTTGCTCTGTTGCCCAGGCTGGATGGAGTGCAGTGGCGCGATCTCAGCCCACTGCAACCTCTGCCTCCCAGGTTCACGCCATTCTCCTGCCTCAGCCTCCTGAGTAGCTGGGACTACAGGCGCCCGCCACTGCGACTGGCTAATTTTTGTATTTTTAGTAGAGACGGGGTTTCACTGTGTTAGCCAGGATGGTCTTGATCTCCTAACCTCATGATCCACCAAAATGCTGGGATTACAGGCGTGAGCTACCGTGCTCAGCCTACTTTACTTTTAATCTGTTTGTATTTTTCTATTTAAAATGGGCTTTAAAAATCTAATCTTCTAATCTCTGCCTTTTATTTTTAATTAGACTATTTACATTTAATGAAATTATCAGTATGCCTTAAATATGCCATCTTGTTATTCATTTTCTATTTGACCCATTTCTTCATTCTTTTTATCCCCTTTCACTCCTTTCATCTCGATTAGTTGACTTTTTTTTTTTTTTTTTTTTGAGACAAAGTCTTGCTCTGTTGCCCAGGCTGGAGTGCAGTGGCATGATCTCAGCTCACTGCAAGCTCCACCTCCTGAGTTCAAGTGATTATCCTGCCTCAGCCTCCCGAATAGCTGGGTCTACAGGTGCCCATCATCACGCCCGGCTAATTTTTGTATTTTTAGTAGAGACAGGGTTTCACTGTGTTGGCCAGACTGGTCTCAAACTCCTGACCTCAAGCGATCAACCTCCCAAAGTGCTCAGATTACAGGCATGAGCCACTGCGCCCAGCCATGTTTCTTCTTATTTCTAGTAATTTTGATTGGATGCTGGACATTGTGAATTTTACCTTGTTTGATAGTGTATATTGTTCTGTTTCCTCAAAGATTATTGAACTCATTCTGGCAGGTAGTTTAGTTACTTTTCAATTAGTTTGTTTCTTTCAAGGCTTAAAGTTCTTTTAGAATATCTATAAAGTAACCTTTCTTCTAGAGCTGATTTCTAAAGTCTCTATTCAACAAGATGTCTCCATTTTGGCTATAGTGAAGTGGAACAGTTATCAGCTTGTGTGAGTTCTGGGAATTGTTTATCTTACAGCTGCCTCATAGCTGTTCTTTCCTCAAAAGTTGTTCTTACTTGGTCTTGTGGGGTTTTGTTAAATTATGAATGTAGATTGATATTCATCCAAAGGGTTAATGGGACTCTAATGAAGGTTTTTGGATATTTTGTGTGCATGTCTCCCTCCTCTCTGTCCATACATTCTAGCTGCCTTGAGCTCTCCAAACTTTGATCTCTGTGTCTTCAACTTATCATGATGGACAGCTTCTGTTTGAGTTTCTCCATCGTGTGCTGTGGCCAGGAAACTTTCTCTAGGCAGAGAGATGGGGCAATGACACCTTGTTTGTTTTCCTTCCCTGAGGATCATAGTCCTTTGCTGGTATTGCATACTTTCTGAAAACATTAGCTTCATATATTTTGTTTGTTTTTTAACTGTTTATGGCTATTTCCATATAAGTTAATTCTTCGTGTGTGAACGTTCTCTTACATATTCATCGAAGGTTATTAGCATCAGATAGTTTTGTTGTAGCTGAAAGAAACTTTAACTTTTGTGTTTATGCTTTTAGTTGCAGGCTAATTTTTATGATTGTTTTACTTTTTTGTTACTGTTTTAAGAATGCTTTATTTTTTGAGATAGGGTCTCCCTCTGTTGCTTAGATTGGAGTGCAATGGTACAATCTTGGCTCACTGCAACCTCTGCCTCCAGGGTTCAAGCAATTCTCGTGCCTCAGCCTCCTGTGTAGCTGGGACTTCAGGTGCGTGTCGTCATGCCTGGCTAATTTTTGTATTTTTTGGTAGAGACAGGGTTTCACCATGTTGGGCAGGCTGGTTTTGAATTCCTGAACTCAAGCGACCCATCCGCCTCAGCCTCCCAAAGTGCTGGGATTACAGGCATGAGCCACCATACCCAGCCTTAAGAATGCTTTAAAAACATGTTAGTATGTGGTTGTATTTGTATGTTTAACAGGCATTACATACTCACCAGGCTAGGATTCTGTGTAGGTCTTTGGTGTGAATCACTTCTGTGAGAATAGCTTTGACTATTCTCATATCTTTATTTTACATGGTCACTCAAGGCTCTAAGTACCATCACACTGGCAAATAAGAGCTGGAGACAGAAACAGCCCGTAATGCTGTGCCCTGAAATTTAGCATTTACATATTTACAACCTCAAGTGATTTTCTTTATTTTGAAATCTAAGACCTGGCTTAATATATAAATTACACTCCTTTTTTTTTTTTTTTCCCCCAGTTTTCAGATAGGAAGCCTCTTAGGTTAATAAGAGGCCAGTGTGCTGTGACTTAGATGTCAAGAATAATTTCTGGTGTTTCCCCTCCTATATTGATTCTGCAAGTATCACTAGGTTTATTGTGGTCTCAAAGTGGCCTGAAAGAACTGGACATGCAAGAAATACATGCTAGTCTACAATGACGATCCTCCCAGTGTTTCTGTGTCATAAATGAATATTTCCTAAGACCCTTGAGTCTTACAGATCTTGATGTGACTGTATCTTCTGGAGAATAAAAGAATCTAGGCACTTCATGACATCTTACATCATGTTCGTATTTTTGAATCCAGTGCTCTTGACTTTGTAATCATGCTTCAGACTTTGAGTTTGGACTGTCATCAGGCCTGGGTATGAAACACGAGATCTTATTTGAGTGCTCAAAATAAAGCAGAACTATTACCTCTGTTTAGGTGAGCATAAAATTTTTATTAGGGAAACCTAAGAGCGTGTGTTTTAAACATTGGTTGTTAGAACCCTCATTTCTAAGAAATAAAAAGGCAGTACTTTTCTACGCTGCCTTTTTAGTAGGTTTTTATGTGTTTCGTGTTCTTTCTTCAGAAACCTCCCCCAATGGCCTAACACATTATATAGAAAATGTTAACCTGTACAGTGTACAGAATGTCAGGATGTAATTTGTGCATAAGGTAAATACAGCTAAAATGAAAATACCCAGTTGTAGCTGAAAGCATGATATTTTTGTGTCAGACAATGCAACCTGAAAGAACTGTAATATTTTTTGATAGGAGCAGTTGAAGTGTCAGAATACAAGTTTTTAAAGGAATGGATGAGAGTACTGCATTCTATAAATAACCAGAGAAATTCAATCATGTAAGAAAAGTTGGGACAGTTTTTCTCAACATACATCCAGTTTGGTTATGAATTCTGCTTATTAAAATAAATTTTATTTTAGAGTTTGACATACTGTATGAATATTCCTCTTTGGTCATTTTTTAAAATATGATGAATCATACCAAGTTACAGCATATAGACCGTGAAATTATAAACAAATCTTAAAGAGCAGATCAACTTGATTGGAACAATCTAAACAAGCACAAGTCCGAGCAGCCATGATACTGTTAGAAATTTATCAGAATGTACACATCTGCTCAGTATTTCTGGTAGAAGAATTCTGAAAATATGACAGTTTTTTTCCTCCATGGCTATTGTCTTTTTGGTAGCAAAGCATATGATAGTTCTCAGTCTTCTGATTTGTATTAGATGACTAGTTTTAATTTTTAACAAATTTAAGTGGGTAAAATAGATGTTAACATCAGATCCTGTGGGTGCCCTTCAGACAGCAGGAGGGGTTTCTCCACCTCTTCACATTCTAGCAGAGCTCAGTGATAGAAAGCTTGAGGCCTGGAGACACATTGATTCATTCTGTTAACCTGCTCCTAGCGCTGGCTCTGCACAGAGCACTGGGATGTGTTGTGGAAAGGTGTTATTAAAGGGGGAAGAATGTTAGGGGGCAGCTTATCCTGTATTAACGAGGGCTTCATAGAACGGTAGCATGGGAACTGGGCCTGGAATAATTTATTAGATGGACTAAGTGAAACAGCGAGGTCCAGTGGAAGGAACATGGCAGAGGTATGGAAATTTGCAGCTCCTTTAGGAAACAGGGACCAGTTTTATGGATAGATACAGAGTGTGTGGGTTGGTTGTCACTGAAAATAAAGCCAGATGGGTGGGTTGGGGCCAGATTATGAAGGGATTCCAGCGCCAGTCTAAGTTTGGAGGTTTTTTTTTTTTTTTTTTTTTTTTTGACAGAATTGGGTGTCTTTAGGTTTTAAAATAGAGAATTGACATAATTTTATATTTCGAAGAGACAGTTATGAGCAGCATTGTGGATAAGTAATGTAGGGAGGCCAGTGAGGAATCTACTATTGTGGTGTAAACACAAGATAATAATGTTTTTACACATTTTCATATTTTCCAGATTTTTATAATACTATATTTTGCTTTTGTGATCACATACATTTTTTAAACTTTTATTTTAGGTTCGGGGGTACATGTGCAGGTTTGTTATATAGTTTATCATGTCACAGGGGTGTCTTGTACAGATTATTTTGTAACCCAGGTACTAAGCCTAATACCCTACCCAAAAGATATTTTTTCTTTTCCTCCCCACCGACCCCTCACCCACAGGTAGGCTCCAGTGTCTGCTTCTCTCTTTATGTCCATGAGTTCTAATCACTTAGCTGTCACTTGTAAGTGAGAACACGTAGTATTTGGTGTCTGTTGCTGTGTTAGTTTGCTAAGGAGAGTTACCTCTGGCTCCATCCATGTTCCTGCAAAGGACATGATCTCATTCTTTTTTATGGCTGCATGGTATTCTGTGGTATATATGTATCACATTTTCTTTATCCTGTCTACCACTGATGGGCATTTAGATTGATTCCATGTCTCTGCTGTTGTGCATAGTGCTTCAGTGAACATATGCATGCATGTGTCTTTATGATAGAACAATGTATATTCCTTTGAGTACATACCCAGTAACGAGATTGCTGGGTTGAATGGTAGTTCTGAATTTAGCTCTTTGAGGAATCACCACACCACTTTACACAGTGATTGAGCTAATTTACATTCCCACCAACAGTGTGTATAAGTGTTCCTTTTTCTCCACAACCTTGCCAGTGTCTGTTATTTTTTTGACTTGTTAGTAATCGCCATTCTGACTGGTGTAAGATAGTATCTCATTGTGGTTTTGATTTGCATTTCTCTAATTGTGAGTGATATTAGGCTTTATTTTCATATGCTTGTTGACCTCATGTATGCCTTCTTTTGAGAAGTGTGTGTTCATATCCTTTGCATGCTTTTTAATGGGGTTGTTTGTTGTTTTCTTATAAATTTGTTTCAGTTCCTTATAGATGCTGGATATTAGACCTTCGTCAGAGGCATAGTTTTCAAATATTTTCTCCTGTAAATTTGTCTGCTTACCTGGGAGAAAATAAATAGACATTGTCTGTTGTCTGTTTATTCTGTTGATAGTTTCTTTTGTGGGATTGCAGTAATTTTTTTTTTTTTTTTGAGACGGAGTCTCGCTCTGTCACCCAGGCTGGATGGAGTGCAGTGGTGCAATCTTGGCTCACTGCAAACTCTGCCTCTTGGGTTCACGCCATTCTCCTGCCTCAGCCTCCCGAGTAACTGGAAGTATAGGCACTCACCACCACACCCAACTAATTTTTTGTATTTTTAGTGGAGACGGGGTTTCACTATGTTGGCCAGAATGGTCTTGATCTCTTGACCTCGTGATCCACCGCCTTGGCCTCCCAAAGTGCTGGGATTACAGGCATGAGCCACCGCGCCTGGCCGGATTGCAGTAATTTTTAAGTTGGCACTGTAGAAGTCAGGAAGAGCAGTTGGAGAGGCTGTGCAGTCTCCTAGTCAGTCCTGGAGCTCTGAGTCTCACCCCAGATTCTCTGTTTATTACTTAATCTATACCTCTCTGAGCCTTATTTTCTTTATCTCTAAAAATGAAAATAATAGCAGAACATAAAGCACGTGATTGTTAAAAATACTGAATGAAAGCTCTTAGAGTAGTGCCTGGCATTCAGCACGTAATCAACCCCCCCCCCACCCCCCCCGCCCACCCGCAAAGCCCCCTGGGCCAGGTTTCCTCCTGCTTCCTCCTTTGAGCCTCTTTGTGTCTCTTTCTGTCTTCTCGCCACGCATAAACCGCAGTGGTCTCAGTTCAGTTCTTCAGGCATGCCACTCTCCTTCTGTCCTAAGGGCCTTTCATTTGCCATGCCTTCTAGAATGTACTTCAACACTCTCCAGGGCTGGCTCTGTCTCCTCCTTTGGATCTCAACATAAATGTCTCTGCGTCAGAGGGACAGGCGTCCCTGATCACCCTCTCTCCAGTGACCTCAGCCAGATGCTGTCTGACACACCCGCTGTTTTCTTCACTTTTTTATTGTGATCTATAATTTTCTTATTTTGCTTTTACACATTTATTGTCTCTCACCCGGCTGCAGCATATAGTCTGTGATAACAGAGGGATTTAAAACATCAAGATCTCTTGAATAAATGTAATAATAGCAATGCAGTAGTAGTAGTATTGTTGTTTTTCCCATCATTATCAAGAAGTGATTAGGTCCTGAGATGTTTTGGAGCAGGGGTGGGTTTTGTTGTCTTTGTTGCAGCTACTCACCTCCGATGTTGTAGTGCATGGGCAGCCACAGACAATGTATAAATAATGGCATGGCTGTGTTTCACTACAACTCTTTTTACAAAAACAGGTGGCTAGTCCATGGGCTGTAGTTTGCTGAATGATCGCTGTTTTAGAGAATCACCAACCTTCGAGATGATCAGATTCATTCCTTGATTCATTCAGAGATTTTCTGAGGACCTATTATGGGCCAGATGCTGGTCTGTGTATTGCACAGATTAAATGCATAGTCCATAACTTAATGGGTATATAAAGAGATAAATCAGTAATTACCTTAGGAAGAGATGAATACTTGATAGAGACATGTGCAGAATGCACAGGAGAAGAGGAACCCAGTAGGCTTGGGCAGAAATGGGCTCTGGAAAGTTTTCTGAGGCAAGTTGTGCTGGATTTTGAAGGATAAATAGAAGTTTGCCAGGCTGAGCATGGGCAAAGGTAGAATATAGATCTGTCAAGGAGAGAGGCTGTCAATTTGGGTTATTAAGATCCCTTAAAGAGGCTAGTTACTCAGTAGGGGACCACTGGGGGATGTTTTGTAGGATTGGGATGGTGGAAGATAGTTAGTTGTTTGACACATGCAGAGTTTGAGGTTCCTAAGGGACATTTAGGTAGAAATTTCCAAAATGCTGAAATTGGAGCTACGGAGAAGTCTGAGCCAAAGATACAATGTGGTGTCATTACCCCATGGATGTGAGTTGAAGCCATGGGAACAGATAAGCAGATTCAGGGAACGGGGAGGGTAGAGTAAGGAGATGATCAAGAAGGGAACTTTCCATCCATATTGAAGGGGTACCTGAGGAGAGAAGCCAGCAAGAGACACAACACTATAGGGTGGGAGTGGGGAGACACCAGGAAAATGTAGTGTATGAGTCTGAGGAAGAGGGAGTTTCCAAAGTAGAAAGTGGTCAGACTGTCTCATAGACAAGAGGACCAGTAAAAATGCAAAGAGACTGTTGGGATTGGAAATTAGGAAGCCGTTGGTGACCTAGTTTTGAATGAACAATTTTAGTAAAACATGGGGGCGGAAGTCACATATTAATTAGTAGGTTGAGAAGTGAATGGAAAGTGGGGAAGTGGAAGCAATGAGAATAGACGGCTGTTTCTAAAAATGTGCTGATGGAGACAAGAGGCACAGGTGCTGGCTGGAGGGGGAAGAAGGGCTGAGTTTTGTGTTTCAGAGCATGGTGGGAGAGTTTGGAAGGAATGTGAAATGGAAGAGCTACAGTGGTCTGTGGAGAGAAGTTGGTGAAGGGTGTGGGGGTGATAACTGTTAGACAAGGCCCTCCAGAGAACAGGAAATGAGGGATTGAGGTCACATGGGAAAGGGTGGATCCTGGAATATAAGTGGAACATTGATTCTTCTAAGACCAAACAGGGAAAGAATAGGTGAAAAACAGAGTGGGCAAAGATTCCTGTGAGAAGAATAAAAACGATTGGCATCACCTCATTGCCACTTCACTATTTTTCACCACTGTTTAACTTAATTTTATAACGATACTATCTACCAAGGAAGTTTAAATCAAATGGGAAAATATCCCCGTAAGACAAACTAATGAATTACTGAGATGGTATAAAAGAGAAGATGGTCTTATTATAGTTTCCTCGGGTCTTAATGATACCACTGACCTTGGAACTTATCTTGGAGGCTGCAAAAGAACCATTCAATTTGTTCTGGTGTTTAGTATATATCACAACATTACCCATTTCTACATATTATTGAAATGGACATTGGCAATGCCTGTATTTTCATTGTGCATTCAGCAAACAAAATTGTCCTATCTTTGGCTTACTTTCATTGCAACTCAGCATGCCTGGTAATGTCCTGAAGAAACATTAAGAATCCAAGTTTCCTCCGTCTACACCCAGAGAGTTAGCTTCAGTGGCTCTGGAGTGTGAAGCACAGGCATAATAAATATTTCTCAATTTATTTGGAGAAACACTCTATCTTTAATCAGTATGGAGCACCTGCTATATATCAGATTTTCTGAGGCACTGAAGATAGTACCATAAACCAGATAGAAGAGGTTCCACAGTCAATTATGATACCATGTAATTGACTGCCGTGATGGCAAAGTGTCTGAGATCAGAATATCGGAGATTAATCCAACCCCAAGTTGAAGTCCAGAAAGTGTACTAGGTACAGTGTGGTATGAAGGGCAAAGGATTTGAAGTGTGAGGGTGAGGAAATGGCGGGAAAGGAAGAAAGCCAAAGGGTGCTTCAGACAGAGGGAATGGTATGTGTGAAGATTGGCACAGGTAGATTGTAGAGTGTCGGGAAAGATGGGACAAGGGACTGGAGAAGATTTTGACACCACTGTGTGCTGATGAGGAGTTTACCTATTATCCTAAGAGCAAGATGGTGCCATTGAAGGGTTTAAGCAAGGGATTGATATGATCCTCTTTCTTTTTTAGAAATTTTAGTTGGACTGAACTTTGGAGGACAGGAGTGGAGCAGGGTGGGGTAGGAAGGATTGGACGTAAAGAGACCCCTGAGGAGGCTGTCGCAGTATACCAGAAAGGACAGCCCAACCTAGGTAGTGGGAGAGCAGGGCGTGGAGAGAAGTAGATGGGTTTAAGGAGGTGGATTTAATTAAATTCCTTTATTAGTCAGGGTTTTTCAGAGAAGCAGAACCAATATGAAATAAGGGATTTAATGTACAATATTGGCCCATGTGGTTATGGAGGCTGAGAAGTCCCCATGATCTGCTGTTTGCAAGGTGGAGATCCAGGAAAAGCAGTCGTTCAGTTTGAAGGCCTGGGAGCCTGAGAGCCAATGGTATAGATTCCAGTCTGAGTCTGCAGCCTGAGAACCAGGAGCATCAAAGGCAGGAAAAGATGGATGTCCTAGTTCAATCCGTCAGGTCAGGCAGAGTGTGAATGTAACCTTCCTCTACCTTTTTGCTCTTTTCAGATTGTCAACAAATTGAATGGTACCCACCCACATTGGGGAAGGCCATCTGCTTTCCTCAGTCAACCAGTTCAAATGCTAATATCTTCTAAAAACACCCTCACAGACACACCCAGAAATAATGTTTAACCAGGTATCTGAGTCACCCATGTCCTACTCAAGGTGATACATAAAATTAACTATGACACCTTCTGACACTGTGAATCACATTCACATAGTAATAGTTTGAAAGGGAAAATAATTAAAGAAGAAAAAGCAAGGAAAAGCAGCTCTAGCTCAACTCTACTGGCAAAAATCCATTACTAATTTGAAGGCATTTAGCTGAAGCGTATGGGCCTTGCAATGACCTGATTCGTCTGCAATTGTGTTTGTTTATTAAAATGGATGGTAAAGATGAGGATGAATAATTTGGATTTTTTTTTTGTTCTGTTACTTTTGACCTTGGTTAATAAAAAATTCTCGAGGTATCTGTCCTGTTTATCATTGTATATGAGCTCCTACCACAAAACTTTCTTCTGGATTTCATAACAAAAAGGGGATGTATCCTATCTTCTACACTCTTCCCTTCATTATTCCAAAACCATATAACAGTCATGACTTCAAAGCATAGGCTGAGAAGGTGGACAGTACTGAGTGATTTGGGTAGGTGGAGTCTCACGCTGGAGAGAGGGGATGAAATCATGTGATAAATATTTACTGGACACCAGCTGCGCTGGACTTTCTATCTCAGGATGGCTTTTTCTGTTTCTCCTGGTGCCTGCCTCTGAAATGTTCAATTCTGCAGTTTGTTTGCCTTCTCAAATGTTCCTCTGAAACCTCTACTCACTTTTCTCTTGGGGGTTGATCCGTGTATTTCTCCTCTCTAGTTTACTTATTTATTTTGCTGGAGTACATCGTTGGCAGTTTCCTGAGAGAGAGTTCAAAGAAAGCAAACTTACAGAATGTTTATATTTTTGAAATCGTCTGTAGTCTGCATTTACTAAATTAAAAATCATTTTCTCGGTTGAAAGAGTTTTCAAATATAGAGACTTCCAGTGTTGTTCAAGAGAAATGATAACACCAGTTGGGTAAACATTCTTTTTGTAGGTGATCTGATTTTTTTTTTCTCCTTGAAAGTTTTCGCATCTTCTCTCATCCCTGGTGTTTTAAAACTTTCTAGGGGCATTTGTGTGTGGATGTGTGTATATGCTCGTGAATGTCAGAGAGTTGTTTGAAACTTGGCTCTCCCTTTAGCTCTGGACAATCATCTTGTGTTCTTTCTTGTTAGTTTCGACCTCTCTGTTTTCTCTTTCTTTCTGGAATTTCTGTTATTTGCTTTTGGACTTCTTAAAGTGATTACCTGTATCATGACCTTTTTCTGGCTTGATTTCTCTTACCTTGTGTTTTCCTTCTGCATTTTAGACAATCTTACTTGACTTAATTTTCTAACCCTTCAGTTGAATTTTTGTTTTGATATTTTTAATTTCTAAGAATGCTTTCTTGGTTTCTGATTGCTTGCTTTTTGTTTTTTGTTTATTTATTGATTTTTTTTTTTGAGATGGAGTGTCATTCTGTTGCCCAGGCTGCAGTGCAGTGGTGCTATCTTGGTTCACTGCAATCTCTGCTTCCTGGTTTCAAGCAATTCTCCTGTCTCAGTCTCCTGAGTAGCTGGGACTACAGGCATGCGCCACTACGCCTGGCTAATTTTTTTTTTAGTAGAGGCGGGGTTTCACCATGTTGGTCAGGCTAGTCTTGAACTCCTGAGCTTGTGATCTGCCGACCTTGGCCTCCCAAAGTGCTGGGATTACAGGGGTGAGCCACTGTGACTGGCATCTTGCTTGTTTTTATAGCACAG
This sequence comes from Trachypithecus francoisi, assembly GCF_009764315.1. NCBI lineage: Eukaryota > Metazoa > Chordata > Mammalia > Primates > Cercopithecidae > Trachypithecus > Trachypithecus francoisi. The sequence continues at coordinate 14,214,960 of NW_022681433.1, read as the reverse complement.
TGTTCTTTATTTTATTGTTGCAATATCTTCCCAAATTTCTCTGAGGATACTAATTAGATTTTTTAAAAGATCTCTATTGTTGCCTGAATTCGTTTTTGTTTGTTTGTTTGTTTGTTTTTGTTTTTGTTTTTTTGAGACAGAGTCTCCCTCTGTCGCCCAGGCTGGAGTATAATTGCTGCCGGATTCAAGCGATTCTACTGCTTCGGCTTCATGAGTAGCTGGGATTACAGGCACGTGCCAACATGCCCGGCTAATTTTTGGTATTTTTAGTAGAAACGGGGTTTCACCATGTTGGCCAGGCTGATCTCGAACGCCTGACTTCGTGATCCGTCCACCTCGGCCTTCCTAAGTGCTGGGATTACAGCTTGAATTCTCTTTATATTATTCAGGGCAGTTTTTCTTTGATTTTTATTTGTTTTATGCTGGAAGATTTTGTCAAATTCTTTGTGATCTTTTACTCTTGTTATTGAGTTGGATGAACTTGAGTTAATTTGTTCAAATTCTTTAGAAGTCTGTTTCCTCCAACTCCGAGGTATGGCAGGGGATGGGGGTAAGAGGAAAATCTATGGGTACTGGGTGCTTACCCTATGCCCAGAAGAGGAGATGGTGGGTGGGGGTATATAGTTCCTGCCTCGCTTCTCAGCCCGTTTCTTCCTCCATCTTCCCTTGGATCTGCATCTTGGAGTTTCTGGGCCTCCAGGCTGATATGTCAGCAGGTTCTTCCTCTGCTGCAGCATTGCTGTCTCATCTACTGTAGGCTGTGCGTCTCTTCCTCTGTTCATCAGTCTAGGGCCTCCATCTGTGTCCTGTTTCCAGAAATTGTGACATATCTAGCTCAGTAAGTACTTGTCTCTTTTCCCTTTTTCCATCTAGGTTTAAATATGCAGAGTGCTTAATAGAAAGCACTCAGTAAATGTTGGTTGTTATTTTTAATTCTACCTCTTACAATGGAATTACTCTCATTTTCAAGCATCTTTGATTAGAGAGGGTAACAATACCTGTGTTCTGTCTCACCTTGTGCTGGCGGTCTCCTGTTCTCTTAAATCTAGTTAATGTTGATGACCAGCATCTCTGAGGGTGTTTTGCAGTATTGTAAAATGAGTCCATTTCATCTGTATTGTAAAAGCATTATGAAAAATGCATTTTAAGGGCACGCCATGGGAAAGACTTCTTATGTCATCATATTATAGTTTTCTGAGTTGTTTCCTTAGCAAATAGAATACCTGCTTTAATTTTACTTCCATTTTGAAATGCTAAAGCCATTGATCAGCAAACATGGTTCAACCGAATTTGCTCACAAAAATATTGTTTATTTTAATTTTCTTTTGGGCCTCTGATGTTTCTCCTGAAAATCACTGTTATAAAGGATCCAGGGGCTTTAGCAATCCATATTTATAACATAACAGTTTAGTAGCATTAGTAGATTGAGAATCAGTTAAAATCATTGACCAACTCTTCTCATTCTGAAAGATATTAGTACAAGGTCTCTCAGTATTTGACATATCTTTTCAAACAGTGTCTATTTATAAGCAATCTGTCCAGCAACAAAGGCTGACTTTTGCAGCATTCATACGACTTGTACCTTACCTTCTGCTGATTTCCTCTTGTTGGTAGCACTTTGTCATGTTCATTCTGCAATCCTCCACTTTCCAGTTCCCTTCTATGACATTGGGTTAACTCTCTCTGGTGGTCGTTTTATTCTAATCTGGTGGAAAATATGTCAGCAGATATTTGTGAATCTGGGTTAAATGCTATCACTTTCAACCATATAACACAACCCAAACAGAGGTGCAAATGCAGACACTCAGATCTTTGGATTATTCTAGTAACCCCGAAATGCTTAACCTCCGTTTCTTAGGTTGTTGAAAGAAAGTCAACTCAAGATTTGGATGTCAATTAAAAACACACTGCATGAATAGGTTTATTTGGTTTTGTAGTTTCTTACTCAGTTAGTCTAGTGTTTTGTATTTACCTTCAACCCATCTCTTCACAACTCCAGAAACATTAACAAAATAGAACAAAACAAACAACTTTGCCTAGTTTCTCTTTCTGGTCTGGGTATTAAATAATGCCAGGGAGCCACAACTATCTGGTAAGTCTTTCTATTGCTCATCATTCCCAGGTTATGTACGCGTGTGTAATGAGGTTAGTGAAAGTCATGTGTGTCTGTGTGTACAGGGAGTGGTTACCCTTTACGTTTTGCTAGATAGATTTTTAAAATCAAAAGCCTAAGAGTCTAAGCCTTCCTCCATCTGTTTACAGCCTTGCCTGTGTAGGCCCCATGCGTACATCCTGCCCTTCTTCATTATTCACCTTTCTGGGGGTCACTTTGCTGATCTCAGGGAGTAACCCTACAGGCTGTCTGACCACTCTGTAGGAGAGCCCCCCCATAGAGCTTTTCAGACCAGGTTTCCTAAAGTCCCTACAAATGATTGTATTTTCAAGTGTGCATGCTCTCAGTGGGACAATGTTGAACTACAGTGGTTCTCTTGGAGATCTTTCAGGTATGTAGACCTTTTCTCATTCCTGTAACAAAGACGATTACTCTTTCCTCACCCCCAAGCCTCTCAACTCATCATTCAGCAAGACCTGCAAATTCTGTAACTTAATCCATCCGCTCAGCCCTGTTCCTGCTCTCAGAACATCAGGACTTCTCTCTTTACTGGCTGCCTCCCAACTGCTTTCCTTGCTTTCAGCCTTGCCCCTCTCCAACCCATCTTCCACATAGCAAATCATACCCAGCTCTCCCTCCTTTAAAATTCTTTGTTGGCTCCACATTGCTGTCAGAAGAAAGGCCAGACACCTTAATGTCAATCAAGACTCTTCCAGCTGACCTCTGCATTTTCTGCTCCCCCAAAATGCCCTGTTTCTTCTATAGTTCTAACTTGACTAGCTCCTTTTCATCCTGTATGACTCAGGTCAAGTTTACCTCCTCCAGTAATCTATTCCTTGCTTAGTCCAGGTGGTGCTAGGGATCCCCTGTCCTGTGTGTTCCCACAGCACTGGGTCCATGCCTCCATCATGCCACTTAGCACCGTTTAGTGTCATTTTCTGCACATGTGTGTCTGATAGCAGGAACTATGCCTCATTTTTAAAAATTACTTCATAAGAGCTGTCATGGCAGACGGTGTATGTTCAATGATTATTTCTCAAACGCAGCTGAACTGAGTGAAGGCAGAGGATATGTCTTCACTGTTCTCTTCCTTCTACTTCTTCAGCTTTACTCTCCCTGAGGTAATTTTCATTTTCTAACCTTCTGTGCTCCTCTCAAGTGACTGTGATACTGACACTATGAGTGCTTCTATTTTAGTCACCTATCTCCGCGGTTAAGAGGGGCTGATCTTCTTCCCAGTTTTCTGTATCTTCTGTCTTACTGCTTTATTTTCCTTTCCCGGAGCTAGTTAACTAGCTAGCTAGCTCTAGGGCTCTCTGAGTGTCTGTCTCTGACTTTCTATCTCTCTTAAGCCACAGTTTTATTGAGATATAATTAACGTATTTCACCATATATTTCCACCATTTAAAGCATAAATTCAAATATTTTAATCCTATCCACAGAGTTGTGCAACCATCACTACAGTAATTTGAGAATATTTCATCACCCTAAAGAGAAACTTATCAATATACTGTCACTCCAGATTTTTCAAGCCCCAGCCCCTGACAACTACTAATCTACTTTCTGTCTCTATACATTTGCCTATTCTAGACATCTTATATGATGGAGTTATACAATCTATGTGACCTTTTGTGTCTGGCTTCTTTCACTTGCCTTAATTTTTTCAAGGTTCATCCAGTCTACAGCACATATCAGTATTTCATTCCTGTGTTAATCTACTCAAACTGCCCTCTCCCATTTGTAAAAGAGGCGTAATGGGAGGCACACAGGGTTCATTATCCCAGAGCAGTTCTGGAATGTATCAGGACACATGTTGGTACGGCTAAGTTGTTCCACTGTCTAAGTGATTTTTCATGGCTCTGACCTCTACCGTCTCTCAGCCTGTTTGCTGCCTGTAGAAGTTTGGTTGTCTAAAGACCTCCTTTCAATTCGTATTATCTCTGACTGTTTTAGTCTAAGCTGTTTCTGCTAATATAATTATCTTAAAAAGTTTGTGAGTCTGCTATGAATATTACTGTATTCGCTCCTTTAGACAAAAGCCACATCAAAAAATCACTTCAAAATAAAGCCTTTCTCTACCTTGGGCTTCGGCTGAGGTTACTGTGGGACAACAACTTTATGTTTCCTAGAACCCTATTGATTACCAGTCATTTAAGACACTGCCTCAGATTTTTCTGGTTTTACCAAAGGATTTTAGTCACACCTTTAGCTTCACCATTAGACCATATTTTCCTGTTAGTGTCTGAATAGGATCATTGCCTAGAAGTCATTTCTTAATATTGGTATTATTTACCATCTGGAGAGGCTTGGACTTTTCAAACCTCTTAACAAGTCCTACCTCCTTTCCATTTAACAATTCCTTTATGCTGAAGTCTTTAGCTTATCCTTTTACTCTTATGCTTTGCCAGAAGGGTGAGAAGAACATAGGTAGCATCTTCTAAACTCTACCTGGAAACCTCCTTAGCTAGATTTTTAAGTTCATGAGTTACAGTCTATATGTTTCATATTATAGTAGGTAACACTGTTGTTCAGTTTTCTGCTTTTCATTAACAACAATTCACTTCCCATTAGTTTCCTCAACTTCCTTTAAGCCTTCACTGACAACTTCTTCAAAAGGCATAAAACTTCTTCTGGAAGTCTCTTTGAAGGTCCTTAGGCTTTCAGTAATGCTTTCCTCATGTGCCTTACAGCTTCCACTCACTGTCTGGCTTCAAAGCCACTCTTACAGGATAAGGCTTTTGTTATGGTATTAATGGCACCCCTCTTCCAAGTACCGAAATCTGCATTAGTTATACGTTGCTGAATAACAAATCACTCTAAAGCTTAGATGCTTAAAACTACAACAGTCATTTATGATCTAATGGTTTCTGTGGGTCAGAAATTTGAGAACAGCTTGGCTGAATGATCCTGGCTTAGAGTCTCTCATGAGTTTGCAGTCAGATTTGGTTAGTTCTATACATCTGTAGGCTTGATGGAGGATGGAGAACCCTTTTCTGAGATGAAGTGATTACTCACATGACTGACGAGTTGATGCTGGCTGTTGGCATGCCTCAGTTGCCCCCCATGTAGACCTCTGGACGGGGCTGCTTAAATGTCCTCCTGGCATAGCTGGCTTCCCTCTCAATGAACAATCCAAGAGCCTAAAGAAGAATCTGCAGTATCTTTTATGACCTAGACTTGGAAGTCACAAACTTCACTTCCTCAGTATTTCACTGGTCAGCCCTGAATTCACTGGTGTGAAGGTCACTGGAGAGCCGCCATCTTGGAAGTTAGCTACTGTGCACCTTGACCTATGTTCTATTTTTCCTTTTGGTGGAAAGGTACCTTTGCAATTACAGTAAGAGTGGCATTAATGATAGCAAAAATAGCAATGCCTGTCATTTGTTGGGTGTTTATTGTATGTTAGGGAATACAATAAACATTTTAGATGCAATTTCTCTTCTTTCATTATAATGAATAGATGGTTTTATTCTCATTTTTCATGTGAGAAAACTGAAATTCAGAGTTTGAGTCTTTCTTGAGATTGTACACTTGGTAGTAATTATATAAAAGGCAGATCTGTAATACAATTCTGAAATGTGCCACTTGTCTTGCTTTGTTTAGTTGTGTCTTTTTTTCCCCTCTTTGGGAGAGCTGTAGCCCTAATACTAAAGAGTTTTGTTTAAAGAGGTTTGTCCCAATGTGAGGAAAGCTTGGTAAAAAACAGCTGCTGTTTGTTCACATTTCCAAGCAAGGTGAGAGAGGAAGAATTGCTTCTCAGCCGTGTGAACGAAGCAAACCACCTCTGTAACAAAATATCTGTGAAAGGGGAAACTGTAAAAACAACTAGGAAGAACTATGGTAAAATTAAAAAAAAAAAAAATAGCCCAAACAATACATTGCCCTGTATATATAAAAATACCAGAAAAAAACTTCAAATATAAAATTATAAGAAAAACATGGCCCTTGAATAAAAACACTGAATCATTCTGCCTGATATGTTTTGCTTTCATTTAGGTTTGTCTTCCCATAGCATTTACTCTCGCCTCTGTTCTGGCTGTTACCCACTTTGTCTTAGGCTGTGGTTATCAGTGAACCACAGTGCTCCAGCAGCTTGTCAGCTCTAGTAGGGACTACTCCTTCTTTGTTTCTGAATTTTCTAGAACACCTTGTGAAGTGTCTTGACAATGGTAGGCATCTCTGAATGCATATTGAATTGGATTAATATACATTTACTTTCTTAACTTCTTCATTGGATTGCCCAGAATGTCAAGAACGTTTGGCAGTGATGGATGGATCTTTATCAATATAATATTAAAGCTTAAAACACTATGATTTTAGTTGATCGAGATATTTTTCTAGCATTACAGAGTCATTAAAAGGAGAATCAATACAAAAAGGGAAATGGCAAAACAAACAATTCTTCAAGTTTCATCAAAATGAGAAGAACTGCTTTTTTCAAAGGATTTATATTTAAAAAAATACTATTTTGAAAGAGCAACACATCTTTTAAAAGTTCAACAGCAGCACAATCTTTTTTGTTGTTCAAATAGAAATTTTCATCTTTTCTTTTTGGGCAAAATCTTGTCAGAATATAATGCCTTGATAAAAATGAAAGAAATGAGTCCACTTCAGCTTCTTTGCATGAGATTTGAATATTTGATCTTACTTTTTTTTTAAAAAAAAAGTTCATTAGCTTCTGGATTTATTTAAGTTAATTTTCCTATTATGATTTTATTCATTTAGAAGAGTCTTTGATCGGCCATACAAAACATTTATTCCACCTGCATGAGGGGAGTGTTTTTGTAGAGGACATACAATAACAGACCATGTTTTCTATCTGACACAGGCCCTTTGAAAGTGAAGATATTTATATAGATTGGGAAAACAGCCATACTCTGTCTTAATGTAAACCTGTTCCTGAGCTGAAGAACTTTTATTTATCGTAACAGCTTTGTTGAGATATAATTCACGTACTATATGCAATTCACAATTTAAAGGATACAATTTAGTGGTTTTTAGTATATTCACAGAATTATGCAAATATCACTACAATTTTATAACATTTTCACAATCCCCAAAATAAAGAAATCTTGTAGCCATTAGCAGCCACTCCCTCAAGCCCCAGTTCTGGGAAACTATTAAACCATTTTGTCTCTGTTCTGGGTATTTCATATAATGGAATCGTATAACATGTGACCTTTCAAACTTCATCCACATTGCAACATGTATCAGTACTTTACTCCTTTTTATAGCTGAAAAATATTCCAGTATATGGGTAATCCACTTTGTTTATCCATTTGTCAGTTGAAGTATTTCACATTCTTTCCATCTTTTGTCTCTTATGAATAATGTCACATTTATGTCCAAGTTTTATGTAGACATATATTTTCATTGGAATATACCTAGAAGGAGGATTGCTTGGTCACATGGCACCTCTGTATTTAATCTTCTGAGAAACTTCCAAGCCAGGCTGTTTTCCAAAGTGGCTGCACCATTTTACATTCCCACCAGCAATGTGTGAGGGCTCCAATTTCTCCATATCCTCACCAACACTTGTTATTGTCTGTCTTTTTAATTATAGCTGTCCTAGTGAGTGTGTCATGGTATCTGATTCTGGCAATGATTTGCATTTTTTCTGATGGCTAAAAATGCTGTGCATCTTGTCATGTGTTGCTGGCCAGTTGTACATGTTCTTTGGAGAGATATCTATTCCGTTTCTTTGCTAATTTTAAAATTTGGTTGTTTTTCTTTTCATTGTTGTGTTGGAATAGTTCTTTATGTGTGTCAGATATTAGACACTTACATGATTTGCAAATATTTTATCACGTTCTTAGGGTTTTTCCTGTTTTTTTTGATAGTGTCCTTTGAAGCACAACAACTTTCTGTTTTGATGAAATTCAACTTATCTAATTTTTTCTTCTGTTGCTTATGCTTTTGATGTCATAGCTAAGAAACCATTGGCTAATGTGATGTCATCAGGATTTATACCTATTTTTCCCCAAGAGTTTTGTAGTTTTTTTCTCATACCTTGAAGCTTTTAATTCATTTTCAATTCTTTTTTTTTTTTTTTTTGAGGCGGAGTCTCACTCTGTTGCCCAGGCTGGAGTGCAGTGGCCGGATCTCAGCTCACTGCAAGGTCCGCCTCCCGGGTTTACACCATTCTCCTGCCTCAGCCTCCCGAGTAGCTGGGACTACAGGCGCCCACCACCTCGCCTGGCTAGTATTTTGTAATTTTTTTTTAGTAGAGACGGGTTTCACCGTGTTAGCCAGGATGGTCTCGATCTCCTGACCTCGTGATCCGCCCGTCTCGGCCTCCCAAAGTGCTGGGATTACAGGCTTGAGCCACCGCGCCCGGCCCATTTTCAATTCTTAAAATATGGTATGAATAGGGATCTAGCTTTCTTTGGCATAGTATATTTAGCACCATTTGTTGAAAAACCTCTTCTTTATCCAATGAATGATCTTGACAACCTTGATGAAATTTAGTTCACCACAAATATTGGGTTTATTTGTGGAATGTCAGTTCTGTTCTACTTAGCTGTATGTCTGTCTTTATACTAATACCACACTGTCCTGATTATTGTAGCTTTATGCTAAGCTTCGAAATTGGGGAGTATGAGCCCTCCAACTTTGTTCTTGTTTTTTGTGATTATTTTGGCTATTCTTTGTCTTTTGAATTTCTGTATGAATTTTAGGATTAGCTTGTTAATTTCTGCAGGTAAGCCATGTGGCATTTTATGTAGAAATTGCATTGAATCTGTGTATCAATTTGGGGAGTAATGCCATATTGCCATCTTAACAATATTAAGACTTCCAATCCATGAACATGGGATGCTTTCTAGTTATTTATGTATTCTTTAATTTTTTCAACAATATTGTATAGTTTTCAGAGTAAAAGATTTACACTTCTTTTGTTAAATTTTATACTTGTAGCCACTCTGAAGACATAGATGGATTTGTACCTCAATTTTGTTTGGATTCTCATTTAGTATTAGGAAAATATTTAGGTAGTTTGAATTTATAGTAAAGCAAAGTGAAATATTACAGAGTGGCCTTTTTGTAAAGTAGTAGTTTGGTATAAGTAAAATGAATACAAAGGAAAAAAAACCCAAACTACTGTACTTTGGTTCTTACATTAATTGGAACTTTAGCAATGAGGTGATTGCACGGTGTATTAGTCAGGGTTATCCAGAGGGACAGAACTAATAGGATAGATGTATATATAAAAGGGAGTTTATTAAGGAGTATTGACTCTCACTGTGAGAAGGTGAGGTCCCACAATAGGCTGTCTCCAAGCTGAGGAGCAAGGAAGCCAGTTCATGCCTCAAAGCTGAAGAACTTGGAGTCTGATGTTCAAGGGCAGGAAGCATACAGCATGGGAGAAAGATGTAGGCTTAGAGGCTAAGCCAGTCTGGACTTTTCTTCTGTCTCTTTTAGTCTGGCTGCACTGGCAGCTGATTAGATTGTGCCCACCATGATTGAAGGTGAGTCTGCCTTTCCCAGTCCACTGACCCAAACGTTAATCTCTCTTTTTTTTTTTTGGAGACGGAGTTTCACTCTTGTCACCCAGGCTGGAGTGCAATGTCACAATCTCAGCTCACTGCAACCTCTGCCTCCTGGGTTCGAGTGATTCCCCTGCTTCAGCCTCCCAAGTAGCTGGGATTACAGGTGCCCAGCACTATGCCCAGCTAATTTTTGTATTTTTAGTAGAAATGGAGTTTCACCATGTTGGCCAGGCTGGTCTCGAACTCCTGACCTCATGTAATCCACCCATCTCAGCCTCCCAAAGTGCTGGATCACACACAGGCATGAGCCGCTGTGCCAGCTCCAAATGTTAATCTCCTTTGGCAATGCTTTATTACTGACATAAAGCAGGGCAGACCTCTCAAGCAGATTGAAAATGGCTTGAGAGAACATTGAAAGGAGATTGGCTTGGAATTTTTACTGGGGTTAGGGTATAGAGTGGGGCAAGGGTTTCTATACATAGACAGAAACTTGCCTGGTTTGACTTTCCCACAAGCACCAGAGGAGGGAGCATCTAGGCTTTGTGATGAGTCCAGATGTGGGTCATAGGGGAAGCGAGAGCAGTGAGGCTGAAAAAGATGACAGCTTCAAACATCAAACATGAGAGTCTGACTATTACAATTCACCCTGATGTCTAACTGATGACTAAAACATACAATGTATTATTTAATTGAATTGGAGCTTGTTTAGTAAGCCCTTATGATATTCTACAAGGCTTACAGCCTGAGGCCAAGAAGGAAGGCAAACATTCCATTGAATTCCTTGTTCAAGAGTCCAGCATTGTGTGTTCTGGGAAGCAAAAAGTTTCTTGTATTATCGGTAGTGTCTGGAACGCCAAGGTATTAGGTTGGTGCAAAAGTAATTGCAGTTTTTGCCATTACTTGAATGGCAAAAACTGCAATTACTTTTGCACCAACCTAACAGATAAGGATGTCTTGGTGAGACCTTATACTGTGACTTGGGCATGTGTAGAGACATGTGTGACTTTAATTTATATTTTAGGTATCTGTAGGGCAAGAGATTACCAGAGGTTTGGTTGTTTTTGTTTTGTTTTGTTTTTGTTTTACGCCAAGGGTGCCAACCTTGAGCAAGAAATTGTTGTGACCTTGGTCTAGATCAAACAGTCAGACCACTGGCAGTGACCCAAGAATAGAAAAATACGCAGATAGAATCAACTTTTGGCCGGAGTAGCCAGTGTTACATGACTGCTTGAAGTTTGTCTGACTGTGGTGACCCTTGGGTTCAGTTATGGACTGTGTCTCCCTAAAATTCATATGTTGAAGTTCTCATCCCCAATGCGATAGTATTAGGAGTTGAGCCTTCAGGAAGTAATTATTTTTAGATGAGATTAGGAGGGTAAAGCCCCCATGGCAGGAGTACAGGAAAAAACACTTGGGTTTCCTCTCTGCTATGTGAGGACACAGCAAGAAAGCCATCTGCAAACTAGAAAGAGGGCCCTTCCTGAAAGCTGACCATGCTGGTACCCTGATATTGGACTTCCAGCCACCAGCACTGTGAGAAATACCTGTCTGTTGTTTAAGCCGCCCAATCTGTGACATTTTGTTATGACAGCCTCAGCTAAGATAGGTCCCATCTTTTATTCGAAACATGTTGATTAGGGGATGAAAAGTAGCAGCTCTCCAGTGAGCTCCATCATGTCTGATGGTGACATTTTCGTCTGTAAAGAATGTAAACTCCCATTGCTGTCGATTAATTGATCACAAGTGGCTCCATAGGTAGCCAAGTCTTAAAAGGGTGGCCTCCTCCAGCACTGTGGGAACAGGCAGAGGTCTGAGCTAAGGGGAGGCCCTCCTTCCATCCCCCCACAACTTGGCAGATGGAATATGCCAGAGGGCCCGGGTTTGGCCCTGTTCTGTAGCAAGGAGGACTCAATAGCTATGCCAAGCTTGCAGGGTGCCACTTGTATGACTCAAGGCATAATGGAGACCTGGGTATGGAGGGTCATAGGTTCAGGGAACCGAAATTTCTCTTCTCAGGAGAAATCAACATGTGGCCAGAATTTGGTATTATTATATTGTATATTGCAGGTCCCAGGGGGTTTAGTTTCTTGTATCAGAAGTCCAGGGGAAACTTATAGCCATTCTAGGTGGTGTAGAGACTCCAGGAAGCATGAGAGGAGGTTACTAAAGCTTTTATACTGAGGAGTCTCAGAACTAAAGGAAATACATGTTGATGGCAATCTGAACAGATTCTAGAGCTGTTTGTTGGAGTATTGTACAATATTGTACATATATTGTACAATAAATTGTACAAATGAATAATATTTGGCTTCCTGAACCCAAAAAAGCCTAAAAGACCCTGAACTTCCTTTAATATTTTTGGTGCTGATGAAATCACTAGCTGTTTCTTAAGAGAGTCAGGGGATGGAGTGCCTTGCAGTTTACTAAGTAATTTTCAGGAATTTAGCATGGTGGCAAGACGTTGCACTATGCACAGGGCAATGGCCCATTTCTTTTCTGTGAACTCCTCGGTGAGTTTTTATTTGTATGTCCTGAATGAGTGTGTCAAATGAATGCCTTCAGAAAAGAATGTCATCAACCTAATGTCATGCCTGTACTCTTGGAGAAAGATGGGTACAGTTAAGACCTTCCCTGCAAAGGCTTGTGTATGATGGCGAGGCTGTTGGGGTACCCTGTGGATGGCCATCAGGTGAAGATACGTTGTGTTCCTTTAGAGGTAAAGGAAACTTGTGACTAAGAAGTGGTTGAAATAGGAGCTGAATGGAACGTATTAGCCAAATCTTTAATAGCAAAATACGTTGCAGTTGCTGATTAGATGGAGTCAGTCAATTCAATAATATAGTGTCTGGGGGCCTTCCTGGGTAGTACCATGGCATTAAGGTTATATAATCCACTGTGTAGTGTCATTCATTTCAACTTTAAGAACAGACCAAATTGGGTTGTTATATGAAGGAACAATGGAGGCATGTGATGGATTTCAGTACTTGCAAGTCCTGTTTAAATTTACATTGAGCCATACTAACTAGTTTTACTAGGGATATGGTCTATGGGGTCTCATTTTGCCAAGCCAATTTTGTATATGTCAAAATCTTAATTATATTTAAATATATTGATCATTAGGCCAGAGTGTCTGTGCTCACTATGGAATATTTTAGGACAATGAATGCTGTGATGCTGGAAAATGGAGACAGTAATCCCTGCAGTTAAGGTGAAACATACTTATGTGCCCTCTATTCTTTGTTCAGTAACTCCCGAAGATTATAACATGTTAATCTGTAGATGAAATACTTATAAATTAAATCTGTATTATAGATTATAATTATAGGGGGTAGTTTGTTTAAATTTAATGAGATCCCAGGAATAAATGTAGTTTGAGCCTCAGTGTTAAGGCCATGAAGTTTTGCCAGTTGGTGCATTCAAATTGTGTTAAAGTTAATTCAGAACCTATGTTGCAGAAGTATAAAAGCCAGTTAGTGCCCTTTTAAATCTTATGTTGTATAAATTCTTTCAGTAAATTTTGGATTTCAAATTGGGTCCAACTATGGGTCTGATTCACTTTTTTGTTTCCTGTCTCATATTTGGTTACTTTCTCCATCTCTTTCTTCTTCCCTCCACCCTCCTTTTTTAAAAAATAAACAATGTTATTGTTACTGAGCGTTCTCTCTACTTTGCATAGATTTATAAGTTCCTTCCTCCAGAGAGGTTCAAATCAGTATTGTCGGGGTTAGGGGCCTCCCCACGCAATGGTTACTTTCTTTCTCCTTTCCTTCGCTTCCCCTTCCCCTTCCCCTTCCCCTTCCCCTTCCCCTTCCCCTCCCTCCCTTCCTTCCTCCCTTCTTTCCTTCTGTCCTTCTTTCCCTTTTTAATGGAACCTTGCTCTGTCACCCAGGCTGGAGTGCAGTGGCACAATCTTGGCTCACTGCAACCTCTGCCTTCTGGGTTCAAGCGATTCTGCTGTCTCAGCCCCTCTAGTAGCTGGGATTATAGGCGCGTACCACCACACCCAGGTAATTTGTGTATTTTTAGTGGAGATGGGGTTTCACTATGTTGTCCAGGCTTGGTCTTGGACTCTTGACCTCAGGTGATCTGCCTGCCTTGGCCTCCCAAAGTGCTGGGATTACAGGCATGAGCTACTGTGCCTGGCCTCAATGGTTACTTTATAGGGTTTAAGAACACTGGGTTTAAGTAGTGATATGGTTTGGATGTGTCCTTCCAGATCTCATGTTAATGTGATCCCCAGTGTTGGAGGTGGGGCTAATGGTGTTGGATCGTGTGGATGGATCCCTCATGTATGGCTTAGTGCCATCCCCTTGCTGATGAGTGAGTTCTTGCTCAGTTTGTTCATGCAAGGAGATCCAGTTGTTTAAAAGAATCTGAGACCTCTCCCCTCTTTCTCTGTTTCTCCCTTTCTTGCCATGTGACATGCAGGCTTCCCTTTACTTTCCACCATGAGTGGAAGCTTCCTGACATTTCGCTAGCAGCTGAGGATGATACCATGTTTCTCATACAGCTAGCAGAACCATGAGCAAAAATAAACCTCTTTTGTTTTTCTTTTATTTAGTAATTGTTATTTTATTTTTCAACTTTTATTTTAGGTTCAGAGGGTACATGTGCAGGTTTGTTACATGAGTAAATTGTATGTCACTGAAGTTTGGTGTACAGATAATTTTGTCACCCAGGTAGTGAGCATAGTACCCAATAGGTAGTTTTTAGACACTCATTCTTCTGTCATCCTCCCTCCTTAAGTAGATCCCACTGTCTATCATTCCCACCTTTGTGTTCATGTGTACCCAAAGTTCAGTTCCTATTTACAGGTGAGAACATGTGAAATTTGACTTTCTGTCCCTATGTTAATTTACTTAGGGTAATGGCCTCCAGCTCCATCCATGTTTCTGCAAAGGACATGATCTTGTCCTTTTTTGTGGCTGTGTAGTATTCCATGATATATATGTACCACATTTTCTTTATCCAGTCCACCATTGTTTGGGCATCTAGGTTGATTTCATGTTTTTGCTATTGTGAATAGTGCTATGATGAACATAGGCATGCCTATGTCTTTTTCGTAGAATGACTTTTTTTTTCCTTTAGTTATATACCCAGTAATGGGATTGCTAGGTCAAATGGTCGTTCTGTTTTAAGTTCTTTGAGAATTCTCTAAACTACTTTCTATAGTAGCTAGACTAATTTACATTCCCACCTGCAGAGTATAAGCATTCGCTTTCTTCTTCAGTCTTGCCACCATCTGTTATTTACTGATTTTTAAAAAACAGTCATTTGACTGGTGTGAGATGGTATGTTATTGAGGTTTTGATTTGCATTTCTCTGATGATTAGTGATGTTGAGCATTTTTTCATATGCTTGTTGGCCACATGTATGTTTTCTTTTGAGAAGTGTCTATTCATGTTCTCTGCCCATTTTTAAATGAGGTTTGTTTCTTGCTTGTTGATTTAAGTTCCTTATAGATAGGTATTTGTTGCATAAATAATTTGCTAACATTTTCTCCCATTCTGTAGGTTTTCTGTTTATGCTATTGATAGTTTCTTTTGCTGTGCAGAAGATCTTTAATTAGATCTTACTTATATATTTCTTTTTGTTGTTGTTGTTACATTTGCTTTTGGAGACTATCATGAAATCTTTGCTAAGGCATATGTCCAGAATGATATTTCCTAGGATTTCTTCTAGGGTTTTTATGGGTATTACATTTAAGTCTTTAAGATTATAGGTGTGTGGTTTTTATTTCTGGTTTCTTTAGCCTGTTCCACTGGTCTGTGTGTTTGTTTTTGTATCAGTACCATGCTGTTTTGGTTGCTGTATTCTTGTAGTATAGTTTGAAGTTGATTAGTGTGATGCCTCCAGCTTTGTTCTTTTTGCTTAGGGTGGCTTTGACTATTGGGTCTCTTTTTTGGTTCCATATGAATTTTAGAATTTTTTTTTCTAATCTGTGAAAAATGGCATTGATAGCTTGATAGGAATAGCATTGAATCTGTAATTGCTTTGGGCACTATGGCCATTTTAACAATACTGATTCTTTCTATCCAAGAGCATGGAATTTTTTCCATTTCTTTGTGTCTTCTATTATGTCTTTCAGCAATGTTTTGCAATTCTTGTAGAGATCTTTCACCTCCCTTGTTAGCTGTGTTCTAGGTATTTTATTCTTTTTGTGGCTATCATGTTCTTGATTTGGTTCTTAGCTCAAATTTATTGGTGTATATGGTACTGGTTTTTATATATTAATTTTGTATTCTGAAACTTTACTGATGACATTTATCATTTCTGGGAGCCTTCTGGAGGAGTCTGTAGGATTTTCTAGGTCTAGAATCATATCATCAGTGAAGTGGGATAATTTGACTTCCTTTCCTCCTATTTGGATGCCTTTATTTCTTTCTCTTGCCTGACTACTCTGGCTGGGACTTGCAGCACTATGTTGAATAGGAATGGTGAGAGTGGACATCCTTATCTTGTTCCAGTTCTTAATGAGAATGCTTTCAGCTTTTGCCCATTCAATATGATGTTGCCTGTGGGTTTGTCATAGATGGCTCTTGTTATTTTGAGATATGTTCCTTAAATGCCTAGTTTGTTAGAGGTTTTTAACATGAAAGAATGTTGAATTTTATTGAAAGCCTTTTCTGTGTCTGTGAGATGATTATGTGGTTTTTAGTGTTAGTTTTGTTTATGTGGTCAATCACAATTACTGTTTTGCATATGTTGAACCAACCTTACATCCCAAGAATAAAGCCTACTTGATTGTGATGGATTAGCTTTTTGATGTGCTGCTAAATTCAGTTGCCTAGTATTTTGTTGAAGATTTTTGCATCTATGTTTATCAGGGATATTTGTCTGAAGTTTTCTTTTTTTCATCTGTCTCTGTCAGGTTTTGGTATCAGAACGATGCTGGCCTCATCAAATGAGTTAGGAAGGAGTCCTTCCAGGTTGGTTTGCTCTCGTTTCTCCAGTTCCTCTGGGTATAATGTTAGGTGGTTAGTGTAAAAATTTTCTGACTGGATGTGGTGGCTCACGCCTATAATCCCAGCACTTGGGGAGGCCAAGGTGGGCGGATCACAAGGTCTGGAGATTGAGACCATCCTGGCTAACATGGTGAAACCCCGTCTCTACTAAAAATACAACAAAAGTAGCCAGGTGTGGGGGTGCCTGTAGTCCCAGGTACTTGAGAGGTTGAGGCAGGAGAATGGCATGAACCTGGGAGGCAGAGCTTGCAGTGAGCCAAGATTGCGCCACTGTACTGCAGCCTGGGTGACAGAGCAAGACACCATCTCAAAAAAAAAAAAAAAAAAAAAAAAAGAATTTTCTCACTTTTTGGTGTAGGTGTTTAGTCCTTTAAACTTTTTCCATAATGCTGCTTTAGCTGTGTCCCAGATATTCTGGTATGTTGTATGTTTGTTTTCATTAGTTTCAAAGACTTTTTTATTTGTGCCTTAATTTTTATTTTTTACCGAAGTCATTCAAGAGCAAGTTGTTTAATTTTCAGGTAATTTTATGGTTTAGAGTGATCATCTTGGTGTTGATTTCTAATTTTATTGTGCTGTGTGATCTCAAAATGTGGTTGGTTGGTAGGATTTTGGTATTTTTGAATTTGTGGAGAATTGCTTTCTACCTGAGTGTGTGGTTGATCTTAGAGTATGTGCCATGTGCAGATGAGAATAAGGTATATTCTTCTGTTGTGTGGAGTACTCTGTAGATGCCTGTTAGGTCCATTTGTTCAAGTGTTGGGTTTAGGTCCCACATATCTTTGTTAGTGTTCTGCTTTGATTTCTAATGTTGTCAGTTAGGTGTGGAAGTCTCACCCTATTGTTGTGTGGTTATCTAAGTCTCTTTAGAGGTCTTTAATGAATCTGGGTGCTCCAGTATTGGGTGCATATATATTCAGGGTAGTTAAGTCATCTTGTTGAATTGAACCCTTTATGATTATGTAATACCCTTCTTTATCCTTTCTAATAATAGTTGGTTTATTAAATCATAGTCTGTTTTTTTTTTTCTGAAATAAAAATAGCAATCCCTGTTTTTTGTTTTCTATTTGTTTCATACATTTTTCTTCGTCTCCTTACTTTAAGACTATGGGTGTCATTGCATGTGAGATGGATCTCTTGAAGACAGCGTACAGTTTGGGCCTTGCTTATCTATCCAATTTGCCACTCTGTCTTTTAAATGAGATGTTTAACCCATTTACGTTTAAGGTCAGTATTGATACGTGGTTTGCTCCTGTCATGTTGTTAGCTGGTTGTTATGTAGACTTGATGGCATAGTTACTTTATATTGCCAGTAGGCTGGTACTTAAGTGTGTTTCTGCAATAGCGGGTATCAGTTATTTGTTTCCATATTGAGCCCTCCCGTTGTGGCCTCTTCTAAGGCAGGCTTTTGTTTTTGTTCTCTGGCCCCTTGAGGTCAAGCATCTTCTGTACCGGAAGAGCCGAGATGTTCCTAGTACTCTGTCTACACCACTCTGATGGGGGCTGCCTGCAAAAGTGCTCTGGTGGGGTAGTGGAGGGTCTTTGGGAGAGTTTACTATGCTGGGTTCGTGGGGGCTGCAGGAGAGTACACTGTGGTCAGGGGGCTGCAGGCGAGCCCACACCAGTGGAGTGACTAGGGAAGGCTGCATGCAAGCACATGCCAGTAAAGGAAGGCTGTAGGTGGTTGCACACTGGTGGGGTCCATCTGCAAAAATGTTCCAGTGGGAAGGCAGGGGCTCCTAGTGAAAGAACTATGACGGTAGCTTCCAGCAAGCATTTCAACAGGGCATCTGAGGCTGTACTGCATGTGGGCATGGCTAGACAGGGACTGGGAGAGGCCAGCATATAGGGGATGTCCATACAAAACTGGTCATGTCCTATGGGCAGGAGAGCCCTGCTGTCTTCAGGTCTGGTAGCTAATGAAGCTAAAGCCACTTAGAGGATTCTAAGAAGTCTTTGGGGATGGGCATATGTGCTGTGCTCCACTGCAGCCATTCCCATGCCAAACCCTTTGGGATCCATGCAGACTGAAGTTCTGTCTCTGTCAGCTCTCCAGGCAGTTCTCCCCATGAATGCAAATATATCTGTGGGCTTCATGGAGTATCCTGCAGCTAGGATCCTGGAGGTCTGTGGAGACAGTAGGCCACTCCATTCCTAGCTCACTCACCCCTTCTCTGGTTGCCACTTAAGACCCAAAATGAGTTCTGATACTCAGCAACTTTGTACAGGGTTCCCAGCCTCCTCTTCCTCAGCCCCAGGGTCTGTATCCTCCCTCTATCGATTCTGAATGCCTTCTTTCTGAAGATCTGCTTGGAATATGGCAGTTCTAATCAATGGGTTCTCTCTGTCTAGGTGGGAGAAGCTCCCCCAGCTGCATCTAGTCAGCCATCCTGCCCCTTTCTCTTTTCTTTGTAAATTACCCACACTCAGGTATTTCTTTATAGTGACACAATCAGACTAATATAAATAGAGTCTGAATTAACGTCTTCGGTGTGCCACAAGGGTGCCATGGGTGTTTTTCTCTACGAGCTTGAGGGTCAGGATTTTTGTGGCTACAGAGGTATAGGCAACAGCAAGTAAGATGTTTAGGGTTCTGTGGAGTTGTCTGCTTGTAAAGAGTGCAGATCTCAGTACTCCACATTATGGCCTTTGTTTCTTTTTCCCTTTTTTCCATTAATGACCACTGTTTCATGAGCTTTTGCCCAGTAGGCTTGTATCTTCACATGATCTAGTCTTCCCCTTAGTGCTCTATAGATCTGGAGCCAATACCTAGTTGAGACACATAACCAGTTGGTCACAGGGTAATCTTTCCTGGAGCCTAACATGAGTCACAACTTCATTCTTAGACATACAGATAGGTTCAGACTGAGACACATGCTCAGGGCCAGCTTAAGAAAGTCCTACCCCAGTCTCATATTCTTACTCCAAAAATCAATTAATCATTGAATATTCCAATTTAGTTCAGCATTATCTGTAACAAAACCTCTGTAGGACTCAGCAGTGCAGCACAGAGCAGCACAGCTCAAAGCACAAGAAGCCAAGAAGGAACAGTGCAGAGTCTATTCTTGCTAGGAGGCAGCAGAGCCTGTTAACAAGCCAGAACCCTAGGAAAGAGCCTCTGTGGAGGTGGTCATTGTCTCAGCATCCTGATCCAGCACCTGTTTTTGTAGCCACCCTGAAGAGGTAAGATGAACCCCTGTTCAAAATTTGGTTTAGATGTCAAGAGTGATTATGATAGCAGCAGGAGGCAGTCAAATGCCTAGGCAGATAGGATTGGGTTCCCAGTGAAACCCAGCCTTCAAGCCAAAGACAGTTTAAAGCCTGAAAGCCAAGCTACAAGTCAAATCCGTGGAACGGATTGAGAACCTCTCTTTCTGTTTGGTGTGCTTTCCTCTGATTGATTTTCACCCGTCACCCATTTTACATATACCTACTCTTCCCTAATTGATTTTTTACTATGTCACGCCCACCTTTGAATGGTGCCTTTGTTTTAGCCTTTTTTGCATGCTCACAAACCAATCGGCATGTACTGGCCCATTCTAAGCCCATAAAAGCCCCAAACCCAGCCACACTGGGTGGGTGACCCACCCCCACATACCCTCTCTGCTGAGAGCTATTCCTTCATTCAATAAAATTCTTCTCCACCCACCTCACCCTTCGATTATCAGAGTAACCTTATTCTTCTTGGATGTGGGACAAGAACTTGGGAACCTCTGAATGTGGGTACAAGCTGTAACACAGGTGGGCTGGGGCACAGATGGCCCAGTCATAGGCTAAGCATGGGATCCAGGCTGGTGCACAAGTCAGGCATGGTCCCTCAGGACGAGTGGATGGGGCACCTTCTGCGGCAGGCCCAGGGCCAAGTGAGGCCCTGGGCAGAGATGTCATTTGCTGTGGAGGTCTCTGGCTGGCAGAGGACAGAACAATCATGTATCAGTTATGCCACACACAAAGCAAGAGGGTATGACAGATTTTATGATTTACATCATTGAAGTCTCTGGGGAAAGAGGACTGGCCTCTCATACGTCTGAAATGGCTTGAGAGAACAAGGAAAGATACTGGCTCAGGGTTTTTATTATCATTATGGAGTGGGGCAAGCATAAGGGTTCCCATGCAAGTGGGAAGGAGCTTTTGTGGTTTTAATCTAAATTACCACCCTCACTCCTGCCCCACTTCCCGGCATCAAAAGAGGGAGCATTGGGCTTTCTTATCAGCTTTCCCAGATATGGGGCCAAAGGAGTGGGGATTGAGGCTAGAAACTGTTAGCAGTGAAATGTAAAACACAAACAAACAAAAAAAACTGTGGAGTCTGGGCTGGGTCCAGTGGCCCACACCTGTAATCCCAGCACTTTGGAAGGCTGAGGCGAGCAGATCACAAGGTCAAGAGATTGAGACCATCCTGCCCAACGTGGTGAAACCCCATCTCTACTAAAAATACAAAAATTAGCTGGGTGTGGTGACGCATGCCTGTAATCCCAGCTATTCTGGAGGCTGAGGTAGGAGAATCACTTGAACCTAGGAGGTGGAAGTTGCAGTGAGCCAAGATCTTGCCACTGCACTCGAGCCTGGACAACAGAGCAAGACTCCATCTCAAAAAAAAAAAAAACACAAAAAACTATGGAGTCTGATCGTTTATGATAATTCCTAAGTATTTTATTCCTTTTGGTCTACTGTAAATAAAATTGCTTTCTTAATTTTGTTTTTTGATTATTTATTGTGAGTGTATAGAAATACAGTTGATTTTTGTATGTTGAATTGTATTCTGTAAACTTGCTAAACTCATTTATTAGTTATAATAGCTTTTTAGTGGATTTCTTGGAATTTTCTATATACAAGATCATGTCATCTGCAAAGAGAAAGTTTTCCTTTTTATTTCCAAACTGCACGTCTCTGATTTTATTTTCTTGCCTAATTTCTCTAGCTAGCACCTTCCTTACAATGTTGAATAAAAGTTGTGAGAGCAGACATCCTTTTCTTGTTTTTAATCTTAGAGGGGAAGAATTCAGTCTTTTACCGTATTAGCTGTGGGTTTTTCCAATCAGCCCTTATAAGATTGAATATATTTTCTTTAATTACTAGTTTAAATGTTTTTATCATGTGGTTTATCTGAATCAATTAAGATCATATGGTTTTTCTTCTATTAATATGGAATAGTACGTGGATTAATTACATATGTAAAACCAATCTTGCGTTCCTAGCATAAATATCACTTGATCATGGTATATAATTTTTATATGTTGCCAGCTTCAGTGTGCAGTATTTTGGTGAGGATTTTGGATCTCTAAGAGTTACTGATTTATAGTTTTCTTGAGATATCTTTATCTGGTTTTAGTATCAAGGTTATGCTGGACTCAGGGAATAAATTTAGAAGTATTCCCTCCTCTTCTCTTCTCTTTTTGGGTGGGGGTTATAATTTGTGAAGAATTGGTGTTAATTCTTCTTTAAATGTTTGATATAATTCGCTGATGACATCTGTGCCTGGGGTTTTCTTTGTGGGAATTTTTTTTATTTCTAATTCAATCTCTGTTTTAAGTACATTCAGATTTTCAGTTTCTTCTTGATTCGGCTTTTATAGTTTGTGTTTATGTGGAA
The DNA here is from genome assembly GCF_009764315.1 of Trachypithecus francoisi. Taxonomy (NCBI): domain Eukaryota; kingdom Metazoa; phylum Chordata; class Mammalia; order Primates; family Cercopithecidae; genus Trachypithecus; species Trachypithecus francoisi. The sequence continues at coordinate 14,192,803 of NW_022681433.1, read as the reverse complement.
TTTGTCCATTTCACTAGGTTGTCTAATTTGTTGAGATGCAGTTGTTCATAGTACAATATTCCCATAGGATCCTGCAAAGTAAGTGGTGATGTTCCCTCTTTCATTCCTAATTTTAGTAATTTGAGCCTTCTGTTTTTCTTGGCTGGCTCAGCTAAAGGTTTGTCAAATCTGTTGATAATTCAAAAAACTAAGATTTTGTTTTCATTGGCTTTTCTCGCTTTATTTCTCGTTTTATTTATTTTCACTTGTAATCTTTACTATTTTCTTTCTTCTTTTTGGTTTAAGTTTAGTTTGCTCTTCTTTCTTCAGCGTTTTAAAGTCAAAAATTACTTTATTGCATTGACATCTTTTTTCTTTTTCTTTTTTTCTGAGATGGAATCTTGCTCTGTTGCCAGGCTGGAGTGCAGTGGCAGGATCTCAGCTCACTGCAACCTCCAGCTCTCTAGTTCAAGCGATTCTCTTGCCTCAACGTCCTGAGTAGCAGGGATTACAGGCACACGCCACCATGCCCAGCTAATTTTTGTATTTTTAGTAGAGACGGGGTTTCACCATGTTGGCCAGGATGGTCTCAATCTCCTGACCTCGTGATCCGCTTGCCTCGGCCTCCCAAAGTGCTGCGATTACAGGCGTGAGCCACTGCACCCAGCCTCTTTTTTCGTTTTTAATGTAGGCATTTACAGTTATAATTTTCTTTTTAAGCATTGCTTTAGCTGCTTCCCATAAGCCTTGGTATGTCATTCATTTTTATTCATCTTAGTATTTTCTGATTCCCCTTTCAATTTTATTGTTGACCCAGTGGTTATTTATGTTTGTTCATATATTTGAGAATTCCCCATATTTCCTTGTTATTGATTTTTAATTTCATTCTGTTATGACCACAGAACATACTTTGTATGATTTCAATCCTTTTTAATTTATTAATGCTTGTTTTATGGCCTAAGATACAGTTTATCCTGGAGAATATTCTGTGTGCACTTGAGAAAAATATGTATTATGCTTCTCTTGGGTGGAATGTTTTATAGAAGTCTGTTAGGTTTAGTTGCTTTATAGTGTTCAGATATTTTATTTCCTTATCTTCTGCCTCATTCTATTATTAAAAGTGAGATATTGAAGTCTCTAACTATTACTTTGAATTGTTTATTTCTCCTCCCAATTGTATTCATTTTTGCTTGAGGTAATTTGGGTATCTGTTGTTAGGTGCATATACATTTATAATAATTGTATCTTCTTAATGCACTGACCTTTTTATCATTATGAACTATCCCTCTTCATCTCTTCTTTTAAGACCTACTTTATCTGATAGGAGGGCAACCATCCCAGCTTTCTGATGGTTGCTCTCTGCATGGCCTGTGTTTTTACTTCCTTTAACGTTTAACCTATTTGTGTATTTGAACCTAAGGTGTCTCCTATAGACAGCATGAATCATTAAAAGAATTCAGTCTGACAGTCTCTGCTTTATGATTGGATTGTTTAATAAGTCCTCATTGAATGCTGTTATTAATATAGTTACATATTCATGTGCCATTTGACTTTTTGTTTTCTGTATGTCTCACGTCTTTTTTTCGATTATCTGCTCCTCATTGGTGCTTTATTTTGCATTAAGTGGATATTTTCTAGCATAGCATGTTAATTCCTTTGGTATTTTTTTCAACTATATTTTTTGTGTTATTTTCTTATTGTTTGCTGTAGGACTCACCATATACATCTCAACTTACTGAAGTCCTACTTAAGTTTTATACTAACTTCAGTAAGATACAGAAATGTTACTCCTGTAAACCTCTATTCCCTCTTCTCCCTTTTTTGTGCTATTATTCTTATATGTATTACATCAATGTATGTTACAAACCCAATGAAAGATATTTTTGGTTATTACTTTATATAATATATCTTTTAAAGAATCAGAGGATAAAGGAGAGCAAAATATATTTTTGTAATTTTTTATGTTAACCTTTTTATTTGCCATTTTGGATGTTCTTCATTTCTTTCTGTGAATTTGAGTTACTGTGTGGTGTCATTTCCGTATTATAATACAGCTTTGCCCCCGCCACTTCCTTTATGCTGTTAATGTTAAATATTGTGTTTCAATGTATTATAGGCCTAATAATACGGTTGTATGCCTATTGTTTTATACAATTGCATTTTAAGTCAGTTATGAGAAGAAATATACATAATTATTTTTTACCAGTACCCTTTGCTTTTTTTGTGTGGATTTATCATCTGATATCACTCGCTTTCAGCCTGAAGGACTTCCTTTAGTATTTCTCATCAGGTGGGTCTATAAGCAACAAATCTCCAAGTTTTTGTTTATCTGACAGTGCCTTTATTTTAGCTTAATGTTTTGAAAGATAGTTTTGCTGGAAATAAGATTCTGAGTCGACAGTTGTTTTTCTCCTCCAGCAATTAGTCATCTCACTGCCTTATAGCCTCCATTGTTCCTGATAAGACATCAGCTGTTAAGCTATTGGTTTACTTGTACATGATGAGTCATTCTTTTCTTCCTGCTTTCAAGATTTTCTCTTTATCTTTCTACAGTTCTTACTATGGTGTATCTAGGTGTGGATCTCTTTACATTTGCCTTATTTGGGTTTCCTTGAGCTTCGGATGTAAACATTAATCATTTAAATAAGTGTTGAAAGATTTGGACTATTTAAATATTTTTTCTGCTCCTATCTCTCTTTTTTCCTTCTGAAACATCCATTCTCTGTATGTTGTTGCACTTAATGATGTTCCACGTCTCTCTGAGGCGCTGCTTATTTTTCTTCATGTCTTTCCGCTGTGTTCCTTGGATTGTGTAATATGTATTGATCTATCTTCAAGTTCGCTGATTTTTTTTTTCTGCCACTTCAAATCTGTTGTAGAGGCCCTTCAGTTAATCTTTCATTTTAGTTATTTTGCTTTTTAACACCAAACTTGCCATTTGGTTTTTATAATTTCTCTTTATTGTTATTTTCTATTTGATGAAATATAGTCATCATAGCTCCTTTACTTCTTTAAGGGTAATTTCCTTAGTTATTTTATTATATTTATAAGAGCTCTTTTGAAGTTTTTGACTGCTGGGTCTTTTCATAGGCAGTTTCTGTTGCCTGTTTTTTTCTTGTGTCTGAATCAACTATTCCTGTATTCTTTTCTTTTGTGTGTCTCATTTTATTTTTGTTGTAATGGAACTTTTAGATAATTTTTGTAGCATCTTTGACTACTAATTACTTCTCTTCCTCTCTGGGGCTTGTTGTTTGCTTATTTATTTGTTTAACAACTTGGTTGATCTACTATAGTGAAGCCTATTTCCCTTGCATTGTGAATTCACTAATGTCACTCCACAGAAGCCATAGCCTTGGGCATGTACACAGTCACACTGACAATATTTTACCAGGGCTGTCTTTCCCTGATCTGTGTTACATTGTCTTCCTCCCTTGGGTATCACATTCAGCTGTCAGGTTCCACTAATTACTGACTGATTGCTCCATAATTTTCTACAGTGTCCTGGGGCATACATTATTCCATAGTCTGATTCAGTTAAATTCAAGCTCCTTTTCAAGGGTAGTTTTTTTTTTTTTTTTTTTTTTTTTTTTGAGACGGAGTCTCGCTCTGTTGGCCAGGCTGGAGTGCAGTGGCCGGATCTCAGCTCACTGCAAGCTCCGCCTCCCGGGTTCACGCCATTCTCCTTCCTCAGCCTCCTGAGTAGCTGGGACTACAGGTGCCCGCCACCTCGCCCGGCTATTTTTTTGTATATTTTAGTAGAGACGGGGTTTCACCGTGTTAGCCAGGATGGTCTCGATCTCCTGACCTCGTGATCCGCCTGTCTCGGCCTCCCAAAGTGCTGGGATTACAGGCTTGAGCCACCGTGCCCGGCCTTCAAGGGTAGTTTTTAAAGCCACTCTTTGAGGTTAGTTCTGACCCCTGGGTAGCTCTTTTCAGTTAGTTCCTTGGCTCTCTCTAATAAACTACCTTGTCTACAGTTTATTATTTTGCTTCATGGAGCTACCAGCCTCCTCCTAATTGCTTACCATAAAAAGTCTTTATTGTTTTTGAGATTGCTGTTAGACCTGAACTTTCCCCACAGTTTGTTCCAAACAAAGTTAATTCCTTTGCAGAGGACTCTAGAGATTTCTGTTCCTATGGCCTACCTCAATGCTTGGGCAGAATCTCTCAGTCACCATTCTGAAGCTGGGGTTGGGGACAGTGGACTGCTTCTCTTGGATTGACACTCCTGGTTTATAAGTGAGGTGCAAGGTAGGGGCAGTAGCCTCTAGTCTTCTCTCTTTTTCTCTCTAGTGTTGAACTTCTAGGGAAATGGTGATTGGGACCCCAGTATTGTTTGGCCTGCTGTGCCTGGGGTAGTACCTCTGGCTTACATGTTTGGGCCAAGTGAAGGAAGGTTCCCTGACATTTTGACCACTCTCTCATGTAGTTCAGCCCCTACAACATGGAGCTGGGAGTGGGGCTGCAGTGAGAAATGGCGGTGGCCTGCCCATCCCAGGGAGATGCTATAGTCCTTGACTCTAGGAGAGGAAACCCGTCCTTTTGGCCACACCCATCCAGAGTAGAGCTTCCATTATATTGTGATGATAGTCGGGGAGGAAGAGAGTGGATTGTGGTTCAAGTGCCACTGACTGTCACTGTTCTTACTGGATTTAGTCGAGTTTCTTATATAAATGTTTCTTTACGTGCTACATGTTCATCGAACAATTTCTGGAAACTTTAAATGGTGGTTGATATTTTAAATGTTATTTCACTCATTATGTTTGTTTCACCGGGAAGAGTGTCCATGGAGAACCTCATGTCACCATTCTGGAAGTTGTCTTTTTTATGTGCCACCTCAGCTTTCCTGTAATATTTATCATTGGTATATTGAAGGCTTATTATGCACTTGTAACACTTGTATTTCTGTCAAAGACTATATTGTTGAATAGTCCAAGAACACTAAATACTTGGAAACATATATTCCTCTGACATGCTAAATGTCCTTGTCCATTCCCACTGCTATAACAAAGTACCATAGACAGGGTAGTGTATAAAAACAGGAATGTATACCTCACAGTTCTTATGGCTGAAAGTCTGAGATCAGGGTTGCAGACCACTATATTCTCATTATATCTTCACACAGTGGGAACAGAAGGAGCTAGCTCTCCAGCTTCTTTCATATGGGCACTTGGGCACTAATCCCATTCACAAGGGCTCCATTCTTATAACCTAATTATCTCCTAAAGGCCCCACTTCTAAATACCATCACATTGGAAGTTAGGATTTAAACCTGTGATTTTGGGGATGGCGGGGAACAGACATTCAGTCCATAACACTGGACTAGTTTGAGAAATAGTAAGGACTTTTTTTTTTTTTTTTTTTTTTTTTTTTTGAGATGGAGTCTCGCTCTGTCGCCCAGGCTGGAGTGTAGTGGCCTGATCTCAGCTCACTGCAAGCTCCGCCTCCCAGGTTTACGCCATTCTCCTGCCTCAGCCTCCAGAGTAGCTGGGACTACAGGCGCCCGCCACCTCGCCCGGCTAGTTTTTTTTGGTATTTTTTAGTAGAGATGGGGTTTCACTGTGTTAGCCAGGATGGTCTCGATCTCGTGACCTCATGATCCGCCCATCTCGGCCTCCCAAAGTGCTGGGATTACAGGCTTGAGCCACTGCGCCCGGCCAGGAGTATATATTTTTATAAATATGTCCCTCTTATGAGAAACTAAGATTAAATTAAGATACATTCAGTCAGAACAGCTGAATGCAGTTATTTCACAGGGTGAGTTGGCATATTCTGTTGAAGTTTTCAAAGATCCAGGGACCACCTGAATCAGAATCACTGAGGTGATTGTTAAAAAGCAGACTTTTGAGCTCTACTCCAGACTAACTCTCATGTAGAGACTAGTAGAGATATTTGACTTATACTGTGGGCTAAATTTGTGTTGTACAAGCTTGACTAATGTAAACTTCAAATAAATATTTATCAAATACATTGTGGAAACCATTGTGCTAGGAGCTGGTGGTATAAAAAGAATAAGACTTGCTTCTGCAAAGCCTGAAGGCATGTATAATATTCATGAGATTAATCTGCTAGAAGGAAAGACCATTATATAGTAACTTAGTGTATGATACAGGTACTATTAAATTTACAAAAATTGTATTCACAGAGAGTTGGGGGCAAGGTATACTTTGCAAGTCATGTAAACACACACGCACACACACACACACACACACACAGACACAAACACACAGCCCATATGTGTCTTTATTAAAATAAAGACCTGTGCTATGGGAAAGCAAAAGCTAGAAAGCAATTTAGAGACTGGCTTCCTGTGTACTTGGGATCCTGTGCTGCTTGTCCTCCCCCCTCTACATGTTCCACTGCTGCTTTTCTACTGATGAAATCAACAATAACGGAATATAAGTGTTGAATAAGATAAATTTCTTTTTGAACATGTTCAGTGACTTGTCTTATGTAATGATTTAACAAACTTAGTTTTCATTCTTGACTAAGTATTAAATGTTTACTGCATGCCTAGGTACTCTTAAAAATTCTGAATTTAACTTTTCTTCCAAAATATAGTTTGTTTTTCAGAAAAATTATTTTGTTCATATTCTCTTCATTTGATTTGGCATAATTATTGATTACCTAGGTTAGAAAGGAGGTTATAGCTGACTTAAAATAGTATCAAAATGTAGTGGGTTTAGAGTATACTTACTGTTGAAATTACATCTGATATTTAGCAACTCTTTTCCTTTTCTACAGACATCATCCAAAATCAATTTGGCGTAAATTCACTGTGAACGTGATATCTGATATATAGGGACAGTTTCACTGTTCTGGGGACCTGAACTAAAAATATTCAAAATAATGTGAGAACAGCAATATGGAGTCATTAAACGTGGCATAAATTGCTGATACAAATGGGCTGTTACCACTTGCTAGTGTGTTGTTTCTTCTTTTTCATAGTTGAGGTTTTGTTTTTTGTTTTTGCGCTTGTCCCAAGCACTAGGACAGGCTTGAGTTGGGAAGATTTGTAGCCCCAGCTCCTTGCTGCTTTTTCCTTTTGCGCTCACTTGATTCCTCCCCATCCTAGTCCTGACTCAGGCATCAGGAACCCACAGCTGTGCAGCTTCTGCCTTTATTTGGACACACGGCTCTCCATAGCCTCACTTTCGGGGGAGCTGCTGGCAGAGGAAGAGGTCCTTTTCTATGTGCCATTTCGACCCAGTGTATCATCTGTTGCCGTACTCTGTATTTCCACACATAGATGCTTTCTAATGTGTGGTTTCTTCATGGATTTATAGACATGGAATTTTTTTTTCAAATGGGTCATTTAATCTAAATCCTCGTTTACTCTGAAACCTGGTAAATATTTCACTGGATAATGAAGAGTTGACTAGGATAAGAATGCTACTGAATGATCAGTATATAGGCACTCATGGTAAATAGCCCTGCTGGTGAAAGTTGTTAAAGGAATCAGTGAGGACAGTTATACAGCACTACAGCACACGAGGAAGCTTGGGCCTTTTAGATTTCCTATGAAGGAGCATGTGTATATTGACAATATTCTGATTCTCTCTGGTGCTGAGAGCCTTCTCGTAGTGTTATAATCATCGCAGTTGCTATTGCTGGAGCCTGGCTCAGACTTAGAGTATGGGGATGCTGAGATGCTAGATTTATAACTTGATGCCTTATTATTTCAAAACAAGCTGACTTTGCACATATCTGGGAACTAATTCTGAAGTTTGGACTGACATAACAGATAGTGGGAAAAGGAGAAAAGAAATCTAACATCAGTTTGAGCACATATCGAGTTCTTGTGATATAAGCAGTCATATTTATACTAGATTTGCAAAGTTAGTGTTATCATTCCCAATCTTTAAATGAAAGGAAACTGTGGCTCTAAGTGTTAGGGCAAGGGCTTGAGATTACACAGCTCGTCATTGGGAGAGCTAATATTCCAGCCTGGCTTGTTCCACAGTCTACACTGTCTCCTCCTCATTCCTGCAGCCAGCAGACAGTTAGATGATTCTTTGTACATGTTTTTCCTAAGACTTATTACAAACTGCTTAAAATTACTAGTGAACATTCACCACAGTGGTTCTTTGCCCACTGTATGTCAAAATTTAAGGTGTATCTCAATTTCACAAATCTGGGGTAACTTGCAACAATAACTATTCACTTTCACTCATTGTCTCAAGCACTTGATACCTTTTCTTATGGCCTTAAGATAGAGTTATTTGTCTTCCTCAATTCATCTGCCTAAGTAGATGGTAAACGTGTCCAGGCCGGGGCTGCACCACCTCCTGTCTGAGTTCTCTGAGGTACCTGACCCACAGTATAAGGGGCTTTTCTCTTCCACGGTCCATTTTAGATGTGTTGAATCAAACCTGGCAAGATTAATTTTAGTCTGTTTATGATAGAACTGGGTTTGAATTCACAATCTGTGGAATTCTTTAACTCATTATGAACCGAGAATAATTTTTTTATTTTATTTGGGTTCGTTTTAGCAGATTTAAAGAAGGCTTCCAGTTCAAATGCTGCAAAATCCAATCTCCCGAAATCTGGTCTCCGTCCTCCTGGATACTCACGTCTCCCAGCAGCCAAGCTGGCGGCGTTTGGCTTTGTCCGGACCTCCAGCGTCTCCTCAGTCTCCAGCACCCAGTCCGGGGACAGTGCACAGCCAGAGCAGAGCCGGCCGGCCACCCGTAAGTGGGATGGGGCAGGGTGGGGTACCTGCACTGAATTAAAACCAGTGCGCCTGCGTAACTGTGTGTCATTTTCTTTGCATGATTGTTTAAGAATTCGGATCACCTCCCTTAGCTTCCCATTGTTGTGTTGTGTTATTCATCTACTGAAGAAAAATAGCCCATTTACATCATCAGTTGTGGGGAATTAGTGTGCCGGGAAAAAAAGATTGTAACCTCCTCTTACGAAGTAGAAAATGACTTATCCAGAGACAGATTCCAGCAGCCCTTTGCTTTGCAGATTCTAGGTAAAAAATCACAGAAAGATCCAAGAAAGGTGTGACTACATTGTGCTGTCATGAAACATACTAGATATTTAATATTAGCTGAAAGAATCATTTAGTCACCCGTGATTACCAGTAATGCCTTCCCACTGCCAGAACACTTGACTGGATTTCTGAAAGTTAAATAAATAATGTCAAAAGTAGCAAAGCACTGCCAAGCTTCTTTAAGTCCATGCCCAGGAAGGTCCCCATTAGCCGAGATGATGCTGTTGGAGGCCCGTTTCCTGAGACTGGTACTGTAGACTGCATTTTAAAGTTTGAATTAATAACCGGCAGAGCACGTTACAACAACCGCTGTCCCTGAGGAAGATCTGGAGGTTTCCCATTCAACTGTGCCTTTGATGACCAAACCCCATCTCAGTCTCCACTTCAAAGTCAATGTTATTGGTTGGGAAACCATGACATCTAAGATGTTGTTTTCAAGACCTTGCCAGAGGCCCAGGAAAGTCTTAGAGGTTTCCATGTAGAGAGTTGTTTTGAAGGAGTTGTAGAAGTTGAATCAAACTGGAATAATATGAAAGAGAGAGAGAGATCGATTGATTTATTATCTTGTCAGTTTCTTGTCCAAGCTTGTTTATTCTCTGTTCTTTCTTGTGTTTACAGAGATGATGTGTGGAACATTTGCATAGTCCTAAATTTTGGTCTACTACCTAGTTATTTCTAAAAGTAATACATTACATTTCCCTTTGTCTTGATGTGTTTGTAAGCAGTTTCTAAGGGTGTTTTCTGAAGGTGCCGTAGCTCAGGCCTGCTTTCACACGGGATACATTTAAGGAGTATCACTGTAATTAGTGATTACATCATTACACAGAAAGTGGTCTCAAAATCTGAAACATGAATGTAATAAAGAACTGTTTGCAAGTGCGTAATTCATGTTTTTAGAAATGCATGTGCATATTAGCAGTCTGATGATTTTAAAATACAGGAGCAACTATTTATCATGATTTTTATTAATAAAATTCCCAATGACATGTTTCTCTTTTAGAGAAAGTAGTATGAAGGAAAAACTTATCATATGATACATATCTTTCGAACAAAGGAGTTAGATTTTGATATCTTAAAAAAAATTCACCTCAAGGTGAGAGGAGCCATGTCCACATAACAGCAGCTTTTGCTGACCGAGAGCTGACAGGTGTGGACAGAATAATTGCAGGTGTGCTTAGGGCATTTCTTCTCACCTCTGCTTCAAAGGATACTAGAGAGGGACCCCTGAACACCCAGGGGATAAGAGCTGTATGTACTAGAGAAAACAACTCCCAGTTTAAAGACTTCATATTAAAAGTGACATTTTTATATGAATGTCTATCCAGAATTGTTTTCTGTTTTGAGACGTATGTTAGAATCGATTTTTAATTATCTGCTACCTATACTATGTATGTAATTTTTACTTCACCAATAAATCACAGAAAAACCTCCCATGAATTTGAATTGTCTTAAGTACTACTGATCATTATGCCTATACTTGTTATTAGATGTAATGTCAAGAAACATTTTGTTTCTATTCTTTAGTGAAGACATGGTGCTTTGATGACAGGGAATAAGCAAAATATGAAGCTCTTGCGAGAGCTGAAAGTCCTTCGATCAACTTCTCATATGGTATATATCTTTCCAACAAAGCTTTCTTCTCCAAGCTTGTTCATTGTCTGTTCTTTCTTGTGTTTGCAGAGATGATGTGTGGAAAGCTTTGCTGGAGCAAAGCTTTGCTGGTTCAGCTCATGTGAACAGCCAATGTGGTATCAGAATTGGTCCCTTTTTTTCTTCTTGGAAAGCTGGTCTTTTTGCAGACACTATGTTCACATAGGATTCATGTAAGGAATACTGCTGTAATTAGGGATTATGTCATGCAGAGTAGATGTTTCAAAGTCTGAAACACAAGCATGGTAAGGATCTATAGTCACACGTTGCTTAATGATGGGGATGTGTTCTGGGAAATATGTTGTTAGGCAGTGTCCTCATGGTGCAAACATCATAGAATGTACTTCCACAAGCCTAGATGAGATAGCCTACTATACACCTAGGTGATATGGTATAACCTTGGCCCCTAGGCTACAAACCTGTAGAGCATTTACTGTACTAAATACTGTAGGCAATTAAAACAAATTAGTGAGTATTGGTGTATGTAACAACATCTAAACATAGAAAAAGAACAGTAAAATTGTGGTTTAAAAACTAAAAATGGTGGTGTTCCTGTATAAGGCACTTAAGCATGAATGAAGCTTGCAGGAGTGGAAGGTGCTCTGGGTGAGTCAGAGAGGGAGTGGTGAGTGAATATGAAGGTCTAGGACATCATCATACACCTTTATATGATAAACCAGGGCTATCCTGGAGGCCCGGTTTATACCAGCAACACCACAAACATGAGTAATGTGCTGTGCTGTGACATTACGATGGCTAAGACACCACTAGGCAATAGGAACTTTTCAGCTCATTTATAATCTTACAGGACCGCTGTCGTGTATGTGTTCTGTTGTTGACTGAAGCATCGTTATGTGGTGCATATGGTATTTGCAAATGTATAATTCATATTTTTAGGTGCTTGTGCATATTAGCAGTCTAAACAATGTCCACACTGACTGTGGCATGCTATATTGGGACACTTTTAAGTGACTCATTGTGAATTTATGAGTGTTTCCTAGGCTAGCTTGGCTCTGCTGGGACTTTTCCTTGCTGTTTCCCTGGGTCCTGAGGGGCAAGTGATGATGAATGTGGAAATCGGAGCCCCATGCATCTGGACATGAGATGGCAGGACCATTTGGGGTCTCAGCTGTCCCATGTGGAGTCCCCATCCACCCTGGGCTCAGGCTTCAGGCCATTAGCCCAACCCCACTGAGCAGAGGCTTTCTAAGTCAGGTGCCCTTCTATGTCTTTTTACCTTTTCCACAAGGTTCTGGCACGAGACAGGCACAGGGAAATGAATTATGTGCATAGGTCCTCAGAACTTGAAGGTGTCTTGCCATCCAGTTTACCACCCATTTTATAGCTGAGCAAACTGAGATCAGGTTGACCTGCCCTGGGTCCTGGGCTGGTGTTCTTTCTACTCTGTTTCTTTCTGAAAGCTGCCATATACAGGGAAGATATGTGCATGCTTTGAATATATTTTCTTTCTTTTAGTAAAGCAAATCATAGAGTCAGAGCTGACTTGAGAGGCCCCTCAGGCTTCCCAGGTTGTCAGCCAGCCCCTGCGGGAACACTCTTAAGTGCTAGAGAGGGTTCCGCTTTACGCAGAAGCCACCTCTGAGGCTCTCATTAGGAAGTGCTCTGTATGAGTTCAGGTTGTCTCCTTGTAATCTTCAACGAGTAGCCACAGTTCCTGTGGACTCACACAGCACCTGCATGTGTATCGTACCCCCAGGAGAGCCCCAGGATAGCATGCCCTTCATTCCCTAACCAGTTTGTCACGTGAAGATTATGAGGTTGGCCCATTTTGAGCCTCGAATAAAACTACAAATTAAATTTGTGACCCATAGCTTTTCAAAAAAATATTTACATTGAAGGAGGGAATGTAATTTTCTAACTTAGAACTTAAGCATAAACTTAACATCATAGGTCTGACCCAAGGTGTGGCTCCTTAGTTCTTTTATAATGTCCAGAGATGAAAAAAAGATCCCAAATATAGTTTAGGTGATAGAAAGTTACTGATAAAAATAATGACTGTACTGTAGAATTTAGAGTAGAAAACATACTATTGCCTAATGTATACAGGTTGTGCATCCCAAATCAGAAAATCTGAAATTCGAAATGCTTCAAAATCCAAAATTATTTTGAACGTTGACACAATGCCCAAGGGAAATAGTCATTGGAACATTTTGGGTTTTGGATTTTGGGGTTTGAGATGCTCAACTGGTATAATAAAAATATTCCAAGATCTGAAAAATTCCAAAATTCAAAACAATTCTGGTTCCAGGAGTTTTGGATAAGGGATACTCGACCTGTACTTGGTTGTCACATTAATCAGTAATTAGGGATAGACTTGATTTTCCCAGTGGGTAGGCAGATGTGACTTAAAGTCAAAACCTTTAGGAACATGTGCAGAGGGAAAATAGGATGACGTAGGTTTCATAAATTAATCATTAATGAAAATAGATCATATCACCCAAGGATAGAATAATTTATGTGGAAAATCCTATATCATCATGTATTCTGAATAGCACTTCATTTACCGGGTGCCCGAGAAACAGAAAATATCTATCAGAGAAGTATATGGAGAATGTGGTATTTGCAGCTTACCTTTCCCATTTCTCTTCTTCCTCTCTTTTCAAGTACTGCCATACTGCCGTGTGTTCTCCATGGCATAACCTAAGAACAGAAATCATGGGGCAAAGAATTTGGAAAAACAAGTAAAAAATAAAAATTAGAAGTTTTTCTCCTTTTTTTTTTTTTTTTTCCTGCCGTACAGAAGTATTCAGATGATAGCGAAGTAGAGATACAGCTGGGGAGGTGGGCAGAGAGGCTGACGTTCGCATAAAGAATCCTGGCAAAGGATGTATGTTTTCAGAGCCTGCAAAGTGGCATGAAGCGGAGAGTTCATTTCTGATGAGGCTATCAGGTCATTTCTCAGAAGGGATTGTAAGCCAGACAGCCTTTTGGAAGGTGGAATGAACTCGAGGAGATCTTTGGAAGGGGAGCGCACCGCTGTTGGTGCATTCAGAAAACTTCCTGAATCTGAGGAGCTGCCGTTCCTGGTGTAGCCTGCCGCTTCATCGTGGCGCTGTTTGTCTCCTGGGTGCTGAGCCCACATGTTTGAGCTCCCCAAGATTTGTTCTCAGAATGTGTCTGTTCACGTCTCTCTAGTCTTCACCTTGTCATCTGATCCACAGTTTCAGCCCTTTGCAGTTGGGACACAATGCTCATGTCTATCTCTCTAGCTCTGATGTCCCTCTAGAACTACTTACCTGCATTTCAAATGAGCCATCAAGTATCTCTAGCCGGTGGCCCAACTCACTGCAAACTGAACACTTTTTCAGAAAACAAATTCTTCAGTTTTTAGTACAAACCAAAACCTTCTCTGGAAGTTGCTCTATCTTTTAATGGTATCTGTGATCTCCTGGCAACCCAGACTGGGAATTTCAAAATCAGCATTATGTCATGCCTGCTTTTTTTTGGTGGGGGAGGAGACAGAGTCTTGCTCTGTTGCCTGGAGTGCAGTGGCACGATCTTGTCTCACTGCAGCCTCTGCCTCCCAGGTTTAAGCAGTTCTCTGCCTCAGTCTCCTGAGTAGTTGAGATTACAGGCACATGCCACCACACCCAGCTAGTTTTTGTATTTTTAGTAGAGACAGGGTTTCACCATCTTGACCAGGCTGGTCTTGAACTCCTGACCTCGTGATCCACCCACCTCGGGCTCCCAAAGTGCTGGGATTACAGGTGTGAGCCACTGCACTTGGCCATGTCATGCCTGCTTTTTGCCTTATTTTCTGTTCACTCATCATTTCTGGTAAATTCCTTTTCTCTGGCACTTGCCCCATACTCATTCTTCTCTCTCCTCATCTCTGTTAAAACTGTGGTAGTGCTCACCTGAGCTATTCCTGGCACACCTTGGCTTTCTAATCCACAAAGTACATGGTCCTTGGTAATTTTCCCTTTGACCCTGTTTCGATTGCTGCATGGTGCCCCTATGCCTGCTTCACCTGTCAGACTTCAGGTCCTCCATGACCTGGCCCTCCCACCTTTCCTGCATACCATCCTGGCATATACTCCCAACTAGCCAAATGTGAGTAGCAAAAATGTGTTGCTCACGTTTTTTTATGAGGGCTTTGTGCCTTTTGGTTTTGATTTAAACCATTCATCTCTGGAATACACCTCCCCCAGCCTTCTATCCCTACCCCCACCACCTGCCATCTCTCTCTGCAGATTCTATCACTTTTAGGTACATTGCAAATTTTACTTCCTCTAAAAATCCCTCAATGTGATTTTTTTGTTTCTGGAAACCCCTAGGGCTCTGGACTTGTATCACTTTTATTACCTACTAGCTCTTGTAGTTATTTGTTTTTATGTCCTCTCTCCCCTACAGACTATAAGCTCTTAGGGGGTAGGGGCTATGCCTCTTAATAATTTTAGTATCTCTCACACTAAAGTACACTGTCCTTTACAATAGTAGAATTTTAAGGGAAGTTATCTCCCAGCAGAAACTTTTTCTCTTACGTAAGGGCGTGGAAAAAGAGATTTTTGACCTAGGTATCTTTGAGAGTATTTTGTATTGGAAACATATTTTTACTTTATTCTTGGATTTTGATAGTTGATGAAGCTCATAATTATGGCTCTCACAGTTTTCAAGGACCTCTAAAATGTTATTTTTATTGACTGTGGTATACACAGAGGTAATTTACATAAGTCAAAGAGTAGAAAACTCTTTGAACTCTAAATATATTCAGAGATAAACATCATAAAGACTGACTTAGTAGTCTCACAAGTGTCCAGTAACCTATATATCTCCTTGCATGTACTTAATTGTTTTTAAATAATTGGGCTAAAACCCTACTTTTGAGGCTATTTCTGAGAGAATTTCAAAATTTCCAAACTTAGATGTCTTGATTTGACGAGGTTAGATATTGTCATTAATCGATTCTCGGCCTTTTGGCTAATATCAAGTATAGATATTCTCATTAAATTCTAGAGTTTTATTTCTTGTTTTAATATTTAAAATAAGTACTTGTTCTTTTAATTATGGAATAGGATTTGGATTCTGGCGATAATAATCTGAAGTGGAAAATTGCTAGCCTTTTGGAATTCTCATCAATGAAAATGAAGGTTAATATGAAAGCTTTTTGCAATGTTAACTTTAGGGTGTACACTGATGAATACTATAAAATACATTTACATACATAACATTTGATTTTCTACGTCTGACATGCATTTTAAATAAGATCAGGGTTGACAAGAAATGTTATTAATAACTGTTACAGAAACAGCCATTAACCCATCTCATGTTCATCAGCAAAGAGAGAATCATTTTTTATTCATGGAAAAAGCAGCCGAAGGTGGCTTGTGAGGTCAGACTTTAGAGAAGCCATTGCCTGTTTGATATTACTGTTAATGATGTCTTTGTTCATTCTCTTCAGAAACACTCAATGATGATTTCCACCCAGAGATAGGATTAGATTGTAAGCATGTTTTGTTTTATTTTTAAGGATGTTGGCCATTTCTGTTTATAAGATAAACTGAAGGTTTGGGGAACATTTTTATTTATAGTACAAATAATGTCTAGTTGAACTGCTTCAGTTTTCTTGGCTGGCTTGTTTTCTGAAGATTAGATTATCTGCTTTCCCTTTCCTGATCCTACATTCTTTTAGCGTATTCTTTGTGGTAAGCATCAGCTCAGCACCGGGGCTGCCATGACCTGGACAAGGGTAAGTCCTCACTAACCCTTGCAGGGAGTGGTGAGACAGGGTTATGCACATAAAGCCATGCAGGGAAATGTTAGCAAGGCTGTGATTTGAAGACCACACAGCATTTGGTGGGCAGGGGAGGGAGGAGGCACAGGAAGGGGGAAGTATCCATGCACCTTGAGTGAGGTGAAGAAAGACCTCAGGCCCTGCAGGTCCTCTCCAGGCTGGCTCAGCACTACTACATTATGTCTTCAGATGGAATTCTTCCACATTGGTTTTAGGTAATTGACAACCTTCTGGATTTGCTATAAAATACTCCACCAAAGGGGGAAAAAAAAACTAGAGGTGGGTCAAGATAGGTGAAAAAAGATTGACAAATATTTGAAAGTATTTGAAGCTGGATGATGGAACCATGAAGATTCATTGTACTCCTTGACTTGTTGTGTATGTTTGAACATTTCCGTAGAAGAAGTTTAAACTCCACCTTCTCTCTGTATTAGTTTTCATTTCTTTTTTGTTTTATTTTATTTTTACATTTAGTGGTCCCTAGAAGGCTCTTAGACAACCTTTTTTTTTCTTCTAACCTTTTTAAATTATAACAAAGATTGTGTATTATATTTACATCATGATGTTTTGATGTACATATGCATTGTGAAATGATTACTACAATCAAGTTAATTCACATATCCATCACCTCACATAGTTACCTTTTCTGTGTATATGTGTGTGTGTGTGTGTGTGTGTGTGTGTGTGTGTGTGTGTGTGGTGAGAACATTTAAGATCTACCTTCTTTGCAAATTTCAAGTACATAATAAAGTGTTATTAATGATCAACCTTATGCTGTTTATTAGATCTCCAGAACTTACTCATCCCGAATACCTGAAACTTTGAACCCTTTAACCAATACCTCCCCATACTGAAGAGATGATACAGTAGTGGTGAAGAGTGCAGACTCCGGAGATACACTGCCTGGGCTCGCATCTCACCTCTGCTGTTTGCTAGCTTCGTGACTTTGAGCAAGTTACTTACTTTTTCTGTGCCTCTGTTTCCTCATTGCAAAATAATAATAATAATAATGATTAAAATAAGTGAAACCATCAGAAGGGTCGATGGGAGCATCAGATGGAATTAATATCTGCAAAGTACTTAGAAAAGGGCTTTGCCCAATAATAATAACGTTTTTGTGGGCATTTCCATCCATTGGCCCTGTGCGTAAGGATTCAGAAGCTCAGTTGGAAGATGGCCATTAATGTATCCCTCATGGAGGAAAGAATATGCTTCTGCTGACATCTGAATCAGGCACACGACATATATTCCGGTTCTGAATTTTTATACTCACCTCGCACATGTATGGCGAATAGCCTTCTGAGTGAGTGTGAAGCTAAAAAACATATCATTTCTGAGACATGAAAGTGGAGGTTGATCATTTGATTTTCATGGCAATCTCTTTCTTCTGAGTTGTAAACTTGTGGTGGTTTGGACATTGACAAAATATAGACAAGGAAAATCATGTTTTGATTTCTTTATTTAAAAAGGCTATGCCATGCCTTTAGCACATTACCATTTGAGTGAATATATTCACTTGGCTTCCCTGTCAATGAAACATACTTATGCAAGGTGACTAATACATTAATCTAAGCTGATGGCATTTAAAACCTCTGTTCAAAATAGAAAAGGAGAGTTGGATCTGATTTTATTTCTGTGCCTTTTCAGTGTCTGTTGGAAGAATGGGAAAATTTGATTTCACAGTACTTAAAGGGCTTTGCACAGCTTCTCATTTTGCTAGAGCCTAATTTCCATTGTACTAGGGCTTACTTTGTCAAACATCTCAACCCAATTTGGGTGGGTGAAAAAGAGAAGAGTGAGAACAAAAACTAAAATAAGCTTCTGATTTCCTCTGGAAATGCGGAAGTCAAACAAATGTCACTGATGGATTTCAGTCTCTAGTTCCCTGGAATCTGTAATTATGAAATTTAAAGTATTCTGTATGAGAAAAAAATAGAATCACTTTTACTGAATCTTGCTGTTAATTTTCCCAATTATTCCCACACATTCAGTTCTTTCTCTTTCCTGTTTTCTTTGCTTCCTTCCCACACATTTACAAAGGAGAACATTTTTTTCTGAGTATTTTTGAGCATTGCCTTTAATGAATGAAAATATTTTCTTATTGCTTCAGTAACTCCTAGTTTGTCCACCTTAACTCAGATATCTGGATCTAACTTAGAAATCATATTGTTTCTCTAGAGGTTTATAAAGTTTATAAGTGCCATATTCTAGGATGTTCTAGCCCATTCAATATGTTTAATGAAGAAAAGATACCGGGAGCTATGGAAATCATATTTTAGATAAGAAATATGGCTTATTAGCATGTGTAATATGCATAAACCCCAGCATTTTCAATAATGGAATCGTCTTTGGGAAAGTCAGTTAACCTTACTGGACTCAGATTTTTATCATAAAGTTCAGAGGTATTGGATTAAATGAATTGACCAATTTGTGCTCTCGAGTTGGTATTCTGTGACTTTATTCTGTTAAAAAAAGATGGAACCACTTATGGTCTTAAGTAAGGAATAATAGAATTGTATTCAAGGAAAATTAATATGATAATGGTGAATAAAGTAGTTTGGAGAAGGGAAACTGGGCATGAGACATCTTGGTTCTGCCAAAATTAATGATGCGTTACCTCTGGGCCAAACTTTACTTTTGTTATTTTTTTCTGTGTCTTAATAAGATACAAATTTTAGAACAATAACAGAGAACAGTGCAAAGGTTTTACTGCCTTGCTTTTTTCTGTAAAATGCAGAGCTATGAGATGCTTGGAAGTTATTGTCTTGCTCTTACCCTCTCTCTAATGCCGAGCATCTTGGATTATTAGTCCAGTACCAGAACAAAGATGAGGAGATGCAAGGAGGCAGAAAGGAAGAGGAGGAAACGTTTTCATACATTTTGTTGCTTTTATCTTAGCAGAAACTCTAGGTCAGAGGTCACATTTTGTCACAACTCTAATTTCACTTGAGACTGTGGCAGAGTGAGAATATCGAAAAGCAAACAAACATAGCTTCTAGATGAATCTTGCTTCTCATGGGAACTTTGCCAGCCATACGTGCTTTCTTGCATTGTTGTAACATGTGTAGGCCGTCTTCTGGGAAGGTTCATAAAAACCCTTGTGGTATTTTTCTGAAGGCAGTAGACAGAGTGAAGAGATTGATAATTTCTCTTTTTTTTTGCAAGGAAAAAGAAAATAATTTATATGGTTATATCAGAAGGTTATTTGGGCTCCTGTAACAGGCAGCAGTTAGCAGGAGAGAGTTAATGGGAGCCTGAACTAGGGGGTTACAATAGGAATGATCGAGTCAGAAGGTGCCATTTTACACTGTGTACAGGATTGTATGGGGGCTTTGATGAGTTTTATTGATGGGGCTTTGATGAGTTTGGGTTTGGTCATGTTGAGAAGCATTCCTATAACTATATCCAGCAGACATCCATCCTGTAACTACATCCGCAGCAGCATACATCCATTCCTATAACTACCTCCAGCAGATTTGGGCTGAAAATAAGGAGAGTAGCCATGGAAAATAAGTGATGTTTGGAATCGTGACTGACATCATTGAGGGAGTGCATGCAGAATGAAATGGGAAGAGGGAAGCTGACACATTGTGCAGGGAGTATTTGTCTAGGTTGCAGGGGGCACGAGATGGGAGACAGCCAGAGAAGGTGTGGTCAGCGAGGAGGAGGAGTGTCAGCATCACCAAAGCTGAGGGAGAGAGGTTCCTGGAAAGAGATGGCTGGTCAAGCCATCTGTGCTGTGGTGCTGAGATGTTTCGATATTGAGGAGAATGGATCCGCAGACTGTGATTAAAGATGTCACTGGTGGCCGGGCGCGGTGGCTCACACCTGTAATCCCAGCACTTTGGGAGGTCGAGGCGGGCGGATCATAAGGTCAAGAGATCGAGACCATTTTGGCCAACACAGTGAAACCCTGTCTCTATTAAAAGTACAAAAATTAGCTGGGCGTGGTGGCGCTCACTTGTAGTCTCAGCTACTCGGGAGGCTGAGGCAGGAGAATGGCTTGAACCCGGGAGGCGGAAGTTGCAGTGAGCTGAGATCATGCCACCGCACTCCAGCCTGGCAACAGAGCGAGACTCCGTCTAAAAAAGGAAAAAAGAAAAGATGTTACTGGTAGCTTTGAAGTAAGTTTTTTTTTTTTTTTTTTTTTTTTTTTGTTGAGACGGAGTCTCACTCTGTCGCCGGGGCTGGAGTGCAGTGGCCGGATCTCAGCTCACTACAAGCTCCGCCTCCCGGGTTCACGCCATTCTCCTGCCTCAGCCTCCCGAGTAGCTGGGACTACAGGCACCCGCCACCTTGCCCGGCTAGTTTTTTTGTATTTTTTAGTAGAGACGGGGTTTCACAGTGTTAGCCAGGATGGTCTCGATCTCTTGACCTCGTGATCCACCCGTCTCGGCCTCCCAAAGTGCTGGGATTACAGGCTTGAGCCACCGCGCCCGGCCTGAAGTAAGTTTTTAACAAAATGTGTGAAGGCAGAAATCAGGTTACAAGGGGGTAAGGAAGGTAAAGGTGGAGAGTGTCTACTACTGTTGAGAAGTTTGGTGAGGAAAAGGGAAAGAACTGTAGCAGGAGAAGTTAGTTTGTTTTGTGTTTGCTTTTTTTTTTTTTTTTTTTTTAAAGCACATAAGAATGCTTATGCTCTGAGGAGTAACCAGGGAGCGATTGAAGATGAAAGCAAGTGAGGATGGGAGATAGAGCAATTCCTGGGGCAAATAGGAGGCAATGCAATTATTAAATATACAAGTGGCGGTATAGCCATGAAGACAGAAACAAAGGCATAAAGGATGAGTGCTGAGAAATTTTGGACAGAGAAGTAAAGGCTTCAAGGAGGTCATATCAGGTCACCTCCTTTGTCCCAGGTAATTAAGAAGTAGCGTTTTTGCAGAGAGTAACCATGATAGAATTGGATATGGGATTGCATAATGAGGCATGTAATGGTTCTTTGAGTAATACACTGAGTCAGTAAGAGGTGCATGGGGAAATTGCAGAGTTGCACAGAAGGCCCATGTGAGGTTAGAAAACATGATTTTATACTGGAAGCAATCTAGTGGATTTTAGGGCTATCTCTAGTGATGTGGTGGTAGATCCCACGTCTCTCCAATTTTTTTCCCATTCATGATAATTTATAGCAATTAAACCTCCAAAGTGAATATATAATGTTTGGAGCTTGGAGTCAAGTGATACATACAACTCCATGGAGGCAGAGGTGCTGGTTGAAGAGGGGTGTATGGAGCCCTGAGCCTGCTCTGTCTGCCTCTTTCCCTTCCCTGTCCTTTCTACCTCCACCAGTTACTAAGGGACTCCATGGAGCACAGTTGAAAATTGCTGGCTTTAGCACAAGTATGCCCACTTACCTCCAGAACTAGAGACAGAATTCACGACTATAGTCAAATTGCCAAGAAAGGCATTTTCTTACTTGCTAGTTTGTAATGGAGCCTTCATGTGTCTTTAGATCAGCTCTGCCCAATCGAAATTTCTGCAGTGTTCACCTTGGCTCTTGATACAGTAGCCACTAGTCACATGGGGCTAATGAGCCATTGAATTGGGGCTGGTATAACTGAGGAGCTGAATTCTAAATCTTATTTAATGTTAATGACTTTACATTGCCATGTGTGGCTAGTAGTTCCCTTATTGGATAGTACAGTTCTAGATTGGATTGTCGGTTCTTCATGTGGAGCTACACCACATGAATTCCTAAAGACTGGAGCGTTAGGGTCCTGGGTTGGCGATACGGTTTGGATGTGTGTCCCTACCCAAATGTCATATTGAAATGTAATCCCCAGTGTTGGAGGTGGGGGCCTGGTGTGAGGTGATTAGATAACTGGGGTGGTTTTCTCATGAATGGCTTAGCACCGTCCCCTTTGCTACGTCCTTGTGATAGCAAGTGAGTTCCCCCCAAGTCTGGTCATTTCAAAGTGTGTGACACCTGCCCCCATCTCTCTCATGCTCTTGTTGGCACTATGTGAGACACCTGCTCCCCCTTCACTTCTGCCGTGATTGCAAGCTTCCTGAGGCCCTCCCTAGAAGCAGAAGCTGCTATGCTTCCTATACAGCTTGCAGAAACATGAGCTAATTAAACCTTTTTTTAAAAAAAATTACCCAGTCCCAGGTACTTCTTTATAGCAATGTGAGAACAGACTAATAAACAGTTGGTGACGTAGAGCTAATGAAGATCTCCCATTTTCACTTTAAAGCTTTGTATAGGAGTTGGGACTGAGGATACTTTTCTAAGACCATAGATGCTGTCTTTATCCCTGATTGCTTATTTTACAAGTTCATACCATTGATCAGAAGACTAGTTCATAGAAGATGGAATAAATCATCTTTTGTGATGAGCGCCATATCCTCATGTATAAGCACAGCAGAGCAGACGTAATTTGACATTTTGTTCAAGATACCTTCATAGTGTATAAATATAATAGTTTCACTCTCGGTAGGTAAAATTGGACAGATGGAAAAGTAGGAGGGAGAGAGAAATACATTAAGTCAAAGGAAAGATGGAGGAGGAGGTAAGGAAGGGAAGTGAGGGGCTTGAGGTGCAGATAGTAAGATGGTCGTGGTGGGGAATAACTGAGAAAGGAACAAGGAGCCATTGGTACTCTACTGTCCTCTTCCTGGTTTTCTTGAAGTCCCCTGTCCAGGTGCTCGCTTGCCCTGCCCTCCCCAGGCAGGGATGCAGTGAGAGTCAGAGCTAACACCTCAGCTTGAGGCGGTTCTTGGGATCTCTTAAGGTGTAGAAACTGTGGAAATGTGTATTTTCAATTAAGGGCAATGCCAGATTACTTCTGAAATACTGTTTAAACAGAAAACTTATTTAAGTGGGTGCTTAGATAAAAAGGTAACTTTGTTTCTGTGGCATCCACATCTTACCCCCATGAATTTGCCATGCAGATAACAGAGCTATTAAATTACTGCAGGCACCTGCATTGCACATTCTTGAGCCAGAGCCATCTGAATAGAAAGTACTACAAGATGTGAGAGAAATGTACAGCATAAATGAAGTGAAATGTAGATTTTTTTTTAATCTGCTAGCAGGCACCACTAAAATGAAATATTACAGACATTGTGATTAAGAATGTCTAGATCCCATTAATGCAGTAACTGTGATGAATATGTCTAGTCAGCCAACAGACTAGACTAGGTGAATGTGGTAACTTTTCAGTGCGAAGCTGGTGCATTCTGTTGAATATTTTTACACGGTTGAATATGTGCAGGTCGTACGTGTGTGAGACAGTTTTGGCTCCTTTGGTGATATCAGTAAAATAGCTTTCCCAACTGGAGTTTGAATATCAAGGAGTCCTATATGAATGAGTGAATCTGTCACTGGCATCTGAAGGTTCCTTTCTGGCTAGTTGTAAGGGTGATTTTGACCAGACTGCATGTCAGCCAGCCACATATTCCGGAGTAACCAGTAACCAGAGTCACTAAAGACTAGGCATTGTTTTTCTTTGTTTTCTTTAGACTTACTTCATCTTGTCAAAAAATCGTAAGAAAAAGATAATCGATGTAAATATTGTAAAGATTGTAAGCATTAAAGATAACATATCTTTGTGTCTAATAAATTGTTCATAATAACATATGAAAATGTAATTTATTGGTTTCCTTTAACTTCACAAGGTAATGAAACCTAGGGAAGGAGAGGTGGACTGGTAGCCAGGACCACTGGGCCCTACCTTCAGCTCTTAAAACTAACTGGCTGGGTGGCCTTAGGCAAGCTAATTTACTCGTTTGGGCCTCAGGTTCTTCATCAGTAAAAGGAGGCATTTGAACTCAGTGATACTCAGTGTTCACTCCAACTGATTCTTGAAAAAGAAGTCTTATACATGTTAAGCTGAATTACAGAATGTGTGTGTTTATTCTGCTTAATGGTGGTGGGGCCATAACAGGCATGATAATAACCAGACCAACCAGGCATTATAGGATTGTTGCTGAGTCTTTACTGTGTTGGTATGTAGATCTCTGTGAATAATGTGCTGTTTTAACTTGGAGCACACTGAGATGTAAATAAAATATGAGCCAGCTTCCATAAATCTGCTTCCACACCTGGCCCCTAGGCCCCATCTTCTGTGTTGTGCTAGGGGCTGTGTGGGGTTCCATTCAGATATCTGTCAAGCAAGTCAGAACTTTATGAAGACAACAGGGATATATTGAGAATAACTAAATCCATAAGATAGAATTAGATGTATTTTCTGTGTATTATTTTTACCCTAAATATATGCAATACATTTAGATTATGTGTGGTAGGTTTTGTCTAGTTCTTCCTTCCTAAGGAACTAGTGAGAACTTTCTCTCAATGTAGCCAAGACATTGAGATTTCACTTTCTTATATCAGGGGCCTTAGTCTATCGTTCTATTATGTACATCACTTCTTCTCTCCATTCCTAAGGATGAGTTCTGAGATCCCCAGTGGATGTCTGAAACCTTCAGTGGTACCAAAGGATACATATACCATGTTTTTTCCTTTATATACGTACCTAGGATCAGGTTTGATGTATAAATTAGACACAGTAAGAGATTAAGAACAACAATAATAAAATAGATAATTGTAATAATATGCCAGTCCATCACTCTTCTTGCACTTTGGGGCCATTCTTAAGTAAAATAAGGGTTCCTTGAACACAAGCACTGAGACACCACCACAGTCCGTCTGATCACTGAGATGGCTACTAAGTGACTCAGGGTAGGCAGAGTTTATAGAGTGAATCTCCCAGACCGAGGGATGATTCCCTTCCTGGATGGGACTGAGTAGTGCAGCGTGAGATTTCATCTTGCTACTCAGGATGGCATGCAATTGAAAACTTATAGATTGTTATTTAAATTTTTCACTTAATGTTTTTGGACTACAGTTGGCCCTGGGTAACTAAAACCATGGATAAAGGGAGACTCCTGTACTAATTTCAAGTTGACTGCAAGTATAGTGTTTCTTCCCAGCATTGCTAGGTAGGGTTACTTCTTCCAAGAAGTTCTGAAAGATTAACTCAGGTCCTTCTCCTTTTCTGGGAGTATTTCTTTACTGTGTCTATGGTACTTTCTCTAGTTTGAGTGCTTGGTTCTATTGTTGTGTGCTGAGGTTCTGTGAGCAAAGAAGGAGCTATTTTACAATCCTTTCCTTTCTGGATAGCCCCCTCAGCTTGGGTGTGAGATTAAGATGGATGGGTTTCTCTGGATGCTGCAGCCACAGCATTTTGTGTCTCCCTGCCTGCTGTGACCCATGCGGACTTCCAGTTAAGCACGCCCTGTGCTGGCCTGACCAGGCACTGGACCCCTGTCATTCTTATCACCTGTGCATGAGGACAGAGGGCCACCAGCAGCTCCAAGAGCTGCTCTCCTGCACATCTTTTAGTGGCTTCCATGCTCATGTTAAGTATTAGCAGAGGCTGGTGCCCCTCCCCACTCACTCTCCTCGGTTTTCAGGGTTGAGTATTAAAAACACGACCACAGTAATGCAGGGCTCCTCCGTGCCATTCCTGTGCATGAGTGTTTATGCATGGATGTAAGTGTGTCTACATGCACATACTCCCCACCTCTTGCACAAATAAGTGTGAGAGGAAAGTGGCCACGCAAGGATCTCCCACCACAGCCGTTGTGACAGAAAGCTGAGAGGTGAATTCTTTTTCCAACACGATTTATTAGGAACTGTGTATGGCAAGGAGTTGACACATCAGACAGCTGCAGCCGTCAACTGCCAACACCCATTTGCTCTGACCCCTTTGATTAGAAAATGAAAAATGCCACCACACCTCCGGCCCTGTCAGCCACAAGGTGTGCCTCTAAGGCTGGTGCTGACACAGGAGACTTCTGTTGCTTCTTGGAAGGCTTGTTAATGAAGGAAATGAGCCAGGGCAGACCCTGTCACGATGGTTTCATTGGAGAAATGTGCTAATTAGGCTGGAGGTCAAAGAGCTGCTACTGTTTCAAGCAGGTGCTATTAGTTTTGTGTGCAACAGTGGCTCTGAAGGTGTGTGAAAAAGAGACCACATCTCCCTGGTTTTTATTACAATTAAGGAAAAGATGTGTTCTCTGCCTGGAGCCTGGTTACTCATCCAGGAAATATACATTGCCTTGAGAGAGTCCTGTGTATCTCTCAGACTCTCTTCATAGTCATCACTAGCTTCCTTCTTCCCAAGCCGCCTTTACCATCACAGAAGCCTAGAATAGTGATACTAGCACCCTAGATATTATCCAGGTGACCACAGACATTCCACAGAGGAGGAGACGGATGCCAGGAGAGGTGAGATGACTCTTATCACCCTCCCAGGGTGAGGTTAGTGATGGACACAGGGCTGGAACCTGGCTCCGATGTCCTCATCCCGTGGTGCACACCAGGGTAAGAGGCACTGAATGTGGCACCATGGCTTATTGGAGGAGGCATCCATGTGTAGCTTGAGTCTGAGGATGATATTCCATTGTTGAAGTCCTACGACATATTAATAAATTGGCAGACAACTGGACTCTCACAGTGTCCTATGATCTCCCCTCTGCTGAGTGCTCATGGGAAGCTGAGTTCAGCTGCCCCACATTCGTGGGAGTCTGTTAGCAGCAGGTAGGTACTGTGTGAGCGATCCCTGGAGAGCAGTGCGGGTAGAGTATGAGTGTTTGTGTGTTGAGCACAGAAATCGGCACGGCCTTGCACTCCTTCCCAAAGACTCAAGAGAGGCAGCGTGCTGGGCAGGACAGTGACTAGGACTGTAGGAGAGTGGGCTTCTAGGCACTGACTTGTGCTGTCACCTTGGACAAATCACCTAATCCCTGTGGGTGACAGTGTCCTCCCTGTGAAGTGAGGGAGTGGACGGTGAGTCCTGGGATGCTTTCATGGATCCCAGTTGTCTGGTCCTGTGACTCCAGAGCTGAAGATTTGCAGGATGCTTTAGCACCCCAGAACACAAGTTAGCTGCTTCTCACGTTTTTATTCAGAAACTCTAAAGAAAAGGCTCTTAATATTTCTTGTGCGTTTTTCTCTGATCACAATTGGAGGACATACGAGATTTGTTACCTATGTATATAGTATTGTCAATAGAAATTCATAATTCTAGAGCTATATATCTAAAACATACACATATATTTTTCTCATTTAAGGAAATCTAAACTCTTATGGTAGTGCTGATAGGATAAAATCCTGAATCTCAGTACATAGATATACATCGGACAAGATTAACTGAGGAATAAATTCCCCAAAACTAATTTTAACAATCTAAATAGTGGTAAGATTATATTGCTTTCATATAGTTTTTTTTGGTGCTGGACCTTGTGGACACTGCATAGAAAAAATGATGAATGGCTTAGTAAATAGTGGAAAGCAATTAGAGATCTACTGTTAGGAATTTTAAGTTTGAAAGCATATATGACAAAAAGTTTTCATATATTATTTTATGTGATATTTTGAAAATATCTCTTGTGAAATTTAGTAACTTAAAAACTTTAGTTCGTTAAGCATTATAAGTTTGATAGATATAAATTATCTGATAATGTTATTCAGGTAAAGAGTCAACTAAAATTTGCAGGGGAAGATTCCAGTCTGATTCTGAAGACCTGAGTACCGTACTGAGGGCAGGAGAAGATCCCTGTTCTAGTTCAAGTAGTCAGGGAAGAGAGCAAATTCAACCTCCTGTAGCCTTTTTATCCCATTCAGGCGCTTCAAGGATTGGATGGTGCCCATCCACATTGGGAGAGGCCATCTGCTTTATTCAGTCCACCAATTTAAATGCTAATGTCTTCCAGAAACACCCTCCCAGGCACACCTAGAAATCATGTGTAATCAGCGGGCTGGGCATTCTGTGGATCAGTGAGTTTGACACAAAATTAACAATCACAAGAACATGTAAAGAACCTTTACAAATCAGTAAAAAGAATACGTAAAAATATGTCATATTCAATTGCAACATGGGCATAGGCCATAAATGCACATTCATAAGAAAAGCGAAGCCAATATCCAACAAACTTATGATACATTTTTTGCCATTACAATTGATATCATAAAACAAATTTACCACAATATTATTAGACTGACGAAGATTGAAAAGGATAGTAATACATAGAGTATTGGTGAGTATGTGGCAAACTGGGCAGTCTCATACACTGAGGTCAAAATCACAAATTGATATTATATTTAAGGAAGATACTTGACTGATATTTTAAAAAGAAACCTTAAAGGTATTCATATCATGAATACCTTTCTTTCAAATAATTCCACATAAGGAATTACCTTGAGAAAATAAACAGATGTATTTAAAACAATGTGCCTTCATTCTTGTTGTAATAGTAAAATATATTTTCACAAATATCCATGATTATTTAAATGGAAAAAATCAAGACAGTATTATGCATGAGAGTATTTTTATACTGATATATTAAACTATATAATAAAAGATACATTCCTAGATTACTTTCTATTTTCATGTTAGTAGTTGGGATTATTGGAGACTTCTTATATTTTCTAAACATGGAGCATGAAGTAAGAAAAGGAAAAAATTTTTTTGGAAATGTAGCGCCACTTAAAAATAAGAAAAGAATAAAAAGAAAGGGACTGAAAAGCCTAATTGACCTGTAGTTACCAGGGGCCGGAGAAGGAGTTCAATTTCAGTGTGAAGTGAGGCAGGAACCCTCCACTGAAGGATGGTCTGATCCCCCTGGGGTCCAGTGTGCATTGCAATTCTCTCTGTTATTGAATTCGGTTCATTCTTGCAGTGGAGATCAAAGTCGGGCTGAAACAATCTCTGCAACATTCTGACAAAAATTAAAAGATGAAAGAAGGCTGTATACAATCATTGATACAGCAAGAAAAAGCAGAACCTGCTTATGTTCAGAAAAGATTATGATAAAAGCCACTTTTGTAAGTCATGTCATGTTTTGAAATTGACAATACATGGAACAAAATGCCACAGCACTCCCCTAACAAAGTGTCAGCATTTGAAATGTTGCCATCTTCCTGAATTTCTCAGGGGAGTGTTATTTCAGTGGTCATAAAATTCTCCGTAAGTCCTTATTACTTTTTTAGAATTAACAATATAGTCATTTTATGGGACAGCTATAAGAAATAAATCTCATTTATCCCTAAGGAAACTATCTTAGGATGAACTCGATGGATGTCATTAGGCATGGATCCCTGAAAATGTCTTTGATTGCTTGCTCTCATCCTAAAAATAATTACAGAAATATTGATTAAGAGCCCATTGCTTTATTGGTTTTATTCTGTGCTGGATACTTGAGTAACAAGGCAGAAAGCAATATGGATGTTGAAGATGTGGGCGTTAAAGAGCTTATCTTTATGTTGCTTAAGAAAAAAGACTTCCCTATTTCCCTATATCAAATTCATTTTATATAACGAAATACACACACACACACATATGCAAGAGGTAGAGTGAGTGAGCACAGGCAATGTCATGTAGATAGATATGGGGAATTTTAAAAAGATATATAATAATGAAATTGAATTCCATGCAAAGCTATTTCTGGCTAATGCCAGGCTGTGGAAAGATCACAGAACTTCCAGAGAGAAGGTCTGAGTTCAAGTCCCTGCTCTGCTGTTCACTCACATTCTAACTTTTTCACTTCTTTTTTTTTTTTTTTTTTTTTTGAGATGGAGTTTTGCTCTATTCCCCTTGCTGGAGTGCAGTGGCGCGATCTTGGCTCACTGCAACCTCTGCCTCCCGGCTTTAAGCGATTCTCCTGCCTTAGCCTCCCAAGTAGCTGGGGTTACAGGCATGCACCATCACACTTGGCTAATTTTGCATTTTTTTTTTTTAGTAGAGACAGGGTTTCTCCATGTTGGTCAGGTTGGTCTTGACCTTCCAACCTCAGGTGATCCATCCACCTCAGCCTCCCAATGTGCTGGGATTACAGGCGTGAGGCACCACACCCGGCCCACTTTTTCACTTCTAAAAACCTTACTTCTCGCTGTATTGTCAGGATAAAAACATGTAATTGAGGTTCCTTGTAGGCTAAAGGATATCAAGTGTAGTACAAGTAGGTATACTTGTTGTATAACTAAATCTTAAGCAGAAAGTTGTACTCTTTATTGAAGCAAAAACAGTCCCTGGATTGCATCCCCTGAGTAGGGGTCTGATATCCCAGGTAAGCAGTTGAGGCTTTGAGGAGGGAGAAGGGGCTAGGTTACACTTGGGCCCTAAAAGACAGGAGGCTTTGAGTTGGTGGAAATGATGCCGTATCAGTCTGTTCTCATGCTGCTATGAAGAAATACCCAAGAGTGGGTAATTTATAAAGGAAAGAGGTTTAATTGACTAACAGTTCCACATGGCTGGGGAGGCCTCAGGAGACTTACAATTATGGCGGAAGGGGAAGCAAGCATCGCCTCCTTCACATGGCGGCAGCAAGAAGTGCCGAGTAAAGGGGGAAAAACCCCTTATACGACCATCAGATCTCGTGAGAACTCACTCACTATCCTGAGAACAGCATGGGGATAACCATCCCCATGATTCAGTTACCTCCCTCCGGGTCCCTCCCATGACGTGGGAATTAGGGGAACTACAATTCAAGATGAGATTTGGGTGGGAATTCAGCCAAACCATATCAGATGGGGAGAGCATTCCACTGGGACCAAGTCACTGTCTGTCTAAATCAGCCCTCACTCTGGGTTCTGTCACCACCTACGACTATTTGATTACCTTTTAGAGGTTCTTATAGGAATTGAAATTTCTACCTTCTTGATCAGAAACAGAAAAAAGACTAAATGATGCTACTTTATTTAAATAAATTCACATCCCTGTCTGTATCAGTGGCTCTCTCCTTCAATCTTTTTAAACGCTGTCAGAAAAATATATCATTCGAGGAGGAAATTTTTAAAATGTAGCTTTTGTGGATAATTTCTAATGATCAGCCACTATCTATATTGTCCCCAGTACCTAGTTCCATGCCTGTTCTATACCAGGTGCTAGAAAGTGTTTAAAAATTGGAAATGTAAAAACTATGGTAAAGAGCAAAATTGAAATTTGTAGCATATTTCCTTTTCTTTAACCCTGACGTTTCTATGCTTCAGATTTTTTTTAAAACTTCCTGTTTTGCATTAATATTCTGTTAATACTTGAAAGTTTTATTCATTTACAATCAGCACTTGTTTTAGTTTCTCTAAATATCCCTTTTGCTTCCTTTCACTGTTCTTTTTTCAAAATTGTTTTCTGTTTATAGTAGCTACTTATGTTTTTTTCATTTTTCATGGGTAGTTTAAATACTCTGTGATTCATTATGTTTATAATTTTCATTTAAATTTTTTCTTCTCACTATGAGAATGTAATTTTCATTTATATTTCATCTTCATTTGTTAACTTACCACATTGGTATTTCTGTTTTAATATTTAAAACACAAACATTTGGCTGGGTGCGGTGGCTCACTCCTATAATCCCAGCATTTTGGGAGGCCGAGATGAGCAGATCACTTGAGGTCAGGAGTTTGAGACCACCCTGGCCAACATGGTGAACCACCCTTGTATCTACTAAAAATACCAAAATTAGCTGGGCATGGTGGTGCATGCCTGTAATCCCAGCTACTCAGGAGGCTGAGGCAGGAGAATTGCTTACACCTGGTAGTGGAGGAGCCAAGATCATGCCATTGTACTCCAGTCTGGGCGACAGAGCGATACTCGTCTCAAAACACACACATGCACGCACGCATGTGCACGCGCACACACACACACTCTTGAAAAACAAATTTTTCTGAATGATAGATTGAGAGCCCTGGATAAACTGGGAGTCTCCTTAGAGGATAAAACCCAAGTGTTCTCAGAACATGGTGGTAGTGTGTCCGGGCCTCCCACCTCATTCCCTAGGCTGCCACCCCCTGCAGATACCCACTGCCCTCATTCCAGGGGGTACTGTGCGGGTAAGTGGACTCTGTGACTCTAGGTGCTTAGATCAACACACCATTGCCAAATATTTGACTATGTCATCCTTTTACAAAAATGACAAATAATTCTCTCCGTTGTCAATAAGGTAAACACCTTAGCTTGGCATTCAGGATTTTTCTCAGTCTACCCTGAACCTCTTACCCAAAGCCTCATTATTCCATTGGTAGTGAGGAATGGGACAGATATTCAGGAAACTTCTATTTTAGGACTAGGCATGTTGTTGCCTGTTTGAATTAGAGGCTATTTAAGATGAAGAAGACTTGGTTCTTTCCATTCCTGGTTATAGATTAGCGGAGGAGGATACCGATACTCTAATTTAATGTAAATCATTACAACATAGCGTAATTTAATTTAATGTAAATTATTACAATATAGTATAATACCTAAAGAAGTAGAGATATGAAAAAATAAAGCAGGTAAAATATGGTTGCCATTAAGTTGGCTACTTTTTTTTTAAAAAGCCCAGAAAATAACAAGTGTTGGTGAGGATGTGGAGACATTGGAACCCTCATGCATTGCTGATTGGACTAGAATGTTGTACCTGCTATAGAAAACAAGGTGGCAATTCCTCAAAAAATTAAAACTAGAATTACTGTGTCACCCAGCAATTCCACTACTGGATATATACCCCAAAAATGTAAAAGCAGGCTTGTGAAGAGATATTTATGTATCCATGTTCCTAGTTGTATTATTCGCAACAGTCAAGAGGTGGAAACAGACCAAGCATCCATTGATGGATGAATGGTTAGACAAAATGTCATTTATCCATACAGCAGAAGACAATTCAGCCTTCAAAGGAAAAGAAATTCTGACACATGCTACAACATGGATGAACCTTGAGTACATTTTGCTGAGTGAAATAAGCCAGACACAAAGGACAAATACCGCATGATTCCACTAATTGGAGGTACCTGGAGTAGTCAGATTCATAAAGACAGAAAGTAAAATGGTGGTTGTCAGGGGCTAAAGAGAAGGAGGAATGGGAAGTTACTGTTTAACAGGTATAGAGTGTCACTTTGGGAAGATGCAAAGATTCTGGAGGTGGATGGTAATTATTGCACAACAATGTAAATGTACTTAATTAATACCACTGAACTTTACGCTTAAAAATAGTAAAATTACGTGAATTTTACCACAGTTAGAAAATAAATTTTAAAAGTCCAATGTCAGCCAATTATTTCATAGTTAATAAAGAAATAGAAAATAAATCAAGTGGGCTAAAATATCACTTTGATAACTATAGGACAGCTTGTAGGACCAATGGGGTGTAGGTGTTTACCTCCAATAGTGGTAGCATCTTACAAATAAATCTCTTGCATCATTGTGAGTGATGGGGTATGTGATGGGCATCACATTGAACTTCTTGAGCACCTCCTTGGTTTAAAATGAGTAGCTGCTCTTTAGTTTAATTAGATCCCATTTGTCAATTGTGGCTTTTGGGCCTGCTGTGGGATGGGGGGAGGGGGGAGGGATAGCTTTAGGAGATATACCTAATGTAAATGACGAGTTAATGGGTGCAGCACACCAACATGGCACATGTATACATATGTAACCTGCATGTTGTGCACATGTACCCTAGAACTTAAAGTATAATAATAAAAATGAGTAGCTGCTTGAGTCGTTTGCAATTCAACCCAAGAAACACTTAAGGTTGCCAAGCAACATGACTGCTGTCAACAGAAGCAAATCTAACATTAATTTCATATCTCCTAAAATGATAGAAGAAACATTGAATCTAAATGTTTTCATTTCTAGCTATTTTATTGAATAATATAAACACTTTGTCAAGAACGTGCTGTGCTGTTTCTACAAGAACAGTGTTTCACGCAGCCACTCAGGGTGTTTTGTTTTCTTAGCCAAAGCACCTTAAGTCTTTCAAGAGCCCAGAGGCAACATGTAGATACCTGCCACAGGATTTATACTCTGAAGACTAATAGCTTTACCTGGGAAGTTCTAAAAATCACTCAGTAAAATGAAGTTGTTAAATGGCAAACTCTTTATTTCATGATGATTTTTTAAATCCAGAGGACTTCTTTTTGGTTAAGCTTAGCCAACAAAGACAATAGTTGGATGACTCAGTTCACTTGCTACACAGAGCCACAGAACCGATGGAAACGAGACAGCTTTCTGTTTGAGGCATCCGCTTACTGAATTTTGTGATCTGCAGAAATAAAGCCAGTAGCAAATGTACAAAATTGAAATGATTCCACTGGATTGGCCAAAGGAAAGCCATAATTGGGGATTCTCTTTTCTTCTGAAGCAAGAGCTGTATATTCCACTCAGACTCCTGTGTTCACTGTCTTTAACAGACTCTGTCTGGAGTAGACCAGCGAGGAGAGGAGTATAGCTAAGTATGTGAATTACTTTGACACTCATTTAACTTCTCCAAATACCAAAAATGAGGTTGGTGGTCTATCCTCTTACCTGGACTTCCTCTTTCCCTTAACTCCTGCCCTCTACTGAGAACCCACGGGGAGGAAGTCTTCTCAGTTCCTTCCCTCTGTGACTGCAGTAACCTTCAATCTCATGCGAAGAGCTGATACCTGTAGTCATATCCTGTGCCTTGTCAGCCTCTGAAATCTTTGTTCTCTGTGCTCACCTATGGCTCTATTTCCCATTCTTTCCTTTCTCGCCTTTCCACAGTGGCTACTCCAAACCTCCACCAGACTGTAGAATTCCCATTTTACTGCCACCCACCCCCTCTCTCTACCTGTCTTTAGCTCTGCTTTCCTGTTTGTATCCACAGCTAAAGTACTTTCTTCATCTCTGCCCCTTACTTCAAGCTTGTCCAGCCTGCAACCTGCTGGCTCCATGCAGCCCAGGGTGGGTTTGAATGTGACCCAACATAAATTCGTAAACTTTTAAAAACCTGATGAGATTTTTTTGTGATTAAAAAAAAAATTTTAGCTCATCAGCTGTTGTTAGTGTATTTTATGTGTGGCCCAAGACAATTCTTCTTTCAGTGTGGCCCAGGGAAGCCAAAATATTGGACACCCCTGCTCTACTTTGTCCTACAGCCTGAAGACCTTAGAATGCCTATGTTGGGGTCCTGCCTCTCTACTTAGGAGCTGGGAGACCTTGGAGAGTTCATTGGCCACTTTGTATACCAGTTTCTCATCAGCACATGTGGTTAATGGTATCTATATCACGGGGCAGTTGTGAGGATTAACGAGAAAATGCATGTGAAGCACACTGGACAGTGGCGGGCATGTGGTCAGTGCTCAGTCAGTGTTCAGTGCTCTGATCACTAGCCTCTGCCCCAGGTGCTGTCTTGGGTGGCCCCTCCGTCTGGGCTTCTGGGCTTCTCTTCTGTACCCACATGCTTCTTGCTCCCCTGCTTCTGGCCCCAGCCATCGAGCTGCTATCATACCACTTAACTTGTTCTTCAGCCTTAAAACCTTCGCTTTAGTAACGCTTCCTCCAGAGATCCTTACCTGATATCAAACCCCCTCCACCTGTCCAAGGGTGAGTGAGAGGTCTCTGTCCTGTCCTCCCACTCTCCCTGGATTTCCCTTCCGGGATGGTCAATTTTCTGTGTCAGCGTGGCTAGGCCTGAGTACCCACTTATTCACTGGACACTCATGTAGGCCAGAGTACCCACTTACTCACTTGAATGTGAATCTAGATGTTACCATGGAGGTATGTTGTAGATGTCGTTAACATCTATAATTTGCTGACTTTAAGAAAAAGAAGTTAGGCCGGGCGCGGTGCCTCAAGCCTGTAATCCCAGCACTTTGGGAGGCCGAGACGGGCGGATCACTCGGTGAGGAGATCGAGACCATCCTGGCTAATACGGTGAAACCCTGTCTCTACTAAAATATACAAAAAACTAGCCGGGCGAGGTGGCGGGTGCCTGTAGTCCCAGCTACTCTGGAGGCTGAGGCAGGAGAATGGCGTGAACCCGGGAGTCAGAGCTTGCAGTGAGCTGAGATCCGGCCACTGCACTCCAGCCTGGGCGACAGAGCGAGACTCCGTCTCAAAAAAAAAAAAAAAAAAAAAAAAAAAAGAAAAAGAAGTTATCCTCTTTAGCTTGGGTGGACCTCATCCAATCATTTCAAAGGCCTTAAAGAGCAAAACTGAGGCTTCCCTGAAAAGAAGGAAATTGTGCTTCAAGATTGCAACATCAGCTCCTGCCCCTAGGTTTCCACCCTGCAGGCTTGCCCTGTGGATTTTGGCCTTGCCAGCCCGCATAATTGGGTAAGCTCATTCTTTGAAATCTCTGTGCATGTGTGTATTTCATGTTCTCCTGGTTCTGTCTCTGGAGAGGGCTGATTGATGCAGCCTCTCCCAGCTCACACGTCGCTGCACTGGGCCCCGCTTGCCCCGATTCTTCTCTGGTTCAATAGCTGCACACTGACAGGAGCCACATTTCTCCATGTGCTTGTCCCATAGCTTAGAACACTTCCATTTTTTCTGCTAAGCAGTGTGGTTTTAAAGATTAATATATTCAACAGATGTTTATTGAACTTTGGGGGTATGCCACATACCTAGCAAAGTGCTATCCATATAAACCTGAAAAGGACCTATCCCTACTTTTCAAGGGCTGCAGGCTGGTGAGATCAGTGTTGAAGCAAATGTTGATATGGTGCTGTAATGGGGGTGCGTACAGAGTAAGTGAATGTATTGCAAAGGTGTCTGAGTTTGGGACATCAAAGAAGGCGGTAGAAGAAGAGACAAACTTGAAGGAACAGTTGAGTTTGCAGGTGGGACAGATAGACAGAATAGCCATGTGAATTTGTAGAGGCATGGCGCACTGCAGCAGCAGGATGGGGTTAGATCTGCTGGGCCACTGCTGGGCAGGCAGGCCTTCTTCAGGCCATGAACACGTGCAGCCGAACCAGGAAATAATGTTGAATGAGGAGTGAGTTAGATTTATGAATAAAGACCACATAATGGGCGGCATAGGGAGTGGGTTAGAGAAGGTGAAACTCTAAGAGAGGAGACTGGTTAGGAATTGCCCACAGACAGACGATACAGCGGGACTCAGATGGTGGCAGGAAGGAGAGGAAAGGATGGACAAAAGAGGTCTTGAGGATTATCTCACATTATAAATAGCAGAAAATGTAAGGATACAAACAGATGTGAGTGCATATATATTAAATGTCAATAACATGATTTTGAAAATCTTACCGAAGGTGAATTATACACCTCAATGAAAAAGAAAATAAAATAAAGAACTGGCAATCTTGCCAGGCGCGGTGGCTCACGCCTGTAATCCCAGCCCTTTGGGAGGCTGAGGGGTGGATCATGAGGTCAGGAGATCAAGACCATTCTGCCTAACACTGTGAAACCCCATCTCTACTAAAAATACAAAAAAAAAAAAAAGCTGGATGTGGTGGGCACCTGTAGTCCCAGCTGCTTGGGAGGCTGAGGCAGGAGAATGGCCTCAACCCAGGAGGCAGAGCTTGCAGTGAGCCAAGATCACGCCACTGTGCTCCAGCCTGGGCGTCAGAGCAAGACTCCATATCAAGGAAAAACAAAAAAAAGAACTGGCAATCTTTACATGAGCAAGGATGGAAAATATAATTTCCCAAAGTCAACAGTAAATATTTCTGAATGGTGGCATTTGGGATAATTTTAGTTTTTTCCTTTACCTTCTAATCATTATTTAAAATTTTTGATGCTGGCCACGTGTCACTCATGTTGTTAATTCAAACATTAAAAAAAAAAAAAAAAGCCAGGTTGCCTTCAACTGTATTCCTCACTCTGTGCCTACTTTCAGTTTTGATCCATGCCTGGGTGTTTTGCTCATATATATACAACGGAACAAAGTCTAAATGTATTCGGTGATTAAATCAGAAATAAGATAATAAGGAAACCCTTCATCTTTGATGCCTTTATATTGTGCATCAAAGGATGACCAATAGCGGGACTCAGGAAATTGTACATGATAAAGGTTTAGTTCACACCATTGCCCTAAATATCGGGCCTTGTAGAACATTTCTTTAGATTTCTCTAAATGTGGTGGCAAGTGCATTTCTGTGGAATTGTGGACACCCTGTGCACTTTCTCTAGTTTAGAAATATTTAGTACCATGATTACTCATATATTCAGGTATTGGAATGGAACTGCTTTCCCCTGGCAGTCTTTTTTTTTTTTTTCCTTTTCCATCCGGAATGGCATTCCAGATTCAGAAAGGACTGGCTGTCATTTAGCTCTGTTATTTTAGAGAACTGTAATTCTGTATTTCTGTCATTGGGCTAGGGTCCAGATTCTGTACGCTGGTCTTTTTTTCATAATTGGAGTTACAAAACAGAACATTTGGGTTCATGATGGCAACGTTTCCTGCAGGCCGGATTCCCTATGCAGAAGACTGGAGGGTGGTCTTTCCACTTCAGATATATTTCCCACGCAAATCTACCTTGTCTTCTTCATATCATTGTCATTTAAACAAAGAGGTTCAGCCTAGTTAGTAAAGATGACTGTTTTCTTTCCATTTTCAAACTCATTTTTACTTTGTAGTTTTTTTTTGTTGATACATCATATTTGTTCATATTTATGGGGTATGTGTGATATTTTGTTGCATGCGTGGAATGCGTAATGATAGGAGGAATCAATTCTAAAGATTACTTTTTACTTTAGTGATGATATGTGATTGTGAGTGAAAGGACAACAAAATGAGTCATGGCTGGTCAGGAACTGCCTGTGCCCAGAATGCTGGTTCTCAGGGCCAGCCTCAGGACTTGAGTATGGTGTGCAGTGTTGGGCTTGGGCTATCTTTGTGAAGCAGAAAATAGTCTCTCTTCAGAAAAGAATGGTGGAGGTGGGGTGAGGTGAGGGTTCTTGGTCCATTAAGGTCAGAATATTGAGGATTAGTTTTATTTTTACACTTAGGAGAAACCCCAAGACCTTTCTCGATACTGGGGAGGCCTTACTGCTGTTTGGCAATCATTGCTGTCATGGAGCTTTCACCCTTTGTATTTTCAGAGTGCTTTCTAGCCAAGAACTTTGCTTAGCCACAGGTTGAAAGAGCCAGGTTAGGGTTTTGTCTTGGTTATATGGAGGAGAGAATGGAGTGAGTCCAAGAAGAGAGAGGATTTGGTCATGCCTTGGATGCCCTTACTGAAGGGAGCAAGACTATGTGTAGATTTTGAGTATGTTGTTAATTATCACATTTAACTCAGATCAAGTTTCTCTCCACTCCAAAATCTCCAGCTCTTTCTTTGACTCAGAATAAAGCCCAAGTCCTTATTATACTGGCCACCACAGCCCCATGTTATCTGGTCCCATCCTTCCCCGATGCTTCCTCTGCTTCCCCTCCTCACGTTGCTCAAGCCATTCCAGCGCCCTTGCTCTTCCTTCAGCCCACACAGCGGGCTCACCTTTGCTGAGGCCTCCGATGCTTGTCCCAGATAATTCTTCCTTCGGGCTTTTGCCCAATCTCACCTTCCCAGTGAGGCCTGCTCGACCACCCACATTAATGACATGACAGCCTTTGCCTTCTGCCTCTGCACACTCAGCCGTCTTCTTTTTTTTCTTGCACTTTTCACCTCTAGCACACTTATTCATTATGTGTATTCAATTTCTATACATACTTCATTTGTGTATTTTATTTATTTTTGAGATGGAGCCTCGCTCTGTCACCAGGCCGGAGTGCAGTGGCGCCATCTCGGCTCACTGCGACCTCCACCTCCCGGGTTCAAGTAATTCTTCTGCCTCAGCCTCCCGAGTAGCTGGGTCTGCAGGCACGCACCACCACACCCAGCTAATTTTTGTATTTTTAGTAGAGACAGGGTTTCACCATGTTGGCCAGGACGGTCTCAATCTCTTGACCCTGTGATCCGTCTACCTCAGCCTCCCAAAGTGCTGGGATTATAGGCGTGAGCCACTGCACCCAGCCTATTTATTTCTATGTGTATTGATTATTGTTTATCTCCCTCTGCTCCAGGAAGGGAGAGGTCCTCATCCCTTTTATTCACTGATGTATCCCAAGTGCCTTCAGCTGTGCATGGCACTCAGGAGGTCCTCACATAGGTGTTGAGTGGAATTGACGGAAGATTCAATGGGTCAATTTTTTTCACTGGTCTAAAATGATGTTCCTTGTGCCTATCATGGAGATGTCTTGAACAGAGAAGCATGATGATGTTTTAAAGTCCTCTTACCTTCTTATGACATGCCAGGCCTTGAGCTAATCTCTTTATAGTCATAGAGGTAGCTGTCATCCTTAGTTTGTAATTAAGAGAAGCAGAGCCCTAGAAGTTTTGGAGATTAACAGAACCAGGTTTTGAACCCGGGTCTTACTGACTCAAAAGCTGATGGTCTTGACCACTATGACATACTGGATGTGAGACAGCTGACTTAGAGATGCCCTGCTTACCTCCTGGCTGGAATGATGTTGCCCCGAGACAGCAGCCAGTGCTGCCGACAGATCCCAGACAGCAGGCGGGGGCCATTGAGGCCTAGCTCAGGAGGACTTGACATGGGCAGACAGCTGCCTGCACATGGCCATGGCAATGGTGGGGCCGAGGCATTGTCTTTTTCCACAAGGAAACAGGACAGCTTGAGACATCTGTGGGTCAGCATCAAGGGCTGGTCCAAGCCTGCTGGCAGCTACAGGGATTAACGCTCTGGAAGATGAGAGGCTGCACTCTTTAGCTAAAGAAGCCTAGCTTCCTGCTCACCTCCACTTGACTTAGCCATCCCTCTAGATGGCTTTAAACAATATTTAGTTGTCTTATTTTATCACGAAAGCAACACATGTTCACTGTGGAGAGTTTGGAAAGCACCAGTTTGTGCCCAGTATCAAATAAAAGTCATCCCTAATTCTCCCATCCAGAGACATTGATGATGACATGATTTTGATGGAATCCTTACGTGTTGTGGAGCTGCACTAGCATTTAGTGCTGATTTCCCATTTTAAAAATCTTGACCACAAGTCTGTGAGGTAGGTATTATTTGCTCTATTTTACTGATGAGAAGCAGAGCAGTTAAATGACCTCCCAAGATGACACTGCTGGTAAGTAGTGCATCCAGGTTTCAGCCCAAATATTGACATGACTCCAGAACTCAGGAATGAGTACGTTTCATATACTTGTATATGTGTGTGTCTGTGTGGGTGCATGTGCATGGTGTATACACACATACATATACTTTTCTTTTTCATGGGGTAAAGTAAAAACTTTATTGAAGGAATAGAACTTAACCTGGAGAGATACAGCCTGATCCTGGGTGACTCAACATTATGAAGATTCCCGTTCTCTTCAAATTCTTCTATAAATTATTGTCATTGCATTCAAAATCTGAATTAAGCTTTCTATAGCTTTTTCCCCATTTTTTTATTGTGGTAAAATGCACATGACGAAATTTGCCATCTTAACGATTAAATATACAGTTCAGTGGCAGTAAGTACATTCACATTGTTGTGCAACCGTTACCACCACCCATCCACAGAACTCTTTTCATCTCACAGAACTGAAGCTCTACCCATTAAACAATAATTTCCCATTTTCCCCAACCCTCCAGCCCCTGGAAACCACAATTCTGCTTTCTGTCTCAATAAATTTGACCACTCTGGATACCTCATATAATTGGAATCATACAGTATTAGTTTTTTTGTGACTGACTTATTTCACTTATATAATGTCCTCAGGGTTCATTAATGTTGTAGCGTCTGTTAGAATTTCCATTCTTTTTAAGTCTGAATAATATTCCATTGTATGCATAGAGCATATTTTGTTTATCCATTCATTTGTGAATGGACATTTTGGTTGCTTCCACATTTTAGCTACTGAGATTAATACCACTGTGAACATGGGGTTGCAAATATCTCTTTAGGACCCTGCTTTCAGTTCTTTTGAGTATATATCCAGAAGTAGAATTGCTGGATCATGTGGTAATTCTATTTTTAATTTTTTGAGGAGCTGCCATACTCTTTTCCATAGCAGCTGTATCATTTTACACCTTCACAAGTGCACAAGGGTTCCAGTTTCTGCACATTCTTGCCAACACTTGTTATTTTGTGTGTGTTTTTTTTCTTAATAGTAGCCATACTAATGGTTGTGAGGTACTATCTTATTATAGTTTTGATTTAATTTCCATAATGATTAGTGAGGTTGAGCACCTTTTCATATGATTATTGGCCATTTGTATATCTTCTTTGGAGAACTGTCTCCTCCAGTCCTTTGCCTGTTTTTGAAGTGGATTGTTTTTTTTTTGTTATTGAGTTTCAGGAGTTTTCTGGGTATTCTGGATATTAATCCCTTATCAGATACACAATTTGCAAATATTTTCTCTTATTCTGTGGGTTGCCTTTTTACTCTGTTGGTAACGGTGTTTGATATACAAATTTTTAAAATTTTCAGAAATGCTCAGATTGTTTTTTTTTATTGTCTGTGCTTTCAGTGTCATATCTGAGAAATCATTGCCAAATCCAGTGTGGTGAAGCTTTTGTCCTGTTTTCTTCTAAGAGTTTTATAGTTTTAGGTTTTATGTTTAGATGTTTGATCCATTTTGAATTAATTTTTGTATATGATGTTAGGTAAAGGCCCAACTTTGTTGTTTTGCATGGAGATACCCAGTTTTCCAAGTCTCATTTGTTGAAATGATTTCCCGCCCCCGCCCCGCCCCCCCTCTTCCCACATTGAATAGTCATGGCACCTTGTTAAAATCATTTGACCGTAAATGTGAGGGTTTATTTTTGGATTATTTATTCTACTTCATGGGTCTGTATGTCTATAATTTTGCAATACCACACTGATTTGATTACTGGGGATTTGGAGTAAGTCTTGAAATTAGGAAGTGTATGTCCTCCAGCTAAATGTTTGTCAATTTGTTGATCTTTACAAAGAAACAGCTTTTGGTTTTATTGATTTTCTCTACTATTTTCTTATTCTTTATTTCATTTACCTCTACTCTACTCTTTATTATTTCCTTCCTGTATTAGCTTTGGGTTTAATTTTTCTTCTCATTCAAGTTCCTTAAATTGTAACATTAGGTTGTTGATTTAAGATCTTTCATGTTGTTTATTGTAAGCACATATGGCTACAAATTTGCCCTTTAGCACTGCTTTTGCTTATTCCCTAAGTTTTATTATGTTGTATTTTTATTTGTATTTGTCTCTACTTATTTTCTAATTGCCCTCATGATTCCTTTTTTGATTCA
Source organism: Trachypithecus francoisi (assembly GCF_009764315.1). NCBI lineage: Eukaryota > Metazoa > Chordata > Mammalia > Primates > Cercopithecidae > Trachypithecus > Trachypithecus francoisi. The sequence continues at coordinate 14,149,464 of NW_022681433.1, read as the reverse complement.
TTGGTTGTTTAAGAGTGTGCTGTTTAATTTCCCCAAATGTTTGAATTTTCAATTTCCTTCTGTTATTGATTTCTAATGTCATCTGGTTGTAGTAAGAAAAGAAAATTTGTAATCTGTCTTTTAAAATCTATTGAAGCTTATTTTGAGGTCTAGTATATGTCTAGGTTGGACATTTTCCCGTGTGCACTTGAAAAGAATGTGAATTCTGTTGTTGGGTAGAGTAGTCTGTATACATCTAGTTGGTTTATTGTTTTGTTCAAGCTCTCTATTTCTTTACTTATCTTCCCTCTGGGTTTCATGTAGGTTATTGAGAATGGGGTATTGAAGTCTCCCACTATTACTGTACAACAGTTTCTTTCTTCAGTTCCATCAATTTTTGCTTCATATAGTTGATGGTCTGTTATTAGATGCTTAAATGTTTTTAATTGTTATATATATCTTCCTTCTGTATTACACTTTTTTTGTTGTTTTTTTTTTTTAAGGAGTTTCAATTTTATTATAATGGTATTAGGAAACCATTAGTGGCTTTATAGCACAAATATTAAAGTTATTTGAGTTATATTCCAAAGCAATACTTTTGTATTGACTGTTTTTTTTATTTTTTTTTTTTTTTTATTTTTTATTTTTTATTTTATTATACTTTAAGTTCTAGGGTACATGTGCATGACGTTTATATCATGTATAACTCCCCAATGCAATCCCTCCCTCCTCCCCCCTCCCCATGATAGGCCCCAGTGTGTGATGTTCCCCTTCCCGAGTCCAAGTGATCTCATGTTCAGTTCCCACCTATGAGTGAGAACATGCGGTGTTTGGTTTTCTCTTCTTGTGATAGTTTGCTAAGAATGATGGTTTCCAGCTGCATCCATGTCCCTACAAAGGACGCAAACTCATCCTTTTTGATGGCTGCATAGTATTCCATGGTGTATATGTGCCACATTTTCTTAATCCAGTCTGTCACAGATGGACATCTGGGTTGATTCCAAGTCTTTGCTATTGTGAATAGTGCCGCAATAAACATACGTGTGCATGTGTCTTTGTATTAGAGTAATTTATAATCCTTTGGGTATATACCCAGTAGTGGGATGGCTGGGTCATATGGTACTTCTAGTTCTAGATCCTTGAGGAATCGCCATACTGTTTTCCATAATGGTTGAACTAGTTTACAATCCCACCAACAGTGTAAAAGTGTTCCTATTTCTCCACATCCTCTCCAACACCTGTTGTTTCCTGACTTCTTAATGATTGCCATTCTAACTGGTGTGAGATGGTATCTCATTGTGTTTTGATTTGCATTTCTCTGATGGCGAGTGATGATGAGCATTTTTTCATGTGTCTGTTGGCTGTATGGATGTCTTCTTTTGAAAAATGTCTGTTCATATCCTTTCCCCACTTTTTGATGGGGTTGTTTGTTTTTTTCTTGTATATTTGTTTGAGTTCTTTGTAGATTCTGGATATTAGCCCTTTGTCAGATGAGTAGGTTGCAAAAATTTTCTCCCATTCTGTAGGTTGCCTGTTCACTCTGATGGTAGTTTCTTTAGCTGTGCAAAAGCTCTTTAGTTTAATTAGATCCCATGTGTCAATTTTTGCTTTTGCTGCCATTGCTTTTGGTGTTTTAGACATGAAGTCCTTGCCCATGCCTATGTCCTGAATGGTACTACCTAGATTTTCTTCTAGGGTTTTTATGGTATTAGGTCTAACATTTAAGTCTCTAATCCATCTTGAATTAATCTTCGTATAAGGGGTAAGGAAAGGATCCAGTTTCAGCTTTCTATTTATGGCTAGCCAATTTTCCCAGCACCATTTATTAAATAGGGAATCCTTTCCCCATTTCTTGTTTCTCTCAGGTTTGTCAAAGATCAGATGGCTGTAGATGTGTGGTATTATTTCTGAGGACTCTGTTCTGTTCCATTCGTCTATATCTCTGTTTTGGTACCAGTACCATGCTGTTTTGGTTACTGTAGCCTTGTAGTATAGTTTGAAGTCAGGTAGCGTGACGCCTCCAGCTTTGTCCTTTTGACTTAGGATTGTTTTGGCAATGCGGGCTCTTTTTTGGTTCCATATGAACTTTAAAGCATTTTTTTTCCAATTCTGTGAAGAAACTCATTGGTAGCTTGATGGGGATGGCATTGAATCTATAAATCACCTTGGGCAGTATGGCCATTTTCACGATATTGATTCTTCCTATCCATGAGCATGGTATGTTCTTCCGTTTGTTTGTGTCCTCTTTGATTTCACTGAGCAGTGGTTTGTAGTTCTCCTTGAAGAGGTCCTTTACATCCCTTGTAAGCTGGATTCCTAGGTATTTTATTCTCTTTGAAGCAATTGTGAATGGAAGTTCATTCCTGATTTGGCTCTCTGCTTGTCTGTTACTGGTGTATAAGAATGCTTGTGATTTTTGCACATTAATTTTGTATCCTGAGACTTTGCTGAAGTTGCTTATCAGCTTAAGGAGATTTTGGGCTGAGACAATGGGGTTTCCAAATATACAATCATGTCATCTGCAAACAGGGACAATTTGACTTCTTCTTTTCCTAACTGGATACCCTTGATTTCTTTCTCTTGCCTGATTGCCCTAGCCAGAACTTCCAACACTATGTTGAATAGGAGTGTGAGAGAGGGCATCCCTGTCTTGTGCCAGTTTTCAAAGGGAATTTTTCCAGTTTTTGCCCATTCAGTATGATATTAGCTGTGGGTTTGTCATAAATAGCTCTTATTATTTTGAGATACGTTCCATCAATACCGAATTTATTGAGCGTTTTTAGCATAAAGGGCTGTTGAATTTTGTCAAAAGCCTTTTCTGCATCTATTGAGATAATCATGTGGTTCTTGTCTTTGGTTCTGTTTATATGCTGGATTACGTTTATTGATTTGCGAATGTTGAACCAGCCTTGCATCCCAGGGATGAAGCCCACTTGATCATGGTGGATAAGCTTTTTGATGTGCTGCTGAATCCGGTTTGCCAGTATTTTATTGAGGATTTTTGCATCGATGTTCATCAGGGATATTGGTCTAAAATTCTCTTTTTTTGTTGTGTCTCTGCCAGGCTTTGGTATCAGGATGATGTTGGCCTCATAAAATGAGTAAGGGAGGATTCCCTCTTTTTCTATTGATTGGAATAGTTTCAGAAGGAATGGTACCAGCTCCTCCTTGTACCTGTGGTAGAATTCAGCTGTGAATCCATCTGGTCCTGGACTTTTTTTCGTGGGTAGGCTATTAATTGTTGCCTCAATTTCAGAGCCTGCTATTGGTCTATTCAGGGATTCAACTTCTTCCTGGTTTAGTCTTGGGAGAGTGTAAGTGTCCAGGAAATTATCCATTTCTTCTAGATTTTCTAGTTGATTTGCGTAGAGGCGTTTATAGTATTCTCTGATGGTTGTTTGTATTTCTGTGGGGTCGGTGGTGATATCCCCTTTATCATTTTTTATTGCGTCTATTTGATTTCTCTCTCTTCTTTATTAGTCTAGCTAGCGGTCTGTCAATTTTGTTGATCTTTTCAAAAAACCAACTCCTGGATTCATTGATTTTTTGGAGGGTTTTTTGTGTCTCTATCTCCTTCAGTTCTGCTCTGATCTTAGTTATTTCTTGCCTTCTGCTAGCTTTTGAATGTGTTTGCTCTTGCCTCTCTAGTTCTTTTAATTGTGATGTTAGAGTGTCAATTTTAGATCTTTCCTGCTTTCTCTTGTGGGCATTTAGTGCTATAAATTTCCCTCTACACACTGCTTTAAATATGTCCCAGAGATTCTGGTATGTTGTGTCTTTGTTCTCATTGGTTTCAAAGAACATCTTTATTTCTGCTTTCATTTCGTTATGTACCCAGTAGTCATTCAGGAGCAGGTTGTTCAGTTTCCATGTAGTTGAGTGGTTTTGAATGAGTTTCTTAGTCCTGAGTTCTAGTTTGATTGCACTGTGGTCTGAGAGACAGTTTGTTATAATTTCTGTTCTTGTACATTTGCTGAGGAGTGCTTTACTTCCAATTATGTGGTCAATTTTGGAATAAGTGCGATGTGGTGCAGAGAAGAATGTATATTCTGTTGATTTGGGGTGGAGAGTTCTATAGATGTCTATTAGGTCCGCTTGGTGCAGAGATGAGTTCAATTCCTGGATATCCTTGTTAACTTTCTGTCTCGTTGATCTGTCTAATGTTGACAGTGGAGTGTTGAAGTCTCCCATTATTATTGTATGGGAGTCTAAGTCTCTTTGTAAGTCTCTAAGGACTTGCTTTATGAATCTGGGTGCTCCTGTATTGGGTGCATATATATTTAGGAGAGTTAGCTCTTCCTGTTGAATTGATCCCTTTACCATTATGTAATGGCCTTCTTTGTCTCTTTTGATCTTTGATGGTTTAAAGTCTGTTTTATCAGAGACTAGGATTGCAACCCCTGCTTGTTTTTGTTCTCCATTTGCTTGGTAGATCTTCCTCCATCCCTTTATTTTGAGCCTATGTATGTCTCTGCCTGTGAGATGGGTCTCCTGAATACCGCAGACTGATGGGTCTTGACTCTTGATCCAGTTTGCCAGTCTGTGTGTTTTAATTGGAGCATTTAGTCCATTTACATTGAAGGTTAATATTGTTATGTGTGAACTTGATCCTGTCATTATGATATTAACTGGTTATTTTGCTCGTTAGTTGATGCAGTTTCTTCCTAGCCTCGATGGTCTTTACATTTTGGCATGTTTTTGCAATGGCTGGTACCGTTGTTCCTTTCCATGTTTAGGGCTTCCTTCAGGTCTCTTGTAAGGCAGGCCTGGTGGTGACAAAATCTCTAAGCATTTGCTTATCTGTAAAGGATTTTATTTCTCCTTCACTGATGAAACTTAGTTTGGCTGGATATGAAATTCTGGGTTGAAAATTCTTTTCTTTAAGAACGTTGAATATTGGCCCCCACTCTCTTCTGGCTTGTAGAGTTTCTGCCGAGAGATCTGCTGTTATTCTGATGGGCTTCCCTTTGAGGGTAACCTGATCTTTCTCTCTGACTGCCCTTAAGATTTTTTCCTTCATTTCAACTTTGGTGAATCTGGAAATTATGTGTCTTGGAGTTGCTCTTCTGGAGGAGTATCTTTGTGGCGTTCTCTGTATTTCCTGAATTTGAATGTTGGCCTGCCCTACTAGGTTGGGGAAGTTCTCCTGGATGATATCCTGAAGAGTGTTTTCCAACTTGGTTCCATTTCCCCCCTCACTTTCAGGCACTCCAATCAGACGTAGATTTGGTCTTTTTACATAATCCCATACTTCTTGCAGGCTTTGTTCATTTCTTTTTCTTCTTTTTTCTTTTGGTTTTCTCTTCTCGCTTCATTTCATTCATTTGATCCTCAATCGCTGATACTCTTTCTTCCAGTTGATCGAGTCGGTTACTGAAGCTTGTGCATTTGTCACGTATTTCTCGTGTCATGGTTTTCATCTCTGTCATTTCGTTTATGACCTTCTCTGCATTAATTAGTCTAGCTGTCAATTCTTCCACTTTTTTTTCAAGATTTTTAGTTTCTTTGCGCTGGGTACGTAATTCCTCCTTTAGCTCTGAGAGGTTTGATGGACTGAAGCCTTCTTCTCTCATCTCGTCAAAGTCATTCTCTGACCAGCTTTGATCCGTTGCTGGCGATGGGCTGCGCTCCTTTGCAGGGGGAGATGCGCTCTTATTTTTTGAATTTCCAGCTTTTCTTCCCTGCTTCTTCCCCATCTTTGTGGTTTTATCTGTCTCTGGTCTTTGATGATGGTGATGTACTGATGGGGTTTTGGTATAGGTGTCCTTCCTGTTTGATAGTTTTCCGTCTGACAGTCAGAAGGACTGTCTGTTGGTCTGTTGGAGATTGCTTGAGGTCCACTCCAGACCCTGTTTGCCTGGGTATCAGCAGCAGAGGTTGCCGAAGATAGAATATTGCTGAACAGCGAGTGTACCTGTCTGATTCTTTCTTTGGAAGTTTCCTCTCAGGGGTGACTCCACCCTGTGAGGTGAGGGGTGTCAGACTGCCCCTAGTGGGGGATGTCTCCCAGCTAGGCTACTCAGGGGTCAGGGACCCACCTGAGCAGGCAGTCTGTCCGTTCTCAGATCTCAACCTCCGCGTTAGGAGATCCATGGCTCTCCCCAAAGCTGTCAGACAGAGTCGTTCGCGTCTGCACCGCCCCCGCTCTTTCCCCTATTGAACTGCAGCTGTGCGCTGTCCGCAGGGGTAGAGTCTACAGAGACAGGCAGGCTTCCTTGAGCTGCTGTGAGCTCCACCCAGTTTGAGCTTCCCAGCGGCTTTGTTTACCTACTTAAGCCTCAGCAATGGCGGGCGCCCCTCCCCCAGCCTCGCTGCTGCCTTGCGGATAGATCGCCGCAGACTGCTGTGTTAGCAGTGAGGGAGGCTCCGTGGGCGTGGGACCCTCCCGGCCAGGTGTGGGATATATTCTCCTGGTGTGCCTGTTTCCTTAAAGCGCAGTATTGGGGTGGGAGTTACCCGATTTTCCAGGTGTTGTGTGTCTCAGTTCCCCTGGCTAGGAAAAGGGATTTCCTTCCCCCTTGCGCTTCCAGGTGAGGCGATGCCTCGCCCTGCTTCAGCTCACGCTGGTCAGGCTGCAGCAGCTGACCCGCACCGATTGTCCGGCACTCCCTAGAGAGATGACCCCAGTACCTCAGTTGAAAATGCAGAAATCACCGGTCTTCTGTGTCGCTGGCGCTGGGAGTTGGAGACTGGAGCTGTTCCTATTCGGCCATCTTGCTCCGCCCCCTGTATTGACTGTTCTGTTGTTGTTTTTTAAGACAGAGTTGCACTGTTGTCACCCAGGCTCGAGTGTAATGGCACAGTCTTGGCTCACTGGAACCTCCGCCTCCAGAGTTCAAGCAATTCTCCTGCCTTAGCCTCCCGAGTAGCTGGGATTACAGGTGTCTGCCACCACGTCTGGCTAATTTTTGTATTTTTAGTAGAGACTAAAAGGGTTTCACCATTTTGGCCAGTCTCCTGACCTCAGGTCTCTTAAATATGTAGGAAAAATGAGTTACCAACCAAAGTTATGATAAAACTGGCTTTTAGACTAATAATTGCTTTTAAAAAATTGTATTAGACTCGTAAGTCCCATAGAAAACAAAAAGTTGAGTTATGCATCGTTGTTACAGTAATACTAGCTTTTATGATTGCCCATGTTACTACCTTTAATGAGATATTTATTTATTCATATGGCTTCTAGTGTCCTTTCATTTCAACCTGCTCTCCTTTTAGCATTTCTTGCAGGGCATGTTTGTTGATTCCGAACAACCTCAACTTTTGTTTATTTGGGAATGTCTTACTTTCTCCCTCACTTTTAAAGGATAGTTTTGCCAGATATAGAATTGTGATATTGTGAAATACATATTTGCTCATTGTCCCTGTTTCCTGGCATGTAACTCCTAAAATCCTTGGAATCTCCTGAGCAATAAGAGGGTCTTTTGCTTGTTAATGAGATGACAAGTTGCTGGTGGTGTCTTAGATAGCTTCAGGATGGTGGCTGGTCACCTGAATGACCAAGTCTTCATCAGGAGGTTGGGACTTTCAGTCCTACCCTGCAGCCTCTGGGGAGGGGAGAAGGGCCGAAGGTTGAGTTGATCGCCAGTGACTAATGACTAAATCAGTCATGCTTATATAATGAAATCTCCATAAAAGTCCAAAAGGAATGGTCTCAGGGAGTTTCCGGATAGCTGAACACGTGCAGATGCCTAAAGGTTGGCTGGCCCAAAGAGGACATGGAAGTTCTGTACCCCTTCTCCCTCACCTCACCCTATACATCTCTTCCATCTGGCTATTCATATGTGTCTTTTGTACTGAGTTTTGTGAGCCACTCTAGCAAATTAATCAAAACCCAAGGAGCATATCATGAACCCTCAGTCAGAAGTATATGTGGCAACCTAGTACCTGGCGACTGGCATCTGATATGGGAGCCAGTCTTGTGGGACCAAGTAAGCCTCAACCTGTGGGATGTGATGCTATTGCCAGGTAGATAGTATCAGAATGGAATTGAAGGATACCCATTTAGTGTCTGCTGAAGAATTGATTGGTTGCTGGTAGAGAGAAATCTCCACACAATTTGGTAGTCGGAGATGAAGTATTCTGTGCTGTGTTGATTGTGGGTGGTTAAACAGAGGAAAAACATTTTGTTTTTTTCTCCTGTATCCTTATAAGAACTTTTGGTTGATAGGTTTTTTCCTTCTATCACATTGACTATATCAGCCCACTGCCTTCTGGCCTTCAGTGTTTCTGATGTGAAATCTGCTGATAATCTTATTGAGGATCCCTAGTATGTAACCATTTATGTCTTACTGCTTTCAAAATTATCTGTCTTTTAACAGTTTGATTATACTGTTTCTTGGTGTGGGCCTCTTTGAGTGCATCCTGCTTCCGTGCTCATGCTATCTCCATGCTTCTTGGATGTTTATATTCATGTTTTTCACCAAATTTGGGGGATTTTTGGCCATTATTTCTTCATATATTCTATCTTTTTCCCTTTTTTTCTAAGACTACCACAGTGTATTGTTGGTTGACTTGATGATATCCCACAAGTCCCTTAGAGCTCTGTTTACTTTTCTCCAGTCTTTTTTCTTCTTCTTCTCCTCCTTCTCCTTCTCCTTTCTTTCTTTTTTTTTTTTTTTTTGAGACGTACTGTTGCCTAATCTAGAGTGCAATGGCACGATCTTGGCTCACAACCTCTACCTCCCAGGTTCAAGTGATTCTCCTGCCTCAGCCTCCCACGTAGCTGAGATTACAGGTGCATGCCACCATGCCTGGTTAATTTTTTTTTTTGTCTTTAGTAGAAATGGGCTTTTACCATGTTGGCCAGGTTGGTCTCAAATTCCTGACCTTGTGTTCCATCCCGCTCAGCTTCCCAAAGTGCTGGGATTACAGGTGCGAGCCACCACGCCCAGCTAGTCTTTTTCTTTTTATTCCTCAGACTTAATAATTTCCATTATTCTTGCTTCGAGTTCACTGATTCTTTTTTTTGCCTGTTCAAATCTGCCTTTGAATCCCTCTAGTGAATTTTTAAATTTCAGTTCTTGTACTTTTCAGCTCCAGAATATCATTTTTTAATTTCTTTTTAGGTTTCTATTTCTGATGCTTTCATTTTGTTAATAAATTGTTTCTTGACTTTTCCATGTCATCAGTTAGTTTTTCTCAGCATCCTTAAGACAGATGTTTTAAATTAAGGTCTTTGTCTAGAAGATTTGCCGTCAGGTCTTTTTCAGGGACAGTTTCTGTTTTAATTTGTCCTTTGAATGGGTCCTACTTTTCTGTTATCTTGTGTGCCTTGTGATTTTTGTAGAAAATTGGGCATTTTCATTTAATAATATGGTAATTCTGTAAGTTGGATTCTCTCCCTTCCTTAGGTTTTGCTGTTTTTGGTTTGGTTGGTTTTGGTTTTGGTTTTTTGACTGTTGTTGGCTGTCTTGGTGCCAGGGGTCAGCCTGAGGTATAAACTTAAGGTCGTCTCAGGTCTTTTCTGAGCCTGTACCTTCTCTTGAACATGTGCTCTGAATTTCTAATCTACCCATATATGTGGTTGCAGTTGAATGTCCTAATCTTCAATGTTTACCTCCCCAAAGAGAAAATAATGAAAGAGGTTAAAAGAAAAAGGCATTGGCCTTTCCATCCTTTGGAAGTTACTGCAGCATAAGCTGGAGGGGGAGCAACATAGAGAGGAGGTGGAACATCAGTGCCTCTTCTTCTGTGCCTCTGTGATAAGAAGTAGTAGTAGGAGTGGAGCACAGATCCTTGACGTTTGGAAGACAGGGTCCTTTTACTCACTCCATCTCCTGCAAGTTGTGTTCAGATTGCTCTAGGATTGTGCACAACTGCCTGCTGTGGGGCTGGGGAGTGGGGGACGGGTAGCTGCTGCTGTGCTTAGAGGTGAAATTGACCAACATTAACTACAATTTACTATCCTCACCTTCCCCTGGAAGTTGCAAGCCTTCAGTAGACTCTAGAGTTCCAAAATAGTTGCATCATACAGATTCTGCCAGTGTAATTGTTGTCTGGATGGGAAGGCAGATTTCCTGTACTTCCTACTTTGCCATCTGCTCAGAATCCTCATATGCTTTTATAATACGAAATCTATAATATAAATATTATATATTATTTATATAAATAAAAGATATGTATATAATTATATTTATATATTTTAATATTTATATTTGAGTCATATAAATGTAAACTTTATAACTCAAGTATATTACTGGAAGGACTATATTAAAAATTAATAGATGGATGACGAGAGTGGGGAGACTAATGAGTGCAGGGTTTCTTTTGGAAATGACAAAAATGTTCTAAACTATTTATGGCGATGGTCACACAACTCTGTAAACGTACTAAAAACATTTGCATTGTATTCTTTATATGAGTAAAATTTGTAAATAAATTATTTCTTAATAGAGCGGTTTTTTTTTCAAATAACTCATCCAGAGCCAACATAAAGCCATTTTAAAATGCCACTGCATAGGCAGCTTTGCTGAAAATGAGCCACCACTATATGAATAATATTTTAAATAAGTTGAGTGAAAAATTATCAGTTATTTAATAAGATATTATTATAGTAAATTTCTGAGTCATTTTAGTTTTTTAAGAGAAAACGGATCTCCCAACTGCTTTGGAAGCTAGTTTCTCCCCTTTGCCCCCAGTGATATGGAGTAAGTACCTGTTTATGTTAATACGTTAAGTTCAGTTTCCTCCTTTTTTTTTTCCTTTACTAACATGCATTGAGTGTTTTCCACGTTCCCAGCCTTATGCTAGGTACTTTGCATGTATTATCTCATGCACTCACGCATATAAGCTGCATTCACATATGCGCTGACACACAGACAACCCTAATGAGAGGTTCTTTTATCATACCCCATCTTACAGTGAGAAAGCGCAAGCACAAAACAGATAACTCAAGCTCATGATTACATATTTGTATTTTTTCTTTCTTGGATTTTGCATTGGTATAATGCTCAGAAAGCTCTTCTTTACACCATACATTTCTGTTTTCCTCTGGTAACATCTTCATATTTAAATCTTTCAGCTATCTAACTTAGGGCCACAGTTAGGCAAGACTTTCATTTTAACTTATAATATATGGTTCGGTAGTGGTTCTAAAACAGTATGTAAAACTATTCATTTCCCCCCATTTGAGATGTTTATTATGATGCTAAATTCTAATATCTAATATAATACTAAATTTAATATCTGTTTATGGACTTTGTTCACTTTATTGAGTTAGTCCAATTTGAGACAAAGAATTTTGTACCCTTTTACTATCTCATTATCTTCACTCTACTGTTTGGTCTTTGTGATTTCAGATCTAGGTAATTATTGCATTTTCGTACATCATAAAGAAATAGCCCTGTTTTGCAAAAATATGCAATGATTATTTAGAGACATATTTGTTTTCACTGGTTTAAACACTTACCACTCATCCTTTTGTGCCATGATTCCTCATTCTTGTGCTCTTAGACTTCTGGTTGATACAGATCTGAGACAGCAGGCACATGGGCAGAGAGGAAGCACTATCCTCCCCTTCCTTTGGTGCTCTGTCCATCAGCCAGTGTTTCCAGGATTGGTTTTCCTCCATTAATCGTCACCTGCCCTGTAGTCAGCAACGTTTTTCCAAACCTTTGATCGAAACACAAGGTTGTCTTCACGTCATGGTTGTCAGCATTGAGAGTTTTCTTCTTTCTCTGAGTTTTCACAGATGAGAAACTGCTGAAGGCTGCTACAGATGTCATTTTAAATTTTTAACTTTTCTTCAACATAAAGAGATTTAATTTATTTATGAATATATGCATAAAATCTCTCCTGATTTCATCAAAATAAGCAGTTTCTTAAATGAGAATATCTTTAGGAATAAATGAAGAAAAACATTAAATTTTGAGTCTTCAAACTTTCAGGAATAAGCCATGAAGAGGTGGATGCCCACAGGATGGGAAGGTGATCTTCTCACAGGGGTGACCTGCTCCTGAAGTATCCCAGGGCTAAGCAACACAGTATTTTCTGGCACTGCTTACAAACAGTTGTGGCCAATGCAAGCATGACTTTGCTGTGAGGTTGGCTTCTCTGCAGTCCCACGTCCTGTCAGACAGCGTGCCAGAGTAGTGAAGGAGAACAGAAATCAGTGCTAAATGTTGAAGTTATTTCTGGAATGTCTTCCTTTTGTAGGAAACCAAGTTGCTAGTGTTTGGTGGTGTTCTGAACAAATTGTTCCTCATCCTAAGTGATGGTAAGAGGGCTTATGGCCTGAAGATCATCACCGAAAGGTATTTGTTCATTCATTTTCACCTCTGCCTGCCCTAATTCTCTGGTAGGTGATTAGGAAACACCGATCACTAGAAAATCACCTCTTCCTCTGTTGAGCATGGTGACTAGTCATTAACAGTATTTTCAAGGGAGCTCATCTGGTGGACATTCGAGAAGGCTTCCCTAATGGGAAGCAGGCATATGCAAATGATCCTGTGTCTGCAGGTGATACTTGAAAACACAGCAAAGTATATGCTTATGCTCATCCCATGCCTGGCATTCTATTTCTAGATCACCGGTATACCTGCTTACAAAAATTGGTGTCAATGTGCACTAGATATTAGGAGGGGTACAGAAATAGCCTCAGGGGTCCCTTGACCGCTTCAACCAGCAGAGACAAACTTACATTCTTATTCTGAACTAAATTTGTCATTAGCATAAAATATATTAATGTTTGATTATTTGAGGAAATTGAAACATAGAAAACTTAATTACATTGATGCCAAACTTTACCCACTTACATTTTTCCCAGTCCACAAATGTTGAGCACCAATTGTGTGATAAGCACTGGAATACAGCAGTGAGAACCCTGACCTTACAATGCAGTGGAGCAGACAGACAGGTGGAAATTATTTCAGAATGCAGTGTGGCAAGTGCCAGGATCAGGGTAAATAGAGGGTAGCCCAGGAGCACGAGAGAGGAGTGTCTTACTATGTTGTAGGTCAAGAAGCTTCCTGAAGATAAGCCTTGAAGGATACATTGGAAATATCCAGGCAGATAGTGAATAGAGGACATTTTCGGGCAGAAGTTACAGCCTAGAGATGCTGTTGGAGAGGTGCAGATAATTCAGTCTGATTGCAGCCTTGTGGTTACAGAAGCACATAGGAGCCCCAGGACATGGGTCATAGAAGTCTAACCTCATGGAGCCCCATGACAACAAGCTTTATGCGTGGAACTAATTTAGTCTTCTTAGCCTTAATCAGAGCTGCAAATACATACTTAATGAGGATAATGTGCTATGCTTACTTTATTTTCTTTGTGTCCCTTTGGTCAAAGGTGCTTAAATAAATATTTATGAGTCAAGATGGGATAAAGAAACATGTGGCATTCAGCCAAATATGTGTAATGAGCATAAAAGTTGTGAAAAACACTGTTCTATGTGCTAAGGGGATTTAGAAAAACAATAATAATACTAGTTAAATTTTATCACATTTCCTGTTATCCAAAACAGCTTGCAATCTGAATGGGGGTCTAATTTATTTATTTTTTATTTATTTATTTTTTTTGAGATGGAGTCTTGCTCTGTTACCCAGGTTGGAATGCAGTGGCGTGATCTTGGCTCACTGCAAGCTCTGCCTCCCAGGTTCACGCCATTCTCCTGCCGCAGCCTCCCGAGTAGCTGGGACTACAGGCACCACTATACCTGGCTAATTTTTTGGTATTTTTAGTAGAGACGGGGTTTCACCATATTAGCCAGGATGGTCTTGATCTCCTGACCTAATGATCCACTGCCTCGGCCTCCCCAGGTGCTATGGGGATCTAATATTTTAGTGATGTATTATTTAGGTAGTTATATGTGTGTATATATTTTAACTTATATATTTACATACACTGATAAATCGGGTTGTTACATGTTAAAGTGCATTAGAATTACATGATGGGTTTGTTAAAACAATTGGAGGGGCCTACCTTTAATATGTCTGATTCAGTATATTTGAAGTTGAAGCCCAAGAATTTGTGTTTCTAATAAATTCCTGGGTGATGCTGATGCTGCTGGTCCAGAACCATTGATAGGAATGCAAGCAAATTAAAGAAGTTCATGAGACTGAGCGGGGTATCTCATGCCTGTAATCCCAGCACTTTGGGAGACTGAGGCGGGTGGATCACCTGAGGTCAGGAGTTTGAGACCAACCTAGCCAACGTGGTGAGCCCCTGTCTCTACTAAAAAAATACAAAAATTAGCTGGGTGTGGTAGCGGGTGCCTGTAATCCCAGCTACTCAGGAGGCTGAGGCAGGAGAATCGCTTGAACCTGGGATGCAGAGGTCGCAGTGAGCCAAGATCGTGCCACTGTATTCCAGCCTGGGTGACAGAGTGAGACTCTGTCTCAAAAAAAAAGAAAAAAAAGTTCAGGCTTATGGGAGCCAAAGCATGAAGGCCCAGGTAGAGCTGGATAGAGTTAATCATGAGGTGAATATTGTTCTTGTTTTGAAAAAAGGGTAGGACAGTTGAATTGTCAAACATAAGCCAAGAGGGCATATTGACTCGAACGGGCAACATGTACATAAAGCAAGGCAGCATGCACAAACGTGGAGTTTTGCTTAAGTGAGCAATAAGCTAGTTATTTTGCATAGAGATTTTGCATAGAGAATTTCTGGTTATGAAATAACAAACAAAAACCAGAGAATATTGGATTGGGAAGGAAGGTGAATGAAGTATCTACCAGGATCTTTAACAAAGCCAACATGTTTGCATATTGAACAATGGGCGCCAGGAATTCATTGTAGGATGCTCAGCTGCAATAAAATCAAGCTTAGCAAGGCATTCTCTAGGTCCCGTGCTGGATAAACAGGGCCAGGATGAGCCCAAAGCACACAGAAGCCTATTGTATTTTCCTAGGTGTCAGGTAGGGAAGGCTTAAGCCTAGCTTTTGTATGTGGAAATACTAGTAGAAAAAAAATAAAAATGGAAAAAACACAGATAAAACTGTAGGAAACATTCAGTTTGATAAGGCAGACAAGACAGATCTGTTTTCCGTTCATTTTTTCTAAATATAGTGCTCCATGTTTTTTCAGTGCTTAATACATTGTTCACAGGACAAATAAATACCTTGCTCCAAAAGCATTTTTCTGCCTCAATTTTCTTATCTAAAAAATGGGGATTATATAGCATGTCTGCCTCTATGGGTAAACAAAATAATTGGTGTAAAGTACTTTGATCATCCAAAAGTATGAATATAATTATTATTGCTAATGACAGAATGAGAAGTCAAGTTCTCATATGTATTTAAATTGGTTCAGAGAAAGGATATTTGTGCAAATTTCCTCATAGAATGGAGTTGATGGGGTGCCTCAGGAATTGGTGCCTAGTATATGAAATAATTAGTTGGAGAAAAGTAGCTAGCTCATTGAAGTAACTGATGACACACAATTATGTAGGCTAGGAAAAACCATAGAGAATTGTATGAAATATTCCAGAAGGAGCTAATCAAACAGTATGACCAGAAAATAGGACAGCAGTTCCATTTTAATGAAGATAGATGACTTTCTTAGAAAAGGAAATAGTTTTCATTTTCTCAGCATGTTGATTAACCAAGAGGTATTAGAGGGAAAAGTAGTATGTCATGGTGCTTAACACATTTATTGGAATGCAGAAGTGCCATAGTGCTGTATTCATTCATTCATTCATTCATTCATTTGCTGGACTCTTTATTCAGTACACACTGACCATCTATATGTCAGACAGTTGTGCTAAACAGCAGAGTGAGTAGGGAACAAAAGTAAATGAAGGCACAGTCCCTCCCTTTAAACTAGCTGACAATCCAGAAAGAGGGACGTAAAGGTAAACAGATGTGGCTGTGAAACTACCAAATAAATAACTATTAGTTTTCCATTGCTGTGTAGCAAATTACAGAAACTCAGTAACTTAAAACAACCCACATTTTCTGTTTCTGTGGGTCAGGAATCTGAGCGTGACTTACATGGGTTCTGTTCAGGGTCTCAGAAAACTGGAGTCAAGGTGTTGACTGGCTGCATGCTCATCTGGAGGCCTGACTGGGGAATAATTTTTTTTTTTTTAGTCGGGGGTGTTGCTGTATCTCTTAGGCTAGTGTGCAGTGGTGCCATCATGGCTCACTGCATCCTTGAGGTCCTCAGCTCAAGCGATTCTCCCACTTCAGCCTTCCAGTTTGCTTGGATTACAGGAATGAGCCACTGTGGCCAGCTCAAGAATCTGTTTTTTTATGCTCACTTAAGTTGTTGGCAGAAGTGATTTCCTTGTGCTATATAACTGAAGATCCCAGTTTTTTGCTTGCTGTCATCTGGAGGTCACCCTCAGTTCCTAGAGGCTACCCACAATGCCTTGCTACGTGGGCTTGCTCAACATAACCCCATAGTGTTGCTCAAGGTGGCAAGAAGAATCTCTCACTGTGGTCTAAAATGGAGATTTATATCAAATAACCTTGGGAGTGATAGCCCATCATCTTTGCCATATTCTATTGATTATAGATAAGTCACAGACAAAGGGGTTACACAGGTCATAAACAATAAGAGGTAGGTAATACGGGAGTGGGGTCATACCTTACAGTATGTCTGCCACAGTCACATACTACAGACTGCCTCTTGAAGAACATATCTGGAACAAATTTAGGAAATTATCAGACATGTTATTCATCCATTTCTCTTGGTACTTTTGGCTACATTCTTGAATCATTTAAGGTTGCTGGATGACTTTATAATTGGATCTGCCAGGACTGCCTTTTTAAATTGCCCTTTAGTGTTGTGCTATTGACTTTTATCAAAGTTCACATATAATAGCAATAACAAATTACTATTGTTTAATTATTGGTCAAAAAAGTAAGACAAAGGACACAATTTACATATATCTTAAATATTTCAGTTTAAGCTAAAATTCATAAATATGAGTAAGGGCACCGTGGCTCACACCTGTAATCCCAGCACTTTGGGAGGCTAAGGTGGGTGGATCACGAGGTCAGAAGTTCAAGACCAGCCTGGTCAGGATGGTTGAAACCCCGTCTCTACTAAAAATACAAAAATGAGCCAGGCATGGTGGCAGGCACTTGTAATCTCAGCTACTCGGCAAGTTGAGGCAGGAGAATTGCTTGAACTCGGGAGGCAGAGGTTGCAGTGAGCCAAGATCGTGCCACTGCACTCCAGCCTGGGTGACAGAGCAAGACTCCACCTCAAAAAAAATTCATAAATATGACTGTGTCAACATTATAAGACCAAGGTCATTTCCACTGTTTAGGTTTCTTTTTAGCTGGTCAAGCTCTTGAAGACATGTGTGAGGTAGTCCAATTGAAAAATACTCTTAGAATGTTACCCCACCCACCCCTGCCACCCCAAAATCTTCTAAGATTCCCAGACATTTTTTCCTGCAGGTTTCCGTTATCTTTTCAAAGCATTCAACCTCTTCATAGAAATATTTCTCTTTGCACATTTGTATTTCAGCTTATGGCATATTTTAGTAGAACTACATAATTACAATAGCAAGTATGATGAGTGTAGTTTTGGAAGCAAGCACAACTAATTTATGAAAGCACATAAAACACACCTTCAAATGGTAAAGAAAGCTGGACAAAAGTTATTTCTTTAAGGGACAACATGGGTGCACCTGACTCTGCCAACACTCTTACTCGTGAGCCTACTATTGTGATACAACTTTTTGCTTCTGTATTTGTTGTAAACCTTTTTTGCTGTTGATGATGGTGATTCTTTATATATCTTGGTTCATTACATAAAGCTCTTTATCAAAATTTGTGTTTAAAATAAAATGTCAAATAAAGCTTTACCCTCTCCCAAAGAATGCCAACACCTTTGTCATAAAGAACACATCGTAACTTCTGGGAGTCTCTCCTTCACCCTGGCTGGAGTAGTGTGCAGGCACAACATAAGATACAAATATTCTGGACCTATCTGTATTTTAGAAACTGAGAATTTAGGTGTCTGATTTCTAATACTGATATCTACACATGGCCAGCTTGTTGTTTGGTTTAAACGGATGTAACTTTAAGAACAAATTTGAGAATTAAATATTTGAGAAGCAGTAACTATGATTTAAAACAGAGTTACACTCCCATTTCTTAATCCAAAGATTTCAGCTCTTTATGCAGACGTTTAGAACAGCAGTGTCTGAACAATTCATACTACAGATTATTAGGCATCCAATTTCAGGAGCCGTCATCGTTATTTTATAGTTAATAATTTGCCATTTTTAAGCCCCACATCAGACCTCCTTATTAATATTTGGTAAACATGCCAGGAGAAAACTATTTACTTGGCACTTAAGATAAATAAATTATTCAACAAGAAAGGCTACCTACTACCTATGCAAATATGACTAAATGCCAATATAAAGACTTGTGACATTTGGCTTGTGATCTTCACATTTTCTTGGTAAAGTTGAGTAGAGTAGATTAATCCTACATAGACCTGAGTTACCCGATCTTCCACCTGTGACATGGGCAGTAGAATATGTTGCAGGATTGTTTTAAGGATGAAAGATAATTTATTTGGAGTGCCTAGGATGGTACAGGATTTGTTAAGTATGCACACATGTTTGTTGCATGAATGAATAAAGGATGATGATTCTTGTAGTGTCAGTTTTCAATCAGGATTGAAAAAAAATGAGATAGCACACTAAGGACTAGTGGGTAACAACAGTTGTTGCAAATATTCTTGTGAACTTTAGCAAGGTGGCTGTAATACCCCTTGTACGTAAAAGAGATTCAAATAAAGCCTATAAGTCATGTCAAAGCCAATTCAATTACTCAGTTCATTCTAAGCCACATTTTTTTTCACCATCATTGACGGCAGGAGATAATGTTCATTTGCCAAGGCTATGATATAAATGAGGTTAAATTCGTTGTTGGAAGCTCCCAACACCCGCACATCAACTCCTTTCCTTGGAAAACTTCAACGGTTGATACAATGGAAGCCACCAGCTAGTGGGCTATACATTATTTTAGCAGTCATAAGTATCTGTTAGACCCAGAATTTGAAATCAGAAACTTTGTGTGTTCATGGTCATAGATTACTTAAAAGGATTTTGTATGTGCAATGCTGAAATTCACTGTGCCTATTTAAAAAAATTTTAGCTTTCCTTTTAGATCGAGGGGGTACATGTACAGGTTTGTTACATGGATATATTACGTGATGCTGAGGATTGAGATTTGATTGATCCTGTCCCCTAGGTACTAAGTATAGTACCCAACAGGTAATTTTTCAACCATTTCCCTTCTTTTTCTCTCTCCCCCCCGTACTAGTCCCTAGTAGTCTATCGTTCTCGTATTTATGTCCGTGTGTACCCAGTGTTTAGCTCCCAATTACAAGTGGGAACATGCAGTGTTTGGTTTTCTGTTGTTGCATTAATTCATTTAGGATAATGGCCTCCTGCTACCTCCATGTTGCTGTAAAGGACATGGTTCTGTTCTTTGTTATGGCTGTATAGTACTCTGTGGAGAATATGTACCACGTTTTCTTTGTCCAATCTGCCATTGATGGACACTTAGGTTGATTCCATGTCTTTGCTATTGTGAATATTGCTGCTATGAACATATGCATGCATGTATCTTTTTGGCCGAATGATTTATTTTCCTTTGGGTATATTCCAGTAATGGGATTGCTGAGTCAAATGGTAGTTCTGTTTTCAGTTCTTTGAGAAATTCTGAAACTGCTTTTCACAGTGGCTCAACTAATTTACATTCCCACCAACAGTGTATAAGCTGTTCCCTTTTCTCCACAGCTTCGCCAGCATCTGTTGTTTTGTTACTTTTTAATAGCCATTCTGAATGTTCTGAGATGGTATCTTACTGTGGTTTTGATTTTTTTTTTTTCTGATGATTAGTGATGTTGAGCTTTCTTTTCATTTCCAACGTTTATTTTAAGTGCAGGGGTACATGTGTAGGATGTGCAGGTTTCTTAAATAAGTAAATGTGTGTGATGCTGGTTTGGTGCACCTAGGTATTAAACCCAGCAACCATTAGCTGTTCTTCCTGATGCCCTCCCGCCTCCCACCTCCACCCTCTGACAGACCCCAGCGTGTGTTGTTGCCCACCATGTGTCCATGTGTTCTCATCGTTCGGCTCCCACTAGTAAGTGAGAACATGCTGTGTTTGGTTTTCTGTTCCTGCCTTAGTTTGCTGAGGAGAATGGCTTCTAGCTCCACCCATGTCCCTGCAAAGGACATGATTTCATTCCTTTTTATGGCTGCATAGTATTCCATGGTGTATATGTACCACATTTTCTTTATCTAGTCTATCATTGATAAGCATTTAGGTTGATTCCATGTCTTTGCTGTTTTGAATAATGCTGTAGTAAACATATGTGTGCTTGTATCTTTATAATAGAATGATTTCTATTCCTTTGGGCGTATACTCAGTAATGAGATCACTGGATCGAATGGTGTTTCTAATTCTAGGTCTTAATCGCTGCACCATCTTCCACAATGGTTGAACTAATTTACATTCACACCCACAGTATAAAGGAATTCCTATTTCTTCACAGCCTCACCAGCATCTGTTGTTTCTTGACTTTTTAATAATCGCCATTCTGACTGGTGTGAAATGGTACCTCATTGTGGTTTTGATTTGCATTTCTCTAATGATCAGTGATATTGAGCTTTCTTCTTATGTTTGTTGGCCGCATGTATGTCTTCTTTTGAGATGTGTCTGTTCGTGTCCTTGACCCACTTTTTAATAGGGTTGTTGTTTCTTTTTTTTTTCTTTGAGACGGAGTCTCGCTCTCTCGCCCAGGCTGGAGTGCAGTGGCGCGATCTCTACTCACTGCAATGCAAGCTCTGCCTCCCGGGTTCACGCCATTCTCCTGCCTCAGCCTCCCGAGTAGCTGGGACTACAGGCGCCTGCCACCACGCCCGGCTAGTTTTTTGTATTTTTAGTAGAGATGGGGTTTCACCGTGTTAGCCAGGATGGTCTCCATCTCCTGACCTTGTGATTCGCCTCCATTGGCCTCCCAAAGTATTGTTTGTTTCTTGTAAATTTGTTTAAGTTCCTTGCAGATACTGGATATTAGTCCTTTGTCAGATGGATAGATTACAAATTTTTTCTCCCATTCTATAGGTTGCCTGTTCACTCTGATGATAGTTTCTTTTGCTGTGTAGAAGCTCTTTAGTTTAATTAGTTCACATTTGTCAATTTTAGTTTTTCTTGCTATTGCTTTTGGCATCTTCGTCATGAAATCTTTGCCCATGCCTATGTCCTGAATGGTATTCCCTAGATTTTCTTCTAGGGTTTTTATAGTTTTGGGTTTTACATTTAAGTCTTTAATCCATGTTTAATTTATTTTTGTATATGGTGTAAAGAAGAGGCCCAGTTTCAATTTTCTGGCTGGCTAGTTCTCCCAGCACCATTCATTAAAAAGGGACTGTTTTCCCCATTGCTTGTTTTTGTCAGCTTTTTCAAAGATCAGATGGTTGTAGGTGTGGGGTCTTATTTCTGGGTTCTCTATTCTGTTCCATTGATGTGTGTGTCTGTTCTTGTAGCAGTACCGTGCTGTTTTGGTTACTCTAGCCTTGTAGCATGTAGTTTGAATTTGGGTAGTGTAATGCCTCCAGTTTTGTTCTTTTTGATTAGGATTGTCTTGGCTATTTGGACTCTGTTTTGATTTCATATGAATTTAAAAATAGTTTTTCCTAATTCTGTGAAGAATGTCAATAATAGTTGAGTGAAAACAGCATTGAATCTATAAATTGCTTTGGAAAGTGTGGCCATTTTCATGATACCGATTCTTCCTATTCATGAGCATGGAATGAATTTCCATTTGTTTGCATCCTTTCTGATTTCTTTGAGCAGTGGTTTGTAGTTCTCCTTGAAGAGATCCTTCACTTCCCTTGTTAGCTGTGTTCCTATTTATTTTATTCTTTCTGTAGCAGTTGTGAGTGGGAGTTCATTCATGATTTGGTTGAGCATTTTTTCATATGTTTATTGGCTCCTCGTATGTCTTGTTTTAAGAAGTTTGTGTTCATGTGTTTTGCTTACCTTTTAATGAAGTTATTTGTCTTTCCCTTAAGTTCCTTATGGATTCTGGACGTTTGATCTTTGTCAGATGCTTAGCTTGCAAATATTTTCTCTCATTCTGTAGGTTTCTGTTCACACTGCTGATAGTTTCTTGCTGTGCAGAAGCTCTTTAGTTTAATTAGGTCCCACTTAGCAATTTTTGTTTTGCTTGCCATTGGTTTTGAATACTTAGTCATAAATTATTTGCCAATGCTGGTGTCCAGAAGGATATTTCCTAGGTTTTATTCTAGGATTTTTATAGTTTACATCTTACATTTGAGTCTTTAATCCATCTTAAGTTAATGTTTATATATACTGATAGGTAGGGGTCCAATTTCATTCATGTGCGTGTGGCTGGCCAGCTATTCCAACACCACTGATAGGGACTCTGTTCCCCATGGTTTATTTTTGTTGACTTTGTCAAAGACCAGTTGGTTGTATTAATAGGTGTGCAGCTTTATTTCTAGGTTCTCTGTGGTGTTCTGTTGGTCTATGTGTCTGTTTTAGTACCAGAATCGTGCTGTTTTGGTTACTGTCTCCTTGTATAGTTTAAAGTCAGGTAGTGTGATATCTGCGGCTTTGTTCTTTTTGCCTAAGATTGCTTTGGTTATTTGGGCTCTTTTTTGGTTTCGTATGAATTTCAGAATAGTTTTTTTTTTTCTAATTCTGTGAAAAATTATGCTGGCAGTTTGATAAGAATAGCATTGGATCTACAGATTGCTTTGGGCAGTATGACAATTTTGATGATATTATTTCTTCCAGTTCATGAACATGAAATATTTTTCCATTTGTTATTATCATCTATGATTTCTTTCAGCAGTGTTTTGTAGTCTCCTTTTAGAGATCTTTTATCTCCTTGGTTAAATATATTTGTAGATATTTTAATTTTTTGTGACAATTGTAAGTGGGATCGTATTATTGATTTGCCTCTCAGTTCAAATATTATTCATGTATAAAAATGCCACTGGTTTTTGTCTATTAATTTTGTATTCTGAAACTTCACTGAAGATGTTTATCAGTTCTAGGAGCCTTCTGGAGGTATTGTATAGGGTTTTCAAGGTGTACGATCATATCAGTGAAGAGGGATAATTTAACTTCCTCTCTTCCTGTTTGGATGCCTTTATTTCTTTCTCTTGCCTTATTACTCTGGCTAGAACTTCTAGTACATGTTGAATAAGAGTGATGAGATTAGGCATCCTTATCTTGTTCCAGTTCTCAAGGTGAATACTTCCAGCTTTTGTCCATTCAGTGTGATGCTGGCTGTGGTTTTGCCATAGATAGCTCTTATTTTGAGGTATGTTCCTTCAATGCCTAGTTTGTTAAGGGTTTTTATCATAAAGGAATTTTGGATTTTATTGAAAGCTTTAATGCATGTATTGAGATGATCATATGGTTTTTGATTTTAATTCTGTTTATGTGATGAATCACATTTATTGATTTGCATATGTGGAACCAACCTTGCATCCCAGGAGTAAAGATTCTTGATGGTGGTTAATTACCTTTTTGATGTGCTTCTGGATTAGGTTTGCTAGTAGTTTGTTGAGGATTTTTGCATCTACATTAATTGGAAATTGGCCTGTGGTTTTCTTTTATTGTTGTGTCTTCCATAGATTTTGGCATCAGGATGATGCCAGCTTCATAGAATGAAGTAGGGAGGAGTCCTTCCTGTTTGATTTTTTTTGGGGTAGGGGGAATAGTTTCAGTACGATTGGTATCAGCTCTTCTTTGTGTGTCTGGTAGAATTCACAATATATCCAAATTAATAGCAACGATTTGTTTCCAATCAATTTTCCTTTTAAAATAGTACTAAATAATCACCATAATAAATGTCTTCTGGGGAATTAAGATAGAGAGGAGTTCCCTATACATATGCTAGAAGTTCTTTTATTTAAAAATAATCTGGAATATTTAATATGTGGAGGAAAAGTACCTGTTAGATTTAAGAGACTAATTGGTGTGTGACTTAGAAAAATGTTTTAGTATCTACTGCTGAATAACAAGTGATCCCAAAACTTGGAGGGATAAAACAGCAAATACTTGTTACTTCACACAGTTTCTAGAGTCTTGAATTCTGGTGCAGCTTTGCTGGCATCCTCTGGCTCAGGGTCTCTGTGAGATTGTAAGCTGTCAGACAGGGCAGTGGTCTCATCTGAAGGTTCCTCTGAAGGAGGACCCACTTTCAAGCTCACTCACATGGCTGCTGGCAAGATTTGGTTCATTGACAGTTGCTGGACAGAGACCTCCCTCAGTTTCTAGCCTCATGGACCCTTCTGTAGAGATGCCTCAAGACATGGCTTCCCTGAGAGAGAGAAATCAGAGAGAGAGGGCCCCAAAGATGGAAACCATAAGCTTTTACAACCTCATCTCAGAAGTGGCATCCAATATGTTCTGCTGTATTCTGCCATATTTGTCAGAAACCGCAATGAGTCCAGCCCACACTCAAGGAGAGTGAATTACACAAGGACATGTCTATCAGGAGATGGGGATACTTGGGGGCGATCTCAAGAGGCTGCCTACCACAGATAGGGAGGAGTTTCCTAAAAGTGGGATAAAGGTTTTTTTCTATTTTCTTTTCTGGGAGGCTTAATGTGTGAAAGGAAAGTACTTGATGGACTTAGGAGATCCTGTGACCCTGGAGAAATAACCTAACCCCTCTGAACTTCAGGTTTACGTGAACAAAACGTGACTTGTGCCAGATGAACTCCATGAGGCCTTCAAGCTAAACTGTCTTGAATTCTGTCTGCAAGCCTCCTGATTTTGGTAAAGCAGTGGTTTCTGATGGTTCTTGACACTTCAGTCCAAAGTGAAGCCCAGCTTCCTGGCAAGACAAGACAATGCAGGTCCTGTTAATCTACCATCAGGCCTAGAGAGACCTCAGAAGTTAAAAATGAACCTCACATTCCTAGTGACAGACATAACAAAATTTTTAACTAACTACCCACAAATCCACAATAATATATTCCACTTATAAATGAATTAGCAAATTCCACTCTCTCCTTCTCCTGGCTGCCTGGCACAACCCCTCCTCTGCCTGTTTCTCAGCATCCCTACCTGAACCTCTTCTCATACAATATTAGAGCTGCAAATGCTTTAGGCGAGGAGGGCGCAGGAACCTCCTAGTCCATGATTCTTTCCCATTGTGTGCTTCCATCTCCAGGAGGGGAAGGATGGCTGGCACTGCCTCCAGCTGTAAGACAACCCTACTGAGCTTGTCTGTACCCTCCATGCTGTGGGCTCAATTACACACTGCCCTTCTCCAGTTCTCCCCTTGGCTCTTACTAAGTGGCCTTCAGTATCCCCAGTCCTCTTCGGTTCTCTTCCTCCTGCTTTCTTCTTTTCCTAGATTCTCTTTATTTTTCTCTTTTGTTCTTCATATTTGGTTTCATTTGACAGTGTTTCACTTAAGCTGAAAAAGCATGAAGGTGACACTGTATTTTTTAACATTTTAAAGTCTTTAAGTTTTATTTGGGGGGAAGGATAATAGAAGTATGCAGCTGTTGTATCTACCTCTGTACTCCCTGTTGCTCAGTCAGGAAGTTTTGAGAGTCAAAAGAGTATCGAGGTGGTTCAGAGAAAAAACAGTCAGGGGCACCCAAAACAATCTGCTTGTCCCTGTTCAGAAGGTGTTGGAGGGTGGTGCATGGAGGCACACTTGGCTGTTGGAGTTCGGTTCATTGTTACTGTGTTGTTCCAGCCCTGGCCTTGCTGTCTCGTTGCTCACTGGTTGCCAACTAGCAAAAGTAGAGAAAGCAAAATGTTACTATATTTCATAGATTAACTTAATAGAAGGTAAATTCTTAGTTGAGAACATGTAAGATTTATAGGAAAACCAGCTTTTAAACTTTGGATTTTCATCATGAACTGTATCATTGTGAAATATCTGAATTCATGTATTTGGTTACTCTTCAGTTTGAAAATGCGTTTCAAGTGTTGAAAGCAACATGAAAGAATCATGCTACATACCTTTCCTGTATTATTGCAGAAGTTTATTGTCTTACTGGAAATATAAAGGAATTAAAAGGCCATCACCTCATACATTATTAAACATAACAAATCCTACTACTGGCTAAATCAATGAACCATTAACCTTCTCACAGCACAGTGTGGCAGGAATCAATTTCATAAATAATAGACTTCTGCAATGATAGTGCAAAATGGGATTTTGGCACAGCTAACATTGGAATGCCAGACAAAAGCCACAGTGTTGGGACGTTACTTGATCCTTTTGCCAGGAGAAGCAATGCAGGAAAAGAATCCAAATTACCTGTCATCATACAGTGTGCTACATCTTTTGCTTACATGATTGTTTGACATATTTGTACCTCTTGAAATTATTTCCTATGGCTAAGCTAGATTGGATTCCGTGTGTTGGCTTTGACACAGGGAAACATTCAGTTGTCTGGTGGTTTTGCTTCACAGTTTATAACCTCATTAGTTTTACTTGTATTTTGAGCCTATAATTTTTTAAGAAACCAATTACTTTAAAAAAAAAGGGAGAGTAAAGTAGCTATTGGCACACAGATATAAGTTACGGTCACATTGTCCCCTTTAACAGGGTAGTGGAGAAGAAGGTAAGTTTAACTGAAGCTGCCCCTGCTGCTAGAGCATAGTGCCATGAGAGCATCCTGAGCACATAGGCATCTATACCAGGAAATCCAGAACTAGTTTTTAGTGTTCACATTTCATTCCTCTGAATTGTAAGGATGAATTCTCATGGTTAGGATGGTTGATAAAGATAACATAGAGTACTGTCACAAGGGTTGATACAGTTTGAAAGGTTTACCTGTATTTGATGAAACTGGACTTGCTTCGATAGCACTAAGCATGCTTTCTCAGCCTTGAAGAGATGTGTGGCTTTTTGTAACACCCCAGTGGGGGAAATAAGACTTGAGTGAACTGGGAGATTTCAGAGGATCAGAATTTCATTGAAAGAGGCTGATAGCATTTCATCTTTCCATATCACTGTATAATTTGCTCTACCCTTAGCAAAATAGGAACGTATAAAAGAAGTCCAGTGCATTTGATCTTATCACTGAAGACAAAGTGGAGCTGTTGTGTCTCCTCATTCAACAATGCATCACACTTCACTGCCTCAGCACAAAAGCCATGCCCTCATGGGGAGAGCGGAGTGGAGAGAAAGTACAGGACTGGATCATGAAGAGGCAGGCTCAGGATGGATATGCTCTAAGATGTGCTCTAACACCCCAGTATTCAGTCTGTAAATGACAACATCCATATATGATTGTGGAAAATGTGTGATCTAGAGAGGAAAACACCAGAAATTCTGTATTTCAAACTAAATTATATGTGTTTACATATATTTTCATTATACATATATAAAAGCAGAACTTATATTACACTATGATTACAGTCATAGAGATAAGTATACATATATACTCATCTAGATTATACACGTGTACATACACACATATCTCTGTGATTGTTAATTATAATATAATTAACTTCTGCTCGTTCCCGCTTCACGTTCTATCATTACCAGGGTAATCTTAAAAATATTTAACAACTAGTATAGCACAGAAATTGACATAGGAGGCATGGGCAGTAAGTAGCTGGTCTGAATGGACACTAACCATAAACAGCTGTGTGCCCATACCCATGCACACTGGCTAAATATTGACCTTGATTGAAAGTATTCCTACCTCCTTGAAGAGGTCCTTTACATCCCTTGTAAGCTGGATTCCTAGGTATTTGATTCTCTTTGAAGCAATTGTGAATGGAAGTTGATTCCTGATTTGGCTCTCTGCTTGTCTATTACTGGTGTATAAGAATGCTTGTGATTTTTGCACATTAATTTTGTATCCTGAGACTTTGCTGAAGT